>NC_138380.1:45042205-45196968 GCF_054177405.1 Leptonychotes weddellii
GCTTCCCCGCTCCGATACCTGGGAGCTCTGCCGCACTCAGGCACCCCCGGTCTTTCTGTGACCCTGAGGGTCCTGAGACCACACTGTCCCACGAGGGTTCCACCCCCCGCTTAGCCACTGGAGTGACGTCCCTCAGCAGAGCCGACTTCTAAAAGTTCCGATTTTGTGCTCCGCGGTTCTATCACTTGCCAGAAGCGGCTGACAGAGGCCCCCTCCCCCGCCGTCTATCCTCTCGAATATCGCCTCGGATTCACTTCTCTGCACGTCCTACCTTCCAGAAAGTAGTCGCTTTTCTGTTCAGAGAGTTGTTGCTCTTCTTTTCTTTGATCTCCTGTTGAGTTCGTAGGTGTTCAGAATGGTTTGATCCCTATCCAGCTGAATTCCTGAGACCAGACGAAATCCATGTCTCCTACTCCTCCGCCATCTTGGACTCCTCTTAAAATGGCGGATTTTTAAATAAGTGCTTTTGCTTCCCTCCCCCACAGGGGACATGTGGCAATTGCCTGGAGACTTTTTTTTTTTATCATTGTAGCTGTGTGGCTGCTGCTGGCACCTAGGGGGTAGAGGCCAGGATGCTGCTGAACATTCTACAGTGGCTCCCCACCCCACTGCAGCAATAATCACCGAGTCCAGACTGTGGACAGCACTAAGGTTGAGAAACCTTGGTTTAAAAGAAAGAAAAAAGATAACCACTTTTTTAAAAATTACAAAATAATGTATGCTCCACATGGAAAAGAATTGAAAATACAGACAAGCTAAAAAGAAAAATGAAAACCTCTTGAAATCCCAGGGAAGTACATTTTCTGCTAAGGTTAAAACATTTTTTTCTTGAAGATATATTAAGAGTAATTTGCATTCTTTCTCATTCCCAGTGAAACTTAGAAGCAAAATGTTTATTCCTGTTCCTTTGTAAAACTCAATGGATTGAAGCAAGTTGGCCAAAGTTTTCATGGGCCTGGAGGAGGGAAAAGCAAAGTTACAAATAAGGACTAAAGCTCTTTCTTTAAGGCTCTGGACTAATTCCAGATGTATTTCTAGATATGAAATGCCACTGAACGTGCAGAGCAGAGACTCTTGTCATAGGTGTAGGAGACTGCTCCGTCTGCCCCCTTCCCAGAGAGCTGCTGGAATGTGAAGACGTTAGCAGTAGACACTGCGGCTTCAGCGGGAGGAGGCTGGCTATTGGCTATTTTAAAAACAGGAGGCTTCTAAAATAGTAAGATGTTAAAATAATGACCTGTGAAAGGAGAGAGGCCCTTTTGTGGAGTAAGAAGCTGGAGACAATGTGGCACCCACTGGGGAGTGTCTCTGAGTGACATTTTGGCCACATGGGGGTTCAGGAAAGAGGGTGGCTGAGTGTACGTGGGGCTCTGTGTCTGGCGGCAGCTGAAAATTCTCGATGAGTGTGAGCTGATGAGTGTGGTCCCAGCGAGAAACTGCCTCTGTGAGCTCCCTTCAGCCCTGGAGTACTGTGGATTAAGAGCAGTACTGAGGGGACCAGACACATCCCCTCAATAAGAACTTCCCCAGCCCTCAGTCTGTGGCAGCCTTTGTGCAGCGCTGGGTGTGAGGGGCACAAAGATGAATCAGGTTTTTGTCTAAGTGGAAGAAGACGTAGAGTTTGTTGAGTCTGGGGCCATGTCTACTTTCCTAAACAGGAAGTTGCCTGCTCTTGAAATTTAGGGCTGGTACAGAAACTTTAGAGCTGCTTTTGTTCGCGTAGGTTGTATCAACATAATTAATTGAGAGTGAATGTAGGCAGACGCTGTCAGAAGTTCATCAAGAGGGCTTTTTGCTTGGAAGGGAAGCATGGCGGGAGGGGTCAGTGCTCCTCAGTGAGTCACGTTTGCTCAGCTGGAACAAGGGCTCAAGCCACATTGATGGAAGTGGCTGCAGAGCGCAAGACAGATGTGAATAAAGGCCAGTCAGCAAAGAAGGGGTGAGAAGCCGAGGTCTGAGATTAAGGGTGGGAGTGGAACCGGAGCAATAGCTTGTTTAAAAATTTAGGTGACATCAGTGTGGTTTGTAATAAGACACTCTATACTTGTCAGCTGCCCGATGGCTATGTAATTAAACAAATTATTATGGAAAATTTGAAACATAAATAAAAAGTAGAAAGCATAGCATAAAGAATCCGGTGTATTCATCACCAAGTCTCACCGATTTTTAATAAACTGCCTATTTTAGCTCTCCCCACACCTACTCAATCCCCCGGTAATTTTAGAAGCAAATTCCAGACACCATGTCATTTCATCTGTAAATATTTCAGTATGTATCTCTAAAAAAGAAATAGTATATACTTTGAATTTTAGGTCTTCGTGTAGTGCAGAGGTATGCTCTGTCTGACACTGTTGATCTGAAAATATAGTAAAGAGAAGAAGAAGTATCTCCTTAGAAAAGCTTTCACCTGCCCCTTCCCAGATTGAGATGAAGGCACTTTGTGTCTCCTTAGCGCGCTGTGTATACCTTGATCACTGCCCTCAACACCTGGCGTAGAAATTATTGTTTCCTTGTCTGTGTCCTTCATCAGTGTGACACTGACATTTAATGCTCAGTAAATATGCATGTGCTCCCGACATTTCCCAGCCTCCCTTGCAGGTAGGTTGGGGCCATATGACTACTTCAGGCCGGTGACCTCTGAGTGGACTAATTCATCATTTCTGGTCCCAAGTCCAGAAAAAACCATTGTGCCACCTCCATGTTTGTTCTTGTCTACTCATGGCTCTGGAAGCCCTGTGTGAGATGGTAGCATTCCAATATGGAGGGGGCCCGCATTCCCTTGTCACTGGAGGAGCAAGAGTCTTCTGGTCTATGAGAGACTCTGTAGAAGTGAGAAATTAGGTTGTGTCATGCTAACTGGCAGTAACTTGTTACTTCAGCATCAGAGAGCCTCTCCTCATGAACATAAATTAGACTTGAGGTTCTTCTGGGTCAGGGGCTATCTGCTCCATCACTATATCCTTGGTACACTCCTTGTGCTTGGCACAGAATAGGTTCTCGAGAAATGTTTGGAAAAAAAGAAGGGAAAATAGAAAGAAGGAAGAAAGCAAGGTTGGAAAAAAGGGACGCAAGGAAACAAGCATGCTCTGAGGCCCCAAGATTTAATGCATGAGTTCAAAATGTCTGACCCTTTGGGGATGCCAGTAGTAAAAAACACAAACAAGCAAACCCAGAAAGCTCTCCTTTAGAAGTTTTCTGAAGACCAATCCTAGAAAGTGTCTCTTACGTTATTGCTTTGCTTTTCCTACTGAGACATACGCAAAACTAAGATTGAGGAGTAAGCCTCTCCTCTTAGCTGCGGCCCTCCATGTGGGCACTTGGCTTGCATCTTCTTGTGCCCTTTGGCATCGCCTCCTTCAGTTCCTCACTTACTCTCTGGCACCCTGCTCCGGAGCACCTGCCCTGTGCCCGACACTGTCTCCAGGTGCTGGTGTTCAGGACTGAGCAAGAAAGGGCCCCCACCTGGTCCTCGGGTGAACAGCGCGGCGAGGGCTGAGGGTGCACTAGATGGTCCTCATCCTGTCGAGGGGGAAGAGGAGGGCTTTCCAGAGAAAGCATCCCCGGCAGACCCTGGAGTAGAAGTTCGTCAGGGTCTGGGCTGACTCTTCAGCACCTTCCTCCCAGGTCTCCAGGATCTGCCCAGCTCATCTCTTCTTTTCAGCCTTGCTCTCGTCTCTGCTCAGGTTTTTCTCTGTGGTGCTTTGTGTATTTCTTCCTGCACTGGCAGGGTGACAGCTGATCACTCCACGTACCGCTGGTGACAAAGTTCGCAGTCTAGTTCCCAGCGTTAGCTGCAGATTTCTGAGAGGCGCGCTGGCAGGGATGGTGTGTGCTTACATGACACCAGAGCCACGATAGGCATGCCAGGCATCTGGGCTCTGCAGCAGACTCTGCGAACCAAGCGTCACGCACAGGACCCCTGTGCCAGGAGAGGGAATTGCTGGGAGATGGGAAGGAAGGAGTTGTCATCATAACCACTGTGTCATCTTCATTTTTCAACATCTTCATACATATTCCACCAAACACTTAGCAATGATAGAATTTTCTGGTCTTCTTTTTTGGTCCATCTAGAAAAAATGAGCACATCGCTCCAGAGGGTCTGTGTGCACGGAGCGCTGCAGGTTCCATCCTAAAGTTGGTTCCAGCAGTTACCTAGCTAGTTTTGGGGTTGGGAGAGGGTTTTAGGTCCAGTGTGGTTTGTGGAATTCTGCAGATCCCATTTAGCTTTATTTAGCCTGAGCTCTTCATGTGAGGGTCAGCATGCTGACCATCAGTCGTTGGGCTAGAGCCCATCCTCTGAATGCTTCTTAACTTGATTGCGTCGAGAAACATCCTATTTCCAGATAGGTCACATTCCCTGGTGCTGGGGGTTAGGACTTCAATATACTGTTTTTTAGGGGGACGTGGAGGACACAATTCAACCCATCACAAACACCCAGGCAGCTTCCTCCCTCTCCACCTCCCCGCCCCCTGTATCTGCCTGGCCCACTCCCTCCCCTTCTTCAGGGCTTTGCTTAAAAGCTATCCCCTCAATGTAGCCAAGTCGGATGGTCTCATTTAATGCCCCAGTCTGCCCCACCCCTCTGAACCAACTTCCCCTACCTTTTCAGCCGCTCTTCCCACTGCTATAGCACACATTAACATGCTAGATAATTTGCCTATTAATTATGCCTATCGTTGACTGTCTGTCTCAACCTGCCACCTTCCCCTGACCTCGAGGAGCAGAGGAGAAAGTCTTTGGCTCCTCACCGATATATCCCATCTCCTGGCCCAGTGCCTGACACATTGATGCTGTATGACACAAGATATATTTGTAGAACTTTTAAAGAAAAGGTAAATCTGAAAAAAAGAAAAGAAACGAAAAGGTAAATCTGTGTTAGGCAGTTCACTATTTTTTAGCAGTACTTTCTATTAAAAAAAAAAAAAAAGAAAGTGAAATTTTAGGCCAGTGCCATATTGAAGCATAGTTATGTGATAAAGACTTACGTAAGCCTTTTCTTAGGCCTCTTTTCCATACATTTATTATTTGTTCTGGGTGCTTTAAGAAATAGCAACCCACGTAGTTACATTTCTCAATCCCATACTTAGGACAAAGTATATAATAGTCTTGGGTTGTGGTTTCAATTAACATAGCAAACCCAGTACAGACTTTCTTCCTGGCATCCAGATTGAAGAGGCTGCTTTCACTTTCTAGCCCAGTTTTTCTTTTTGCTTTCTCTTTTTCTCACTAAAAACATGTATGGCATCCACGATATATTGGTAGGTTAAAAAAGAAAGTCATCAGACAGAATCCACATTATTATTCCATTTTTATAGATTAAAAACAATAGAGGTATAGATCACATATATTGTTATATGAAACAGGAAGGGTCTGGAACCAGACACATCAAACATGGGATGGGGAGAGACTATACATTTTTACACTGTTTGAATTTTTTTTTTTTAAGATTTTATTTATTTATTTGACAGAGAGAGACACAGCGAGAGAGGGAACACAAGCAGGGGGAGTGGGAGAGGGAGAAGCAGGCTTCCCATGGAGCAGGGAGCCTGATGCGGGGCTCAATCCCAGGACCCCGGGGTCATGACCTGAGCTGAAGACAGACGCTTAACGACTGAGCCACCCAGACGCCCCTGCTTGAATTTTTTTTTTAATGAACAGGTATTACTTTGGTGATAAAAAGATGAAGAGGCCAATAAAAATCAAAAAAGCCTTCCTTGATAGAGTGAGTTTTCCATGGCAGAAGGAACAAAAGCTGTTGGATACTGAACACAGCATGTTCTTCTATGAGGAAAGCTGAAGAAGAAACTGTGCTTTTCTATTTACTGCCCTGGCAACTAGTTATGAACAGGAATATAGATCTCAGCCATGGTTTTTAAAAGCACACTGGAAGACTGGAGGGAAATGTAAGTGCAGGACCAACTGTGGTCATTGTCTTGTGGTGGGATTACAGACGATTTCTGTTATGTGTTTTAGTTTTGCTTTAATTCTTTTCTGTGTTAAAAACGTGCACCCAGGGGGTGCCTGGGTGGCTCAGTTGGTTAAGTGTCCACCTTCGGCTCAGGTCATGATCCCCGGGTCTTGGGATCGAGCCCCGCATCGGGCTCCCTACTCGGCGGGGAGCCTGCTTCTCCTTCTCCCTCTGCCTGCCACTCCCATGCTTGTGCTCTCTCTCTCACTCTCTGTCAGATAAAGAAATAAAACTTTAAAAAAAGTGTGCACCCAGGTAGCTGATGTTGGCCGAGGACAGGAATGTCTTTATGTCCCTGCTCTTCAGGCCCGGAGACGCTCCTGGGCCTGAGGAAGCCCTCTCCTGGCCTGTGGAGGTGGGGGTCTGTGTTCATGGGCTCCCCACACAAGGGATTGCCCCTGGGCATTCCTCCAGGGAGGAGCAACCACATTAAGGCTCCTGACACAAGCCCCCACTTTAGAGATATGGAAATTCTGCGATGTCAGGGCTGGTGAGGGTCTTCCTAATCCAGAGAGGATTTGGGAAGGAACTAAACCGAGGGATCCACCCCCCCTCTTCCTGTTGGCTTCATAGAATCCACCCACCCCGCACCAACGGAGTCAGGCAGAAGGGGTCCACGTGGGTTGACCTGACTCAGGTGACTCTTGAAACGGCAGGGCCCAAACTCTACAAGTAGCTGTTGTGTAGCCTTTCCAACTCCAGGTAGGCAGTAACAGTTGGCAAGCTGGTTAACTGCCAGAGTCTGGAGCCTAGTGCCTCTGGCAGGACAAACTCTGGCTTTGATAAGGAGGTTGCCAAAGCAGAAACTGTGATGGGTGTTCTGGAAAGCTGGTGTGCCTCCCAATCACCTGAGGAGCTTCCCTGGCCCCACTCACAGTCTGATTCCATAGTTTGCACTATGGGCCTGGGAACTGGAATTTTAATAAATATCCTCGTGCTGTTTATCAACACGAATTCCCCAACACTGGTCCTCGTATTCTGCACGAACTACCTGCAGTTGGCGTCAGATTCCACAGGTTTAAGGGCTCAGTCCCACAAGACGGCCCTCTCTTTAGAGGCTGGTTGCAAGTGCAGGGTCTCTGGGCCACCCATATTCTGTCTGTCTTGGCTACAAATTCAACGGTTTCTATATCCCGCCCCCACCTCCCCAGTTCCGATAATTCGCTAAAGTGACTCATAAAACTCAGGAAAAGTCCTACACTTAATGCCTTATTAGAAAGAACACAACTCAGGAACAGTCTAACAAGAAATCTATAGCATAAGGTAAGGAGTGGGGGGGCACATAGCTTCCATGTCCTTGTTGGCTGTGCCATCTTCCCAGCACATGAATGTGCTCACAAACCTAGAAGCTCCTAGAACCTCATCATTTAAGAGTTTTTATCCAGACTTCATTAGTAGGCACAATTGATTCAATCATTGGCCATTTGTGATTGGACTGGATCTTGAAGCACCCCCCCCACCAGCTGCAAGTCAATCCTTTAATCATGTGCTTGATCTTTCTGTTGCATTCAGCCCTTCCCTTGAAACTCAGGGCCCACCAAGAGTTGCCTTGCTAGCATAAACTCAGATATGATTCAGAAGGGTTTGTGTTTTTTTTTTTTTTAATGAATAACAAAAGATGCTCCTATCACTCAGGAAACGCCAAGAGTTTTAGGAGCTCTGTGTCAAGAACCAGGGACAAAGACCAAATATATTTTATTATATCACAACCTCCCCAAATGATTCTGACGCTGTTGCCATACATTGAGAACCACTGGGTAAGAAGATATTGACAACTCTTGAAAACTCCAAGTATCTGGGTGCCTGGGTGGCTCAGTCAGTTAAGCATCTGCCTTCAGCTCAGGTCATGATCCCAGGGTCCTGGGATGGAGCCCCACATCCGGCTCCCTGCTAGCAGGGAGTCTGCTTCTCCTTCTCCCTCTCTGTGCTCTCTCTCTCTCTCTCAAATAAATAAATCTTAAAAAAAAAAAAGAAAAAGAAAACTCTAAGTATCAACACCATTTTGATGAGTAGAGAATTTTGTCTTTGATGTAGGCTTCTCCCTGCTTTATAATGTCCTTCTCTCCTTTTCCCTCCAGTAACATTTAAGATACAACTGTAGCTTATCTCTCAGTCCCCATGGAGCTCCCTCTTTTTGTGGTGTTAGTGTGGTACTGATTTGTAGAATTCTCTTTGGCCCTTCGGGCAATGTTTGCAATGCTCCTCTCTTGCGTGTGTCTGCCTGTCTCATCCCATCAGCTGCCTAGGGACCCTGCCTTACGTTTCTTTAATGAGCCCTGATGCAAGATTTAGTATCCTTGGGCATGGTGCTAAGTGAGCTCTCAATAAATACTCAGTGGGAATACGTGAAGGCATGAATGCTCTACCTAATGTAGGAGAAGGTGCAAGTGGTCTGCATGCAATTTGGATGTCATACGTTTCTGTCGACCACCTGAGTGAATCCAACGTTAAGACTAAATTCTTTACCTAGAATCAGATCATGTGTAATGAATGTTGAAGCAAAACTTCTACTTTGGACTGACCACAGTTAACTGCCAGGCAGCCCAGCTTGGGGGACTTCTCAGTAGGTGTGATGATCAGTGGAATGATCACTAGACTTGAAATCAGAGAATGCAGGGTCACGGCTTGGATCTGCCCTCGGGAGTTGTGAGGTCCTGGGGGAAGTTGCTTGCTTGAGAGTTTTAGTTACTTTTTTGATCATCTATGCTGAGAAAGTACTGCATATTGGCACTGTGCTATACATTTTATGCATGATCTCACTTCATTATGACCCCTCTCTTAAGTAGATAGTTATCTTCCCAATTTATAACTTTTTTTTGACATTTTATGTATTTTAGAGCAAGTGTGAGAATGAGAGTGGGGGGAGGGGCGGAGAGGGAGCGAGAGACAGAATCTCAAGCAGACTCCCTGCTGAGCGCAGAGCCTGATGTGGGGCTCAACCTCTTGACTCTGAGATCATGACCTGAGCTGAAACCAAGAGTTGGATCCGTAAAAGGGACTCAATCTTGAATGAAGGAACCTGAGAGATGGTCGAATTTACCTGCATTGAAATGAAGATTTGGAGGCCAAGGTCCCAAATCAGGGAATGAGAGGAGACACTTCCAGAAAACCCCCTTTGGTGCCCTGGGTCTCTCTCGCTTTGGCTTCTCCTCTCTGCCTTCGGGTTGGCATCATGGCACCCAGAAGTCAGCGTTCACCGGAAGTGCCATCAGATTCACCCTTACAGAGGCCAGCAGCTCTGAAATTTTCATCCCGACATTGAGGACTAAAGTGGCATCAAACATGGTCCTTGCCTGGTGTCTTCAGCCAAACCCGACACTCTCCATTAATTCCTAACTGATTTCCCCATTTCTTCAGCAGGCTAAGCAGTGTAAGCCAACCAAACCTGTGTGTCTTGGGGGGCTAGGAAAGGAGTGGAAACCGTCGATGCATCTGTCAGAAGAAACTCACGAGCGTTGCTGAAGTAGATGTAAGTTATGAGGTCCCCAGCCAAAATGACGGGTTTCTCTTCAACACTCACCACTGGTAAGGTTAGAAACCAGAGTCGAAAAAAGGCAGGATTAAACTATCACCTGACTAAACAAAATAAAGACACAGTGTTTAGCTCTCACTCCTAAATGTATGAGCATTTGTTGCTCTGTTAAAAAAAACAAATCCTGAGGGAAGTGTAGTTACATGGGGCTAGTTTGGATAGACTGCACCACTCCCCCGCACCCAGAACAAAACGAGCCAACAACAACAAGAATCCTACAGCTGGAATGCATTCTGGATTTCTGATCTGCATATTTACCCGTGATTATACGTTGTTGTTGTTTTTTTTCCCCCACAGTGTTCCCATACCCATAAGCATACATTTAAAACCAAGATCCCAAATCCCTTAAATCAAACCTTTTTCATGAGTCACATACTTTACCCAATTCAAACTTAGGAGCTTGAAGAAAAAAACAATCACTAACCACGGTTGGAATTCACGAGCAAGTTCTCATCTCCTGTCGACTCGCCAAAGTCTTATTTGATGAACGAGGAGGCAGGTTCTTTTGTGTGTGGGCTTGTACATCAGTGAGCTCTGATAATGCAAATGTGTGACTTCGGAAGTCATCAAGTGACCTTCTGTTGTGTTGCTGTTAGCAGCAGATTTGCCCTCCAGATTAGGTAGGACATAAGCGGGTGTTCACAGTCCTTTTGCTCTCCCAGAGTCAGCCAGGTCACAAGCAGGAGAGGGGACGTATGGAACAATGGAAGCAAGTGGCCCTGCAGAGTGAGGACTCCTGACATTATTCGCTGAACGAGCCTGACGCATAGTAGGACTCTGGAGGTTTGGAAAAGCGTGTTTCTTGTGTCGAACTGAATTTTGCCTGGGGCTGTCCTGTTGCTAAGAAATAAGAGACTCTCTATCTGCAACAGGCGCTGGACAGATATAAAGTGTACATTTGCTTTAGGGCTTTTCCTCAACTATCTGTGCCTGGACAAACACAGAACTGCATTTCTTGGCCTCCTGCCCACCTGGAGTGGGGAAGCATCCTGCTACATTGGCAAGACATCAACCGGACTCTACAGGAGAATGAACAAAAAGAATGGCCTCCTATCCATGTCTGGAGAAAAACCACTCATGGGATTTCAGGTCCACCGCGCACTGTGGAGAAAATGCCTTATCGGTAGGTAAGAGAAGCTTCCCTGCCCTTCTTGGGGCGTTCCCTCCACGGTCCAAATGTCACCCATACTTTAGAACCAAACCAAAGGCTTTGCTAAGTGCCAAGAAGGCAGGCACGCGAGTCCTCGTTTATGGCCAACGTCCTGGTTGTGTTGCAGTCTGACCTGTAGAAGTTCTTCACTGCTCAGTGGGCACATCTGGATGTTCAGGGAAGTGAGGGGTTGCCAGATTTCCCAAGTCTTCGGAGCAAGGCAGGAGAGATAATGTTGGAGCTTCTGGAGGGAGGCGACAGGGGGTGTGGGGCTCAGAGAACAGGTGGGTCCTGCCTCACAACACTCAAGTTCAATTCAAAACATCAGCAGCAGGACCAATGACATTCCAACTATTCCATACATGGCCTCGGCTCTCAATCCAGATGTTTGTGCCTTACCTGCCACTGAGGCTGGAACCACTGGGGATAGGCAGAGCAAGCCTGGTCACTGGAGGATTTGGCAGGTTTCACGTCTTAAAACATGAGCACCGTGTTCTGCCCACCCCAACTCTCAGGCAGCCATAGATGCTGCTCCCTATTGTGCACTAAAATAGAATTGAGAACCAATACACAGAGTGTTACCCGAGCATCTATTATGTGCCAAGCCCCGAACAAAAGAGGAGGATTCACTGAAGCTTCCCACCAAGTGCGTGGCAAGGCTGCGATTTGAATCCAACCCGACTGAATCCACACTTGGTGTCCTGGACCATGGCTGTGAAGATGAGTTTCCTACTCATTGCGTCCTTCACAGCATGTAAGGCAATGTCCCCCGTGTAGCCTGTGCTGGGCATTTCTGGTACAGAGGGAGCACTGCAGGGATGGGTCCATGGCTCCACGGTGGCTCCGTAGCTCTGCTTGCAGACAGAGTCTTTTGATGTTCTTCGCAGTAGGTAAGGCTGATCTGCTGTAGCAGACCCTTCAGGGCAGACCCTTGAAGGCAGAGTCCAGGCATGCAGTAGAGGCTTGATAGTGTTCAAATGACAGAGCTGCCTTTTCAGCACACGAATCCTCACTGGTCCCCCAACTCCATTGTTGGAAATGGGGGCTACTGGCCGGCCCATGAGGGAGTCACAGGATGCTCTCTGGAGCCTTTGCTGATAAGTTGAGGTGCTCAAAGATGGCAGTGCAGAGTTAGGTTGGCACGGAAGGAGCGAGTTCCCAAACAGTCAAAGCCACACTCCCACCCACCAGCCGGCTTCACCTGAACAGGAAGCTGGGTACAAAACTAGAGCAGAGGTGATAAAGGTCCGGAAAAGCCAGGATTTTCCTTCCTTTTCCTCTAAAGCCAAGAGAGAGAACACTGTGGGCTTTTTCACTCCAGAGGAGCAGCCAAAGCAAATGAATTCTGGATAATTTAAGAATGAGAACTCATCATGGGGCCCCTGGGTGCCTCAGTCGGTTAAGCATCTGCCTTCGGCTCAGGTCAGAATCCCAGGGTCCTGGGACTGAGTCCCGCATCAGGCTCCCTGCTCAGCAGGGGAGTCTTCTTCTCCCTCTGCCTCTGCCCTTGCTTGTGTTTTCTCTCTTGCTCACTCTTTCTCTCAAATAAATAAATAAATAAATAAATAAAATATTAAAAAAAAAAATGACTCATCGAGCACACAAACAGGTGGGAAATAAAAAGTGTGCTTTCATGTACACTCAACATGCTCAGCTTTGTAGGTTGCCGCTGTCCTATATAAGTCAGAACCAAGTGGACTTTTCTTTTAACACTGAGAAATATGTTCCCATTGCCAGGTAATGCCTTTCATTTCAGTCAATATTTTAACATAAGGCCACCCCAATTTCACAAAAGAATCCAGTTTTAAACTTAATAAAATGTTTTGTAACTAAAACACCGGCAGAAGAAATTGCTTCAGGAAACAAGAAAATGCAAAGAAGCCTTTGCACTGACTTCTTGGCAAAAAATACAATACAAATGCAAAATAGTTCCCCTGTGGTTTGAAAGAAACTATACCTCGGCTATTTAGTTAAAGCAACCTGGTGAGAACCAGGAGAATTCCCCCAGAGTAAGATAGTTCACTGGGAACCAAGACATTTCACACAAGGGCAGGAACTATCTGGGGAGAGATTGGACACAACTCTCATCCCCATAGGAAGATTCCAGGACAGCGAAAAGACAAAGCTGATCGCCTACACGGTCTTCAGCAGGGCAAAGAGACAGAAGTTTCAATAATGCAGGTGTTAATGCTTTGCTTGCCTGAGCTGTGGTCTGGGTGGTGGGGCACTGTTTTTCATAACCGGGTGGATCCGAGTGTGTGATTCTTCATTCTGTCACTATTTGCACAGTGCACGACCGTATGTCATGTCTCCCCCAGCACTGGTTTCTCCCATGCTGACTCATCATGAAGAATTTGCTTTGGTTGACTCTGATCCCATCAATTATTTTTGGAACAACACTGGACGGGCACTGCACTGGGGAAAAAATGACTACCTTCCGCTACCACCATTTCTCTCCTCGATTATTGCCATAGCTTACCCTTACCCTATTCTTACATCTAAGAAAGATCATCTCCCTCCTGCGCTTTTTGACCTGGCAGGGGCTCCCCATTTCACTCTGAGTAAAGGCTTGCAAGGCCCTTCATAATGTGCCTCTCCCCCAAACCTTCCATATGACCTCTCTCCTACTGTCTCTGGGCTCCATGCTCCCCCCCACTCCAGCCACACTGACTTCCTTGCTGAGCATTGAGTACAGCAGGCTCGCTCCTTCTTGCCCCAGTTCCACCTAGCTTGCTTACTCCCATTCTGAAGTCTTTGCTCAGACATTCTCTGATGATCCTGCTTAATACAAACTACTCCACTACTCCCCTGCTTTCTTCTTGATCTCTCTTACCTACCTTTATGTCCTATTTTTTTCCCAAGACATGTATTACCTTCTAACACACTATACAATTTACTTGTTTCTTATGCTTATCATTTGCCTTTGCCTTGGAGATGCCAGGTCTACGAGGGCAGAGATCTTTGTTTTATCCACGGTATGTCCCAGTCCCCTACAATAGTGCCTGGCACATAGTAGGTACTCAACAGATATGGTTGCATGAATAAAACACACAAAGGCCCCCCCTTCTCACCACCACACACACAGAGATCATTTGTTTTCACCCGCCACAGTGCTGGTGGCGTTTCTAAGAACAAGAATCACTGCTGGCTCCACATTTTACAATCAGTGGCCACACAATTCCATCATCCAGATGCTCTCTGAGGGTGGTGCCAAGCTGAGGTTGTAGAAAGGAGGGGGATAATACAATCATGTTCCTCATCCCCACAACCCCAAGTGGTGTTAAATCTAAGAGGAACGTGCAAAAAGGATGCAGATGAACAAGGAAGAAAGAAGCTTCATATATAATTGCCTGTGAAGTAATCATATCTTACACACATCAGAGGTAGTCATCTAGCAAATAGCTTTTAAGCCCTAGCTTTTGCTACAATATATCCTGAATCTTCCTTCTCCCCACGGCCTAGACCCCATCCTGACGGAATGAATCACTATTACCCAGCTTAAGGACATGAGGGAGGGACCCTGATACATCCACCTTCTCTTTAGTGGAGGGCTAATTGCCTTCATCACATCACATACCAGGAACTGGTGTAGCTTGCTGGCTGAGAGCATGGGCTCCTAAGGGCTGAAGCCTGGATTCACATCCTGCCCCTATCAATTACAAATTATGTGACAGGAGCACCTTACGTATGGTCTCAGGGTCTGTGCTCCTCCACGGGTCCTCAGAGGGGAAATCATCCCTTTAAAGGGATGTATGAGATCATCCCTGTAAAGGGCTCAGAGTGGTGCCTGCCTGCGGCAACCCCCCATCAATGCTCACGGTCATTGCTGTGCTACTCAGAAATCTACGTATAACCTTGAATATCTTTGCCTGAACTTCAAGTTCGCCATCAGTTCACCCTCACGCCCAACCTTATTTCTCAGTATCAGCTCTTCATTGTGCCAGACCCATCTTCCCTGCTTCGCCTGGACTCCTTGTTTTTCGCATTCTTGCCTTTTCCTCATTGCTCTTACTTAGTGTATCGACTCAACCCTAGAGTTTCTTCTTCATTCATTTGGTCCTTCCAAATCGAACCCAAACCCTGCAGAAGCTCCATCACCTCCTGCGTGGCTCCTCCCACTCCATCCCACCTCTCCCTTCTCTGCAGGCTCGGGGAGCTTATCTCCTGGCATACAGACGAGTGTTGTTGATTGGAAGACAGCCATACATTTTCTTGCCTCTTTCAAGGACCTTCTGAGAAAGAACATTGGCCCTGCAATTGTCAACTTTCGCCGAGCCTTTATCTCCACTCTTATTTTCCCAGGTGCAGCCTGACCTTGGAAAAAGCCCTTCTTAGCCCAAGGGAGGAGGGCAGGGTTTCATTCATTCATTCAACAAATATTTATAGAGCACAAATGAAATGCTTGGTATGGAATCAGGCCTATATCATTCCTTCCCCACAGGAGTTCACAGCTTATGGAGTTGACGCTTAAATACACATTCGTTTATAATGCAGCCCCGTGGGCAAGAGGAAATTCCAGCCTGGCTTATCAAGATGAATATAGCTTTGGATGCAGCCTCAGTGGGGTTTGAATGCTGGCTTCAAACTGGTGTATGACCTTGGGCAGGTTGGTTCACCTCTTAGAGATGCAATTTCCTCATCTCTAGAATGGAGCAATAACCCACACTTCCCAGAGTTAATATTTTCTATTTTCCTTTACTTTCTATTGGTCTTGGGCTTCAGCTCTGCTGGTTAGCCCTGAGGTGGGTGGGTGAGGTGGAAAAGCAAGTTCCTTAAACTTGACAATGATAGTGTCTGTTTCTTCCTGTGCTGGGATGGATGCTCAGTTTGTCAGGGTCTCTAATCTCGATCTCATTTCAAAGTGGTGCAGTGTTTCTAATTCTGCAGTGATTTTTGTCTCCCCAAAATGTTTGACAGTATCTGCAGACATTTTTGAATATCATGGGAGCAGTGGGGAACTACCGGCATTTAGTAGGTAGAAGTCAGTGAAACTACTAATTTTCCCAAAATGAACGTAACTGACTCCTTCGATAAAAAAAATTATTAAGCCTGGGGGCACCTGGGTGGTTCAGTCGGTTAAGCGTCCAACTCTTGAATTCGGCTCAGGTCATGATCTCAGGGACGTGAGATCGAGCCCCTCATGGGGCTCCTCGCTCAGCAGGGAGTCTGCTTGAGATTCTCTCCATCTCCCTCTATCCCTCCCTCCCACCCCCAGTCATGCACTCTCTTAATAAATAAAATCTTAACAAAACGATTAGACCTAGATGGCAATATTACTGAGTATCAACTCTGGCCAAGTGGAAAGAGTACAATAAGTCATGACAAGGGATGCACTTGCTGATTCTGGGGCTGCAGGGACAGTGCAGCTTTATTCAATCTTAACCCTAACCCCAACCCAACTTTAACTGGAACCCTAACTCTAATGCCAAACTCAACCCAAATGCTCACACTAACACTACACTCAAACATAACCCTGAAAATTCCCAAAGCTAACTCCAATCCCAACGCTAACCCAAACCCTAAACTTAATACCAACCCCAACCCCAACAGCAACCCTAATCCTAACTCCAACCCCATTCTAACCCTAATCCCAACCCTAACCCAATCCTAACCCTAAACTTCTAAGGTCAACACTAACCCAACCCCAACCTGAACCCTAACTCTAACCCCAACCCTAACTGGCTGGGCCTGCTGCTCTTTGAGCTTTCCATCTTGGCCCTCACTGGCTCCGAGGACCTGTCTGAATTTCAACTTTGACCTCGAATTCACCTCTGTCATAGAGTTGACTCATCCCTTAGCACCTCAGCTCATTGGCAGGTGTGTACCCTCTACTCCCCAACCTCACACAGGAACCAAGGGAGCTGCAGAAGCACTGACTCAGGGCCCTTCTCTGTCTAGCTTTGCTGGGCTGCCATTTTTGCTCTGCGGTGCCTGGGCCACACCGGCACCATGATACCAGTGATGGGGGTCACTTCCTGGAGCTCCCCATGAAGAGTGGAGTAATAGAGCCTTCCAGCCCAGCTCGCCCCCAGTCTTTCTACAGCCCACTTCCACCCGATGCCAGGATTTCTGTCCAGAGTGGGAGGAGGGGCAGGACCAATGGGTCTGACTATTTGCTCCCTAGGTTTCTGTTCCATTGACTTTCTTTCAGAGCTAGAAGCCCTTTTTTTTTTTACTTCCCTATGTTGTCTGGCACATGGGTTGTATTCTTGTTTTTCCTGGATGGCATTTCCTCTCCCTCTTTCCTGGAGCTATGGAATGTCTGCAGGGAATGTGATGTGGGAGTGGAATAAAAAAACACACCATTAATATTTTCTTTCTTTTTTTTTTTTTTTTATTCTTATGGTAATCCCCATACATTACATCATTAGTTCTAGATGAAGTGTTCCATGATTCATTGTTCATGCACAACACCCAGTGCTCCATGCAGAACGTGCCCTCCTCAATACCCACCACCAGGCCAACCCATCCTCCCACCCCCCTCCCCTCTAGAACCCTCAGTTTTTTTTTTAGAGTCCATCGTCTCTCACACCATTAATATTTTCAAAATATTATTCTTATTATATAGCACAGGTGGCATATATTCTTCTTGACCTTCTAGGATAGGCCTAGACCATCATGTACCCTCCACCCTCCAAGAGTGTTAGCTTTCCCGTGGCTATGGGAACAGAGCAAAGGAAGTGATAGGACAGCGGCTTCTCAACACATGTTTGGTAATGAATCATTCCTGGATTTCTCCTGGAAACTCATTCTTCACTTCCCTGAGTTAGGAAGGTGCCCTCTAACGAAGTCACCTGCCTCGATCCTAGACTTTGAGCAGGAGTAGGGCAGGTCAACACCTGCGCACTGTTTGCCTGGTTTATCTTGTTTTCTATGGGAGAAGTTGCAGCTTTTCACTCTTAATAGAGTTTCAACTGCAGTCTCCTCATGACAGGGGTTGAGACTCTGACCCTGAGCTTTATTTAACAACCGTGCTCTATTTTGCACATGCCAACATATCTTTGGGAAACGTGTTCCAAGAAATCAACTGTACTAATCTTACTGTGGACTCCTGAAATCTTAAAATAAGAAAAGATATAAAAATATATATGTAATATAATAATAATATGTATCTTAAGAAAACACTTTCATTACATTATAATTTCTGATCTCAGTAATTATGATTTGGCAAATTTATTTTTCATTATACAAGTGGCAAAATGCAGTTAAATGGTATCAAGTATAAAGGAAAAATAATGTTTTCCTTCAACAAATCATTTAAGGAAAAACTTTAGGAGTTTGCATTCTTTTAATGGTTTTTATAATTTAAAACCCTTGCTTATATTACTTTATCTTTATGAAGGTGATTTAAAAAAGCGTAACTTCATTTTTATAAATTATCATTTTATGAACATCAGAAATACAAACTTGCAAACTTGTGTTCATGTTTATATGTCAACATTCTTAAGGGCCAGCAGATGTTCTGTGATCAATAATGCACAATTCATATATATTATCCTGAAGTGTCCTTGGCTGGAAATGTTGGTTGGCAATATCCAAATTATGGCTGAATATGAATAATGATAATCAGCAAGAAGGGTAGCATCAATATGGCCATTGTGGCAAGTTTTATTTCAGCAGGGGAAGTAAAGTAGCTATTGATTTGAATTAAATTTGTTAAGCCCAAACATAATTTTAAATAGACTAGTGACTCCAGTTGGGAGTTTTATGGTGCTCAAATTAACCTTGGTGTTCCTAGGGACGTACAATTGCTAACAATCTTGCATTATTTTGCAGAAAGTTTGCTCCTTAAGTAAATTTAGACCCAATAAAATGTCTGAAATATATTGTTTGCATTTGCAGTTAGTAAACAAAATATACCAGACTTTTTTTTTCTGATACCTCGTAATCTCAACCAAGAATAGAGACGAATGTAATGTATTAAATATCTCGAACTGGGGCTACCGTTTCATCTTGGGGCAATGGTTCCCAGCCCTGACTGGTATTAGAATCACCTGGAGAACGTAAAAAAAAACGAAAACAAAACAGCACCAAAAACCCACCAGACCAATCGAATAATCTCTCTGGGGGTGGGTCCTGGGCATCAATATTTTAAAGAATATATACAAGGTATTCTTTTGCGGGGGGCAGGGACAGAAGGAGAGGGAGAGAGAGAATCTTAAGCAGGCTCTGAGCTGGGCGGATGCAGGGCTCGATCTCAACACCCTGAGATCGTGACCTGAGCCGAAATCAAGAGTCAGATGCTTAATCGACTGCACCACCCGGACACCTCTATACAAGGTATTTTTAATGTGCATCTCGATATTAGAACTTCTGCCCCATGTGAATTATCTCTGACAAATAATCTTGTTAAGGAAAGCTTTAAGTATTGCAACTAGTTTGCAGTCAAATCACCTTCTATTACAGTTTTATTTTAGCTAACATACAAGTAGTGTTTTTAAAAAATTAATGTGTGCAAGATCAAAATGAGGGCATGACTTAGTTTTCCCTGTGTGTCCAGAGCATTCACAAAAACAGGTGAATCTGATTATGGTCTTCTGGAAATATCTGGGTTAATGAATCCATCGAAATGATAAGGATCTGTGTTCTCAGTGGGATTTTTCTTCTTTTGCTCCTTGTGAGGGTAGAGTGATTTCTGAGGGGCTCCTTGACAGTTTAAAGAATTCTCTATCATGCATCTAAAGAATCAGGTTTGATCTCAGTCCTGCTGGTTCCTGGTCTTGACCCAGGGTGGTGGTCTGTAGACCCCTAGCATTGCTTGAGGATAGGTTAGAAATGTAGTCTCAGGCCCCATCTAGACCCACCAAATCTGACTTGTACATCGTGCCAGGGTCCCCAGGGGATTCTGGGCACATCTAAAGCAAGTCAGTGGATTCCTTTGAGCCTTACTTTCCATGTCTTTGCAGTGGAAGATCTTACTATCTCCTCTACTTCCCCACAGGGTATTTGGACCAAATGCATGATATGTGAACATTTTTCATAAAGAGTTTTTTTATTGTGGTAAAATATGCATAACATAAAATTGATCATTTTAAGCATTTCTAAGTGTACAGTACAATGGCATTAAGAACGTTTATATTGTTATGCAACCATCACCAGCATCCATCTCTAGAACTCTTCATCCTCCCAAACTGAAACTCTGTGCCCTTTAGACATAACTCCCTGTTCTCTCCTCTCCCCAGCCCCTGGCAATCACCATCCTATTTTCTGTCTGTATGAGTTTGACTACTTTAGGTACCTCACATAAGTAGAATCAGACAATATTTATCCTTTTGTGACTGGCTTATGTCACTCAGCATGATGCCCTCAACGTTCATCCATGTTGTAGCACGTGCAAGAATCTCATTCCTTTCAAAGGCTGAATACTATTCCATTGTACAGATATGCCACATTTTGCTTATTCACTCATCTGCTGGCAGATGGTTGAGTTCTATCTTTGGCTATTGTGAATAATGCTGCTATGAACATGGGTGTACAAATATCTTTTTGAGCCCTTGCTTTCAATTTTTGGGGGAATAGCTGGATCACCTGGTAATTCTGTGTGTAATCTTTGGGGGGACCTGCCATATTGTTTTCCACAGCAACAGCACCATCTTATATTCCTACCAGCACTACCCAAGGATTTCAGTTTCTCCACATTTTCTCCGTAGTTATATGCAGGATTTATTAGTTTTTCTTTTTCTTTTTAATATAGTAGCCATCCTAATGAGTGTGAAGTGGTATCTTGTTATGGGCTTGACTTGCATTGCCCAATTGTTAGTGATGGTGAGTATCTTTTTACAGTACTTATTGGCTATGGAGTATTTTATACCACATACACTATTGCAATTTTGAGATTATTATATTGAATTTTGAACATACGGACTACTTTGTTCACGAAATGTTACAGATTTCCTTTATCTATTTTTAGGAGTAAATTAGCCACATTTTCTTCTGGAGACTGAGTGAGCTGTAAACACTGTCTGAGAGTTGAATCATACAGCCCGAAATACCTTCATGTTTGGCTTAATTTCTTCATCCATAAAGTGGAGGAAATAATCCTACCTTGTAGAGTTGTTTTGAGAATTAGGTGAGGTAATATATGGAATATGCTTTGTGAGTAAACAAGAGGCATTATTTGCTCTTCCTATACGCAGTGGGCAGATCATTACACCTTTGTCTGAAGAAGAAGAGGGACCCTCTTGGGTTTGGGGGATGCGGAATGCCCAAGGTGATGATGGCAAAGGAAGGAGAAGGGAGGATACGTCGAGGCCACCAAGCCAGCGATGAGCTGTGTGCAGCATGCTTGGTGGATTTGTTCATAGGAGTGGGAAGCAGGGGGAGATAAGGCTGGGAGGGTGGGTGGGGGTCAGGCAGCAGGGGTATGGAGGGTAAATCCACCAAAAAGTGTGGGCTTTTGAAGGCAATGGGGAACCACTGAAGGTTCTGCTTTGGGAGGGACACGATCAAAGCCGTCCTGTGTTTATTGTTCTTCCCAGGCAGGTATGACCCTCAAACCGTAATAGCAGCACCCCATAGCGGAGGCTTTGATCTTGACTATTACCGCTGTTTACCTTTTGGGGAGTACCCTGGATATTTACAAAGTGCCATGTAGTCAGTTTCATTAGTTAAGAGATAAGATTAATTAGATTTTTGAGGCAAGGAGAGGA
This sequence comes from Leptonychotes weddellii, assembly GCF_054177405.1. Classification (NCBI taxonomy): domain Eukaryota; kingdom Metazoa; phylum Chordata; class Mammalia; order Carnivora; family Phocidae; genus Leptonychotes; species Leptonychotes weddellii. The sequence continues at coordinate 45,063,506 of NC_138380.1, forward strand.
CTGGATTTGGCTTTGAAAATCACAGGCACTAAAGGAAGCTCTGCAGGAGGCTCGAGGACTGGTTCTCTCTACAAATCTGAGGCGTGACCTCCTCAGTAATATTATTAGTATGCAGAACACCATAGCAAGAGTTTCCCAAAAGGGATAAACCTGCCTTCAAGAAGACTACAATCTTATCCACCAGGGGTGGGAATGCTGTACTAATACAGAATGGAGTATTTTCAAATACATACTACCTAGTACTTATGGCAAATGCTGGGTTAGGAGGGAAGGAAGTGGCCTGAAAGAGGCCATCTTTTTTTCTACTACATTTTAGTAGAATTGGCAAAGAATAGCAGTGTTTATAACAAATTGTCCAGCTTTCTTCTATTTTTAGTGAAAATAATACAAAAATTGCTGAGGAATTTCTGCAACTTTAAGTATAAACATATCAAACTTAGATGGGAGAGCAATAAATATGTAAAATATTCATGTTTCCATTGAGCAGACTAATCATTTAAAGTGAAAGGTTTTGTCTTAAGGAAAGGCTCTTATTGGCTCTGGGTAAATAAAACCGTCATTCGATTTCTAAATATATAAATTGTACTTTTCTTACCAAGAAACCTATCAGCTTATATTTTATATAATATGATTCTACAATTAAGGTGCTAGAAATGGTTATAGTAACTAAATGAATGATTTAAAAGTGCCAATGGGATAATGAATTTTGCCAACTTTTCTTCACTGCCGTGGAGAACTCTGGTCTTCAGTTTTATAGGATATCCCACAAACAGTTATATGCATGCCAAAGGACACCCACTGGAGTGATTAATTCAAGGATCAGTTCTGTAAAAGGCATACTGTAGTGAGACCTACACACTAGTAGATATCACTCAGGGTTCAGTTAGTAAAGCAGAAACCACCTTTGGTATTTCAAATAGGCAAGGATTCAACAGCAGGAATTTGATGCTTGTAAAAAGAAATTGAAAAGTCTGAGGTTGCAAATGAGGTCAGAAGAGGCACCTGCTAGCTTTCAGGTTCGTCACTGCTGTCTCATTACAAGAAGTTGCTGTTACCGCCCATATCAGGAAAATTACAGGAAACTGCTGCGCATGGTCACAGCTGGTCACAACTGTCCTGCAAGGCCCAGGCTGGTAACTAGAAAGGGAAAACTTAGAAGTTGCTGGGAAACGTCACATTTGCTAAAGCCTGAGCTTCCAAATCTCGCCCAAGGTCGTATATATCATTGTCAGAATTGATTTCTTACCAAGAACCATGAAAGCAATGGAGTCTGGGACATGTAATTACCAGCCTTCCAGTCCTGGAATATATGGATGAATGTTGAAAGGGGTGGGAGTGAATGCTGGTTGCCAGAAAATAATTGCCAAAAGAAGTATGGAATGTCATTCCCATTTTATAAATGAGGAAACTGAGGCATGGAAGTCAGTACATTGCCCAAAGACTCAAAACTCTGGTTTCAGAACTAAACATTTTTAGCAATTACACTGGGAAGTATCTATCACATGGCATATAGCTCCAAAACTTAATTTGCTTGCTTGGCTTTAACCCTCATCAGCTCACATTCTTTTAGGCTATGTAATTCAAAACAGACCGTTACAAAAGGATTATTTTGGCAACTTATTTGGTGGTATTTCCAAATTTGCTAACCTTTTCAACTCCTTCCAGAAAATGTGATCCGGGTAGCTCTTGCAATTATGGTAAGCTCCCTAGATACAAAATCTTGGTTTGGTGATATTTTAGGGAGTGGGTGAAGAATTATTTGTGCTACAACTCCTAAGTCCATGCTTAAGGTCAAATTATAGCACAGACGGTATCTATGAAATCTCTAAAACATGTCCAATTTTCCTTATTCTTTGAGTTCCTTATTGACCTTGGCTTAGGATGAAGTTATAAGCAAAGGAACAAAATTGACATTTACTGATTATGACCCCCCAAAACAAAAGCCTAAGTAGAAAGAATGTATATTCGGAGTAATTCTCATATTCATTCATTACCAAACATTAATTACTATGTACCTTGCTGGATTCATTTATTCACTCAACACATACTCATTGTGCTATGGTTATTCTCCATTTGTTCACCCCACCCCTTCCTCTCCATGTTCACAGAGATCCATTCTCCTCCCTTTTCTGCTCTGCTCTGCTCGGTGCCCAGGAAGCTGACTCCTGCATGACCAGGGCCCCCCGCTTGCTGGCTTCCATTTGGGTTTGGTCGATGGGAGGAACCAGCAGTCAACCGAAGGGCCACAGAAGGGAGATGGGGCAGTGTTTCCTCTCTGTTATCTTCCCACATGCACCTCATTTCTGACCATGGACGTGTGCTTCCAAGACTACAGCTTGAGTTGGGTGGCCCACTGCCCTACAGTTCCCACCGTCACTGGGTTCCAGTGACACAATTTTCTTCCCCTGTCCCTTCAGCCCTAGCATGACAATGGCTTCCCACTCTTGTGGGTCCCTGGGTGCCTCATGATCCCTTGTTTATTCCAGTAACCCTCACTTCTGTAAAGAGTCCCTTCATTAAATTGTCTTTATTTAAACCACCTAGGTTATCAGCTGCTGACTCTCCTATGAGACCACCAGAATCACCTGTTGATCAAACAAAGCTGAGTCTATTATTTACTATGATGAGGAAAAGCATCACCTTAGTGAGGGGTTAGTAGTATCTCAGGAGACTATTCATAGAGTTCTGGGTCTGAGTTCAGTGGTTTAAGGTGGGTCTTTAAATTCTGGAATCCATTTAGAATTGGGCACAGTGTGTGATAAGATTGCTTAGGATCAGTGGATACGACAGACAGGAGAGTTTCAAAATGACTCGATGAATAAATGGTTATTTGAGAGGCGAGCAGATTTGCCCAGTCGAGGGGACTACTGTCCTGAGAGGTGGGCTATTTGCCCAGATAAACAACCTTTTGTCCTGAAAGGACAACTGGCCAAGAGTCTATTGTTCAGATAAATGAGTATTATTGGAAGATCTTGTTGGTTTAAGACCTTATCTTTATGGGCCATAATTCCCCCCAACGAACAATAAAGTCATGTTGATACAAAAGCCTAATCATGAAGTCATGGGGCTTCAGGCATCTGCCCGGCCATGTAGTACCCACTGTGGTCATCCTTCAGTCCGAGCTGGAGGGCAGACTCTTGCCTTCCGGGGGCACCCTCGGTCCAGATCTCCAGCACTGCTTGAGTTCTGATTGTGCACCAGTTTTCTGGGGGTGGTTATTTCAAACTGTACAGAGGCCAGATTTTCTCATTCTTATTGCTGGAGGATCATCTGTTGGCTCATTTGATGAGACAGTGGCTGCAGAACAGCAGTAAAGTTTCTGGAGATCGTACATGTAAACATGGCAACACAGACAAACACGAGAAGAAGGATTGTATTCAGAGTTTGTAGTATACTTCTGTGCCAGGAGCCAAGAGTACCCAAATTAAACCAGGGCAACAGACTGTCCCTTGTCTGAAGAGTCCTCAGAATCAGGCATGGGGGTATTAGCCAAATCACCTCATTTTATGTTTTTGTTTTATTTGCTTTCTGGATCTTTTTTTAGTAAGAGCAGAGATCCCAGAGAGCTCTGTGGGGATGTAAGGACAACATTCTTCCACTAATATAGCCCCTATTCCCCCTCGAGAGGCCAAAGCATATCTAAAGTGGCTCTGCTTGGCAGATGTTGGGAGACAAGCCATTTGGAGTGAAATGTTTTGCCGGCTTAAGTGGGAAACAGAAGGGGTTTCTCATGGTTGTATGTTTACCTTGAACTCACCTTTGTCAGGTCATTTATCACAATGTCCTCTGATTTTTCCCATTTTTAAGATGAGGGAGGTCGGATTTTTTTTTAGTGTTTTTCAAACGGGTTGTGATCCATTGATGGGTAGTGAAATCAATAAGGTGGGTCACAACCTATTTAAAAAAATGAAATAGAATAGAATATAAATATCACATGGCCTCACACAGTAAGGGTAAGTATTCTCTTGTGAAAGTATTTATGGTAGGCCAGGAGAAACAAGTTTACAAAACACTGGATTAGGTCATCTTTAAGGGCCATTCATGTGATTCTCCAATTCCCATAATGAATGTGTTTCACATGCTCCTTGCACAGTATAAACTTGTACATGTTTCTGAACAATGCTCTGCATGTAAGTAGAAAAGAGAAATACTCCTGGGATTTGGAAGGTCCAGGTTGTGAGGAATTGAAATGCCTCAGCAGATGGACTCTTCTAGATATTCACCAGAGGTCTTCTATTTTTAAATATATGGTGTGATTAAAACCAACCATTATGAACACGAGCAATTTTATTTTTTTTAAATCTCCAAGTTTTAAACATGTTTACTTTCTTTTGAATTCTCTTCCCATTATTGTTCATGTGTGTTTATACATCGTACCTGGTTGTTAAAAAGAACACATATTTATGTTCAGGGTCACAACACTTTCTTTTGCTGAAGATTTTATTGGTTTATTTGAAAGAGATTTTATTGGTTTATTTGAACGAGCACAAGGGGGAGGGTCAGAGGAGAGGGAGAAGCAGACTCCCCGCTGAGCAGGGAGCCCAAGGTGGGGCTCTCGATCCCAGGACCTGAGCCAAAGGCAGCCGCTTAACTGACTGAACCACCCGGGTGCCCCCCTCGCAATACTTTCTTTATAAAGATTTCTACTTAGTGAAAAGTGACCCAGTTTAGAGTTGTTGCAGCTAGGGAGTATTCAGTTGTGTTCATATGTAAACAGCGTGATTTGAAACAAAATGGTCTATGCCATCTGGAAGTTTTACGCTGACCCTCTCTGACAAATAGTTGGGTGTGTTTCTTGATCAAACACTATGCTAACTTTAAAAGCGGGCAATTTATGATGCTGGCTGAGTCAAATGTTTAGAAGGACAGGGATCGTCCATCCCACTGCTAGAACCCTGTTAAATGGTTCTTATCAGTAAAGCTGAGTGTCAAGCTGGAACCCTGGCAGGGTTAGGGCAGGGAGGAATGCTCAGATGTGGGCTGTGGCCAGCACACCTGGATCTGGAGGGAAGAAGACCCTAGAAGCACAGAGGGTCAGAGCCAGATATATCTTGAGTATCTCAGGGGCGCCTGGGTGGCTCAGTCGGTTAAGCGGCTGCCGTCAGCTCAGGTCATGATCCCGGGGTCCTGGGATCGAGCTCCACGTTGGGCTCCTTGCTCAGCGGGGAGCCTGCTTCTCCCTCTTCCACTCCCCCTGCTTGTGTTCCCTCTCTCACTGTGTCTCTCTCTGTCAAATAAATAAATAAGATCTTAAAAAAATATCTTGAGTATCTCCTAATTGAACCCAACCCCCATTTACATATAGGAAATGGGCTCAGATGGTGACTTTCTCTGTTTATATAATGTAGGTAACAGAACTTGGATCTTCTGACTACACCATCTTAGCTGCTTCAGAAGTTTCAGGATATGATGATCCTCCAGACGCCGGAAATGCACAAGACACAAGAGAATACAAAACATATGCAACCCAGAAAGTTCAGGCATAAGTCAGAGAGTGGGCCATTTTTCATGGTCAAAGTGGCCAAGGAGGTTGGGAATACAGAGATCAACCCAGAAAGGAAGGCAACCACCAGCAAGCTAAGTGCTTAGGCAAAGAGTTTTGGGACTGGATGCTCCCCCTATGCTGACAGGAGCTGGGGTCAAGGCATGGACACCCCCAAATCTGCAGGGAAGCTGAGAGGCCAAGGAAGAAAAGGTGAATCCGTCTGCTACATGGTCTCTGACTCAGAGACTAAAGCAAAGAAATTTCCAGGTGGGGAGCAGGGAGCAAATTTCTTCTATCGTATAGGCTTGCTAGGTAAAATACAGGACACCCATCAAGTTTGAATTTCAGATAGACCACAAATAACTTTTTAGCATAAGTATGTCTTATGCAATATTGTCCAGTATTATATATTACCTATATATAAGAAAATAACAAAAAATTATCTGTGGTCTGTCTGAAATTCAAACTTAAATGGTCATCTTGTGTTTTTATTTCCTAAATCTTGCAACTCTACTATCCCAACCAGACCAGTAAGAAATATGGTTATTCTCTGGGGTGATATTCTCAGGTGTCTCGGAGCCACGTAGCTCTCTCTGGCACCCTGACACCCTACATGTTTGCGCACAAGAAACATACAAACCATCGCGGGAGCTTCACCTTCTCAGCCGAATAAATAGGTTGCAGTTTTACAAAGGACTCAATTATCAACATGATCTTGAGCCTGAGTTCTCAGACTTCTTACCCATCTCTGTACGTTTCCAGAAGAGTGAAAGTTCACTAACCGGTTACAGAGCCAGGGCATGGGGAAAAATTGTTCCCAGTGTGGAAAGGCCAGAGGGTGATCAAAGCCTTGCCGGACGAGCGCTGCCGGCCTCCGGCAACGAGCAGCTGTGGAACCGGCTTGACACAGAGCGCTGGCTGGCAGCTCGTCACACTCCGCTCGATTGATGTAAAAACACACATTTTAAAAAGGGGAGATAGTAGTTTGCTCCAAGATATTTCTATGCTCTATTAAGTTAGTTCTAATTATTTTAAGGAAAACTGATAGGGAACAATCCGAACATGGAAAGTAAGCACAAGAGTTACTACTCCTATAGGAAATGCTGCAGCGGAATGCCCCTTGCAGCATTGTTTGTGGTGGTTAAAAAAAAAAAAGACAAGGGAAAAATGGAACGTCCATCTAAAGGGGCATGGTGGAGCACATCGTTATGTATTTACCTGTGGAATATTTGGTAACTCTGGCTGTTATCAAACATAATTAGCTAGCACCATGAGCACTTGAGTGGGGGGATTACTGTGCTAATAATTGAGTGGAAAAAAAAGAAAGGATAATGTACACTAGAATTTGTTTTAATAAGAAGGGTGAATACAAGAACTAAAGTTCCGCCACCCCTCGGTAAGCGTAAGGGTGTATTTGTGTATATATATATATATATATATATTTTTTTTTTTAATGAGCGGAGCATGGGAAGATCCACATCGGATGGTCAGTATCTATTACCTGGGGTGAAATAGGAGTTGGCAGAAAGATTTTTTGCTTTCTGTTTGTACCTCTCTGGATTCTCTGACTTACTGCAGCAAGTGTGTATTACTTATGAAAATAAGAAAAAAATTAATGTCAAATAAAACATAAAAAATTATGTGACATGTAGATAAAAAAGGCTTCACCAAAGGGCTTCTTTAAATAGTAGACTCCCTACGAAACTCCGTCCTCAATTCAATGGACATATTTAAAATGTATTTCAATTCACAAAATTTTAGCTGACAATTTTTCTAGGAATGTACTTCACACTGTGGTATACTTATACCATTTATCCAAAGGAGCTAACCAGAAGAAGGGTTTAGAAAATGCTAGGTATTATGAGAAAATTGAGATGAGTTAATGGTAACAAACAGCTTTATCAGGAATACAAAAGCTCGGACTCAGTTATTTGTGAAGTTGTATCTTCCTTGCAATGAAAAAACAGTACCTGTTTGTATATATTTGTAGTCTTATTTTTAAAGATGTGCCCATTTTCTGCTTGTATCACTCATCTAGCATCTGAACCCCTGATTTTTGAGGTCCCCATTCTCAATACTGAGCAGTGTACCAATCTGGTATTTTACAGAATAACCCGTCACCAAGTCTGTGCTCTAGAGAGTTTTATGTATTTAGATCCAAGAACAGATAAGTATTAGGTGCTTTTTTATATCTTTGTATATTTTATTTATTTATATTAAAAAGGTATATATATTTCCTTTGTGTTTCCTACAACCACCACAGATTTTTTTTGGAATGGGGTATATAAATTAAAATAAATACGAAATGTGTAATGATGTTGTTCATGGGGAGAGGGCAGATGTCGAATATGGTTGATAGGTAAATAGAATGAGGGTCAATCACCTTTGTATTTCCCTCAATTTCCAGCTGAACTGAAGTATTGAATTGGTTTCCATCTACAGGTGATTGTGGGGAGAAGGCTTTTTGCTTTGAACTCACGGTAGATCACTAAATTTGTCAGGCATCTGCCCTGTCCATAAAATTGCAAAGAAGGGATGTTAATACCAAAAACAAAATTTATTGTGAAGAAGATGAGATAAAATGTATGAAGTGTTCTGAGATCCTTGGAACTGGCTGGATCAGTCCATGGAATACCGTTGTTAATTTGTTGCCCTGTTGGCTCACAAACCAAATCAAAACCAAATAAAGCACTCGCAGGTTCATATTTAACAATATTCTATTTTGCATTAAGTAAAGATATTTTTCAGTTATGTGAGATTTATTGTTAAGACACATAAAGACTCTGGGCTGCCCCCAGATTAAATGCTTACGGCTCTAAGAATGAACTCAATGCTCTGTAGCCCTTTAAACAGTACAGAGCAGAGTATCCCATGTCTTGCTTTCCTCTAACATGTTGAGGGACTTGACCCAACCTGTTCCATATGCCAGAATGTCTCTTGTCCTTTTAGCCTGAGGGCTTTTCCTCAGCCTCCTAGAGCTCCTGCCACCGGACCACTTGTGATCCATGGGAATTCTCAACATTTTGAAGCCATGGGGGGAAACATTATTCTTTTGACTGGAACTTTTGGAGGAGATTGAAATGTATGCAAGTTTTAAATGCACTTTCCACATCTGAAACCATTTTATGGACACAAGAGGATAATACTGGAATGTACATAATTTGGTTTCCTCATAAAGTTTGGTATTTTTGAAACTGAAAGAACTGAAAATGTTTTTGTGAGAAACGTGAGCTTTTCTTTTAATCACAAATTCCAAGAAAAATTTGATTTATTTAATTATTCCATTTTTGCAAAAAAAAAAAATTACCTCAGGACATCTTTTCTCTGTGAGAAGAGAAAGAGTTCCAGCAAGGACAGCCCTCCTTCAGGAGGAGGTGTGCCTGGGGTTGTTGTGTCCATATGAAACAAGCCCCACCTTCCTGTGGCCATATCTGCTCCGTAGCTCGAGTCACTGTTCCCTATTCTGTCTTGTACCCTTTAGGGTCGAAGGGTATGGTGGTAAATCCATTATCAAAACCACCTACTGTTAGTCCAATAGCGTGCATGTGCACACACACGAAGTCCAAGAGAAGGAACAAAACAGCTCTGTATGTCACTTCATGTGGATTACAACACATAAAGATCTACAAGGCAGAGATTTGAGGGGGTCTGCTTTTCTCTGTTCAGTTCACATGAGCTCCTCAATTGCTCTGGTGTAGAGCTGCCAAATACCATAAAGGACACTGAGTTACATTTAGATTTCACATAAATGAATGCAGGCAATATTCGGGAGATATACTAATTTAGTATTATATGCATTCATCGTTTATCTGAAATTCAAGTGTACGTGGGTGCTTTGTATTTGTATTTGCAAAATCTGGCAATCCTAGTCTGGGGCCTTCATTCTGGACTTTTGAGGCCGCTCCTCATTGCTTCATTCACTCACTCACTCACTCACTCACTCATTCAACAAACACTTTTGGGGCATTTACTCTGTGCCAGGCTCTGTGCTAGGCCCCATAGAGACAGCCCCAGACAAGACAGGCACTGTTCTTGCACTTTTCTAGAACTTTCAGTCTTGTTGGAAAAACAGACAAAAAAAATAGGTATTCAAAAAGAAAGAAAGAAGGAAAGAGAAAGAAAGAAAGAAAGAAAGAAAGAAAGAAAGAAAGAAAGAAAGAAAGAAAGATTCAGCAAGGTAAGCTCAGGTGGTGATGATGGTACAAATATTGAAGAAGAGCGAGGCTGGTGGTCAGAGAAGGACCCCTGGGAGCACTGACAGAGCTGAGGCTTGAAGGATGAGGAAGAGAGAGCCATGGCAGGTGCTGAAGGGAGAGTGTTCCAGGCAGAGGGGATGAGTAAGTGGGAAAGCTTTGAGGCAAGAATGGGCCTGGATGTGCAAAGAACAGAAAGAAGGCTGGTGTGGCTGGATGGGTGAGCGAGGGATCAAGTGGTAATGGATAAGGTTGGGGAGGAGCTCTGGGCCATTGCTGGAGCTGGGGAAGTCTGATCTATGGTTTTATTTTTTTATTCATTTTCTTTTTTATTTTATTTATTTTTTATAGATGGAGGGGTGGGGGAAGGGCAGAAGGAGAGAAGAGAGAGAATCTTAAGTAGGACTCACAACCCTGAGATCATGATCTGAGCCAAACTCCAGTCGGATGCTTAATGGACTGAGCCACCCAGGCGCCCCTGATTTATGGTTTTAAAAAATCACTCTGGCTGCTCCAGGGAGAATGTATTTTAAAGAGGAAAGAATGGAGGTTCAGAGGTCATTTAGAAGGCTGTGCCCCTCCTGGATGATGATGGTGCACCGGGTGAGGGTGGAGGAGGGGCCTGATGGATCTGGAACATGTTGGAGAGCCTTGCTGGAGGACTTGCTGGAGAGCCGTGCTGTGGGTGAGGCACACAGAGGATCAAGATGATTTCCTGCAGCTTCTCAAAGAGAAAACCCTTTCTCTCTTTCCCCCCTCTCCTTTATTCTTTCCATTCTCCCTTATACACTGGCTGTGTCCCTGCCCTCCTCAACCTTCCAGATCCTGCTCTTTCCTGGTGTGCAGGACCGGTTTTCAGTAAGTTCTAGACCTGTCTTTTGTCGCTGCTTGGGGCTGGGGAGGGAGGGGTGTGGGATTCTAAGGGCAGGGAGGGAGAGGGAGGAAGGAGTCCTCCCCCACAGCCTACCTTCTTCTTGACTCATCTTTTGGATGTTATTCTAAATGTATTGGGTCTTCCTTTTCTTCCACTATTCTAACTTCAATCTATCATGCCAGGCTCCAGGAACGGACAAAAGATGCAAACTTGTCCCATTTTGTAATTCTCCAAAGAATAGCTACATTTGAAGTAAAAATTTCAGACAAGAGTGAGAAAAGGGTCAGTAGATGGCCCTTGTCCCTTGAATTTCATGCTTGTGGTAGTTCTGTTTGGATTCACCAGCCAAGATGTTTCTTTGTCATTGCCAAGGTTAGGAGGAATGGTAAACAGAAAAATGGTAACTAAATCTGCTCAAGGAAATAATGTATGTTGGAAGGAAGGAAGCAAGGAAGGAAGGAGGAAGAAAGGAGAGAGGAAAGAAGAGAGGGAGAGGAAGGGAGAAAGAGAGTAACAGCAAACTCCCCCAGAATAACACATGAACAAGAATTTGCTGCTTTATTTTCTTAATCTAATGGTCACCAAACCCCACCAGCACCAACATAAAGCAGAAGTCATCTGAGAGCCAGTACTGATTCATATCTGGGAGAGATGGAGGTTGTGACTTAGCGGGAAAGCAAAACAAAGCAAAATAAGAACAAAAACAAAATCGCCCTAACTTGGGTTTGATCTTGACTCTGTAGCAGCTCGTGCTGGGAGCCCCCGGCAGGCAGGGCTGCCTGTGTTTCCCATCCCCACAGCCCTGTGTTTCCTGGAGGATGGGCCATGGCCAGCATTCAGCGCGTGTAGAAGGGAGAAGAAAGGCGCCAAGAGCACCTCTCTGGGCCCCATTACCTCATGTTTCAGGGAAGGGGTTGAATTGAATGAGCTCAAAGGTCCCTTTCAGCCTCAACACTACTAGGTTCCCACACCTCTTCTCTCTACTGCTTCACACTCACAAATTTCTCTGCAGCCAACACCGTTTAAAAAACTTTCTTTCTTTTCCTTGCCTCTCTTCCATGCTTCGGGCATTGAACAGAGTTCCCAGTAGTTTCTCCCTTCGGCTGTTTGCTGCTTATTATATTTAGACCTTGGGGAGGACAGGTAAAGAGATGGATTGGTGGGTCAGAGTCACGTACACTAAAATCTTCATATTAGTATATAGTTAAGTGCCAGAAAAAAGATCTGGGAAATTTAGATTTTTAATACTTGTTCCCAAAATGCAGCAGACTGTGATGATCACATCAAGTCCCCCTCTCCTTGAAGCCCCAGAAAGCAACTTCCAGAGACAATAACTACCAAGTTCTGCAAGGTTTGGAGCCTGGCAGCTGGCCGGAAAAATAGCTCCCTCCCCACCATGTACAGAACTCAGGGTAACTGTATATGAGTTACTATAGAAACAAATCAATTCTCTATTGCCTGACTTGGGCCTACTCCTTAGTCACATACTGAAAAAGAAAAAAGGAAGTGGAGTCTTACTCAGAAAAAGTGTTAACCCATCCAGACCATTTTAGCCAATGAGGAGTTTTTTTTCATCATCTTTTCACAAAAGATGATGGTATACTGAAATGGATCACAAAAGGATTATCCAAATAGTTATGTGATTTTCTCCTTATTTTTTCAGAGAAAAACTTGAATATAAATGAAGAAGAGGGATAACGTAGCCAGAGATCAGCCGCTGACACTGTTGCCACTAGATGGAATGCTTTTGTCAGCAAGTAATAGGAAACCCCTTTAAATTTGACTTTAACAAAATATTTATTTATTTAACACAAAACCCACAATTTTAACATAAAAATTCTGTGGATTCAGAGGCTCCATTGTGTCACCAAGGACAGTTTTTCTGTCTTTCTACTCTGATGTATTTTCTTAAGCCAGCTATTCTCAAGGTCCCCAAATGGCTGCTCTTATTCCAGGCAGCACACTGTGAGGTCAACAACCATGGCAGAAAAAGGAATGTCTCTCTTTGTTTTATGTATGTTCCATCTGAAGAGAGAGGAAAACCTTCTAGAAGCCTTACCATCAACCGCCCCACGCCCCATTTTCATTGGTCATAATGGCATTACATACACACCATCCTATATCCTTCACCTGGTAAGGGAATAAGACCACCATGATTGGCTTAAACGTGCACTATCTCCTAGAAATATAATGTGAGTCATATATATAATTTTAACTTTCTAGCAATCACATTAAAAACAGTAAGAAACAGGCGGTATTAGTTTTAATAGTATATTTTCCTGATCCCAAATATATCTAAAATACTATTTCAACATATATCCAATAAATGATTAATGTTATATTTTACATTTTTTTAAAAGATTTTATTTATTTATTGGAGAGAGAGACAGCGAGAGAGGGAACACAAGCAGGGGGAGTGGCAGAGGGAGAAGCAGGCTCCCCGCCGAGCAGGGAGCCCGATGCGGGGCTCGATCCCTGAGATCATGACCTGAGCCGAAGGCAGACGCTTAGCGACTGAGCCACCCAGGAGCCCCTTATATTTTACATTTAAAAAAAAAACACCAAGTCTTTGAAATCTAGTGTATATTTACATTCACAGAACATCCCGCTTTGGATTAGCTACATTCCCAGTGAGCAGGAGCCACATGTGGCTGGTGGTACTGTCTTGGACAGTGTGGGTCTAGATCGAACAAGATTTGCCCGTGTACTGGAAAGGGGACCAGGCTCCCCTGAATTCATGGCCCCTCAGAGGAGGGTGAACAAAATTGGGGTTCTCTTAACAAAGAAGAGCTGAATGGCCACAGGGGTGGCAACTAACCTCATCTCTCTAACCCATACCTCTTCTCATACTCCCTGGTTTGGGGAAGTTACCAAGACCTACTTAGTCAGCAAGAGAAATATGGAATCATTCTGGACTCCTTTCTGTTCCTCATTTCTCTAACACAACCAGTCACCAAGTTTTGTCAATTCTGCCTCCTAAATATCTCTCAAATGTGTCTTCTCCTCTTTATCCCGTCCGCCATGGCTATGATTCAGGACTCTCTATCACAATCCCACCTGAATCTGATCATGTCACTGACTTCTGTAAGGCTCCTCAGTGGCTCCCCAAACTTCCAGGACACAGTTCACATCCTTTAGCACGGCACGTAGCAGCACGCTTGGCTTTGTGCCCACAGCACTCTCCACTCTGGCCATGAGGAGCTGTACTTGGAATATCTTTGCTCTTTTATGCCTTCTTCATACATTCTTTTGTATTATTCCTTGTCTTTATTTTTTTATTTTTTTAAAGATTTTATTTATTTATTTATTTATTTGAGACAGAATGAGAGAGAGAGAGCTCATGAGAGGGGGGAGGGTCAGAGGGAGAAGCGGGCTCCCTGCCGAGCAGGGAGCCCGATGCGGGACTCGATCCAGGGACTCCAGGATCATGACCTGAGCCGAAGGCAGTCGCTTAACCAACTGAGCCACCCAGGCGCCCATTATTCCTTGTCTTTAGATTACCCTCTTTTTCTTTTTCCTTTCCCTCTCCCATGTTCCTCTTCTAGGGAGCCTTCCTTACCCCTCTTTCCAGGTAGGATCAAGCACCATAAAGCTATGTGCATCCTCTGCTCTAGCACATGTCAAACTGAATTGTGCTTGCTGTACCCTCTCCATTAGATGGTGAGCTTCTTGAGGGCTGGGGCTGTACTTTGATCTCTATAACCCCACTGCATAGCACACAGTGCCCGCCTGTCGCAACACCTGGCAAAGTAGAGGCTCCATGTCTGTTGATTGAATGGCTGGCTGGCTGGCTGGATCGATGAATGGATGAATTCTATTCTCCTTTCTAGTCTTTCCCCATCTATGATTGGAAAGCAGCCCTTCCCAGCTTCCTGCCTTTGAAAACTGTTATTTTCCTATGGCTGTCATAACAAAGTACCATAAATGAAGTGGCCTAAACAACAGGAATTTTTTGTTTTTCAGTTCTGCAGGATAGAAGCCAAAAATCAAGGTGTTGATAGGGTTCGTTGGTTCCTTCTGAGGATTGTGAAGGATAATCTGTTCCATGCCACTCTCCTAGCTTCTGGTACTCAGGCATTCCTTGGCTTGTAGATGGCAGCCTTCTCCCTGTGGCTTCCTTCTGTAGATATCTGTGTTTCCCCTTCGTATAAGGACGCCAGTCAAATTGGATTGGAGGCCATTCCAGTGACTTTATCTTAACTTGGTAATCTGCAAAGACCCTATTTTCAAGTAAGGTCACATTCTCAGGGGCTGGGAGTTAGGACTTCAATATCTTCTGTGGGGGAAACAATTTAACCTCTATCAAGACTCATAGTTGGGGGCACCTGGGTGGCTCAGTCGGTTAAGCGACTGCCTTCGGCTCAGGTCATGATCCTGGAGTTCCGGGATCGAGTCCCCCATCAGGTTCCCTGCTCAGCAGGGAGTCTGCTTCTCCCTTTGACACTCCCCACTCTCATGTGCTCTCTCTCTCTCTCTCATTCTCTCTTTCAAATAAACAAATAAAATCTTTAAAAAAAAAAAAAAAGACTCATAGTTGAAGTCAGGTGTATTTATTTTCTACTGCTGTGTGACAAATGTAGCAACTTAAAACAACACACACTTATTATCTCCTCGTTTCCATAGGTCAGGAGTCCAGGCACCGCTTAGCTGTATCCTCTGCTCATTCTCACAAGGCTCCAATCAAGGTGTTGGCCAGAATGTGTTCTCATTTGGAAGCTTGGGGAGAGTCTGTTTCAAGCTCATTCAGGTTGTTGGCACCATTCCTGTCCTTGTCCTACAGGACCGAGGGCCCTGGCCTCCTACTGGCTGCCCGCTGGAGGCTGCCTGCCGTTCCCTGCCATAGGGTCCTCTCTGTAGGCAATTCACAGTGTGGATGTTTGCTCTGTCAATGCTTGGAGTGGAGAGTCTCTCTCTGTGGCTCCAGATGGAGTCACTCCCTTTTTATGCTCTCTTTCTCTCGATCCTTCTTTCTCCAGTTATGGGAGCGGCATATTCTACTGCCATATTCTATTGATCATAAGCAAGTCACAGGAGATTACACAGGAGATTATACATGACCTCTGGGCCACAGTAGGTGTGCTTCTTTTTGGGTCTCCCCACTTGCCCATAGCAGCCTTTGTTCTGCTGCAGTCTCACAGATTCAACAAAATCTGCCAAGGATTGTGGGGAGGAGGAAGGAGAGGGGGTCGTGCTCAAGAGATTCCAGGGGCCTCGAGAGAGCATAATTTAAAATATTAAATGCAAATTAAATTGATTTCCATTTAATATTAAATTAAATTAAAGATTTAAATTAAATTACTATTAAGTAAATAGTAATTAAATTAATATTAATTATTAATTAAATATTGACTTAATATTAAATATTAATTATTAAATCAAATGAAGTATTTACATGCAACATTTAAATAACATTTATGAAAAGCAATATTTAATATTGAAATAGCCATACAGACATAATAATAATAACAATAATAGCTGATATCAAGGGCTGACCATGTGCCAAGCACCATTCCAACACAGTGTAGAATATGGTATCTCATGTCATCCCCACCACTGACCTATGCGATGGGAACTATCACTATTCCCATTTTACAGATGATGATACGGAGGTACAGAGGGGCCAGTGGAAATGTCCCAAAGTCACACTGAAGGTAGAGCTAAGAAACATGAGTTTCAAATTTCTGACCACACAAGATTGCTTGATGGCAAAACCCACATACTTAACTGTTAAGCTTTGGAATGGTGCTTCTCAAAGGTTTAATGTGGACACTGCTAGCATTTTTCTCTGTGATTGTCTTTTCCACAGTCTTTCCTTATGACTGATCTATTTTTCCTGAATGATTAACCCATTCAAATCACAGAAAAAGGTATAAACAATTTACAAGGCAAAAGGGATTAGTTTGTAATTAGATATTTCTTAGCTGGCAGTGCAGACATTCAAATGGTTCTCTACAGTGGGACATCTGTTTTTTTTTTAAGATTTATTTATTTGAGAGAGAGAGAGAGCGCGCGTGCACGTGCGTGTGCGCGTGTGAGTGGGGGAAGGGGGAGGGAGAGAGTCTCAAGCAGACTCCCTGCAGAGCATGGAACTCACTCAGGCTCCATCCCGTGACCTTGAGATCATGACCTGAGCCGAAACCAAGAGTCTGCCGCTCAACCGACTGAGCCACCCAGGCGCCTCTACAGTGAGACATCTTTAATCTTAATTTTATCCAACCTCAATTCTCCTGGCTTGTTTGCCTCTGTCCACTCAACTGTGGCTATATGTCAGCCATACCACTCAGTAGTCTAAGTGTCTGTGAACATATCCGAACACTTTATTTTATTTTAGAAAAATGAAGGCAAGATGCAAGAATCAGAAGTCATAATTTCCACAAGGCTATTTGCGACACGGGAATTTTTTGAGAGCATTTTATATTTGGAAAGTATGTGTAGTGATCTTACAGGTGACTGAAGTCATTCATACCCAGATGATTAATGATGTGAAAAACGGCCAGAAGCACCCTGTGATGGCTGACTTTTCCTGGGCCCTGGGCATAAGATCTTTGCAAATCTGTGCTTTGACTCAGATCCTACAGCTTAGTGTGAAATCTCAGTATAGAAGGAATCAACAATTAAAATTCCATGTGAAATTCCAGTCTTTTATAAACACTTATGTATCATTTCTCTGGGAGACATTTTCTGACTGATAAGATTGGAGGAATAGGTTTGTTAACTTCTCACATATTGTGGTTCAGGATCTACTTAAGGGGGTGAAATGTTTGCAAGAAATAAACAAAGAACATTTTTCTCTAAATAGTGACTGAGGACCTCCTATTTTCAATCTGATGAGGTGTCATTTCAGGCGCCATGAGCTTTACATACTCTTTTATACATTCCCATTATAAACCCCTGTTTATACAAAACAAGAATAAGTAATATATTTAGCAAAAAGAAGAAAATGAAATTATGATGGTGTTTACGCAACATCAAAGCAGCCCTGCTTCTTGATGCTGAGACACAGGGGTCAACAGCAAGCATTTGGCAATGCCTACAAATTAATCTCATTGTCACCTTCCTCTCCCAGTCAAGATGGCATCACCCTTCCTTTCTCCTCCTTGCCCATTCATCATTCAGAAGAGAAAGGAAGTTGTTTCCAGCTTGTAGTTCCCATTTTCTCCAATAGTCTCAAATCGTGTGGTCCCGAGCGTGCCCACCTGAGACCTGTTTCTCTCTTCCCTCACTTCTACCCCACATTCTTGTTACTATTTATGTGCTCAGAAAAGTTTGGCACAAACCTAACTGAGTCTTTGTAAATTTGGGAGATGAGACCCAAGAAAAATGTAGAGGAATGAATCAAAACACAAAGTTGATTTTTTTTTTTTTTTCTTTTTCAGAATGTTAGCTTTGGAAAACTTTGCTTATGGCCAGGATAAATGTTAATGATTCAAAAGAAGGAAGAAACAGTTGACACCTTCATTAATTAGATTGCATTTGTAGCTCTACTGTGAAAAACACTTGTGAGCTTGAGTGAGATCCTTGACTTACACAATTTTTTTTCTCAGAATGAAAATATCTTTTCTTTTTCTTTTTACTGAGTTTTGAAAGGCATATAACAAACTCTTTCTCAGTCCTCCCCGCGTGTCAGAATCACCCTGACAAGTGGTAAACCTAGCAGTAGAAGTACTAGTCCCAGAGTTTCTGATTCAGTAGGTCTGTGATGGGACCCGTGGTTCTGGATTTCTAATAACATTGAATGATAGCTCCAAGTGATATGGAAGAACATAAAAAGAGATGGTTATGGATCACTTAGAATACTATCAATAAAGACGTATCCTGTTAACTGTTTAGTGTACGTTCTTTTAGTCTTTGATACACTCACGGGGCAGACACTGCCAGGTAGCTGATCTATGTAAGGCAGCAACAGGGCCCAACTGAGAAACCAGACTGCACATGTCCCCTTGCACCTGGTCCTGTCACTGTAGTCATGTGACACAGTTTGGGCCAATGAAATGTTAAGCAGAAGTGTATGTGAGTATGGCCTTTTGGAAATACTATTGTCTTCCTGGCTAGGGAAAAAAAAAAGACTCAACTGGCTTTTGCCTTTTGTACTTGGCCCTTCCCTCTTCATCTTTCCTGGAGCTTAAAAGCGAATCCTGGAAGGATGGCGGTCATCTTGTGACCATACATGGAGGATGGAGGTCTGGGAAGCTAGCAGGTGGTTGGTTTGTTGGGCAATTACACCAGCTCTGCACTGCCTACCTTTTTTTTAGGTGGAAAAAAAAAATACTTTCCATGTCAATTCGTAGATACTTTCTACATTTGTTTTCATGTCTACATAGTATTCTGTTGTTTGGATATGCTGTAACTGAATTTTGTAAACCAATCCTTCATTGATGGACATTCAAGTTCTAATATATTTTTTTTTTTGTATATATGAAAAAGAACACAACTCTTGAGGTTTGTTCTGGGAAGGGGGAGACTTGGCCATCTTCTGCCTTTCTGCTCACAAAGACTGAAGTGTGCTCGTTTCCTGTCCTGGGATAATCAATGGTAGGAACAGGAATATAGACCTGCAGTATATGTCTGGCTTTTCTGGCTTAAATAACGAAATTCCAATAATTGATTATAGAGTTCCCCAAATCTGGGTCATTTTAAGAAATGCTGTGTGTTTAGGCCCTTTTCACAGTTTGGCATAAAAAGAAGGCTTAAGGGGTGCCTGGGTGGCTCAGTTGGTTAAGCGACTGCCTTCGGCTCAGGTCATGATCCTGGAGTCCCAGAATCGAGTCCCGCATCGGGCTCCCTGCTCAGTGGGGAGTCTGCTTCTCCCTCTGACCCTCCCCCATCTCATGTGCTCCCGCTTTCTCTCTCATTCTCTCTCTCTCAAATAAATAAATGAAATCTTTAACACACACACACAAAAAAAGGCATAAAAAGGTCAGAAGGTTTCTGGCCTCCCAGAAACGTCCAGACTTACCTCTCATAGGAGCAAATACTTGGACAAAAAACACATTTATCCCTAAAACTAATTTTCAGAGATGGTTTAGTCTAAACCCATATAGGAAGAAATTAAAATTTAAAAGTTCTCCAATTACATGATCTTACTCAAAATGAACCCAATTTCTCTTTTTAAACACACTGCTTAACCTAACTGCATTCAGAGTTAATGATGACCTCAGAGGGTATTCTAAAACAATGGGTGGGTTTTGCTTTACATTTGTATCAATAAAGGGATCATTTTGAAAATTTTTGCCCAAACAAAGGAAGCTGACTCCAAAAGCAAATGGATCTCTTCTTTTTTTCAGATAAAAACATTTGCCAGCAATTAAAAATGAAACGAAACTTCTTTAGTTTCAAGTATTTGAAGCCCCACCGGGCATCCCAATAAATGTATAACCGGTTTCCCTTTTTGCTTTTGCTTCTCAAACCAAATCTGAATCCCACTATTGAATAATCACACAAGACCTTATGCTGCAAGATTCCAGAGGTTAGTGAGCCCTTCACTACATGCAAGGAAAAACATGGAGACTTTCAAATGGGCAAAAACAATTACCAGACATCTTTTCAAAGGAATGTTAAAGACTCTGGGATTATGTGATATTCTAGGAATGTGCATCCTTGTTTATCTTTGACTGGACTTATTTTACAACTCCTTAAAACACTTACAGAAAGCTGATAGTCATGCAAATAATTCTTGTCTGTAAAGATACAAATAGTTTGTGGAATATAATTGATTATCGCTCTATGGTTGGATCGTGTTTTGCAAATTCATCTCAACATTTCTTCACTGTATTTATACTTTGTACTATATTTGTAATCTGTATTTATAATTTGTTCATTCTTTTCTGCAGGTCAGCTACCTCCTCTCTCTGCTAACCATCCTCCATCCATCTACTGTTGTCTTTCCTAGAGCCTCTTTCTGCTTGTGGCCTAATAACTTTGTATTATTACTTTAGTTATTTGCTGAGATTTTAGGAAGGTGACTAGAAAAATGTGTGTATTCTGTCTTCTGGAAATTCCTCCATGCTTTCTTTATTTTCATTTTCTGTGATGGGTTGGATCGTATCTCTTCAAAATTCTGTGTTGAAATCCTAACCCCCAGTACCTCAGAATGTGATCCTGTTTGGAAACAGGGTCATTGCAGATGAACTTAGTTAAGATGAAATCATATTGGAGTAAGGGGGGCCCCCACATCCAATACGACGGGTGTCCTCCTGAAAAAGGGGACATTTGGATGCTGACTTGCACCCAGGAAGAATGCCATGTGAAGACTGTAGTTATGCTATGAAAAGCCAAGAGACCCTCAGAAATAAGGAGAAGGCCTGGAACAGATCCTTCCCTAGCTCCTCCAGAAGGAACCAACCTTGCCAAAATCCGATCTTGTGCTTCCAGTGTCCAGAACCGTGAGACAATACGTTTCTGTTGTTGAAGCCCCGCGTCTTGTGGTGCTTTGTGATCGCAGGCCCAGGAAACGAAAACGCTTTCAAACTCTCCTTTTGACGTGTGTATTCTTGTAGGTCACCTCAAATCTTTTATGGAAGAAGATGGAAAATAAATAAATAAAAGAAAGATCGAGGTTTTGGTCACACCCAGTGGCGGTGTCCTAAATGTGGGCTGTGAACGGTTGGAGGGGGTGCGGGGTCGGGCGGAGGAGCTTGCTCTGTCCTTCAGCAGGGATCCCGGAGCTTAGCTTGTGTTCAGTACATTTTAGTTGTTGGTAGTACTGTTAGTGTAACTGCATGTATCTGGTACTCTTCAATTTCTTTCAAAATTTAAGTAGGAGAATTTTTATAGCTTCTCTGATGGGACTCTTCCACCTAAAATATTTGAGTCTCTGCATCAGGCAGGCACTGAGCTAAATTCCCGCCTAGGGGACAGGAAACCCGAAACAAACAAACACGAATCGGATGTGGTTCCTTCTCTCAAAACGCTAATAATCAGCACGGTCTTCTCCTGGGTTTTGTCAGGAACTTCCCCCTCCTCCCGGGCCTGGTGAGAGGTTTTAAGGAGGCAACACACATCAGAGAGGGACCCCATGTTGCTGGTGTCCCCATTCAAGCTAAAGCGCCCTCTTCTAAAGGAGAGAGTCTGGTACGCTTGGAGAGAGAGGTTCACGCTCAAAATTCCTACATGAAAGATGCTGTATGTTCATTATGGGACCACTTGACATATCGGTCATTTCTTAATGGTATTTTATTTATTTATTTATTTATTTATTTATTTATTTATTTATTTAAAGATTTTATTTGTTTGGCAGAGCAGGGGGAGAGGGAGTGGGAGAAGCAGGCTTCCCGCAGAGCAGGGAGCCCGATGCGGGGCTCGATCCCAGGACCCCGGGATCATGACCTGAGCCGAAGGCAGATGCTTAACCGACTGAGCCACCCAGGTGACCCTCTTAATGGTATTTTAATTTCTTTTTGAAACCAGCTCTGTGCTTGGGACGCTCTCCCAGCCAGGTAACATGGGAAGGGCAGGCTCTTCAAGGCAAACTCCCCGGGAGCAGCCTTCTAAAGCCTTGGGACCGCGGTGGCAGGTGGCAGTCCTGTGCCCACTCAGTGGGTCTCGGCTCTGGGCGGCAGCCCCCGCCCGCTCGGAGCTGAGGCTATGGCCGGGAAGACCTGGGTGGGCGTGAATGTGTTCTGTGCGGAGCGAACCCTCCATCCTTTGCCGGCAGCTGTGGCCATTTGCATCAGCCTGTGCTATTTCTGACACCTCATACTTGCTCAGAAAGAACTGTCTCGTTTTCTGCCTGCAGCTGCCCACACGGGTCTGACTGCCGCTGGGGGTTTCCACGGCCACCACGCTGCCACGTCACTTCAGATCGTTTCCCACGTGTTCTCAGTGGTTCTGTGTCTGTGAAGGGATCATCAACCCCAGTTGCCTGGGGTTTCATGTCAGCCCGTTCATTCATTCAACCACCGCGCCATCGGCACCTACTGCGTGCCACACGCTGCCCAAAGCTCTGGGAATACTAAGGCAGACGAGGGCCAAATCCTCCCTAAGCAGCTTGCAGGTTACAGGGGAGACTGGCAGGAGATTGATTGTGCGGTTTCTTGGCCGTTGCGGTTAGTCTCTACTTGCTCTTCCCTCTGTTTTCAAACCAGATCCTGTGCGGAAACCTGCCACCCAGCAAGCTTGTCATTCTCAAACTTTACAACCAGACTGCACCAAGTCATTGAACACTCTGCAGCGTGACTTCTCACCTAGACGCCGGCCCTTCCGGGAAGAGCACGGGTTACACCTGCCCCCTCCCTGCCGAGGAGTCCGCTGCCTTTCCTCAGGTTTCATTTATCTTTTGACCGTGACTGTGCAGTGTTTGACCCGGTACAACACCGGTCTGTCTCTGCAGATGGTGCCTCCCTGGTCCCAGAAGCCTCGATTTCATCCCGATCTCCCTTCCTTCTGAACTAGAACCCAGTCAGTTCAAACATGGTCTCTCCCAGCTCATGGGAGGTGTCAGTTTCTCTTGCAGCCTCTTTCATACTGATGCCTGGTGGTGTTATTTCAGTTGTATTGTGATTTGACTTTTCATGTAGATCATGCATGGTCCTTGTTCTCAGAGCTAATAAGCAATCTCTTTCTGTCAGATCTGGCTGGGATTGAGGTTAGATTTTTTTTTTCCCCCTTCTTTTTAGTTAGTTGGCTAGTGTGCCTGCCAGGCCTGTGAGCCCTCTCAGATCCATTTCTTGCCCTTCCCTGCTCTGCTCTGTATTGCAGGAGACTGACCCCTGCAGGCTGAGTTTCCCAGGATCCTGTGTCAGCTGGTTTCTGGCTGAGTTTGGTCAATGGAAGGCACCACTGGGAACTGGATGGTGGAGGAAGGGAGAAGCCTTGGTATTCCTCCTTCTCCTTCCTTGAATCCGTAGGTGCCTCCCTGATGGCATCTATGGCAGCTCCTTCAAGGACCCAGCCCCCACTGGACTGCACACTGTGATTCTACAGGGCTAAGCTTCTACAGGGTGAGCTGGCTTCTGGATTCTGGAAACATCCTCTCCTCCTTTTGCCCCTCTACTCTAGCGGTGGTAGTAAGTTCCTGCCACTGCTAATTTCTGGGTTGCCTTGGCACCTTCTAGCAGCTGCTCAGCGTTGTTGTCTCCTGAGAAACCAAAACACTCAAAAAGGTTTCTGTTTCTTGGCTGGACCATGGCTGATTTAATTATTCCTCCCTTCCTTCCTCCCTCCCTCCCTTCCTGAAAGTAGCAGAAATTATAAGGGGATTGTTTCTGGATTTTATGCCACAGATTGTCTTCCCAAGGCAGACTACTACGCTTTGAAAGCTTCATACTTCTTCGAATCTTCCAACACCATCGGTATGACGAATGACATAGATGTCTATGGCTGGCCTGGAAACCCATCATTTTCAGACTGCATATACGGGCACCTAGACTGGACACTGTATATTCCAAATATACAAATGAAAATTTTGGAGACCATCTATTTGTAAATGGTCAACTTGCTGGAATGACAATAATACAGGCCTGGTTTTTTGAGAACTATTGATTATTAAAATCAGAGAGGTTGCCATGTTCTTCCTGGCTGGTTTCACTTCACCTGGGACTGACATTAAAGGAAGCATATTGTTTTGAGTACGGATACAGGTTCTTCCCCACATCTGTCTGTTGGGGACGAACTGGAGCATGAAAGTCAAAGAAAAGGCAGTCTTATTTCTTCAAAGATGCCTATCCCTTTTGGAAATAATACTTGACTATTTTTTTTCTTTTAATGTCACCGAATTGCTAGTGTCATCAGCAGCAAATCTGGCTTGTGGAACCTTCTATCCACCATGCTAGCAGTCATTCCTGTGAAATGGCACCTCCTTGATAATACTGAATTGTGTCGTTACATTGTGTCGCTCAAAGAGGAAACGAGAAATGAAACAAACATTATATATGCCACACTTCCACTCAGCTAGAAGAGTTGGTCTTCTGTTTTCTTCTGAGGACTGAATATTCTCCATCTCATGGCAATTTCCATGTCATTCTTTGAAAAGAAGTAAAGCAATATAATGAGAGGGAAACGAGAACTTGTAATTGATGATCCCTTCACAGACACAGGGATGGATTACATTCTAACATATTTGCCATAAATACGGATATGACGGAAGCTGCCCATTGTAAGAGTCAACACGTGTCTGCCAAAGCACACATAGTTATAGGTACTATTAAAGATGCCTGCCTTTAGAAGGCACTGAAATGTACCGATTTTTAAAAATGGATTTTTAAAGGTTATAATCCAATCTTCTGATTTATTCTCCCTGTTCCCCCAGAAAGGAATCATTTCTTACACGGTTGTCCTCACAGGTAGGGCTTGGGACAGGCATGACATTTACTGTGTGTGCTGAGGTGTAAGGTCGACCAAGGGAAGAGGGGATAATGTTGCCGAGGGTTTTATGAAAGCAATTGGATAGCCTGGAAGGTGAGCCAGAAACCCACACTCCAAGGCAATTTCATAATGATCACAGCAGGAATTTCTGTGGTAATTTTGCATATATAACTTTCATCTCTAATTTTCAGGGCTTCTGCACATGTGGCCCATATGTTTACCCCCAAAGCATTTTTTTTTTTGCCTCCAGCTGGAACATGTTCAGAAACAACCTGTGACATTCTCACGTTCACAAGCTAAAAGTACCCATATCTATTCCTCAGTGTATCCACAAATGTCCATTTACTTCTGGTTCCTTTTCGGTTCTGCTGCCATTTCATAGGAATAGGTTGAAAGGTGCCCTAAAGGTGATCTTCATGGCTCCCAGTCAAGTGCAGAAAGCCAATGTAAAGACAGAGGCCAATTGTTGGGAAAGGTCATTGCTGCTTTCAACAGCTGACACGTGAACCGGCGAACAGGTACCTTATCAATGAAAAAAAAAGAGCCATGGGCAAAATCAGCATGCTGCATCCTCAGTTTTGTATCCTGGACAGGTTGGAGATCAGCCTTGTTGCTGGTGAGAGAGAGAGAGAGGGAAGGGGAGGGAGAGAGGAAGAGAGGGTATTTGCTTTGGCTGAAGCAGACTTTTTTTTTAAACAGGATAAAATTGGGTGGAACAGGAGGACACACAGGCTTTATATATACATATATATAAAATACATAATTATATTTTTTAGGTTTGTAATAAATATATAGTATATATAATAAATATATTTATATCTCTCTCTATATTGATATATACAGAAAGACAGCCCTCTAGACACTAGAGTTTGCAACTGAAAACGATTTGCGTGTGAGGATTTGGGCATGACATTCTATTTATTTATTTATTTATTTATTTATTTATTTATTTATTTATTTCTCTATCTATCTGACAGCAAGAGAGAGCACCCATGGCAGGGAGGGGCAGAGGGAGAGAGCATCTTAAGCAGACTCTGCGCTGAGCTCGAAGCCCGACTTGGGGCCGGATCCCATGACCCTGAGATCACGACCTGAGCGGAAGCCAAGAGTCGGAAGCTCAATCCACTGCGCCACCCAGGCTCCCCGAGGGATGACATTCTGTTTAGTTCTCCTTTAAGTGATTTGATTTTCCACCGTTCAAACAAAATCTATGTGTTTCTGTAATAGGGCACCCTTCACAGAACTAGCACAGCATCTGCTCATTGTTTTGCAAGAGCAGTGTTTATTACTAATAATTAGCTGAGTTAGACGATTTCACTACCTGGATTTTCATCCTGGTTCTGCCACCAGGCAGTGGCTTTGTAATCTTGTCCAGATCACTTAACCTTTTTTGACTTGGGTTTCCTGTTCTATAACATAAGAGGATTAAAGTAGATCAGTGATTCCCAACCTGTAGGCTTCAGCCTCTTAGTGAATTACGAAATCCATTTAGCGAGTTGTGATCAGCATTTTTTTAAAAATCTTAAGCAGGCTCCACACTCAGCATGGAGCCTGACGTGGGGCTCGATCCCACGACCCTGAGATCATGACCCGAGTTGAAATCAAGCAGTCTGATGCTTAACCAACTGAGCCACCCAGGCGCCCTGGTCAGCATTTAAAAAAGAGAATAGAATAGAAAATGTTAGAGTGCATTCCGTGTTGTATGACTAAATGTTATTTCCAAAAATTTTTGTCCCAGTTAAATCTAGGTTTATATAGTTATGTGTGTACAGGGTTGTGATGCGAAATGTTTTTCTTTTGTAAAAAATTTTATTTATTTGACAGAGAGAGAGCACAAGCAGGGGAAGTGGGAGAGGGAGAAGCAGGCTCCCTGCTGAGCAAGGAGCCCGATGTGGGGCTCGATCCCAGGACCCTGGGATCACGACCTGAGCCGAAGGCAGCCGCTTAACCGACTGAGCCCCCCAGGTGCCCCACGGAATATTTTTCTTACCAGGAGGTGATGTCAGAGAGACTTGAAAACATTGAAATAGATTAGCTCTAGGGTTAAAACCTACGACTCCGGGAAACGGGCCCCTATAGCCATGCTGTTATGTGTAGCAATACATGTCGTCCAAGCACCCAGAGCGTGGCTGGGAAGAAGGGAGTGGAAAGGCCCGTGTAACTCCCCTCCATCAGGATGAGCCTCTAGCTCACTGAGAAAAGGAGTCTCCAGAGAGAGTACACCCTGTTGGCCGAGACCAAGGAGAGGAGCATCCAGTGCGCCAGTTCATCCAGATGGTTCACCAGGATATTACGGAGATTCCTGTAGCAACTGCCTCTCACCCTCTTCTCACACTTCAATCCCTTCCCCTCTCCCCTGCAGTCTCCCTCCTTTCCCAAAGAGCTCACAGGAGGGAGAAATGATCAGGTTATTTTTGGAATGGTCTCAGGCCCAAGAAGAAAGCACCATTGCATTTTTTTCTCTTGTTCTCTTTGAAAAGCCAAAGCACCAGACCATCTCTAAAAAAGTAAAAGATCACTGAATGGCTGACAACCCGCAAAGCACGCACTTGAAAATCAAGTGCGCCTTGTCTCTAAAAAAAAACAAAAAAAAAACAAACCAACTTTCTCCCGCAAAATGCTGCCCTGGTTTCATTTATTCTGGAAGAGATTTGGTCTTTACAGGAAAACCCTCACTCCTGTGAACAAGATATATCTCACAACTGAACTTAAGAGCAAAAACTGTTGTTGTCGACCTATCCCTCTCCTGTTTTGTGGTGGAGGTGCGGGCTGAAGAGGAAGGAAGATGAGCGTCCTCGGTGCCCTGTTATTCTCCCTCAACTTGATGAAAATACGTGATTCCTAATATCCCATCTTTCTCTGACTCCCTCAGAGGAAGGGGTGTCTTTTTCTAATTTACACAAAGGTGCCATATAGGCCAGCAGTAGTCCTGGGTGCAAATTAATGATCGCAAAACTCTGTGATAGCTGCCGTAGGGAGATTTGTTGGAAGTGTTACTGAAGCGTAAAGGGGAAAGCGACCGAGTGGTGCCTGGTCAGCCAAAAGGAAGGCAGAACTGCCATGAGGGGTTCAGAACACTGGACCCTGTGGTGGTCTGCATCCTGCAAAAGGCTCTCCTGCTCTGGCACCACTGAATCCTGCAGGCCGACTCCCATCGGTGAGTAGAAGTGGGCCCGAGGCTCAGTACCAATTCCGGATAGCCCAACTCGTATCTAATAGACAGAACTGAGTCCGGAGCAGAGCTAGCTCTGCTGTACAGGCTGGTCAATTTGAACCGAGCTGCATTTACAATACACTCATCAGCTTTTGATTTAATAAGAGATTCCTTGATCCTGAGTAAATCCAGCACTGTACTGTGCCATTGACAATATATGGAGAAATACAATTATAAAAAATGGATCACCCTGGAAGATTAAATGAGGCTCCCGCATATTCTCCTCCCTTTCCTTCTTCTTTCATTTTTTTAGAGAAACGAACTTTCCGACTGGTTTGGAGGCTTTTAGAAAGTACCATATGATTCTGTAGTCAGTATTTGATTTTATTTTTTAAAGATTATTTATTTTTCCGAGAGAGAGAGAGAGAGGGAGAGAGAAAGGAGGGGGGAGGGGCAGAGGGAGAAGCAGGCTCCCCGCTGAACAGGGAAACCAATGCAGGACTCGATCCCAGGACCCTGGGATCATGACCTGGAGCTGAAGGCAGATACTTAACGGACTGAGCCACCCAGGCGTCCCTCTGTAGTCAATACTGTAAAAGAAATGGCTTAAAACGGCATATGTGCCATTCATATGATCTTTGATGAAGGTGACCTCTCTCCAAAAATAATAAAATTACTTTAAGACGTATATCAGGTTGGTGGCGATTGAGGCATACAAAGAAAGAAAAACTCGTTGAATTTGATGATATGACTCTGTATTTTATAGGCTTTAAATAAAAAGGTTTCACATATTTTGTCTAACAGATTGTTTCTTTAAAAAATAAAAAATTCCCACAAAGAATGTATTTCTAAAAGCAGAAGTCATCTTTTTTCCTACTATATTCAGGGGCAGGTTTAGAATGTTCCTGACAGTTTTAATACCTGTTGGGTAATTCTTTACTAGATAGTCAACACATTGTTACATGAAAAAGTATTAGAAAATTTATTTTATGCAAGTTTGTCCTTCATTGTCTTTCTCTATATTATCTAATCTAAGCACATTTATTCACACATTTAACAAATATTTATAGAATGTGGACAACGTGTGTGTGCTGGCCCTCTGGAGACGCAGGGGTCAAAGACAAAGTTTCTGTCCTCAGGGAGCTTACAGTTTCTGGGAGAAAGAGGAGACAAATCATTGAGTAAGCATGTCAGATGGTCAGAAGAAGGGTAAGGGAGGGTGGGAAGCTCTGAGGGTGGGAGGGGGGGTGTTATTACATATAGTTCGAGGCAGAATTCCAGCAGAGGGGCTATATCATTATTTTATTGCTAAAAAAAGGAAAAGTGTCAGAGTGGAGAGAAGCAAGGGGAGGGAAGCTATAAAGGCCAGGAAAACAAACACCTGTCCGGACCTTTTAGCCTCAATGGGAATAAGGTATTAAGTAGACTGAAAATCAGGGGAGAAAATTCTGAGAATTTAACATTAGCCTCTCTTTTGAGAAGTCTGTGCTATATGGCTTTCCTTGGGCTTTATGATGTCTCCTGGCAAGAAGGGCTTCTGGAAGAACAGGCTCTTCCTCATGTTAGAGCAGGGGAACAAAACAGAGGAGAGGGAAGAACACAAGAGTAAGCACCTGGGGTGCTGAGCAGGGGCCTCCAGGCTTTGTAGGATTGTGAGCAAGACCCTGTGAGACATCTCAGCTTGAAGAACTGATTCCTCAAATCTTTCCTCCCTCCTAAAGAAAACTGAGAACCTGGAGAAAAAGAAGAGTGATTCTACTAGAAATGTACTGTTATTTCCTTGGGACACAAAAATGAGGGATTTCAAGAGAGGTTGAGGGTACTTGCACGTGTGGTTCTTCCGGGTGGGCATAGTGGGAGGTTGATTTTCAAAAGGTGCTACCAAGGGGGCTTATACATCTTTAGCAGAGTATTAGGAAGCTACATGATAGATTTCACTTTTTAAGATCAGCATCTGAAGGACAAAATCAGTACTGATTAAGTTTAACGATTAGAAGCTGGGGTTTTTCTGACTATGGTGTTAGAGAAGTTAAATAGCTTGAAATTTGTAACAGAATTGCCCAGTGATTTGTAAATGTGAGATACACCTGATGCCATTTGATCAATATACATATTTTTTAATTGGGGGGGGAGGCATTTGCACTTCAATTTAGACCTTACCTTCAGATGCTCTGAGCGAGCACCTTTCTGTGCAAATCGAAAGTCAGATGATCACCTATGTAATCCAGCTTCTCTACTTCTCTAGCTTGAAAATCACGATCTCTATTAATGTTTAGTTTAGAGCACTTTGTTTTGCAGGGAATCATTAGGAAAAATCTTTCCCACCAGTAGTTTTGTTTCAGGACAGTCCGCAAGCAACAAGCAGTTCTCACCCGCTTTTTGGAATAAATCGCCTTCTACAGTCTCCCATTCAATTAAACTAAACAAACACACTGAATGAAGACAGACTTTTCTTGAATTGTGGTTCTCACATACATATAAACTTCCTCCCTGGAAGGCCGGGGTGGCTGCAAAGTCTGGGTTGCGTGCTCCAGACTTGGCTTGCGCTGTCTGAACCATTAGTTCACCCCTGGCGGTTAAGGTGCCCAGATGATGGCCACCCTCGGGGGTTTAGCTTTGATGCCTGACCCTCTGTGGAAGCGGCCAGGAGCTCAGTGAGAGGGTCCATGCGTGGGCAGGTCTCTGTTGCTTTAGGAGGGTCACTGACACACCAGCTCGTCTTTCTCCTTTGATTGACGGCATCATCTCCAAGGTGACACCTACCTAACTTTTAATATTTCCTAACTTCTTGGTTGAAGGCAGCTAAAAATGACCTCTTCATGCCCACTGAGAAAGAATCCTCTCTGAAACACTGTATCCAACATCAACTATGAGATAAAGTTCATCCAATTTTCCTGTTTCTCTTTTCCCTCTTCATTCTGGATCTACTGTACTGAGCTTTATCTCACGTTTATAAACTGGATTTGAATGGCTTTTCCCCTTCTGATTTGACATCAAGATCAGACTGCATGGATAATAGTTCTTGTAGAAATAACCTATAGATAGGCCTTTGTGTGTGTGTCCCTCTCACTATGTATATACATACATGCATCAATTCCACGATATGCTAATACATGTATATTATCTATACATAAATGTACAATATATGTACTTATATCTATGTATACACACTATACTACAATATTCATATATATATGTTCTAGTTTAAATTCTGCACAACATTATTTGTAACCAAACAATAGTCCCTTATAAAATTTCTAACACCTACTTTAATGCCTTTAGCAGTAATGTACTTGAATTTTAACACTGGTCAGTCTCTGTGAATAACTGTAATGCAATGTCTTAAAATAAGTTGAAACCATAACGAATTGCCATTCTTGTAGGTTGAAATGGGTCAACTATCAGCAACTTGATATGGTACAACCCAGTATAATATCCACTCACTCTGCAAACACTCGAGTGCCTATAGCGTACATTACGCCATCTGCCAGGAAAGATTAAAAAGTAAGAATGAGAGGCTCTCCTTTGGAGCCTCTAGTCTATACATCACAACTGGAGTATCGAGTAGAAAGTGATTTGTTCTTTAGGAGGGAAGAGCGGTCTCCTGGTTTGGAAGAGCAGACCATGCTTTCAATGGTAATCCCCTACATGATTGCAGGGCCTAGAAGTCCACAGAATCTCATGACAAAGCCCTGTCCCTAACAACCTTTGGTGTCCCCCTGGAAAGAAAAGGGGTACCTCGGTGGTTCAGTCGGTTATGCATCTGCCTTTGGCTCAGGTCATGATCCCAGGGTCCTGGGATCGAGCCCCATGTTGGGCTCCCTGCTCAGTGGGGAGCCTGCTTCTCCTTCCTCTGCCACTCCCCCTGCTTGTGCTTGCTCTCTTTCTCTCTCTGTTAAATAAATAAATAAAATATATATAAAAAAATAACTTTAAAACAAAACAAAACAACCTTTGGTGTCCCAGTGCCTCCCAAGTCAAGTTCAGAGCCCTTAGTCTGGCATTCAAAGTACCTATCCAACATTATTCCTTTCCTTTATGTTTTTACCTCTCTCTTCCCAGCTGTTTCTGCTATTCCTTCCTCCTGGAATGTTCTTTCCTCTTACTTGAATGGCAGTCAAGCGTAGTTGTTAAAGGTGTGGGTGCTAGCCTCATACTGTTTGGGTTTAAATCTCAGCTCTCCACTTACTAGCTATGCAACCTGTGGGAAGGTGTTTGATCTCTGGGTGCCTCAATGCACTCTGATGTAAGAGAGAGATAATATGAATGCAACCTTATAGGACTGTGTATGTTAAATAATTTATTATATGTAAAGCACTAGAAAAGAGCATGATGCAGAGTAAGCACTCAATAAATATTTATTACAATTTCTGCAAGTCCAAATCTCACTCATCTTTCAAGGCTCCAGGCAAGGGCCATCTTTTCTCCAACACCTCCTCCAGTGTCCCTAGTTCTGAGTTCTTTTTCTGGTCTCTTGTTTCTCAGAGCACATCTGTAACTGTTGCATGACAACACGGGTCTTGAACCCATGGCCCTGAGATCAAGACCTGAGCTGAGAGCAACAGTCAGATGCTACGCCGACTGAGCCACTCAGCCCTCCCACCCTCCGCATTGCACGACACTTTTAATTTTATTCACATCTATATCTTACCTTCTCTACTAATCTGTGAATTCTGGAAGGTAGGAGCTGCAATACTGCAGTGCAGTTCTGAACTACTGCAGACTCCACAGGTGAAGGGCACATCCTCAACAAAACTATCCTCACTGTAGGTTCAGACACCAGCTGCCCTGCAGGAGGTCCGCAGGCTGCCTGCACTTCTGACAAGCTGGCTACAAATTCAGGGATTCTCATGAGTCCCTGAAGTTTGAGAATTCACTAGGAGGACTCACAGAACTTAGGAAAGTGCTATGCTAATGATTACAGTTTTGAAAAGGATGTCAATCAGGACTAGCCAAATGAAGAGACACATAGGGTAAGGGTCCCAAACACAGAGCTTCCATGTCTTCTTAATGTGGACTCAGGACGCATCGTCCTCTGGGCACACTGATGTGTTCACCAACCAGGAAGCTCACCTGAGCTTTGGGTGTCCAAAATTTTTACTGGGGTTTCATTATTCAGGCCTGATTGATTGAATCATTGATCACATGATTGAACTCAATCTCAAATCCCTCTTTCTTCCCTGGAGATCAGGTTGATACCATATGGATCGAACACCCAACCCTCTAATTACATAGCTGGTCTCTCCCTCATGACCAGCCAGCTCCTGAGTCATCTTGTTATCATAAACTCAGGTGTCTGTCATCCTGAGGTCCACCATGAATAACAAAGGTACCCTTATCACTCGGAAAATTCCAAGGACTTAGAAACCCCTCCCAGGAGCCCAAGACAAAGACCAGACAAATTCTTCATTACAGAACAGGAGTCATATCTGATTTGTCTTTGAATTCCCTCTTGTGCCTAGTCATTTGCACATAATAGGCATCCGCATTTACTAAAAGGTGGAGTTGAGAAAGATAACTTTAGGTAGGATGGATTATAGAGACCAGCTAAGATTACTATAATAGACCTCATGTTATTTCGTTGACTTTTTAAATACTCTGTTGGTGAGACTGAAGAAATAGAAATCTGAACAGTCTTCTATCACTCCCCACCGCCCAAATAAAGTCCTGCATTGATTTTCCGCATGTTGAATTTATCCAAGAGCCTTCCCTGGGAAGTTAAAGGTGGTCTTATGTGTGAAGAACTCTGGCCTCTCATTATTTAACTGCTTAAAATAAATAGCTTGTAATCATGTTGCAAAGAGGAATTGTACTCAGTATTACCATTCATAATACTCTCTTGGGATCTTCGAGGTTGCTTATCATGATGATGCATTCACAACATCTACACCCTGTGATATTGGGAATTTGCTCCAAAATAATCCTGAAGGGGGTGTGGGGAGCAAAATAACAAGACTATTCATGAGTTTGTAATTATTGAAATTGGTGATGGGTGATAGATTTCATCACACCCTTTATATAATTTTTAGATTTATTTTATAGAGTTTATTTATATTGTATTCTTTTTCCATTTGTGTATTTTGGGGAATTTTTCATGATAAAAATTAAAAAAAAATAACTTTGCCTCCCAAACTGAAGACCTCACACAAAGTAGCGTAAGAGTCAGGGGCCATTTCACATTAGGTAGTGAGTCTTAAACACCAGTACTCCACCCAACGGATGTGCTCTCTAGTGTCCAAAATCCAAAGATGGATGTAAGTGTTGATGTTCGGATGCCAGGTGTCACTGCTGCCCCGAAGACCCCCTCAGCCATCCTCCCACACACACTTGGCAAACCCAATGCAAGCCAATCCTCCCATCGGAAACACTGGTATTTAAGGTACCCCTGAGTTCTGATAAATGCTTCTCAACGCTTCACTGAAGGAAAGAGAAAACCAAATCAGCAACGCTGGTTTGTTCTTTGGAGACCACAGCATCAAAGATGGAAGTCAAAAGTAACACGAATGCCAAGATCACTACAGGACTGCGAGACCAAGCCTCTCTGGACCCTGACTAGATGGACAAACCTTATGAAGTGACGGAAGGCAAGTCAAGGGAACAGGGAATGGGATTCTGCAACCTTGAAATCAAAACTGCAATGAATCAGGGCGGTAACAAATTCACCTGGGCTGGACAGGAAATTTAGGAACTGTGCATCCCAGCCCCTACTGCAGAAGGTGTGCAAAATACGGCTGGCTCTGGGGGCCTGTGGAAGACCAGCTGCAAGAGGCTTCTGGAGGTCCTGCTTCTGCTGGCATAAAATCCCCTTCGGGGTATGGATCTCGGGAGAATAGGAGGTTCGTTGGAAGCATAAACTGAAAACAACTGTTGCACAAGCCCAGATAGAGGTGGCTGTTAAGAAGTCTGTTTAACCAGCAGGATTACAAATAGCAAATTGGCAACAGAGTTCGCTTTTATGAGTTTGAAAGGAATCTAAGCTAAGTTGTAGCATCAACAATAAGAAGTAAAGCATCCTGGACCAGAACACAGAAGCCCCTGAGCACTATTCTTTAAAAAAAAAAAAATCATTTTAATCTAATATTTGTACATACAAAAAATACATCTCACATATATGCAAGTTACTAAGCATAATGAAATGAACACTTATGAGCCTACTGTCCAATTTAAGAACTGGAACATTACCAGTTACACCCCCCTACTTCCTTCCCTCCTCTCCCTCACCAATAGTCACTATCCTGAATTTTCTGCTTACCATTTCCTTGCTTTTTTAAAATTTGTCACTTATTAAGAATCCCTAAAAAAATACAGGTTGATTTTGCTTGTGTTTGACTTATAAAAATGATGTATTTGTATTTTCCTGGAATTTGTTTTTTTCCTACTTAACGTGTTTCTAAGCTTCATTCATAGCCATGTGAGGAGCTGTAGTTCATTCATTTTTGTGACTGTAGAATAATCCATTGTGTGAATAGACCACAATTTTTCTGTTTTGCTGTGGGCTGTTCTCAGTGTTTCAGTATTCTGAGCAGGGCTGCTATGACCATTCTCATACACGTCTCCCGGCGTATGAGAGTTTCTCTGGGTAGATACACTGGACACTGGCTATGTGAAAGTTCACCTTTACATGATAAACAATACGAGGTAATGCCAAATTGTTTTCCAAAGTAGTTGTACCAATTTATACTCCCAGCAGCACTGTGTAAACATTCCAATTCATTTATATCATCTCCAATTGCTTATGTTGTTAGACTTTTGAATTTTTGCCAGCCTAGTGGGTATAAAATGGTATCTGACTCAATATCTCACTTAAATTGCATTTCTTTGTTACTAATGAGGCTTCACATATTGATCTATGCTTATCTGCCATTTGTTTTTCTTCTTCTGTGAAATGCCTGCTTATGCTTTGTATCCATTTTTTTCCCTTGTAGGGCTGTCTTTTTTTTCTTACTGATTTTGTAGGCGTTCTTTATACACTAAGAACTGGAAGGACCTTGCAAAACATACAGTTCATCTCCCTCATGTGACTGATGAGGAAAACCGAAACGCAGAGAGGTAAGGTAACATGCCCGATGTCAAAATTTGTGTTAGCAGCTGTGCCGAGAGGAGCACCTGAGCCTTTTAACCCCATATCACATTATTTTCTCACTATACTATGAAACCCTCCTTTATTCATTTGTCTCATTTTCCTTTAAATTTTTTTTAAAGTGCCCCAAGCAATACATGTTAATGGTAGAAAAAAGAAAAACAAACATGAGCAACATGAAGACCGTAAAAATTTAATCCCACCTTCTAGATGCAACTACTGTTTACAGTCTGTATTTCCTTTCCAGATAGTAACTATAATAGATAATTCTTTTTTTTTTTTTAAAGATTTTATTTATTTATTTAACAGAGAGAGAGATAGCGAGAGCAGGAACACAAGCAGAGGAGTAGGAGAGGGAGAAGCAGGCTTCCCGCGGAGCAGGGAGCCCGATGCGGGGCTCGATCCCAGGACCTGGGATCATGACCTGAGCCGAAGGCAGACGCTTAACGACTGAGCCACCCAGGCGCCCTATAATAGATAATTCTTATGGAATGCTTACTATAGGCTAGTTAGTATGGAGTGCTTACTATATGCCAGGCACTGTTCTAAACACTTTACATGCATTGATTCTTCTGATGTTCTTCACAACCTCATGATGCAGATTATTACCATTATCCTGAGTACGGCAGACAGAACGACAAGCCTCCCAAAGATGTCCATGTTCTAATCCCAGGAACCTATGAATATGCCATGTTACATGGCAAAGGAAAATTGAGGTAGCCTATGGAATTAAAGGGGCTAAGAAGCTGATCTTAAAATAGGGAGAGTGTCGGGCGCCTGGGTGGCTCAGATGGTTAAGCATCTGCTTTCGGCTCAGGTCATGATCCCAGGGTCCTGGGATCGAGTCCCGCATCGGGCTCCCTGCTCAGTAGGGAGCCTGCTTCTGCGTCTCTCTCCCTCTCTCTCCCTGTCTCTCATGAATAAATAAATAAAATCTAAAAAAAAAAAAATAGGGAGAGTGTCCTGGATTACTCAGGTGGGTCCAACGGAATCACAAGGGTTCTTAAATGTGGAAAAGGGAGTCAGTGGGAGTGATACAATCTGAGAAGGCTTTGACCTACCATTGCTGGCTGTGAAGCTGAAGGAAGGGGAGCATGAGCCAAGGAATGCAGGCAGCCTGTAGAAGCTGGAAAAGGCAAGAAGACGGTCTCCTGTAGAGTCTTCAGAAAGGAACACAATCCTGCTGACACCTTGATTCTCATCCAACACAGTCGGTAGAATAAAGGCTGCAAAGATGTCCGCATCCTAATCTCTGGAACCTATGAGTATGTCAGTTTCCAGGGTCAAAGGAACTTTGCAGATGTGATTAAGAATCTGGAGCTGGGGAGATTGTACTGGATTTGCCAGGTGGGCCCAATCAATCACAAGAATCCTTTTAAAAAGGAGGCAGAAGTGTAGGATTCACAGAGGAGATATGACCACAAAAACAGAGGTTGGGGAACTGTGCTCTGATCGTGGAGGAAGGGGCCACAAGTTAAGGAATGCAGGTGGCCTCTAGGGAAGGGAAGCGAACAAATTCTCCCCTTGCACCTCTGTAGGGAGCATAACTCTGTCCACACCGTGATTTTGGCCCAGTGAAACCCATTTTGGACTTCTGACCTTCAGAATGGGAAGATAATAAATTTGTGCTGTTTTAAGTCACTGTGATAATTTGTTGTAGCAGCAATAGGAAACAAATACATCTCTTTTCCAGGTGACCAAAGCCGCACAGCTAGTTAATGGTAGAGATATGAACTCAAGCCATCTGGCTCCAGAGCCCATATCCTTTACCACTGAGAGACATTTATAGATAGAGATTTAAATAGTGCATACATGGCAATAAATGCAAATCTTCCACATTATTTTAATACCCATTCAGCACTACCATATTAAATAGCTGTGTTCCATACCACATACCAATACCATATGTTATTTTACTAAATCCCCTATTATTGGATACTTAGGTTGTTTCTAATGTCTCAATATTTTAAAATTGGCAGTGATAAACATCTTTCTAGTGATATTAATAATTTCTTTAAGAAAAGCTCTTAGAAATGCTAAGTCAAAAGAAGTGCATTTTTAAAAAATGGTCAAATTACCCTCCATAAGATGGCACTGGAATATAATTTAAAAGAAATAAAACACACAACTAGAGCAGGAAAATACCTACTTACCATTTCTGCAACACTTCTTGTAGTAATCTACTTTTCTTATCCACACTATATGCTTGACTTAATCGCATTTTTTGAAGGTTTTAGCTATATTATTTTTTCTGTACAATCATAGGTGTTAGAGCTAGTGAGTTTTTAGAGATATTTGGTCTAATCCTTTAATTTATAGACAAAGCTCCTGGGGCCCAGAGAGGTGAACAGACTAGGAAAGGCCCCCTTGGTGGGGCATGTGTGGCCAGCACCCCCTGGCCTGGCCCCAAATCCAATGTCTTTTCACATGGGCAGTAAACTCCATGAAGACCCCTAAAGTGGTACCGTTATTGATTTTTTTCCTTCAAATCATCCCAGAAATCTCTTACCCTCATTAATGAGAAGCCTATTTTAGGGGCTGCAGATTAATAATGACCTGCATACCTAGTAATAAAAAATAAACTCTAGCCCTTTCCTGGAGTGATCCTGTTTGTATTTACTCATTGTGAAATCTGGTAGGATTGATGGCCGACAATAACTTCCTCCTCCCCAATGTTTTATGCAGGAGTTTTTAGAGCGGATAATCAGAGGTTTTCCATCATTTCCTTTCTGCCTAAGAGTGGATCATTTTCTAACATGGCTTGTGTGTTACCCAACAGCAGCGCTACGGTTACTTTGTCGTGGAAGATGATGAACACCACGGTACGCACACTCCTTCCTTCTCTGTGAAGCAAAACAATGAAATAGAAAAACACACGGCCATTTTCTGACTGACCTCAATCGCCGAGGGTGGACCCCGCACATTACATCAGCAGGCCGGCTCCATTACACGGCCCTGGGCTGTGCTCGAGCTACTGAAATATTGATTTTTACAGAGCCGGCGCACACACACTGAAAAATCAATATTCCAGTGCACACAACAGAACCAACTCATAGGCCCAGCGAGCACTGCCAGCAGGCCTTGGCGGAGGAGGGGGTGGGGGGCCGGAGGAGACAATGCCGGGGGAGAGGCCCCCGCAAACCCGGGAGGGGTCAGATAAACAGCCAAGTGTGCAGAGGGAGGAGAGTGGAGAGAAGGATCCTTGAGGATAAAACAGTTGGAAGGAGCAATGATTCATCCTTCCATTGGGGGGGAAATGGGGAGAAGGACAGAGTAAATTAAGAAGAGAGGATAGGAGGAATGTTACAGGTAAGAATCTTCCCATGAATTTTTTTTTTTTTTTTTTTGGCTTTTCTGTATCATTCGGTCAGACTTAGAGGGGAAAACTTATAAAGATGATACAGATATTTTCTTACACAAAGGAAAAAACTAGGCTAACCATGAGAAATCTTTATATTCAAAAAAAATGCAGCTCCTTTCCTTTTTCTTGGTGACTAGAAGCTGGCAGATACTGCAATAACCATCAAAGAGTCAGCACTTATAATACGGGCTCTACCTTTGCAATGCTGTTCCTTTCTTTTCCTTGGGGAAGGGGGAGGGAGGGGAGACATCCCGGTCATGTGGCCATTCATCGATTCCCTTTCTTTCTAGAAAAGCACCTTTGGCATGCTTGGGGAACCACGTAAAGAACGGATTCCTTTTATATGGCCCGTGACTTCTCAGGGAATTCGGAGCTTCTCAGAGTCACACCTCCACCCAGATGTGGGGAGGAGAACGTGTGCAGGTTCCACTCTCGGTGTCCAGTGCTGAGCAGAGGGCGGGGTGGAGACGGACCGGCCCTCGGTTAGTTCTTGTAGACATGTTAAAAAAACAAAACAAAACAAAACAAAACCAGAACTGGCACTTTTAGTTCGCATTTTAGCCCCTTTATATTTGGGGATAGGGGTAGGTAGTTAATTAAAAGGGAATACTTTTAACCCCGATGAATTCTTGATTTTGCTTTGTCCTAGAATTCTCTTACCGGGAATCTCGCTATTAGTTCTAACTCCCTGCCAGAGGAGGA
Source organism: Leptonychotes weddellii (assembly GCF_054177405.1). Taxonomy (NCBI): domain Eukaryota; kingdom Metazoa; phylum Chordata; class Mammalia; order Carnivora; family Phocidae; genus Leptonychotes; species Leptonychotes weddellii. The sequence goes on from NC_138380.1 coordinate 45,103,656, forward strand.
AACTGCCCTCCCCGAGGTTTCCATTTCGTTCTCAGTCCTGCAGGCAGCGGCGCGTCTTGCTCCTCCCCAGCCCAGGAAAGACCCGGGGCCCAACCTGGGTTTGGGTTCAGGTCTGGTCTGGTGGAAGGGGCTCCAAAGGAAGCGGGCATTCCGAGGCACCTTGCGAACCGCGGGATCCTTGGGCCAACCGAGGCTGGCTGGGAACTGGAGCCGGTAGTCTGTCGCCAGAGGCAAAAGCGGCAGAGAGCAGAGGGGGGTGGTCAGGGGGGCGGGGCAGGACGCCGAGCCAGGTGGCTACCTGGAGCGCCCCGCCCCTCGCAGCCCCTCCCCGGCCCGTCCCCCGCCCCCGCCCCGCGCGCCCCGCCCACTCCCGCCCCCGCCCCCTGCCCCGCGCGGCCGCTCTATTTGCATAAGGAGGCGGCTCCAGGGCCCGCCCGGGGCGCACGTGACCCCGGGGGAGGCGGAGGGAACCTGCTGACTTGACACGAGCCGCTGTGCTGCTCCCCTTGGCGCGGAATAGCGAGAGCAGCCGTGACCTCCGACCCCGCCCGCCGGCAGCCAATAAGAGCGCAGGTCGTCTCCAAACCCAAAATTTCCACGTCGGCAAAAGTCAAGATGGAAGGGAGCGGAGCGGAGCGCGGAGGGGGGAGCCCGCCCGGAATGCCTGGCGGCCGGCGCTGGAGTGGCAGGCTGGGGAGCTTGCGGCGGGCGCGGAAGGGGCCACACGGGAGGGCACCCCGGCCTCCGTCGGCCGGAGCGCGACCACCCGCCCCCAGCCCCGGGCGCCTCTGGGAGCCCCGCACTTTGCCAGCCTCCTGTGCACCCCGGTCCGGGGGGCGCAGCCCACTGCACCTCCGGCCCTGGCTCTGGGGGGACGTAACGGAGGGGACGGTGGCGGGAGGTTTCGGGGTGGGGGGAGGTGGGGAAGACACTTTCCAGACCTGTTGCACGGGTGCAACAGCTGTTCAGGTGCGGTATGGAGGGGGAGGGGGCTGTCGGGGTGGGGAAGGAGAGTGGTCTATACTGCAGGGGCAGGGGGTGCAGGGCGGGGGCTACGAACAGGGGGCTGTGTGCAAGGGGAAAGGTTGTGTGCAGACGGGTTCCACGGGAATCTTTCTGCCTAATGGGGCAGGGAGAATCCCAAAGAGTGGGTGGGTGGAGCGGAGGGGAGAAGACTGCATAGACGCGAGTTCTGGGGCCGGGCGCGGGCTACGCGAAGACCGGGAATAAAGTGGTGGGAAGGGGAGACGCTGTGGCGGCCCCGCAAACGCTTGCTTTCCTGGACATCCCATCTGTAGGGCATTTCCTGGGCCTGTATTCGACCCCCGTTAACACTTTCAGCTCCGAGAATTCGTCCTCGTGCGGTCCCCTCCCCCACCAACTTTCCAGATGGGAAGGTAAAAAGTTGCCACAAGTTGGATGACGTTGAGTTAGCCGCTGGCAAAAGTTTAAATAGCAGGACCGAGGAGGAGGTGGGGTTCGACCGGGAATGAGTTCTAATCTGGGATGGGTTGGAAGGAGGGGGAGGGGGTGTGATTACTGCAGCCTGTTTGCTGTGACATTGCAACCAGAATTTGTCGAACCGGGCTGTTGAAACACCATTTCTGTTGGGCATTTGCTCCTGCTGACTGCGGCAGTAACTTTCCATAATTAATGACCCGTTCCATTATCGGTCGCATCCTGAGCTAAATTGCTTTTAACGAGTTATTCTTCTTTGTCTTAGTTGGGGGTGGGGGAGCACACCTGCAGGAAGAAACTTCTGGAGGAAGACAGCCTATTTGGTCTTTTGAGGCAAAGTTCTGAGACACTCCGACTCTGAATATGATAGAAGTCAGTGCACTACAGAACTTTGTCTCTAGAGACTGTGGTCGCCACCACCATCGCCGCTAGGGCTTCGGACGCTGGGCCCGGTAGCCCTGGTGGCCACGTCGCTGCGCCTTCCCTTGGGGGAGGGGCGAGGCCAGAGAGGGGTCCGAGTGCTGCTCAGGAACTTGGCAACTCCTTTGAAGCCAGTGGGTTAAACCACGTAAATGGGAACAAAATCCTCCCAGGACTCCTGACTGCAGAGTTTTGGGGTTTAAAGCAAAAACAAAAACAAAAAACCTTGGGGCTTTGAGAGGTTATTTAAAAGGTACTCAAAAGACCGGCCTCACTTATTGAAGGAGAGGAGAGCCACAGGTTTATTAATTGGTGTGTGGGTGTGCAGTGCTTTACAGGAATTTAAATTCTGTACCGTTGAAGAAGGAAATGTATTTGTACAAAAACCATGGATAATGGTCCTTTTACTCAAAGTGGCCTGCTAGATAGATGAGATCCTGCAGGGACTGAGTTTGGTGATCTGTTCTCAATTCTGTTTCTGATTTAGGTCTAATTCACTTTTATTTTTTAAAATAGACTTTATTAATCGAAAGGAAGCACTTTTGCCAAAAAAGCATTTTGAAGGACAGTTTGCAGGGGAGGTATTTACATTCTGGGGTGGTAGAGATACTTTACACAGAGACACTGCTCTTCTCATCCCTGCCGGAATGTGGGTTTTGGTCGGTGAGTTCCTATCAATAGCCTGCTCTGTGCAATGGGCCAGTGACTGGCACCAGATTTTAGTCCTGTTCCATCCACATTGCCCTATTTTGATTTTTTTTGAGCTCTTGGCTGGAGCTGATTGATCCAAGGAATCTCAAAAACTCCTTATTACTAAAGGCATTTATCCAGCAAATATTCATGGAGTGTCTGCTGGGTGGCAGGCCCAGGGTGGTGAGCAGAAGGGGATTGGTTTCTGTGCCGTGTTGCTGACAGCCAAGTGAAGGGGTGACTCCCATTTGATACAATTTGTGGGATGCCTTGGAATCCTTGGGGTTGCCTCTGTGTTACCCTGAGACACAAACATTTAAAAAATGGTTTTCGTTTTTAAAAAGCCACTTTTTACTTGGTTATATTCCAGCTGGCTTATCAGTGGGAGAGGGGTGATAATGGAGGACAGATCAATGGGGTGGGGGGGCAGTAATCAGTTGCTTGATAGTAGAGCTAAATGGTGGGACTTAGCAGTTGCTTTTCCCAGGAATGCTGTGTCCTGATGCTAAGGCAGCCCATATGCTCTTTTACGTGGCTGGGACCCAGGCTCTCGCCTTTCCGTCTGACTGTTTTGCTTCAGTTCTTCAATGCTTTGCCCAAAAGATGGCAGAGTTAATATTTGTGCAGTAAAATAAAGTCATTCAAACTCATGTACTTGTATTCATTTGAGACGTAAGGTATGCTTACTTGTGGAAAGAATTCTTTCCACTGATTTTTGTGGCTAAATGTGTCCAACAAGAGATATTCTGAAAATCCCGACCTCCAACAAAACTTAAAACCAACTTTGTAAGAGGATGCATGTGGCCCTTTGAGGGTGTGGGGAGGAGTGGTTGACGGGGAGAGCAGTCATCCAAGTGAAGAGATGAGGTCAGAGTCTCCTCCAAAGAAGGGTAAGGTTTCGAGTCCCTGACATGAGGATGTCCGGTTTGACTTGATGCTTAAATGCTTTGCTTAGGAATCTGCCTGGGGCTACTGGTGAGGAAGAGGACTGACCAGATAGGGAGGCTCTGGCTTAACCTGCACTGATGATGATGGAGTAGGAACTAGGACAATTGGCAGTCTAGGGGTGCTTACTGTAAACCTTGCATTGCCTCATAGACAGTCATTCAGCAGCCTGAATATCAGGTGTTACTCTAGATGCTAACGATGTAGCAGTGAACAAAGTAAGCCAAATTCCCGGTCCTCTTGGAGGTCATTCTTGTGCCAGAGGGAGACAATAAAAATATAAACTAGAAGAGTGGGAAGCATGCCAGGAAAGGGGGGAAAAGGTGCAGTGAGGAGGCAGAGTGTTCTTAGAACCTGGGGCTGCTGGGCCAAAGGACACCATCACCAGCAGCCTACTTTGCATGGCTCAGGCCCTCCTGTCTTTACTTTCAACATTTGAAATGAGTAAACCAAACTATAGGCGTATTGGAAAGCATATATCACTAAACGTTGGTGGCCTTCCACTTTTTTTAAAAATAACATTTTTTCCCCCAAGTGCCAAGGTTGGGAAATGTGGGGGATGCTAGAAAATCTTCCATGAAGAGCTGGGGAAGCTCATCACTAGATCACTGACACCTTCCTCGTATATGTACTGTCTAATCCCATCTTCCAGCAGCAAAACTCTAGGATTCTAGGTAACCTTGCATCTCTAAGAGTGTTTATTCCAAAGAACCCCCAGGCGCTCTCAAATGTCCTTCAACTAGTAGGGGGTGGGGGTGGGTGGGCATGTATTTCTTGGGATCCCCAGGAACCAGAGGAGTCCACCGTCTAGTCCACATGTAATTTCAGGAACCACTTTTTTTTTTTGCTAAACTCTTGTTATTTGACTCAAATTTTTCTTACTCATGTGGGCAGTACACACAGGGAGCTTTCATAGGATAAACATTACAGACACAGAGAAATCTTACAAATACAAAAGCTGTGGGCAGGAAAAGAAGAAAGGCAGAACTCATTGTTCACACTGCTATATGTGACGTGTAAGGAATAAAAATCTGTGTCACTTTGGTAGCCTTGGAGGAACCAGATGGAAGGAAGATGATGTCTCTTCAACAGACCCCATCTAAGGCACAGGTCTCATGATTCTGGTCTGTGAATTTATTAGATGGGCGCCAGGAGAGCTAACAGTGGCTTCACTACAGCAAAAAGCCACTCCTGAAATGACCGGTTTGCTCCTCAGATGTGCCTCTCTTTTTGCCGTTCAGTAGGAAAATACAAAAAATAGCTGGTAGTTAAAAAGTACTTTATTTGTGCCAAACACTGTTATAAGCATTTGCATATGTTAAATCACTTACTCTGAGGTTAGTACTATTAATATCATTCCCATTGTACAGATAAGAAAACTGAGGCGTAAAGAGTTTGAATAATTTGCCCAAGGCACACAGCTAGTCAGTAGCCAAAGCAAGGTACAGACCCAGGCAGTGTGGATCGGTCCGTGATCCCAGCAGCTATGCTGTGCTGGGTATCATTCAGTTGTTTAATGGGGTATAGCATAGTACAAAGCCTGGGAGTCTAGGTTCAAAGTTAAAAGCACTGAACATGATTAGGACTTAGTTCAATGCAGATCTTCAGTCTGTCTTTAGCATGTGAGGTTGGTTTACAGGGCCCTGAGATAGCACTGCTTTGGGGATTATTTTACTATTTTGAATCTACTGGTCACTTTTGCCACTGGGCAGAATTGAATGCTGAGAAAAAAAAAAATAGCAGTTTCTTTAATAAATGTCCTGGTTGATACGGTATAAGAAACACAATAGAAGCAGAAAACAACTAAATTGCATTAATGCATTCATTCCAAAGACTTTGAGTTCCTACCATGTGAACGCCCCTGGTTTTGAGCAGTGTGAAATGCACAGGGCGCTGGGGACTACTGCTAACTCAAGCCAGAATCTCCAGGAAGGCTTCCCAGAGGAGGTGATAACTGAGCTGAATATTGAAGGATGAGTAAAGGTAGCCAAATGAAGGGCAGAGAGGGCGTTCTAGTTCAAAGGAACAGCAAAAACAGACTCATGGAAACATGCAACAGTAAGACGTGTTTGGGAATCAGCAAGTCCTTACGTGTGGCAGGCAGAAACATCACGTGTAAGTCAGCGACAGGAAATGAGGCTAAGGAGATTGGCAGGGGTAGACCATGAGGGGCCTTGTGTGGTATGTTTAAAAATTTGAACTTCATCCTGAAAACCAAGCGAAGCAACTAAAGGATCTTAGGCAGGGAAATGGCCTGATCAGCTCTGCTTTTTTAGAAAATGTATTCTGGCAGCAAAGGGAAGAGTGAATTATTTGGAGATGGATTAGCAAGTTGAGAAGCTATCGGAGTCATACAGGGAGATAGCATGAGAGCCAGTGGGATGCACAGGAGAGGTGTGGAGGGGCTCAGGAGGAGAGCAGGCAGACCAGCTGACCTGGGGCAACGCAGAAGAACTTCCAAGAGAGCCTGCTCCCGAGGCCCTTACATTTTGCTGCTGGTACTCACCCGGGGAATAAAACTGGCGCTAAACTGCATTGTGTATGATATTTCGAAATATTAAATTTGCTTGGCTATAATCCCAAGTTAATTCTCGGAGTGTAATATTGGAAACATCTCTTTAACCCTCTATGGCATTTTGGAGATTTTACCCTAGTTCATCAAATCTGCAAAGTCGACGGCTGTGAGATGCATCATTATTTGTGCCCCACTAAGAGAGTAAAAATGCTGCCAGTGATACCAAGACCCAGGGCTTATGTATCTACTTAGTTTTTCATTTTTTGAAAAGATCTCTTTTAGATTTATTCGGATACAGATTTTTCAAAATGAGAATCCCAGCAGGAAACAGAGAGCACCCTTACAAGGTGGGAGCACTAAAGAAGGTTTGATGAGAAGAGTATTTACAAAGTCTGTGAGCAGGGAGGAGTGAAGGGCCCTTGGGGGCTGGTGACAGTGGGAAGCAGGTACCACTCCCAGCTGCAAGTGGTGCACGCAGATCCGGGGGGCCAGGGGGAATGGTGGGGGAGGTGTGTAGAATATAGTCGCTGGCAGGAGCCGTGGCCTTTGGCAGAGGAGTGCAGCCATGACCAACCCAGTGCCCAGCAGGGAGGGAGCCAGGGGAGTGAATACCCTGACCTCTCTCCTCTGCTCTGCAGGCTCCTGTCATTGCTTCCCATTGGCTGACCCCAACTGGAAGCCAGATGCAAGGGGCCTGGCCAGCACAGTCCCGAGAGGTCAGCCTCCAGTGGGTAGCAGAAGGTGGAGAGTGCGTCTGGAGGGTCAAATAGGAAATTGCCAGAACAGAGGGGTTTTTTTTGCCTCCGGTCACTTGTGTTTATATACCAAGGAAAACTATCAGAGAAATAATTGTTTGAAATACGCCTACAACTTCATACTCAGGATCCCCAATGTCTAATTTTTTCACATAGTGTTATCCTTTGTGCCGATGGGAGCAGAAGTCACGATGCAGTGTTTCTTAGAAGGGTGCCGCATGATGGTCTCTGCGTCGAAGCCAGTGACACACTGCAAGATTGCTGCCGGGCCTCTTTTAAAAAAATTGTGGCAAAATATATAGAATGTGAAATTTAGCATTTTAACCATTTTTAAGTGTATGCTTCAGTACCATCAAATACATTCACACTGTTGTGCGACCCATCATGACCCTCCATCTCTAGAAGTTTTTCATCACCCCAAACTGACACTCTGTACCCATTAAACAATAACTCTCCATGAAGTTGGGACTTTCCTGACCTTACTAGAAGGGGCCAACAGAAGACTTTCAGATCGAATTCGTGCAAAGGTAGAAAATGTCAGGAAGATGATACCTGCTGCCAGGCTGACACCATTTATAAGGTATGATTCATTGTAAGATGCATCCCAATATCGGAGATCTTCAAATGTGGAAAAATATGTTGCTTAGAATCAATGGAATCTGATGAATCTCTAGAATAGCACTTACAACTAGTGTTCCATGAATGGGTTTCAGGTGAGCCAAAATATTGTTCTTCTCTGCTCTCAGGCAGGCAAGCCCTAAGGCTGCTGGAACCCTTGGGCTGGAAACCCTAGGCTTTGAGTATCATTATCCCTCTACCCCAATGTGCCCTTAAACTATTACCATCTACTATGTAACATGATAGGAAAAGGCTAGGAAGCGCAGCTTTGGAAGATTCTCTTCTTTAGTCTGGCCAGATTTCTGATTTTGCATTTACTACGGGATCATCTGCATGCATCAGGAGGCAGGGGATACTGATGGAAAAGCTGTTCAAATACGCTTGGACCAATGTAGCAGCAAAGCTACACCCTGTTCCAGAGGATAGAAGATACATTCAAGCCATTGAGATCCTTTCTGCATTCATGCTATGAAAGGTCAAAAAGAAATGACTTAAGGGTGCTTATCAGACGCAAACCCATGTGTACGCTTTCAACCAGCAATCGCATTCATGTTGGTTAGGATAGTTTAGACTCTAAGTAATATAAACCCAAACTCAACTGGCTGAAAGGAAAAGCAACTTCTCGAGCTTTAGAAGTCCAGAGGGAGGGAGGCTTCGGGGCTGGTTAATTGAGCAGCTCCGCAGTGCATTAAGGATCCAGGTAACTACCTGGATCTTCCCCCTCTGCCATCATTGGTTTCTTTGCCTCATTTCCAGGCTAGGTCTTCTCCTGTCTGTGTGAAGGCTGCAGCAACTCCAGATGTGACAGAAGAATGTCCCTGAGCCCCTTGTATTCTCAAGGCCCCCAGTCACTTTCTGCTATTGTCCAGAATTGCATTGGATGCCCATCTATTCACCGATGACTGTCAATGGGAACAGGACCACGTGACTGGCTAGACCAACCAGAACTTAATTTGAGTCAGGAGGCATTGAGGGGGACCCTGAACCAAATCAATTCTGTTAGCAAAGAAGAGATGGGGGCAGGGTGTCTTTTGGGTAGGCCAAGGGGAGTGTCTGCTGGCGCACTTTTAGGGAGGAGTCACACAAAGTTGCAACTCCCTTTCGATTGTACCCTCATTGCAGTATTATTTTTAAAGGCAAAAATTTAGAATTAACCAAACTGTCCATCATCAGTAGAGGATCAGATAATAAGTGATGGTACAGCCATAGAATCAAATAGTTATTAGGAAAGAGTGAGGGAGATATGTATGCAATCAACAGGGAAGGGTGTGAGATAGTTTTCAGTAAAGAAAACGTAGAACAATAAAGGGGGTTTGATCCCATTCTGATCCTTCTATGTGCATTCATGTACACAAATACTCAAAATAGAGTTTGTGAGTTCTGATCGGAAGGGGATTCAGATGGGGTGGTGATGCGAAAGAGGAACTTTCACTTAATAGGTTATATACTTTTGATTGTTTGACTTTTTGTTAACTCAATATAATACTTTTGCAATTAAAAAAAAAGTAAGTTTGCCACACGGGAAGACGTCAAATAGAATGTGACCGTGGCGATAGTGTATTACTTAGTAATGAGATAATACTCCTCTCCTACATTACAGCTACATGTATAAATAAATTAATCCCTATTCTATTACTTCTTTCTTGGAGTCTCAGGCCCACACTGGAGGCGTCTATCTCTTGCTGGTGAACAGTGTAGCCTTTTGAGGGGGGCTGTCCAATCCTGTAGCAACTAACCACATGTGGCTCTTTACATTTAGATTGAGGACAATGAAATAAAACAATTGCTCAGTCACACTAGTCACGTTTCAAGCCTCAGCAACCGCGCATGGCCAGTAGCTGCCGTGCTGGACAGCTTGGATTATAGAGCACGTTGGTCACTGCAGAAAGGTCCGACGGACTGTGTGGCTCCAAGCCTGGCGTGAGTTCAAGTGTAAGCTTCGTTTCTTAGTAGCCATGTGGCTTTGGGCAAGCGAGTTAACATCTTTCTTCCTTTCTAGGCATTGAAACAGGGATATTGATGATACTTACCTCACAGAACTGTCAAGCAGATTAAAATTCTTGGTGCCTGGTACATGGTAAATCTTCAGTAAAGTTTCCTGTTGTGGCAACTGTTATTAGGAACATTTCTACCAACATTGACTGAACACTTAACTAAGTGTTGGGCATTGTCCTCACACCTTTATCTTATGGCTAAAACTGAGGTTTGGCAAGCGAAGTAAAGCTACCCCATGTCACCGGAACAGGCAGGGCAGAGGCTGAGCCTTGTTCCATTCCAAGGCTTGTGCTCCTCGGTGTTTAATCTGTGAGTGACCTTTTCTTAGGGGTTGGGAGGACTGAGTAGCTAACCCTCCCTCTGGTGTCCTCACGCACCACCCCCACCCCGCCTTTCTCCTCCCTTTCCAAACAAGAGCTGACTGATTCAAAAGGACGATAAGATTTTAGATTTCTGATTAACTTTTTCTTTTCTCTTTTTTTCAATGGTGGAAGGAAAGGTTGGAGATGAGAGGACAATGAAATCTGAAGAAAAATCCACTCTCTGTAGTGTGCGAATATTCTCAGTTTCTTCTTGTGGGTTTTCCTAAAGTCGAATAGTCCTTTTAAAAGGAAACCACTTGTGACCAAATTAAAGAAGGGGAGATCTTGCTCGAAGACGAAGCAGGAAGAGACAGTTATCTTCAAGAGCTCCTAATCAAAGTTTAAAATCATCATATGTCTCCGCTTAAAGGTTCAGTTACACATAGCCCTTGCTTGGGGGGATGAGGTCTGTAGGAAAGCATGTGGATCCCCGTCGACAGTGATGAAGGAGGCTCACGAGAGGAGGCTGGAGGTGTTGTTTTCACTCATGCATTTGGGAGGGGACTTGTGCCCGACACATCTTCTTGGGCTGGACCTGGCTTCGTTTTCATTGGTGGAAATGGCACCCTTCACTGGAGAACCTTTAGAATTGTTTTCCTTATTGTGCTGCATGCTGTCAAAAAGATGTGTTCCATTTCAGCGGGGAGAATAAAGCCCTGCAGCAGCACAGAAGAGAACTGGTATCTGCAGATAAGGTCTTGCTTTGTATTTCATTTCTTACGCTACAATTCCAGTTGGCTACAGTTTCCCTGTGAGTCAATATTTATATTGAAGTTATTACCAGGAGCTGAAGTGCTATGGAAAATGCGCCTTCAGTATTTTTCACTCTTTCTAAGCTGAGAGGGAGAGAGAGAGGGAGGGAAAGTGTGTGTGTGTGTGTGTGTGTGTGTGTGTGTGTGTGCGCGCGCGCGCACGCGCGCGTGATAGGGGAGAGGAAAGACAGCTAATGCAGCTTTTGAAAGGCCATTGAGAACTGGCTTGTTAGGGTGTCCCGGCGTTGTGTCTGGGGATCAGAGAAAACGAAGAGGATGGTTAAGCAAGACCATCTTGGGCTGTTAAACCATGTGATGTTAACAGTTGACCAGGAGGGGCACCTGGGTGGCTCAGTTGGTAAGCATCTGCCTTCGGCTCAGGTCATGATCTCAGGGTCCTAGGATCGAGCCCCACATGGGGCTCCCTGCTCGGCGGGAAGCCTGCTTCTCCCTCTCCTACTCCCCCCGCTTGTGTTCCCTCTCTCGCTGTCTCTCTCTGTGTGTCAAATAAATTAAACAAAAAACAAAAAAACAGTTGACCAGGATTTATCTGTACCCTGTGAAATCCGAAAATGGAATTTAGTTCATCTTTCTAGCTTCCAAGTAATGATTTTGAAATCATTTGAGGCGCTTCACCATAAAATGAATTGTGGATAACTTACCTTGAAAAACTGGAATACAATTTGAATAGAAAAAAACAGGAACTAGTAGGAAACTTTTTCGCTCTTATACTGTTTCTTCCTCTCCGATGCAAATCATGAGGTTTCTTTGTTTCTGAAATATGATTTATTGAAAATAAATTGTAGCGCAACGCCTAGAACGTGGGCCATGCTGGCTTCAATTCTAGACTCCATGATGGCAGGGGTCATCTGTGCTTGATTTATTGCTACATTCCAACACCTATCACTGCTCCTGGAACATTGTAGCCATTCCAGAAATATTTGAATGTGTGAATGGGTTTGTGGCTCCTAAGCTTTGTGTGTGTTTGGCCTGTGTGTATGTGGGTGTGTTTAAGTATCTTTACTTTGAGAGTTAATGTAATTTCAATTTGTTTGCACTGACGTTGGCTTCTTAGATGTTTGATATGATGATAGGTGAGATCACCACATCCTTCCACATACGTGCTTGCCAAGTTTTTCTCCTGTGGAATTAGTTAAAGCATACATTTCCCTTCCAACATTTCTTTCTAAGTTGATTCTGGATGAAGAAGTTTCCAGCCTGGAATGATTACAATTGAAAGAAACTTTTTTCCTTATTCTTCCTGATGCCGACACAACCACTTCTCTCTTTTAAAATGATAGCATTACATCTTGGATTAATGTAATAAAGCCCAGGGATCTTCAGACTGGGGCCTGTACATCCCAGGGGGTAAATGAAGACTTTGTAGAGGATACTCGGGCATTGAAATGTGAGAATTCATTCTGTATCCTCAACATCCCCATTGGTGATTTTCTAAAACTGACCTGCCTCAGAATCCTGTGGGCTCTGGTTGTTTCTCCTCTCCTATCTCTCTTTTCCTAGTGTTCTTCTCCCACTCTACAAAAGAAAGGCTCTTTCTTTCTCTTACCCTCACCTGTCTCAAATCTTTCTAAAGTATGTTGCCTGGGGTATAAAAACCTTTGAGATATCAAACAAAGGGGCAATTTCATTTGACAACATATATTTATTAAATACCTACTATGGGGGTGCCTGGGTGGCTTAGTTGGTTAAGCATCTGACTCTTGGTTTCCACTCAGGTCGTGATCTCAGGGTTGTGAGATGGAGCCCAGCATGGGACTGCTTGCTCAGCGTGGAGTCTGCTTGGGTTTTTCTCTCTCTCCCTCTGTCCCCTCCCCCCATCCACGTGCTCTCTCTCTCATATAAATAAATAAATCCTAAAAAAGAGAGAGAGAGAACACTTGGGACACCTGGGTGGCTCAGTCGGTTAAGTGTCTGACTCTTGATCTCAGCTCAGGTCTTGATCTCAGTGTCATGAGTTCAAGCCCCATGCTGGGCTCCATGTTGGGCCCAGCATGGGCCACTTTTAAAAACAAAAGTGAGAGAACACTATAAATATCCTAATTATTAAATAAAGAGCTTGTTCCTATATTTTTAAAATGGATAATCTGTAGATATCAAATTACTATGACATTTAAGTTTCATTGGATACATATAAAAGAATAATGTCACAATTTTATTTTAAAATCTCAATATTTACAATTACCAGAAAATGCGTCTATGAAATTATTTAAACTTAGGAAAAATGTCAAGTACTTAAATTTGTGCTGAGGGCACAGAATTTTTCAAAGTTCCTGAGATGGAGCGGGGCAGGGGAGCCATGTAAATTACCTTGTGAAGTCCAAACTAGAGCTTCTGTGTTTTGGAAAGGGAGCTGCTAGGCGAGTGGCCCAATACACATGTGACAACACGGCCTGGTTGTAACTGATATTTGGCAGAATCGTACTAAAGCTTTCCCTGAAGGGACAGAAAAAAAAAAAAAAAAGCGTGCAGATCGCTTATAAAATGTTGGCTTAATAATCGCTGGTTTTAAATGGCCACCACAAATACAAATAATTAAATTTTGCAGTCATTTTGGATTGTCATCTCTAGAGGCCAGAAAAGCATGATAACGTAATTGAGGTACTATTCAAGGTTGATGAACCCCTCTGCAGCTATAACCCAGAAAGGATTATACTCCGTCACCAGCATCAGTCGATATAGAGCCCCTCTCACAGGGAAATGGCACGAACACAGTCAAGTTTGTTAGAACCTTGGCCTGGAACAGCATGCTCATTGTGTACAGCCCCCTGTGTTGTCCAGCATGGAAGCCTGTTGTACTTTACGCCTGCAGCTAATATTTAGTGAGCACTTACTATGTGCCAGGGATTGGGCTAAGGGGTTGTTGTATACTGGTGAGCAAAAGGACATGACCTGTTCTTGGCTGGGCTCAGTGTCCACCTCCTGGGGAGGATCAGACGAACTTTGCTGGGGGGAAGATAAGCAAGGAGAAGCTTAAGACACCAGGCCTAGTGTTAACATGCAGTCGATGTCAGCTGTGATTAGTTAGTAGAAAGTAAATCTGTTGCTACTGCTTACTGTACCAACAGTATTAGCTCTAGCCCTGGTGACGGCCACCAGGATTGCTACCTAGGTCCTGTACATCTTACTTCCAGGGGCACCACTGGAAAGAGCACCAACCTGGACGTTGTTTTTTTTTTAATGTGCCAGGCACTGTTTTAAACACTTTACAGACCTCACTTCATTTATTCCTCGCAACAGGACATTATTGTGTCCCTTTTACAGATGAGGCAGCTGAGGCACAGGGAAGTTAAATTACTTGCTCAAGAGCACACAGCTATTAAGGAGTGGAGCCTGGATTCAATCCCAGGCAGTCGAGCTCCAATGACACTGACTCTTCTCTCTTAATCATAATAGAATTAAGAGTTAATATTTATGGAGCACTTAATCCGGATCAGGCCTTGCGCTAGCCACTTTACATAAGTTATCTAATTTAATTTTCACAGTAAAGTAACTCTGGTTTATCATCTCCAATTTCCAAGGAAATGGAGGCATAAGGCAGTTAAGTAACTTGACCAAGAATGCACCGCTGGCAAATGGCAAAGCCAGGATGTGGAGCGAGGCGTCCCATTCAGATCCTCGGAAGTCCGTTCTCTGGAGTTCCATAGCAGCTCGTTTCCAGAGGTGCTTCCACAGCTGATGGCCTTAATTCAGGGCTTCCTTCATTAGGGCCCCCCTGGCCACCTTTCATCCCATTGTTACCCGCCATCAGAAGCAGCCACAGCGTGGGGCACCTGGGTAGCTCAGTCAACTGAGCGTCCAACTCTTGATTTTGGCTCAGGTCATGGTCTCAGGGCTGTGAGATGGAGCCCCGTGTTGGGCTCCACACTGGGTGTAAAGCCTGCTTGGGATTCTCTCTCTCCCTCTCCCTTTGCCCCTCCCCTCCTCCCCCGCTCTCGCAAAAAAAAAAAAAAAAAGAAGAAGCTGCCACAGTGTCTCAACACACCATGTATGAACTTCAAATTGCCTTGCCCTAAAAATATTGAGTGTCGCTGTTACTGAACGGGTTTTAAAAGTGCCAATGTTGCTTTAGTGATCAGGGTAGGAGGTACAAAAATCACACAGAATCTGAATCTTACTAGCTGCTATCGCAAAGCTGGGTGTGCCGTTGTTTTCATGATGGTACATTTTAGGATGGGGTCATCATCAGACTATATGGTAAGAACTAAAGCTGGTTCTTTTTACTACAAGGATCATAATCTGACTTTGAAACAGTTGGTATGAGATGATGACTTCCGGCTGCCTGTTCTTCCCAAAGGAGCCCTAAGTAAACGGATGTGCCCCGCACACTGCTCCCTCGGAGGCCCACCACTGTTCAAGCAGTGGTTCGCACAGTTCACAGGTGAGATGCTGGCCCGGGAACCAGCCAACTGCGGCTTACGAGCAGAGGGACGCGCAAGCGCAGGTGCGCTGGTGCGCTGCAGGGCCTCCAAGCTCGGGGGCGTCTCCCTCTCGGCAAAGCTTTGGTTTATTTAATGAACACTTACTAAGGACCAGACTCTGTCAGGTACTGGTTCTATAAAGATGAGTGAAATGTGGTTTTGCCCTGCAGGAACTCAGAAGCCGAAATGATAGATCAAAGTACACACAGGGACTCCTGGGTGGCAGAGTTGGTTAGGCGTCTGATTCTTGGCTTTGGCTCGGATTGTGATCTCAGGGTCCTGACACCAAGCCCCCCGTCAGGCTCTGTGCTTGGTGTGGAATCTGCCCGGGATTCTCTCCCTCCTCCTCGTCCTTCCCACTTGTGCTCTCTTTCTCTCTCAAAGAAATAAATAAATCTTAAAAAAAAAAAAAAAGTGTATACGAATCCTTGTCCCATACGGTGACAGGTTGGTATTTAAAAGTTTGGGGTGACACCAAGGAAGCAGGGTCCATCTAGTTTGAGAAGTGGGGATCTGGGAATACTTCTCAAAGGTGGTCTTATAGATTGAATGTTTGTGCCCCTCAAAATTTATATGTTGACACCTAATCCCTAGGGTGATGGTGTTAGAAGGTGGGCCTTTGGGAGGTGATTAGGTCCTGAGGGTGGAGCCCTTCATGAATGGGACTAGTGCCCTTATAAGAGAGACCCCAGAGAGATCCCTTACCTCCTTTCACCATGTGAGGACAGAGCAGAAAGACAACTGTCTATAAACCATGAAGCTGGCTCTCTCCAGGCACCGAATCTGTGGGCACCTTGATCTTGGACTTTCCAGCTTTCAGAATTCTGAGAAACAACATTTTGTTGTTCATAAGCCACCCTGTCTATGGTAATCTTGAAGGTCTTGAAGGATAAACAGGAACCCAAAGATGGAAAGAGAGGAGAAGAGCACTCCAGATGTGCTCTTGTGGAAACACATGGCACCACTGAGTTGCTTGTGGGGTCAGGATCTCGCATGGGACTGTATGTGTCGGAGGCCGGGAACCAGGGGAGGGAGGCAGGTACGGACTACACATCATGATGGGCTCTATATGCAATGCTGGTGGATTTGGACCGTACACTGAATGCCGTGAGGAGCCTCTGAAGGACCGTAGGCAGGAAGAGATGTGGTCAGACAGGCATTTTGAAAAATAGCTCCTGCTGCAGAGAGTGGTATGATCTGGGATGGGCATGTGGGGTGTTGGGCAGGGGAGCTGGGCAGTAAGTTTGGAGGATGGTGGCCCAGATGGGAGGTAAGGGTAGTAATCCTTCTGTGAAACTGCTCGAGACCCTTAGGAAGTGGAATAAGCCAAACTTAATTTTGGCCTGAACATGGACAGTAAAAGAAAAAAATGAAGCTTAGGCCGATCGATTTCTGGCTTGTGAAGTTTCTGGCTTACCGCACTGGGGGGTGTTGGTGGTGACACAAAAGAGAAGGGAATTTGGAAGGACTGGTGACAGAGATGCAGTTGATGAGGTGCGGAATGCAGGGGTGGGGGGCGTTCGTTGCCTCTCAAACTCAATCTTTTCTTCTTCTGCATCAGTAGAGCCTTGGATTTCTAGTGAAGCTAAGTAAGTACATCGCTCAGGTTTCTTTGCGTCTAGGTATGGCCCTGTGACTCTGTTCTGGCCAGCATGATCAGACTGAAGTATCATGTGATAAGTCTGGGGATCATCCTGGAAAGAAGCCGGTACGCACCTCTCACTCTCTTGTTTTTGGTTCCTGAGCTCAGAGGAGCCTGGATGTCTGACAGCTTGGTGGAGCAGGGTGCCGGAGCAATCCTGAACCACCTGCTGCCCGTGCCTCCTACAAGGAAAAACCAAGCTTTCACATTGCTTAGCCACACATACGTGAACCGCACTCTACTTAATTCACATCATTTGTGGGACTGGTACACACTCTAATTTGACGACTTGCGAGTATTATCAGCTCAAATAAATCGTTTTACGGTTACTCAGTGAAAAATCTTAGACACACAAGATTTCACTTCTGCAACTCTGGTTTTCATTTCTACCAAATTCTCAGAACAAACCTTCCTGGGTCCTGGGGAATTCAAGGATATGGTCAAATGCCTGTTTGGATCTTCTCACCTCCTATATAATCCCAGAGAATTACAGCTGGTGTTCTGTTAATCATGTCCTCTTACTCTGTTTTTTGGGGGCTTTGACGTATTGGAGCCTTGCTGATTCCGGAGAGCCTTTCCTTTCCAGGGCAAGCTAATTCCTAGAGATAGCAGACATCTCACCTGGGAGCATCCCTTTCCTATGCAAATCAACCAATCCAGGGCCCACACCTCCAACCATCTCCTCTGCTGAGTTCTTACTCATTGAGCCACTATTCCCCTGCCCAAATCACCCCAGAGCCAGAATACCAGACAACTAGAGTTTGCCCCTACACACCAGAGACCACTCAAATTATTCAAACTCGCCAGGACTAAGCCCGCTTACCTTGCTTTGTCCATTCCTTCCTGTGGAAACCACAGTAAAGGCTCTTGCCCATGTTTTCCTCTCTCTCCCTCTGCCTCCTACTGACCTTGATGCTTCCCCATGGGGCCCCGCATGGCATGCTAAGCCTTCTGTTTCTAGGGATCTGATGGTATAAAAAACTTCTTTTTCATGGCAGTCTCTTCTGGGTCTGCCTGCCTCAGCATACTTAGTTCCAACAAATCCCAGGTACCCTTAAAACAGTGTGTGCCTTGATTTCCCTGGCAGACGGACCAGTGTGCAATTCTGCATCAGGACCCGCGGATAAGATGTTTTGGAAAGAGAAA
Source organism: Leptonychotes weddellii (assembly GCF_054177405.1). NCBI lineage: Eukaryota > Metazoa > Chordata > Mammalia > Carnivora > Phocidae > Leptonychotes > Leptonychotes weddellii. Next base: position 45,121,393 of record NC_138380.1, read on the forward strand.
GATGCAAAAGCAGGAGGACCTGAGAAAATGATGTTGTTCATTGATTCATTCACATTCATGGCATTTGTTTTACGAAAGTGATGATTCAATATTGCTGAGCATTTGGGGTTTAGATTTGATGCATCATTAGTTATTAATAAAGTCATGTTATTTAATCCTTAAAGTAAGAACATACATACCCCTCTAGGTGCTTACTGTTTCTTTTCTGAATATTTGTTCTATTAATTCATGTTCACGTAGCACTTATAAACTGCATACGGTACATTTACGCCCAGGTAAATTATACGCTTAATAAGAAATAAAATATCTGCTCCTGGGAGCTTGTAGTTAAGAAAACTATGTTATTTAGAATTCATATTATATACTAGGTGGTTGTGACTAAGGTCGCCTTTCACTGAAAAGGAAAGAAATCCTTACCCCGGGAGCCATGACGGAGCGGTTAGAGTCCCGAGTGAGTCATTGCCACACGTGGAACTGGAGAACTGATGCATTGCCTTTCTTCTTATTCTGAGTTGCTGCTGCCGAAACAATCATGCATCCAGCACAGTGGCTTGTTAGCAGAAGTTGAGGACTAAATGACACCTAGGGCCCATTCAGTTCCAGTGTACATATATTCAGTTGAAGCTAACCCAGGATGTAAACATCTGTATTTACACAACGGATAGATTAAGGATAATAATTCACATTCCTGAGGATTTACCACTGCATGCTCTTTTGAAATGAACTAACCCTGGGACGCCTGGGTGGCTCAGTCAGTTAAGCGGCTCAGATCATGATCCCAGGGTCCTGGGATAGAGTCCCGCATCGGGCTCCCTACTCAGCGGGGACCCTGCTTCTCCCTCTACCTGCTGCTCCCCCTGCTTGTGTTCCTTCTCTCTCTGACAAATAAATACATAAAATCTTTAAAAAAATAAAATGAACTAACCTTATAGAATGTATGACTTGATTTTTTTTAGATTTTATTTACTTATTTGAGAGAGAGAGAGAGAGTGCACGAGAGGGGGTAGGGTCAGAGAGAGAAGCAGACTCCCCACGGAGCAGGGAGCCGGATGTGGGGCTCAATCCCGGGATTCCAGGATCATGACCTGAGCCAAAGGCAGTCGCTTAACCAACTGAACCACCCAGGCGCCCCTATGACTTGATTTTTAAAGCATCCCTCCTGCAGGCCATTTTGCGGGGGATAGAATCTGTGGTGCAAAGGAAGGTGGGTGGGGGGGAGTGGGACTTACAGACCTGGAATGTAGCAGTTTGTTTTTAGGTCCTTTGTGACTTTATCTCCATGTTCAATCAGCTTCTAAGGTGAGATATTCTTTAGAACATATTGTGGTATGCAGAGATGGAGGCTTGATGGCGAAGTATTAAGAGGTTAATTGAGGGGCGCCTGGGTGGCTCAGTCGTTAAGCGTCTGCCTTCAGCTCAGGTCATGATCCCAGGGTCCTGGGATCGAGCCCCACATCGGGCTCCCTGCTCGGCGGGAGGCCTGCTTCTCCCTCTCCCACTCCCCCTGCTTGTGTTCCCTCTCTCACTGTGTCTCTCTCTATCAAATAAAAAAAAAAAAAAAGAAGTTAATTGAATATATAAAGTTCTAGCATTCCTGATGTAATGGGAATGCTAACAGTCTTTGCAAGGGTCTAAATAACCCTGCCTTCAAAAGAACAGTTTATAGCTTTCCCAGCATGTTACCTGCATGATCTCATTTGTCTTCGTAACAATCCTATGGAGGAGAAAGCAAGGTGATATTTTCATCTCCATTTCGCTGATCATGGTCCACAGTCACATGGGTCACAGGAGTTGGGGCTGGGACTGGAACACAAGCACTCTCCTCCCAGTCTAGGGCATGTCCTATTACTCCAGGAGCGCCCGCTTCGGCTGCCCTTGGTGTGAGTGAGCCACTAATCCCTGATTTCAACTCCCTGAATTTTATATCATTTTCATCACCTCGGCAAGAAAACCAGTCCTCTTTACTACTTCACTAGTGTGTCTTAATCAGCTCTGAAATGTGGATTTAGTGATTCCTGGTTGTCATTTGTGACTGTAGATATTGCTAGTGGAAATTATTTACTCCTGAAGCCCTAAGGGAAAGTAATGTGAGTTGTGTGGCTTTCCTGCCAAATACTCATTGGCTTCTTCATAGTAAGAAGAAATGTTGAGAGATGCATTTATTTATTTGTGGTGATGAATGTTTATATAAAATGAGAATTTGAAAACTACTTAGATAATAATCCAGTTTTAAAGAAATTATATTAACAGTGTCCTCTTTAGTAATACCTGGCAAATACTGTCTTAGGAATGGAAAATTCAATGCAAGCATTATAAAATAATTCTGCTGTAATGAAACACATCTTCAAAAGAAAGAGTTTAGGGGTGCCTGGCTGGCTCAGTCATTGAGCACTGACTCCTGCTTTCAGCTCAGGTCATGATCTCAGGGTTGTGGGATCGAGCCCCGCGGGGGGCTCCATGCTCAGCACTGAGTCTGCTTGAGATTCTCTCTCCCTCTCTCTCTGCCCCTTCCACTCGTGCTCGCTCTCTCTCAAATAAAATAAATCTTTAAAAAAAATAAAGACTTTTAAAAAGTCTGATACAATTATTGTCCAATGAATACACACGTTAAGATAGGCACCTCAGGAAGGTCAGCTTTGCCTGGAGTGAGACCTCAGGGGAGAGCCACCTTTACATCCTTCACTCAGAGGGGAATTCTCCCCAGAGTAATGGACAGATACTGAATTCAAATCAATTTGACTCAAGTACGGATAACAGCAATTGCCCATCGGTAGCAAGAACCTTCTGTGGTTTCCCTTTTCAGACAAGAAGTTGTCCCCTGGGATGAGCTGAACTGCTGTTGAATGCTTGACACTAGAAAGAGCACCGTGTCCTACTTGACTGGGTGCAGAGGAAAAAAATATCAATATCATGGTGAACACCTGATTCTTACAACAAGATGGAATCCCATAACTTCTCTGACCCCATCAGAAGTTTTCAAGACCAACAATTATGGGTCATGTGTGATCTTCATACTGACTGAATTTTGTTGAGCTTCATGCATAAAAATATCCTTAGGATTTGTGGCCGATGTCCCTTTGAGTTCTGTGTTTTGACCTTGTAAACATCCTTGAGTTTTTGAGCAATTTCTTGACTTCTTGACCAAACCCGCTCTAAATGCAAAATGAGGCAATGAAAGCGATACCTATTCTGTAATTAATTAGCATAATGTGGTGGCAGTATGATGTGGTAGAAAGGTTATAGGTATTCACATCCTCACTTTGCTTCTTTCTAACCTTAGATATTTAGATCTAACCTTAGATCTTAGATCTGATCTGTATCTTAGATCTAACCTTAGATCTGACCTTAGATATCTAACCTTAGATAACCTAAGGTATTACTTAGATATTTGTGTCAAATTTTCCTTTTCTTAAACAGGAATGCAGATGCCTGATTTGCCAAGTTATTGTGAGTAGTACATGCAGCAAATATATATGACATTAGTGTATACTTAGAAGGTACTTGAAAATGTAAGTTTGTGAAGGTTAAAGTAAGATTCAGCATGGCAAGATTCAGCCTTGATTTATCCACGTAGTCTAGATTTCCACCATAAATTCCTGAGAGCTAACAAGTGACAAAGATTTTACTCACTGTATATTCAACATGGTTCAGCCAAACCATGCAAAACGCTTTTCCCTAAGATAGGGATGTTAAACAGGTTTCATCTAATGTGTCGTCTTGATCTGTTGGTTGGTTGCGCCTGCCTGAGAGCTGTGTCAAGACCAGGATTGCAGGTGGCTTCAAAGGAAAGAGTGCAATCATTGATTAGTCATGTCTGATGTGGAGTTGGGAGTAGGGGGTGGTGGCACGTGGGTAGGCATTTTCCTTGTCTGGCCTAAGACGCTTTTCCTCATGCCTTCACCCCACAACAGAGATTTCTCTAGTTCTACTGTTGCTGAAATGCATGCAAGATGCCCAGAAGTAATTCTTCATTATCGGAAAGAAAGGCAGCTTGTTTAAGTGAGACTATGGAAAGGCAGAGAGCAGGAAAACTATTCTCGCTGGTTTCATGTCTCCAAAACTCCATGCCCTGCAACTAGTCCTTCAGCCACATGGAAATGTCTCTCATTTCCCAGGATAGTCCTGCTCTTTCATAACTACATGCCTTGACACGTGCTCTTTCTGCTGCTGAGAATACCATTCCCCATGTTTTGCCACTTGGCAAATTCCACTTACCCTTCAAGCTCAAGCTCAAGTGGAGGGAGGCCTGGTGGCTTCTGATTTTCCTTATGTCCCTGATGCCCAGCTCAGAATAGGCCCTCAATAAATAAATGTTGATTGAATAAGGTACATGGATGTAAAGAGGGAGATGTGGATGAGCTGGAAATCAGGAATTTTCCTGAGAAAATAATCCAGGTTTGGGTGCTATGTTGCTTCCCCATAGCGTTTGTAAAAGCATCTGGTTTGGGTGCCTTTGTATTTTGAAGGGGTACTAGCTCTGATTCAGGGTTAAGATAAAAAGCAAAGTTAATATTTGTGGTTTTTAAAAGACTTTTAAAAAAAATTTATTTGTCAGAGAGAGAGCGAACACAAGCAGGGGGAGCGGCAGGCAGAGGGAGAAGCAGGCTCCCCGCTGAGCAGGGAACCTGACTTGGGACTCGATCCCAGGAGCCTGGGATCATGACCTGAGCCGAAGGCAGAGGCTTAACCGACTGAGCCACCCAGGTGTCCCTCAAAGTTAATATTTGAAATGGGCTTACTGAATGACGATGATTGAGTCTTATAGGATATAAGACTAGCAAGATTTGAACCTTTAAAAAATTGTGATAAAGTACAGCTAACATAAAATTTACCATCATATCTATTTTTAAGTGTATGCTTCAGTGGCATTAAGTATATTCACACTGTTGCACAATCAATTACCACTACCCATCTCCAGAAATCTTTTCATCTTGCAAAACTGAAACTCTGCACTGATTAAACAGTATTTCCTTATCCTTCCTCCCCTCAGCCCCTGGCAACCACCATCTGTTTTCTGTCTCTATGAATTTGATTATTCTAGATAACTCAGATAAGTGGAATCATACAGTACTTGTCTTCTCACGATTGGCTTATTTAGCTTACCGTAGTGTCCTCAAGGCTCATCCACACTGTGGCATGCATCAGAATTTCCATCCCTTGTGAAGCCGAATAGCATATTCCATTATATGCGTATTCCACATTGTATTTACCCATTCATCTGTCCACGGACACTTGAGTTGCTTCCACCCCCTGGCTATTGTGAATAATGCTGCTGTAACCAGGAGCGTACAAATAATCTTTTCAAGTCCCTGCTTTCAATTCTTTTGACTGTACACCCAGAGGTGGAATCGGCGGATCATACCGTAATTTTATTTTTAATTGTTTGAGGAACCGCCAGACTGTTTTTCACAGCATCTGCAGCATTTCACTTCCCCACTAATGGTGCACAAAGGGGTCCAATTTGTCCACATTCTTGCCAACACTTGTTATTTTCTGGGTTTTCTTGGATAATAGTCATCCTATTGTGAGGTGGTATCTCATTGCAGTTCTGATTTGCATTCTCCTTGTTATTTGCGGTATTGATCATCTCTTCATGAGCTTATTGGCTGTTTGTATATCTTATGTGGAGAAATGTCCATTCAAATTCTTTGCCCATTTTTTAATCAGGTTGTTTGATTTGTGTTCTTGAGTTCTAGGAGTTCTTTATACAGTCTGGATATTGGGGCACCTGGGTGGCTCAGTCGTTGGGTGTCTGCCTTCAGCTCAGGTCATGATCCCGGCGTCCTGGGATTGAGCCCCGCATCGGGCTCCCTGCTCGGCGGGAAGCCTGCTTCTCCCTCTCCCGCTCCCCCTGCTTGTGTTCCCTCTCTCACTGTGTCTCTGTCTGTCAAACAAATAAATAAAATCTTTAAAAATAAAAAAATAAAATATACAGTCTGGACATTGACTCCTTACCACAAATGTCACTTGCAAATATTTTCTCCCATTCTTCGTGTTGCCTTTTCACTCTATTATGCCCTTTGGTGCACAGAAGTTTTAAATTTTGATGCAGTCCAGTTTATCTGTTTTAGCTGTTGTTGCCTGTGATCTTGGTAAGAGATATCATTGCCAAATCCAATGTCATAAAGATTTTCCTGTATGTTTTCCTCTAAGAAATCCATTTTGAATTAATTTTTATATATGGTGCAAGGTAAGGGTACAACTTCATTGTTTCTCATGTGAATACCCACTTTCCCCAACACCATTTGTTGAAAAGGCTGTCCTTTCCCCATTGAACAGTGTTAGTATTCTTGTTGAGAATCATTTGACCATAAATGTGAGGGTTTATTTCTGGGCTACTTTATTCTGTTGATCTATATGTCTGTCTTTAGGCCAGTACCACACTGTTTTGATTACTGTAGCGTTGTAGTAAGTTTTGAAATAAGGAAATGTGAGAGATTGGGAATTCTGGGTGGCCCAGAAAGGCCCATTCCACATTGGACTATCCCTTCTCTCTAATCTACACAATCGACGGTCTCTGGATACATGGATTTTGGCCTTTGAAAAAACGAATTGTAAGACATAACCTGCCTATTCTCTACTGATCATTCCTATGAATAACACTTTTTATTTCATAAAAATTCAATTGCCAGAGAACACCTTCGTATTCCTCTAGATAGAAAATATAAGAACAGCTTCAGTTTGGGCATTTAAGGAAGTTTGGGGTCACCGTTCCAGGCAGGCTGTGTCTGATGGAAGGTAGGAGAATTATTTTGCAACTGGAGTGTCTAGAGTTATTATTTTTCCCACAGAGTGTGTTTATTTCTCTTTGACAGTTTTTGAAGTTATGGACCCTATTTCTATCTGAAGAAAGAAAGTGGTATACAGTAAAATCTTGTGACATTAGGCTGGGTAAAACCAGATGTACTGATTTTCTTTTAGATGAGGACACCCATTTCAATAACTGAAGGAACTGAGAATGTTTGACGTTCTGTGAACACGCTAGGCTGACTTTAAGTGAAAGACGATCCCCGGTTCTTTCATACTTGATTTAAAAATAAACTATATAATTAAATGGCTATAGATACTGCTTTTGTGGGGAGGAAAACAGCCACCGGATTCTTCGCAATGATGCCAACAGGGCAGTAGGTTTCCTAACCCTTTGGCAAAATAGAGAATCAATACCAATCAGGAAAAAATGCTAACAAAAGGGAAAATCTCACGGGAACCACAGGCCATAAAAGATTTAAAATGTGAATAAAACATCACAGGTCAGCATTAAAATAGACAATACATTTCTCTGCCAAGGCAAAGCATCGAGCCACTAAGCAGAGGCACCACACGAACCCAACCAGACCGAGGGGACAGAGAGAAAGCCCTAGACCAACCATTTGCCCCTTCATTTCCGTGCGGAAAGGGGTCTCCTTTCACAAGGAGATGGTCACTCCAGAAGCAGCATTTGGGGTCAGACATTTCCCCCTTTTTCAAAGGTAAACATCTTTGGGAATAGAAATCTTGCCCATACGTAATTTCTAGGATTATTAGAACAAAGAAGTCAGACTTGCTTTTTAAAAAGGGAAAGACGATTACCTTTTGTTTAATTTTGTAAATGAATAAGATGCTTTGAAATACAACCTGGGGAAATGATGAAGTCAAGAAAAGGCCCAGTAGAGATAGATAGGCTGCGTTCTCACTGAAAGGAAATTAAAGCTATCTCCAGTTGGAAGGGTTTCATGGACTCCGTGGAGAGGAACACTCAGTAGCTGATAATTCTTTGGGATCATCAGTTCTCACTGAGTGGCCTCTCATCATGGGAATTTCCATATTTCAAAGCCAAGTTCTTAAAATAAAATAAAACAAAACAAAACCAAAGCAAAACAGAAAACAATGTTTTGGCATCCAGCCATTATCAAGGGAATGCATTTGGCAAATATAAATAAATTTTATTATTTTTTGCCAAATCATGGAGCGTGGGTCTGTATCCTCACCACTTATAAAAGAATGCGATCAACCTCCAATCAGAGGCAGCCAATGGGAGGTGACCCCAGGCGACCTGATTTCGCTCGTGTCCCTTAAAGTCGCTGATCTACCAGCATTCATGCCCTAATGGTCTCAGTTCCACAGGCAGGCTTGCCAAGATAAATTAAATATCTATTTTAATGACTAGAGCGTATTAGAAACCCACACACGGATTTCACAGCACTTCCAATTTAGAATTTAGAATGTTTTCAAAGCGGTTCGTAGAACTAAATTTATGTCCTTGTGTTAAAAAGAACTACGGGGTTTACTACAGAGGCATAGTAACAACCTCTAGTTCCTGTTCCTGTTTTTCAACTGGCCATCTGGCTTTTCTTAATCTTTTGAAGTTCACGTAATAATGGCGACTGCTTACTGAACACATACGAATGTGCGTGGCTACTAGTATGCTAAACCCTTTATTGACATGGGATTTTGCATTTAATTCTCATAGCATCCCTGTGAGATAGAGGATGTTATTACAGCCACTTCAGAAATACAGAAACCGAGGCTTGGTGAACTTGGCCAAAGCCACCCAGCTCTACCACCGGAAGCGAGCCAAGGCAGTTTGAAGCCAGTGTGGGCTCCTGCCAGGCGTTGCCCGGTGCTTCCCTCAGAGTTCAGGCACTGTGGATCGTGTCAACATTCACATGCATCTCACCTGATTACTCGGCTAATGCCCCTTGCGCTGGGACTGCCGGTATTTTCAGTCCTGATGAATTGCAACCCGTTTTCCTCCTTTTAGTTTTGTCTCACCCATTTATTTCCCCTTTTCCAGAATTGTTTGCCTTACAGGATCTGTAGTTATCTAGAAATGTTTGTTTTCTCGGTGTTAAATGAAACTCATATCATCGTTTGAAGTATTGTCCTTGCTGTTCTAGCTTGTCTGGCTTCAGTGATAGCATTTTTAGTTCGATTTGGAGGCAGCTTGTGGAGGAGATCACTTGGCATCTGTTATTTACATGTGAACGTGTGAGATCTACAAACTATAACGACGGCATATGATAATGCAGTATCTATCTATACTGCCCTTCGCCTTGTTCTTCTTCACATGGTGACACAAACCACTCGCACCTGGCTGGATGTTTTCCTTGAGCAATCATAGTTGTGGAAAGATCTAGAACGCAGGGTTTCTTTTCTCTCTCTCTCTCCCAATTTCTTTCTTTTATGGTTACTCTTCCTTCAGATAAAGTTGTTGTACAGCTGGCCTCCAACTGGGAATATTCTAATTAAGCAACATAAAAAGAACTGAATGGTGCAAAATATATTTGTGAGCAATTTAGTAAAAATGTTAATGTTTCATGTTCATGATAGTATGATTTATCATAGCTAAAAATAGAAAATAATGTAAATATGCCTAAATAAGGGATTAGTTAAATAAATTATATGCCATCCATGTGTTAGAATATCATGCTGCCCTGAAAAGTCATATTTTATTTTATTTTTTAAAAAGATTTTATTTATTTATTTGAGAGAAAGAGAGAGCAGGGGGAGAGGAACAGGGAGAGGGAGAGAGAATCTCAAGCAGACTCTGCACTGAGCACAGAGCCCAGTATGGGGCTGAATCTCACGACCCTAAGATCATAACCTGAGCCAAAATCAAGAGTGAACACTTAACCGATTGAGCCACCAGGTGCCCCAAAAAGTCATATTTTAGAACAGATTTTAAAGGTATAGGAGAGGGAGCCTGGGTGGCCCAGTCTGTTAAGTGTCGGCCTTTGGCTCAGGTCATGATCCCAGGGTCTTGGGATTGAGTCCCACATCGGGATCCCTGCTCAGCGGGGAGTCTGCTTCCCTGTCTTCCTCTGCCCTTCCTCCCCTTCTTGTGCTCTCTCTCTCTCAAATAAATAAATAAAATCTTTTTAAAAAGGTATGGGAGAAATGTGTATGATAGATTATTAAGTGACAAAAGCAAATGCTAAAAGTAGTATGAGTTATTCCTTAATCCAATAATTATTTAGATGTGTATCTTTTCTTTTCTCAAAATATTGTTTTAAAATTTTTGCTTTCATGTTTATCCTTGGTTTATAGTTTTTACATTCTTGTGGATACACAACCTGGTCTCCATGTCATTGGTTCTTCGGAATTTGTTGAAATTTTCGTCTGAGTTGGTATGGGTCTTAGGGGCAGCCCATTTTTATACTGGTATAGTGGCTGGGTTTTCGTTTCACATGATAGTTCAAAATTAACTCCCATATACAAGATTGAGCTTGGCATCCTGATCTTTCTCAGGTGTCTCCCAAACCAAGGAGTATGGAGTTAATATTTGTGCTAGATACTTGTCTAGATTTTGGAATGTAAAGGACACATCTTTGGCCAGTTCTAGTATACAATCCTACATCAGAGCCTCTGAGGTTAACCATTTTGGGGGGCGGGGTTGACATTTGATAATTTAAATATTAATCAACAAATGTTGATCTATTGGTTGACTTTAGCTATCGATCGGGATTTCTCAACTTCAACACGACTGACATTTTGTGTTGGATGATTTTTTGTGGGGAGGGGCTGTCCTGTGCCTTGTAGAATGTTTGGCGGCATCCTTGGCCTCTACCCACTAGTTGCTAGTAGCAAAGCCCCCTCCCCAACTATGACAATTAAAAATGTCTCTAGACATTGCCAAATGTTCCCTAGGTACAAGATCACCCCCAGTGGAGAACCACTACTATAGAAAATTGGCCAGTTCCCTTTTAAAACTCGTGACTAAGTGTGAGTTTCACCGAGTCAGTAAGAACATTTATTGAGTATTTAATGTGTATAAGGCACTGTGCTTTTACCTAAGCAGTTTTATTTAGACATGGAGAAGGAGAGCTCTAATCCGCCTTATTTTCATGAAATCACCGGAGGTACACAACAACGCTGTAACACCAGGCTCTAATCTAAATGATAGTGGCAATCACTTTGTCTTCTTAGGGCTCTTGGGAGGATACATGCACAAGGGTCACAGACTGTTTGGACGTAGCTGTCACTCAATAAACTGCAGCTTTAGTATTATTATCCAGTCTGAGCTCATGCATACGGACCAGGGCCCATCGACCAGCCTGGCTAGTTGGCACTTTCAGCTCAGGATACCTGCCCCACCCACATGGCTTTCTGAAATGTTTTTATCAAAACAAGCTCAGTGTCCGTGAGCAAACAAACAAGCAAACCAATGAGTTAAAGAAAATAATGTAAGCAAACAAGGGTCTGGCCAATAGTTACAGCTCATGCTCCGAGGTCTTCTGTGCATCCGAAGAGCGGTGATCTGTGCATCAGCATATGGCGCGTGCACGCTATTTCCGTCTTGGGTGGCACATAGACTCCACAGCTGGAGAATGAATGGTTGTTCGGAGATTTCTTCAGCCTGGTTCATTATCTGCTTTAAACTACGACGGCTCCATCTGAGCAGGCCAACAGGAAGCCTGCTTTTGATTTAACAGTGCTCGGAACAAGCTCCTTCTATGGCTTTCCAAGAATTAATTACAGAGCTTAGGAAAGGCGCCTGCCGCAAAGTCCCATGGATGGCTTTACGAGCAATTACAGCGGCCGCCTTGATGCCTGCAGAATACGAATTTCCTGCGAGGACGGCTTGGAATGAGAGGACTGGCTTGTGGAGATACACACACGCGGCTTCCCCTCTAAGCTTCCAGGGGAATTTAAAGTCACAAAGTGAGAGGAGATTGGTGCAGCGCCACACAGCATCTGGGTTATTGGGCACTCGTCGCCTTGGGCTTGTGTCATCCGACCCAAACAAGAGAGATCGTTTTGATATGTAGCAACTGGAGCACCGTCGAGGGAAGGAAGCACAAAGTGCTCTTTGGGGAAGCCTGCAAAGCTGAAGAATGCTGCGAGCGCACTGCACGGGCCGCGCAGACTGCCGCGCTTGCAGCTCCGGGGATGCGGCCGACCCAGACTCACGGCGGCGGCGGGAGAGTGACTTCCGGAGCGCACAGTCACTTTGGGAGGGCAAGCCTCCTGTTGCTCGATTCCTCGCCACAACGCCTCCGCCGGTTGCGTCGGCAGCGTGGGACGGCAGGATGCAGAGGTGAGGCCAGCGGGCAGCCGCCCGAGAAGGCGGTTCCCTTGCAGAGCAGGGCGTGCAGCGGCCTCCCCCGCCCCCCGCCAGCCGCCCCCCTGCAGGGCGCTCGCTTCTCCCCGGTACACGGAGGGAGGGGCCCAGGCGACTTGCCACCGCTACTTAGGGGACGAGCGCCGTGCTAAATGACGTGGCACGGGGAACCTCGCGATCCCGGCTTGCTTGCTTGCTTTCTTTCTTTCTTTTTTTTTCTTTTACCATTTTGATGAGATTCTAGAATAGTGGGAGAGCCTCAGGCTCTCATTCACGATGGTAATGGTGATAGATTTCAAAAGGGTAGAAACTTTTATGTAAGCATCTGCCGGCGCTTACTTAGGGGTCTCTCTCCCCCAGGACCCGCGTGTGCCCTCTCTCTTTTGGATACGGGGCCGGCCCTGCCGACATGAAACAGTCCTCCGGTGACAGTAACTAAAGAAAGCGGGCTCTGGGACTTGACTGCACTTTCTGGTTTTGTCTGATGTCAGTATTTTCATGCACACAAGAAATTCCATGCTTTGCTTCTCGCCCAAACATTTCTGAGTTTTCTGTACAGACGCTTCGGCCCCCTGGCCAAAGGCTGGAACCATAATAGAGAAAAAATAAATTTAAAAATTAAATGTGCTTCCCTGGTTTTGTTTTTCTTTCAGGGGCTGTTTAATAAAAATAAATCATTGTCAAACAGTCCTTTTGCTCTTAACCATCTCTCCCTGTTCTTACATCGTTGGGAAAATGAAATTCTCTGTTTAGATGAGCGGGTCCTTCTCATCAGTTTTTACCAAATAGCGTAAGCCCCTTAGTGGTCTTGTCCAGTCTCCCGGCTTCCCCAGGGGGTTAACTCCCAAACTGACACCTTCCTCCTAAGACAGGTTCACACCCCTCACACGACCCCACCCCGGTTCCTGAATTCACTGCTGCAAACTGGCTCTCCCCCCAGGCTCCCCCATCCAGGAAATGGTCTTCCAGCTGCTCAGGCTAATAACCTTGGCATCGGCCTGCACTCTTCTATTTCCCTCATCCCCTCCCCATGCCAGCCAGCCTGCCAGGAAAATCTGTGGCTCTTTCTTCAGAATATATCCAGAATCCAACCATTTCTGCCCTCTCCTCCGCTAGCCCCCTGGCCTGGGCCGCCTTCGTCTCTCAGTTGGATTACTTCCATGTGATGCTCTGGTATCTTGTCATTGGTCTTCTTGTCTCTACCCTTGCCTCTGAAGTCCGTTCCCAACACAGAAGCCAGAATGGTCCTTGGAAACCCAAGTCTCTTCCTGTCACTGATCCGCCCACAGTGCCCCAGGGACTCCCCTTTTGATGTAGAGTAAAGCCAGGTCCTCACAGTGGGCTACGAGGCCCTGCCTGAGCCACGATGCCCGCCCTGCTTAGCTCCCTGACCTCCTTCCTTCTACTCTCCCTCTTGCTCACTTTGCTTCAGCAACACGGTTTGCTGAGTGCTCCTACCTTAGGGCCTGGCACTGACTGTTCACTTTGCTGTCATGTTCTCCCCCCACCAGAAATCCACAAGCCTAACAGTCTCACCTTCCAGTAAGCTCAAATATTGTCAGCGAGGCCTGCTCTGGCCATCCTATTTAGAATTGCAATCTGCCCCACTTCCCCTCCAAATTCCAAACTCTGCTTATCCGTTGACATTTTGTTTTTCTCTAACCCACATCACCTTCTAAAATACTATATAATTTACTTATTCATTGTGGTCATTCTTTCTTTCCTGTCTCTCCCAGTCAGGATGTCATCTCCATGAGGGTAGATATTTTTGTCTATTTTGTTTAACTAACTGACTAGAAATTTCCTTGCACACAGTGGGTGTGCAACAAGTATTCATTGAATGAATGAAACACTTTCCTTTGCCATATTTAAAAATGGATCAGTTACTATAGAAATAGGCAAAGGATTCAAGTATTAAAAGAACACTATGATAAGAATCAATGTTTTGGATCAACTTCACTATTTTTTCCTCTTGACTCATGGTGTATGATAGAAGAGTCAAATCTTTCAAATTTTACATTCATTAGGCTAAAAACTGCTTATATCTGCAGGGAGCAATCAGCCCAGTTTGGTACTGTCTCCTGACCCTGACACAGAGCTCTGCATATGGGAAATGCTCTAAAACATGAGTTGAATGAACAATGAATGAATCCAGAAGTAGGCCTTTCCCTCCACACAAGTGTATATGACAGATGGCTGGTCCAGGTCATCGTAACAGTTGCAACTATTTACATATGTATTTTTTTACTAAGAGGTAAATTCACTCATTTAAATTATTATTATTATTATTATTATTTTTTTTTTTTAAATGAGGGGTGGAGCGGGGCAGGGGATGCTATGGTGGAAAGAATAGACCCGGGAGTTGAAAATCCTGGATACTGAGTCAGAGCCCCACATACCGTGTTTAGTTTTTATTCATTCAAGGTACGGGGATGACCTTGTAAAAACCATTTCACTTGTCTGAGTATCTGTTTCCTTTTCTAAAAAGCGTGGAAAGTAGCTGGAAAATCTGAAGGGTTGTTTCCAGCACTAAACCTTCTTTCTTTCTAAGAAGGAACAGTAATTTTGTGCACTTTCCTTTCTCCATCCTCCGCCTTCCCTTCCTCACCATCTAAGGACGAAGCTCTGTGAAAAGGCACATTGGGGGTGGGGGTGGGGAGGGGCCTTATCCACCTAACCTCAGGAGCAGCTACACCATGTTTGAATCCAGGATCTGCTTCTTACTAGCTGCATGACTTGGGCTTAATTATTTAACTTCGCTGAGCATCATTATCTTATCTGAAAAATGGGATAAAGAACTCCCACCCTACAGACCTACTGAATGCATTACATGAGATCACGTGTATTGTGTTGTACAAAATCTGGCACGAGGTTCGCATGGGTAGATGGGAGCTGTCGAGAGAGGATGTGTGGGAAAGGGGAGAAGGCACAGCTGGTGTTTGAAAATTGGAATAACTCGGAGTTGGGAAGCATGGATGGGAATGAAGTCTTCAAAGTTCACAAACTGACCTGTAGGGTAGAGGTTCTCAAACTCATTTAGATTATGACACACATAGAAAATAATAAAAGGATTTTATGTTTACATTTTTTTTTTTTAAGATTTCATTTTTAAGTAATCTCTACACCCACCATGGGGCTGGAACTCACAACTCCAAGATCGACGTCACTCGCGTGCTCCGCTGACTGAGCCAGCCAGGCACTCTCATACCTATATTTTTGTAAAAAAAAATTGTCACTGCCTTTTTCCTTCTTACCTTTTGCTTTGGATAATAATTACAGAAAAGAATGTGGCTCCTCCATGGTAGATGGGTATGTTTGATCAAATGCTCTCTTTCTGGCTCTAGAGAATAAAATGCCCACCTGTGTGAGAGAGTAAATGCCCGCCCTTTGAGACTCTAACCTGGACTCAGTATAATATAAGGCTGTGATTTTCTAAATCAGAGTAAGTTATTAAAAAAAAAAAAGGCCCCAGTGCATCTTTTTCCTCAAAAGCAGAATTCATGAACAAAACTGATGGCCTGAAGACGGTCTCATTCATGGTGTCTGACAAAGTCCCCTCTCTCTATATACATGATCATTAGCCTCCTCTGTGAGATCTGAGCCCTGCATATGTTTAATTAGATGTAATTTCTGGAGATAAAGAAGAATGATTAAATTATCCAGACTCCAGAAAAACAAAAGATCCTTAGTTCAGCCATCCATCAGGCCTCGACATCTAGAGTATTACACGCTATAACTCAAATGAAAATATTTCACCTAAAAGTACAGTGCCCATGTCCATGATATCATTAAAGGAAATCATTAAGCATTTATGCAGCACTTTGTGCCGGAAAAGTGCTTTACAGTTATTTTTATTGCCCACCAAAACCCTCAGAGGCAGGTCCTTCTCTCCATCTTAAAACCAACGCAGAGAAGAGATTAAATTACTTAGGGTCTTGGAGAAAATAAATGACTGTATCAGAATAAGACCTTTGAGTGCCAAAGTCAGCTGTTTTATTTAATCCACGGAACCATTAGGTTAGAAGTTTTTATTTATTTATTTATTTATTCACTGTATAAAGCATTATCTGATTTAGGATTGACTCATTTTTCTTTAACACCTAGATCTCTGGTGGTGTAGACCCAGTGCAAAAGCTACTTATTTACAGTCACTTACCCTCATCATGAGCATCTCTTTTTTCTTTTTTTTTAAAGATTTATTTATTTGAGAGAGCGAGAATGAGAGAGAGAGAGAGAGTACATGAGAGGGGGGAGGGTCAGAGGGAGAAGCAGGCTCCTCGCTGAGCAGGGAGCCCGACGCGGGACTCGATCCCAGGACTCCGGGACCATGACCCGAGCCGAAGGCAGTCGCCTAACCAACTGAGCCACCCAGGTGCCCCATCATGAGCATCTCTTAAGAGCACTGAGCTCCTGAAGAAATGTAATTAAAAAGAAAAAAAAAATCAATGTATTTTAAAGGATTGGCTTTATTATACTAAATAATAAATAACCACTGGACTCTGTGGCTTAGCCCTCAGACTAAGGTTTGCATTCCAGGTGGGAAGGCACTCCTCCATCCAGGGACTCAGGGATCCAAGTGCCCTCCCTCTCAATATGTGGTGTCCGGGGGCAGTGAAGCAGGAAGTAGGCGAGGGTGGGGTGGGACTCACTCTGTTGATAAGCAACCTAGGCCACAGGGATGCACACACCGTCAGCCCTGCTTGTAAAGCTTTGGGGCCAGAGGTAGTCACATGGCCCCTGGACCAACTCTCAGAGGCTGGAAACGTCCGCAAGTGCCCGGGCCATTTGGACAGCCCCATCGCCTCTTTTACTGGCCGATTTCGGTTTGACTTTAATTCTCTCTTCTGAATTTGGAATTCAAAATGTTAGTGACAGCATTTAGTCAACTTTTGCCTGCAATAGGCGCAGCAGACCTATTGAATGCGTTACATGAGATCATGTGTATTGCGTTGTACAAGCTTTGGGGCCAGAGGTAGTCACATGGCCCCTGACCATCTCTCTTTTATGGCCTCACATCTCCTGACCCTGTATTATTTTCAAAGTCCCTTCACAGACTTCGTGTCATCCGATTGCCACAGAAAGAGAATCTGACGGTCAGAAGGACTGCTGTACTTCCTTTTCATTTCCTCCAGTCCAACAGCTGTGGGACCTGGGGAGCAAGGTCTACGGTGTAAGGAGGGTGTATCCTGTTAACCCCCGGGACTCATCTACCACACGGGATTAGAGTCTGAGGCAGTATTAATTTTACGCCTGGAACTAGGTCTTGGTGGACTGCTACTTCATCTCTTGCTCACTGTTAATGATGTCAGAGATAGGCTTGGCTCCATCTCGCCTGTGTTTGGGGAGACTGAGAAGATTGGAGGCCGGAAGGTGGTGGGTGGGTGGCATGGGATTGGCAGGGCTGAGTCTGGGAGCCAAGGTAAAGCTCTACTGCTCCCCAAACTGTGCAAAACCACGTGCTGGGTGCTGTTCACACCCTTATTAGAGTCTTTGTTGCAGGGGTGGTGAAAAAAGTTAGGAGAGGATTCTAAAAATAAAAGCGCACTAAAATGAAAACAAAATGTGAAATGGCATGGAAAGAAAGAAGTAGTTGGAAGTTCTGGATTATGGAATGATTCCTTTTGGTCGTGGCGAGGGCCAACTTAGATTTCAACTTCTCGGGGCGCCTGGGTGGCTCAGTCGGTTAAGCGTCTGCCTTCGGCTCAGGTCATGATCCCGGCGTCCTGGGATCGGGCCCCACATCGGGCTCCCTGCTTGGCGGGGAGTCTGCTTCTCCCTCTCCCGCTCCCCCTGCTTGTGTTCCCTCTCTCGCTGTGTCTCTCTCTGTCAAATAAATAAATCTTTAACAACAACAACAACAACAAAAAGATTTCAACTTGTCCTTCTCATATGTTTTCTTAAAACGTTCTTGCCGGTAAAGCAGAAGAGATCCCCCGGACTGGTTTCTGAAGAAGGCCAATGATGAATTTGTTTACCGATTGACTGGTGAGTGCTCTGACTTTAGCCTCCAGGTCTTCAACTAATGCTGACAACTTTGACCTAATTTTGGGAGGCGATTATACTTGGCTGGGTTGCTGAGCTCTTTCTCAGAACCTCTTCTCAGGACACTTGCCAAATGCTCTTTTTGTAACTGTGTTGTAAAGTCTGAAGAAAGTTGTCTTGGGTCATTGCCCAGGACCTAATGCCCGAATTGTAGACATACATGGTTGCAGTCCTTATGTCCCATGAGGGCTGAATGCAGGCATCAGCAGCCCTTCTCTCACAGCTCTTCAAAACTAGAAAGGCTCTCTGAACTCTACCAGTTGCCTGACGGGAAGCAAAGAATTTTACCTCTCTACATGGTAACAATTCCTTCGTCAAGCACAGTCCTTCTCACTGCCTTTAAAACCAGGGTTCTCTTTCATAAATCACACATTTCAAACTTGATGTGCCGGAAAGGCTGGTGTGGCTCCCTCCACCTCTACTCAGTCCTCTGACTGGAGTAATTGGGGTGTGTTCTATTTCTTACCATCACACATGCCCTAACTAAGCCTTTGGAAATTGGAACGTATCTAGAATTGACGCTGAAATGTAATCACACTTCGCCTCTCCAAAACGTGAATATGCCATGGTTGCCTTCAGAACACTAATATTTCTTTTGGAACCATGATTACACCCAAACCCAGACTCTTCTTTAGCTTTGTTTAAAAAACAAAACAAAGGGCGCCTGGGTGGCTCAGTCGGTTAAGCGTCTGCCTTCGGCTCAGGTCATGATCTCAGGGTCCTGGGATTGAGTCCCGCATCGGGCTCCCTGCTCAGCGAGGAGCCTGCTTCTCCCTCTGACGCTCCCCCCTCTCATGCTCTCTCTGTCTCTCTCTCATTCTCTCTCTCAAATAAATAAATAGAATCTTAAAATAAATAAATAAAATAAAATAAAAAACAAAACAAAACGGTGACATTTAATCAGAAAGGAGGTATATATTTAGCAAGGAGGGGAGAAGGTGACTCAGGAGGAGTAGGGTGAGGAAAAAAATGAGGAAAGAATAAAACTGTCCACATTAGTTTTGCTGCTGGGTTGTGAGCTATTCTTATCCTGTCAGCACAATTAATGAAGGGAAAATAGTCCCCAGAAGCAATGTGGCTGGAGGCACTGATCTGCCCTCCCTGCCCCTCACGCCAAGAGAGACAAGGTCTAGAGCAAGTTTCCCCAGTGGGAGTTACTGGGAAAGTGAGTTCTTGGCCCCCTGGTAAAACTTTCTGTCTTTGTCAACCTCAGGGGCAACTTGATTTAGGGCCAAGAGTGTGCACAGAGCTGCAAATGCAAGGGAAGAATCTCTCTCTTCAAATTGTTGACAGTGTAGACAGGGAGGAAATACTGACACACTAGAAATGATGAAAGGCGTTTACAAAGCAGTGGGCAATCCAGAGCTGGCCTGGGGTGGGGGGGGGTTCACAGGGAAGAATCTAGAAAAGAGAAAGCTTTCACCCCCAGGGTAGCTGGGAAAGACTTCAGGAGAAAGGGGATCCTGGGCAAATCTCAAAGGATAAGCAGCTAGAGATCAATGGGGAGAAGAGGGAAAGAACGTGGATGGTGGATCACATGGTGGAATGATGGGAGCAGAGTGGCCTGATTAGGGAAGGCTTCGTACTGAGTTCTGTCTGTTAAGACTGAAAATTTTCCTGAGTTTCTGCCATCTCCACCTAACGACCACTGACACCTGAATCCACCTTCCATAAAAGTGTGAACTAGTGGTTTAGTC
The DNA here is from genome assembly GCF_054177405.1 of Leptonychotes weddellii. Classification (NCBI taxonomy): domain Eukaryota; kingdom Metazoa; phylum Chordata; class Mammalia; order Carnivora; family Phocidae; genus Leptonychotes; species Leptonychotes weddellii. The sequence continues at coordinate 45,141,172 of NC_138380.1, forward strand.
TGCATGATCCAAGACAATAGCCAACTTTATTTCATATGTTACAGTTGGGCTCATCTGAGACTTCAGAAACTGCATAATCTTTTGTGTGTGAGCTCAGAAAGAAATGTGACAAAATATGCTAATAAGAAAGTCACCTTCTCTCTTTTTTTTAGAGATTTTATTTATTTACTTGAGAGAGAGAGAGAGAGCACAAACAGGGGGAGGGGCAGAGGGAAAGGAAGAAGCAGACTCTTTGCTGAGCAGGGAGACAAACCTGTGGGGCTCAATCCCAGGACCCCGGGGTCATGATCTGAGCCGAAGGCAGATGCTTAACTGACTGAGCCACCCAGGCACCCACCTTCTCTTATTTTTTAAAAGAAAACCTTAAATCAACATTTCCATACATTTCATTTTTTGTTTATAATTTGCATATGCAATTCCGAATTTTTCTTAGGTACTAGTAGCAATGGGTAGTAATAATAAATTACAGTAATAAGAAAACCTTACATTTTACATTTACAGGGCATTTTTGTATCTATTGTCTCATTTGGGGGAGTCATTACCATTCCAAGTGTTTATGCTTCCTGCAAAGGGTTTTCCACAAAGTCACAGAGCGGACTAAAGGAAGACCCAAAATCCAAGCCCAGGTGTCCGACTCCCAGTCTACCCCCCTTCCCCACCACTGGGCCACACCACCTGTGCCAACAGCAGAAGTATCTATCATACAGGCTAAGATGAAAAACAGCTGTCCTCCATGTGGATGAGAACCTAGCAAGCCAAGGCATCTCAGTCTCTACTGGTGGGAGCATAAATTGATAGGCATTCTTTAGAAAAAGTAGTTTGGCAAACTGTATTAAGAAACTTAACACTATTCCTATACTTTGACCCAGTAATTTTATTTCTAGGAATCTATCATAAGTAATTATTAAGAGTTGTGGCCAAAGACTTACACAGATATGAGTTTACTGGAATGCTACTTATAATATCCAACAATAGGAGATTAGTTAAGTACATTCCAATGATGGAATATTATCAAAGTCATTAAGGATCTCATTTCTGAAGATGATTGCTAATAAAGGCTGAGAAGATATTTATGATATAAGATCAAAGGGAAAAAATCAGCCTGTAGATAGTGTAACTGGCAGAGACAGAGAGAGAGAGAGAGAGAGAGAGGGACAAATACATCAAAATGTCAGCAATGCTTAAGTGTGGATGATGAGATGACACACAATATTTTTAAAATTTTATACCCATTTCCCATGTTTCCCATAGAGAGGATGTAGTAATTTTATACTTAGAAGGATTATATTTAAAACTTGTAAAGTGGTAAAAACAGTGGATTATACCTTAAAAATAAGGAGTGATTAAGGGATTTAAGATCATCATTTTACCTAGACTGGTCTATAAACTGCATGTCTCATGTTGGGGTGGGGGGGCGTGGGGGGGCGTGGAGAAACGAAAACAACAAATGAAAGCAGTGCTAACTTGTTACATTTCCAAGGAGAAACGTAAGGATTCGTAACATGAAAACCATAATTGCAATGGAGTGTGTGGTAAATATTTAAAGCTAGAAAAGTCTGGCTCTAAATAGTTGACTCACTTCCCTGGTCTACGCAAGCTGTGCTCAACACGTCCGAGCCAGGCTCTAGGCAGCCTTTCTGCAAGACGTTCTTCACCGTTCTTCCACCATGTGGACATTTGGCTTCTTCCTTCACTGTCTTTGGCCCTGGTGATAAAAAGAGGAACAGACTCATCAGTGAGCAAGAGAAATCGCAAGCCAAAAGCGCAGAGCTATTCTGGAACTTTCCAGGTGGGAGAGAAAGAAGTACAGAACGGGCGGGAAAAGCAGCCCCGGCGTTCAGGGTTAACACTTTGCTTCTTGAGGAGCCTTCAGTTCTTGGAGGGCTTCCAGTCTGAACTCACAGAGTTCATCAACAGGAAAACAAATAGCTGGCGTGCTCCGTATTTACTCTGCCTTTTTCAAGGTTGGAACATAAATTTCCCAACTTTGCAAGCTGTTAAAGCCGAGGAGACATTTCGTGAGCTCGCGGCCTTCCCTCCAGTCTGTGTGACCCACATGTGGCCCCATTTTGGGAAAATCTAGGTAGCAGCCCTCCGGGTGCGGGGGAAGACAGTGGCGCACTGTGGACTCTCCCAGAGCAGACAGTGGGGGCGGAACGACGGCCGGAAAACCCGAATTCTCCAAATGAGAGCTGCCGCGCTGCCTTGGAAAAAATGCACTTAGGCCACAGGAGCGAAAGCTCTGAGACCTTCTTGCTGGGGGAATTTATAGCCGGCTTGCCATGCAAAATACCCAACGGTGTTTTAGTGAAGTGGTGTCCGAATTATAATATAGCTAGATCAATTCTGGAAGCAACCTTCTTCAACACCATAGGAATATTTGTGTTCTCACTTTCAACATTTCCAATTAGCAGAGAAGCTAATGCTGGAAACCACAACATATTATCCAGAAAAAAACTGTCACCGTAACATTATAAAAATTGAATATGTGTCAGAAGGGGATTTAGACTCTTTAGGTTAATATTATTTTTGCTATTAGGTAATGAACTGACATTAATTTACTTGAGCTGTGTGATTAGGTTAATTTACTCCAGAATAATCTTGCATTTTAAAAATTAAAAATGGTGACTGTATCTTCTCATTATCAATCAAAGTAGCAGCAACACCACAAAAACATCGCCATTTTGTACTCAATTGTGCTCTTACAGACAGTCAAATAAGCACTAAAAATGACAAATTACCGTGCTCAGATAGATCTTCATGTTTAAGTACCTACAAATAACTGTCCATTTGTGAATGGTTAAACTTAATCAATTATTTTTCCTATAGGCAAGATACCCTTTTTCATAAATAGAAATCTACAAACAATATTAGAGCAGTTTAAATCTTATATATAGGAATGCTACAGCATGGAAAAACAAAATAGGCTCACACACACACCAAAGAAAGCTAAACGGTTTATCCTTTTTTGACCTTCACAAATATAAATGCTCTATCTATGGCTCTATAAATTGTTTAAGTCCTTTAATGATTCAAATGTGCTGATAATGTTCCTGCACTTGCTGGAACTATGGTTCTGTTAATATTTTGAAAATTACTTTAATTAACCTTATTTCATCTTGTAGTAGTTATAGAACACTTTTATATATTTTAAGTATGCATTAATTTGTATCATCATTAACCTTGGGTTTTGCCCTTGGTAATTATGGTAATTTGTAAGTTGGGTTGAGCCAGGGGCCAGCGTCTTAGAGCAATACATATTGTGGGTCCCGTGAATAGCTTGAGTAGGCAGGATTCTTCCGTTTACAAGGCACAGAAAAATAACTTGGAAGGGTAGAAGTAGAGGGGGCATGGTTTAGCTGAAAATTCCCAGGGATGGATTTTATGTGGCCCGTGAGTGTGATGGAGAAGGAGGGATTCTTCTGAATGGCCACGTCTGAGTTGGGCACCTACCCCACCCATCCCAACTCCTCCTCCTGAGATGACAGAGGGAGGAATCTGTTACAGATGAAGAGGGTGGGAGAGGACACCCCCAAAGAGTGTCCACCATAACAGTTAATCCAATTTATTTTAAATTTTTATATCTTAATAGTAAGAGCATGTGCTCTGCCCCTTTCTTTTCTGACACATCCGGACAGCCAATTCCTGCCACCATATGTAACCGACTTTGGGATTTTTACATCTGTACCCGCAATTCATCACAGCTCTCAAAAACCCAGCTTTTCACCCTCACTGGCTTTCTAGAAACCTCAGTAGTATCCAATTCAACAAATGCCTGCCATGGGCCCTGTGAGGCCCGAGACAGAGATGCTAAGGCCAAGTTCCCTGCCCTCAGGGAGTTTACGGAGGGAGGGATGCCGCAGTGGGCGGAGTAATTCTTGGGCAGGCACATCTCTTCTCTGGATGTGCCCTGGCAGGCCAGAAGAGGGCGGAGTGAGTTTCAGCAGAGGGGACCCAGCTGTAATTACCCAGCTGCAAACAACACACTCCTTTCCTGGTTTGGAGTCTGTGTGATGAACATTCTCAGTTCCATCTTTCTCTACATTAACATTACCTCCATTTTGAGCACATCATGTTCAGTGACAGAAAATGATATGACAGGAACCATAGAAGATACTCTTAATAGTTTAAGTATAATGTTTTATAGATGTCAAAGTGACATCATTTGAAGAATCAGTGCTTTCAAAGAGCCAGAATGCCTTCTATTTATTCTCCTCATGCCCAACAGTTTTCAAGGTCTTGGTCTGCAGTCAGCCCCACTCTGGGTGGAAGGTGCGTATTACTCCCTTGCAGACCACAGAGGGCTCAGGGGAGGTCATGCCAGGCCCATCCCCCTGATGGTACAACTTACATCTCACATTGCTGCCATGGTTGAGAGGGGTGTATTTGTCTATAGCTGCCCAGCAGGTGGAGGAAAGGTGTTATGTGAAAAGGAAAACTCCTGGGTGGGTAGGAGTTCGGGCCGAGTCTTTCCTGCTTCTACATAGAAGGATGAGTAGTGGGGGTCAGAGGCTGCAGTGCGTGAGGAATTATAAGACTTTCTCAGATCAAGATAAGGTCTTAGAGGTCACATGGTTCTATGCCCTTCTTTTACTAATGAGCAGGAAGATGGTGACTAATTCCTTATCACACAACTAGAGCAAGGCCCCTGGGCCCCCGGGTGGGTGAATGGAAGTCTTCATTGATGCCATCATCTTTCCTTGCATGTCCTGTGTTGAAGGCTAACTATTTAACAAACAACCCAAATCACAGTGACTCAACACAATGGGAGTTATATCTTGCTTGTGGACCCAGTTTAATGTCAGTGTTAGGTGGGCACCTTCCATGCGGTGATTCAGGGACCCAAGCATCTTTTGTTCTGTGGGTCTTCCATTCCCGGCAGCTTAGAAGTTCCTTGTTGGACTTAGACAGGCAGAGAGGGAGAGGGAAAGATTGTGTAGGAGATGGGCAAGCCTGGAAGTGGGGTCCCTCACTTCTACCCATATTCCCCTGGCTGGAGGCCACTCATGAGGCCACACCTTACTGCAAGGGAGGCTGGGATATGTAGTCTAGCTGTGTGCAAAGCAAGGAAATAGATGGGTTTGTGTATTGTGTAAGCACACGGCAGTGTCATTTCAGTCTTTGGGAAGTTTATATTGAGTAGTGGAGGACACGTGACCTTGGGACCTGGACAGACTTGGGTTTGGATACTGGTTTTGCGGCCTTGGGTACAAATCTCAGTTTCTCAGCTGGGGCAATGGGGGTATTCTGTGGGGTCACTGTGAGCATTAAATGAGAGAGGGGACGTAACATGTCTGTCACAGCACTCTCGCCTTGTTTTTACAAGCCTTTGGGACTAGATGGAGCAGGGAAGAGGAGGAAACAGGCAGACTTCTTGTATCCCATTCTGACCAAGCCTGGGTGCCAGAGCTGCCAAGCAGGGCCCAGCCGAGTCTAGAAAACATGCTCCACTAGGTGCCAAGAGTGGGGGCACTTTCCTCGGTCTCTTGCTGAATTTCAAAATACTGTAATTCATTCTAATCGACATGGGACTTTGGAAGGAAAAAAATCTAGAAAACCACAGGCATCCATTTCATTGGATTAATAAAAATTCAGTCACTTTGCATGCAGTTCCAGAAAGAGGGTTTTAATCCCTCGTGCGCAGTCTGAGACCGTCACATAAAGCAGTGATTTTATTATTTTCTTGTGAAAAAAATATATTTCTGGAAAGCAGTGACAAGAAAAACGATCGAAACGAAAGCGTCCCCTTTCACTTATGAGTTTTGGTCCTCTAAGACTAAATCTGGCTCCTGGGAGTGAAAAGAATTGCCTTCTCATCATGGTTAAGACTCTGAGGGATGGGACGTGGCTCCTGTCTCATGGTGTGCCCAGAGAGGGGCACATTAGGGGCTTCAATAAATATTTGCTGATATTGAATCAATAAGTGAGTGAAGATAGTTACAGCGGTAATAATAATGAAAAAAACCCTTTGCCTGAAACATCAAGATTTTGTGGGGGGAAAATCCCCTGCATCTTAGTTATGGATTCTCTGAAAGGTTTCTTCTTCAGTTGTAAAGCTAACAATAAAACACACACACACACACACACACACACACACCCAGAGAGACATTCCAGAGAGAGGTAAACAAAGAGGAAGGTTGATTGTATCTTTTTTTAGGGCACTGTCTTTTAAAATAATCTTCCAAGCCCAGCTAGTTAAGATGAGTGTCAATAGCATGTTGAAAGTAATCAATAAAATGACGTCCGGGGCTCAGAAGGTTAACAGTTTTTTCAAGAAATTATTTTCCCAAGTCCAAGGGTAAAATGGCGTCTAAAATCGCAAAACGTGGTCCTAGAGTGCCCCCTGGTGTCTCTTTGGTGGAATTGTCAAAGCCTGTAATTGTGCCCTGCTAGAGTTTTTTGCATAATTCTTTATTCATGAGTCTGGGACTTTGGGGACCAGGCCTACTTGGAGGGGAAGCGGGGAACGCAGAAGGCTGGGAAAAATTCTTTCAGCCCTTTTTCAAATGGGTTACCACCACAATGTAAAAAATAATTAGTACATTAACCCTTATATAAGATTTAAAAACTGGAACCATGTGTTATCTTGAAGAGAAGCTCTTTCACCTGCAAAAAAATTATTGGCTTTTTTTTATTTTTCAGAAGGCAGATTATTAAGCAGTTTCTTTTGTCCGTTAAAAGGTTCTTTGTAAATCAGTTGGACAGAGGACAGTTTTTAATTTCAGAGATTAATTATCACACTTAATAATTGAGCCATCCTTTATTTGTTCTCAAGACCTATTCGTTTAAATAAAAGCTAGTCTATGAAATGAGAATGAAGATTGTAGACCAAATTAAAATACTGTAAAAGACAGTATTTTATCATAAAAAATGTCAAAATTTATTCCAGGGACACCTGGCTGGCTCAGTTGGTAGAGCATGCGACTCTTGATCTCAGGGTTGTGAGTTCGAGCTTCATGTTGTTGGGTGTACAGCTCACTTAAAATATATATATATATATCTTTAAAATAAGACTATTTCTATTCCTTGGAAAGGGAAGCCAGTTAAATTACAGTAAAAATTGGCGAGGGAAACGTGGTGAATTTAAGGTTGTTAATGGTCTATTGATGAATCTGGCTTAACTCTAAATGCTGCAGCCAAACTTGTGAAATGTAATGGAGGAAAGGAGTTTTCTTCTTCCACCCTTCTCTGTGATGATGAAAGTCACTTGACTTCAGCTTGCGGATATGTAATGTGTAGCTCCAGGGGCCCGCACTGCTTGACCGGGCAGAGTGGAGGCCCTGACCGTCACGGAGCTTCAGACCCAGGAGGGAGAAAGGCCGGCAACACCCACCATTCCCAATCTATGGGATGAATGCTGGGCTAGAGAGGGAGCACAAAGGACAGGCTTCTAAAGACGGAGGAATCGGGGACACTTCCCTGGAGGACGTGACCTTGGAAGACAGGAATTAGCTAGATGGGAATATGAGCATGATAAGAACAGGCATGGGCATGGGCAAAGGAGTCAGTGTGGCACTTCCGTCTAGTGAGGATGTGCGGGGGGAAGGAGGGATAAGCTTCAAGAGGATCCCTGGCATGCTATACCAAGCCAAAGAGTGGCTAAGATCAACTGTATACCGAAAGTCCTGGGGTGCTCCGAAGGGTTTAGGCAAGGGAAGGACCTGAGCAGCTTGGTAGCCCATTGAGGGTGGGTTGGAGGGGAACCAGCTGAGGCAGAAGACAGACGTTCGTTGGAACAAGTGCGGCATCTCCAATTCTCTCCCTTGCGAGAACAGTCATTAGTGCTTATGGGGATCCTTGTAATCTGAGGAGGGAGCTCAGGGTGAAGAAAAGGCAGGAGCTTTGAAGCTTGACTGTTCCCATTCAAACCCTGGCTTGGTCCCTGCCAACCTTGGGCAGGCTTCCTGATCTCTCTCAGCCTCAGTTTCTTTCACCAGTAAATTAGGCATAATACCCACCTGACAGGATTGGAGAATCCTGGTGTAAGGAATGTGATTGGTCTAGGAGCTGGCACATTGCAGTGCCCTGTAAATGGTACTTAAGTTTGGTTAAAGTGAAAACGATTCACATCATAAAGGCTCCAGACCAAGCCAGGCCCCTGTGGGCATTCTCACAGCTTCCTGAAGCCATCCCATAGTGTGTGGTTATGTAGATCTATATAATTATACAGTTGGTGTCTGTTCTTTTTTCTGGCCTGTAAGCCCCTCAGTCACCCCACGTTTCAGATGCACCACAGGTGCTAAAAATAACTGTCAACCCAAATCTGTCAGCACACAACCCCAAATGCTGGTGAGGATGTGGAGCAACAGGAACTCCCATTCCTTGTTGGTGGGGATGCAAAATGGCGCAGCCCATTGGAAGACAGGTTGGCACTTTCTTACAAAACCAAACATACTCTTGCCACACAATCCAGCAATTGCTCTCCTTGGTGTTAACCCGAAGAAGTCAAAAATGGGGTCTACACAAAAACCTACATGTGGATTTTTATAGCAGCTTCATTTATAAATGCCACAATTTGGAAGCAACCAAGATGACAATCCAAACAATGGGCTATTATTCAGTGCTAAAAAGATATGAACTATCAAGCCATGAAAAGACATGGAGAACCTTAAATGCATGTTACTAAGTGAAAAAAGCCAATCTGGGAAGAAGACACACTGTGTGAGTCTGTAAAATTTCAATCTGGAAAGAAGACACACATTCTGGCAAAGGCAAAACCATGGAGGCAATAAAAAGATGAGTGCTTGCCAGGGGCTTGCGGGGGCACAGACGATTTTTAGGGCAGGGAAAATACTCTTATGATATCATCATGATGTGTACATGTGATTAGACATTTGTCCAAATTCATAAAATGTACACCAAGACTGGACCATAATGGAAACTGTGGACTTTGGGTGATAATGATGTGTCATTGTAGGTTCACTGATGGTACTGAATGTCCCTCTCTGGTGTGGGACTTGATGGTGGGGGAGGCTGTGCGTGTTGGGGGCAGGGGCAATATGGGAAATCTCGGCACCTTCCTCTCTTAGGTTGCTGTGAACCTAAAACTACTTAAAAAAATTAAAATCTTAAAAAAAATAGCCATCAAATGAAGGACAAAGAAGAATGTTTGGAGAGCCATCCTGCAGGGCAGTGACAAAACTAAAGAATGGTAAAGGAATCCTCCATCTGGGGCAATATTTCCCAGAACCCTATGATTCTGGGGCTGATAACTGCAGTCGAATTAGGGGCATTAGCATCCTCACTGCGGTCAGGTGGGAGGACGGAGCAGGGGCTGAGAGAGCTGGCTTCCTGGGCAGGAAGACCTGGCTGGGAGATCCAATGTCACCACAAATTTCTCCGCCCCTCCTTTTGCTCGTTAGCAGAGTAAGGATAAGATGCTTTATTAGCAGAATCCTTCTGAGGATTAAACAAGTTAATCCATTTAAAACCCATAACACACTCACACCTGTTATTATCCATCATCGAATTTACTGATAAAAAAAATCTTCCAGATTCTGGTTCACTGTTCTGTAGTACCCACATTTATTCTCTGCAGTGAAGACAGACTGTCCAGTGTTCAGCTTTAAATGGTAAAAAGAAAATCTTAAAAACAGTTACTTCTTTTGCGTAACTAAATTCACATCAAAACTTGTAGTGTTTCGATGGAAGTTATAGATAAAGTCGTAATTAGTTAATACTTGCCATGTGCTGTTTCAGGTTTCACATGGCATTCTTTGAATATATATATGTATATATCTATGTGTATTTTCATGAAATAAGTACATTACTGTGTTTCTTTCTATATAAATATATTTATTTATTTTTATGCATACATGACAATAAGGAGGGACTGAATGAGTTTGATTACATTCCCAGGTCAATCTTGTGTTGGTGCCAGGACTAAAATTCTGGTCTCTTGGGGTGTTTTATGAGCAACCTCTGGTGTAGTTTAATCCTTTATGCAATGACATCCTCCCTCCTTCCCTCCCTCCCTCTCCCCTTCCTTCCTTCCTCCCTTCCTTCCTTCTTTCCTTCCCCCATTCCTTCCTTCCTTTCTTCCTTCCTTCCCTCTTTCTTTCCCTCTTTCCTTCCTTCCATTCATCAAACATGGTAGAGGGTTTGCCTTGTGCAGACGATGCTGCTGATGCAAAGCCTAGTCTATGTCTGAAGGAGCTCAGGGTCTAGTGCAGAGGTTCTCAGAAGTTGTGGGGGTCAATTCCATGGTGTGTTTTGGAAACTTGAACCGATGTTTGGATGGTCACAGAAATGGAGGGGCAATGAAAATATTCAATGGACAGAGACAGGGCTGCTGGAGACCCCACATGCCTCAGACAACACACGCACACACACACACACACACACGGCGACCTTCTGCAGGAGGGTCATTGGCAGGGGAAAAACCTGTTTATAATGATCTGAGTCTAGTTTTACATTTAAATGGGAAGGTTTAACTTGTTAAACTTTTATTTTTGGCACTCTAAATTTCCCACCACGGAGGTGAAGAGAACTTTGAACTTCATTTGTTCAGGGCCTTACTGGGAATTTTTCTGCTGCATGGGACAAAGAGCCTGTGGTATCCGAGTCACTTACAGAGTGTGCCTGTGGGGGTTCTAGCTGCAGGGTCTGTGGGGGCTTTAGGTGAGGCTGGCTGCAACATCATGTCTTCTTGCGCTCATGCTGGAACATTCACTTATGGACTCTATGTATTTTATCACAAATTGCTTTCATTATTCCTTGATATTACAGATGGGGTTTTATATTGCTTTCTTTGCTGTTGATATTGAACTCATATGTTTAGGTAGGTTATGCTTGAATTTCATTTCTGGAGTGAAAAGGAAGGTATTATAGAAGATCTGTTGTGAAAAGGGGCTGTAGGGTCAGGGGTAAAGGGTAAGGACCATTGATGGGGGGCAGAGATGGTAAAAGGTCAGCAACACGCTGGAGGGACAGATTAGGGCAGGGCCCCTGACTCAGACAGGAGTGGAGACCCTGGAGGAAAATACACTAAAGCACATTCATTCATTCATTCATTTTTTAAAGGTTTTTATTTGTTTGAGAGAGAGCGAAAGGGAAAGAGAATACAGAGGGAGAGGAAGAAGCAGACTCACCACTGAGCAGAGAGCCCGATGCGGGGCTCCATCCCAGGACCCCGGGATCATGACCCGAGCTGAAGGCAGACACTTAACCAACTGAGCCACCCAGGTGCCCCTAGACTAAAACACACTTAATTGAAAATGCTGCTGGGACTGACATGCATGTTAACCAGAAAGAAAACATCATAACCGTTCAAGCCAAGATGTCTTCTAACGAGCATCAGAGAAGAGTGAGAGCTCTGTGCTCCAACCTCGACGTTTCCTTAACTTCTGTGACTTTCAACCTTGGTTCCCACACCTATAAAACAGTAGGTTCAACTACCCTCTCAGGGGCCTTTCTTTGCCAAAATTCTATGAACCATCTACAACAGCCGTTCTTACAGTAATCTGGTCTCACTTTTCTTAGATCCTGATAGTGAACTTCATATGAAACTTTTTAAAAAGTTTTTCATTTTAATTCCAGTGTAGTTCACATACGGTGTTGCATTAGTTTCGGGCGTACAATATAGTGACCCAACAACTGTACATATCACCCAGTGCCCATCGTGAGAAGTTGTACAGAAAGGCACGGACTTCTTCATATTGTTTTCCAGTAAAATTTCAAAGACACTTTCAAAAGATAAAGACATGGCAGAAGTGAAATAAAAACCTTCAATTTCTACACATCCACAGTTTTATGGAATTTGTACTTAGTGTAAAGCCACGGAGCGGAACGTAAGGAAAATGTACACGTTCCGAAGCGGGCTCTACTCGTCGTTAGTTGTGTGACCTTAGGCTGGTTACCTAACTTCTCCTCTCAAAAAGGGAATACTAAGTATGCACTGTGCCTGTATTAATAATAATTATCCCTAATAATACCTCTAGTACTGTGAGGTTTCAATGAGATGATGCTTATAAAGCACTTAAAATATACGACGTCACTCAGGTTTACAGGATGAATAAGCTCTAGAGATCTGGCGCACAACAATGTCAATGTCCTCAATAGCACTGAGCTGTACGCTCAAAAATGGTTAAGATGCTAAATTTTGTTATATGTTTCTTACCACAATTTTTAAAAATTGGAGAGATACATGATGTATATATGACATTTATCTCATGCCATGTACTAAGTGCTTGATATACATCCTGTACCCATCATTATACTACTTATTTTTGTTTTCAGGTGGGGCTCAGCCCGCTCATACGCCCATCCCGCAAACAAGGACCGAGTGCCTGTATGCACGACACCAGGCGAGGCTGGAGACGTGCAGCGAGGAACGATGTCACTGACCTCAGGAAGCTGAGGTTCAGGGTGCCTGGCGGGCTTAGTCGGAAGAGCTTGCGACTCTTGATCTTGGGGTTGTGAGTTCAAGCCCCACGTTGGGTGTAGAGATTACTTTAAAAAAAAAAAAGAGATTAATGTTAAAAAAATAAAGCAGCAGCAGCAGCAGCTTAAGCTCCAGAAGGGGAGACAGAGGAGTAAACACTGTTACTGAAGGTGTTAAGTGCTCTGGGCCCAGTGTGACTGGAAGGATATGGAAACTCGGAGGAATAGCTCTACACTCTCTGAGTGCTTATTGTGGGGAGACCCTGGGGCGGGGATGCAAATAAAGGACAGGGAGGGTCAGCGAAGTTTCCTGGAAGGTTCTGGTCTTTGTCTTGGAGAACAAGATGGAGCTGGCCAGGCAGAGAGGCGTGCTGTGATCCCTGCACCCACGGCCCCATGGGCCCAGCTTTCACACTGTCCAGAATCTAATTAAGATGACATTTCCATCTCCTTGCAATTCACTGACCAAAGTCGGCACAGACAAGCTCCCTGCACCCGCCCGCGGCCCTTGCTCGGTGAGATGAGGTGGTGCGGGATGGCCTTCCTCTCGGCACCCGCAAGAGCACTGGAGTTCAGCTCTATCTGAGCCTCATGACTCAACAAATTATTTTGTGCATTTGCTTTATTGCAGACTAGTGGTTATAATGAAATTAGTTCTATTCCACATTATTGGCTCATAATTAGAATTACATGAGCAAAACAGATACAATCTCACCAAGTCTTCCACGCCTGAACAATCGAACTGACTGCACAAATTTCTCTTTTTCTTCTTCACTCCCCCAGCTTCCTGGGCTTCAGGTTGCTTCCAAGCCTTAAAAATATAAGACCATTTCAGCTGGATTTTCCTACCATTCTTGGGCAGGGTGACTATAGAATTTAGCATCCAAACTGGGACAGTCGTGAAGCTGGAAAAGAGGCCATTAATAATTAGGCCAGGATGATAACATAAGCCAGAACTGTCCCAGGCAAGCTGCCATGGGTAGTTACCCTACTTCTAAGGGGCAAGCCACCCTCTCCAACAGTGGGCTTAGTCTTGCCAGGCAATGATGTTTTCCTAATTGCCTTTTTTAAAGTGTTAATTTGGGGCAATCACCTTTATACATTAAAAACCCCTTGCTATGTGGATGGCTAAGGTACAATTTCAGAACAAATTTGAGAAATTAAAATGACAAGAAGCAAAGAGTACAGTTACATGCAGATATACGGGATCGCTCTGGACTTTCTTTAAGGTGACCACTGTAAAGAGTAATGGGCTGTAGCGTTCCTTTATTCCAAGCTTGTGACCTGGACCAACATCTGGAAGTGTACTTACCTTCCCTTGAGGCGTGGGAAACTTTGCACAAAGTAATATTATAGTCCCTCTCCATTTCACAGAAGTCAGATTTGAGCAAATGAAAAGTTCACCCTTTGGCTTGAAAATGGAATATACATCAGTAAATACGAGAATGTGTTTTCCTGGGAAACAGCCCTCATTTAGAAATAGCCAGGTGGCATCCAGAAATTCTGACCTCAACTCCAAGTTGATTCAAGTGAAACTGACTATTTAGTATCCCCGCCTTCAAGGCTGCCACCAGCCATCCGTTATCCACCCTTGGCTAGCCATGGTAGGATTTTCCATATTAAAGCATGAGACTTTCTGCTTTTGGGTTCTCCAGTGATCCTGAAACTCATGAACCTGAGGCAAAAAAATAAAGCGCCTTTGGATCCTTGAAGCAGCAGTGATTTCTCCAAGCACAAGGACTACATCTAAGATTATGCCCTGCCTACCCCTCTACCTGTCACCCAGGCTTGTGTGAAGACCAACTGTGATAATAATACATAGTACATGGATGTCCTTTGCTAACTGGAAAGCACCATAACAACATGAGTTATTGTCCTCATTTCAGCGTTTTCTGGAAGAAGTTGAAATATTTTGGCCGTTGTAGAATGAACTGTAGCATATCCAAATCCATGTACGATACATCATGTTTTCACAGGGTTGTGCTCCACTGAAATGTAGTTTGCATATTTCTCTGTCAGGAGCAACCTACGCTTAACAAGCTACGTAGTAGCCTCAAGTGAAGACATAGATGGAATCCCATTGAGCTCTAGAGAATAAATGACTGCCAAGGAAAGAAAGAGTGGAAAGGAAGAAAAAGAAAGAGAGAGAGAGAGAGAGAGAACTCGTGATGGTTTCAACAGAGCAGTTTGCAATGTATCCTAAGTGGCCAGGGGCAACCACCCATATGACCGGCCAAAGGAAAATCTTGTTAGAACGAGGTCATATTTTCCTTCCAAACAAGAAGATAGAAAGTGGCAGGGGAACTGGAATTGGATGGTCACCTTGCAGGGCGTGGGAGAGACCTGGTTCCTCTCCACGGTGTGACGGGTCTCAGGTGCCCACGCTCACAGGGAGGGACAGTGAAAGCCCACACCCCAGACCCCTACTCTAAGGAACTGTTGACAAAACCGATCTTCATCAGTGTACAAATTACCATCTTTTATCAAGATTGTTCACTCTCCTATCTCATAATAAACCTGTCTGTGGTGTGTGTGTGTGTGTGTGTGTGTGTAGCAGTGGGTGCGTGCTCTTGAGGGAGTGCACGTGTGTGCCCGTGTGGGTTCCCTATCTCATCTGATGTGATTAAGGGAGAAAAGTGGGGGAGGGGAGGGTGTGCCTGTTCTTTGTTTATTTTACAGATAAATCTCATCTTTAATCCGGATGCAGAGCAATGTCTCGTGCAAAGGAGAGGAAGCCCCTCGCCCGCCCCCATGGCATCCATATAAATCACAGGTTTTATTCCTCTGCTGTAAGGGGCATTACGGATCCGGGCGACGTTGCGGACTCTCATTGGGTGATGCTTCATTACTTGGCGGAAAATCCCCAGGGCCAAAATGTTATTTAAATGTGCTATGAAAATAAATGTGATTTATATGTGTGTCCTCTGCTGAGGCGCTCTTCCCTGTTACTGCGGGTGCTGTTGTGCATCAGGATTAGCGTCTCGATTTATCGCCAGCTCAAGCTACACACATGCTCCATGACGGGACATTGTCCACATCTCCAAAAGTTCCAGAAGGGAGACAGTGTTTCCTGAGTGGTGGGTTTTCGACATGCACTGGTGTGGCTGACTTTTATGAGCTGAGAATGTGTGTGCGCGCGTGTGTGTTTGCGTGTGCACGTGTGCTTGTGTGGAGCCTGGGCCATGTTCATCTGAAGCGTGTGGGCACCAGACACTGTACTCAGATGCATCAATTTCCAATGGCAGCAGAATGGTGTTTCTGGTCAAAAAGAGAAAGAAGAAAGCACGATTTTCCTTTCAGCTCGGGGCTGGGGACCACATGTTTAGCTCGAAGTGAGTGGAAATCTCTGAAAAGCAGGCTTGGACTAATAAATGTCAGCAAGCCTTCAGCCCAAATGGGATTTGATTAGCAGGAAGGAGTATGGTTGGGGTGTTTCCATTACCAAAGAAAGAAATACGGAGAAGGGCTTATGTTATGGGGGAGCAGAGCCTTGGTGATCACCACCTTTCTCAGTGTGTGGGCACTTACACTCAGTAAACATGGGGCCCACCGTGACCCCTAGCACATGCCATGGGCTGCCATTGCTCCAGACGAGGAGACTCGCAGTGGGAAGAGGTGCAGAGTTAGACTAGACTCCACTGTTGGTTGAACACTCTGTAGGTGACAGGCCCGACCGGGACAACCCATCCTGTGTTGAAACTTAAAACGGCCCTGCCTTTATGCCCGTTATAGATGAGGAAGCCAAGGGCCACAGAGGTAAATATCCCATAGTTTGGAACGCTATAGGCCTAGAGAATCCAGGTCCTCTGCTTCCAGAATTCTTCTTCTCTGGACATTTGTTTAACTGGTAGCAACCTGTGTTTTGCCAGTCTTGCCAGTCTTGTCTCCAGCTCGCTTATCCTCGAGATTTCTTCAAGGTTAGGGGTCCTAAATGACATCTAAAATAGTAAGAACTCTCATCAAATCTGTTTTTAGATTGATGTGGGGAAACAAATAAAGGAACTTACAAATACACTCTATTGGGCTTTTATTTTAAATAAGAGACAGTGGTGGGGGTGGAGGGATGGTGAAATGGGTGAAGGGGGTCAAAAGGTACAGACTTCCAACTATAAAATGAATAAGTCCTGGGGATGTCACGTACAATGTGGTAACTCTCTTTAGCAATACTGTACTGCATATTTGAAAGTTGCTGAGAGTAGATCTTAAAAGTTCTCATCACAAGAAAAAAAAAATTCTGTAACTATGTATGGTGATGGATGTTGACTCACAGTGGTGATCACTTTGCAATCTAGACAAATATCGAATCATTATGCTGTACATCTGAATAACTAACATAATGTTATATGTCAACTATGCCTCCTTTTAAAAACTAAATTTAAAAAATAAAATTCGAAAGAGACAGTAACTCTGGGGACCTAAATAGGAAGACTTTTTTTTTAACTTTTAGTTTTGAAATAATTTTAGATCCACATGAAAGTTGCAAAAATAGTACCAAGAATTCCTGTATACTCTTTGTTCAGATTCCTCCAGTGTAAATATTATACCATGTTTGCTGTATCATTTTGTGTGTGTGTGTGTGTGAATTACGTGTGCATATCTGTGTGTATGTATTAATACTTTTCTAAATGGTTTGGGACTAAGTTGTAGACATGCCTCCCCTTTATTCCTGAATACTTCAGTGTGTATTTCCCAAATTCATTTCTATTACCAGAGTGCAGTTATGAAATCCAGGAATCAACATTACTACAATATTATTATCTAACTTACAGACCTTATTCCAATTTCAGGAATTGTCCTCCTAATGTTTTTCTAGAAAAATTTGTTTTGAGTTTGTGCCAAACTTGTGTTCCACTTGTGGGGACTTGTGTGAGTTTGCTAAAGTTTTAGGCTATTAAACTAAAAACTGAATATTACCTTATATATATATATATATATATATATATACACACACATATATATATATTTAGGTAAGGTAATATATCTATAAGGTAATATATATATATACATACATATATATATAAATAATTCTCCCTTATCATTGTAATTAAATGTCCATTACTGACAAATTAAAAATGTTTATATCCTTGCACCAGAAACTAGAGCCAGATTCTGGGTTCCTCTGTGCATTCCTATTCAGTGTTAAGTCTATATATGCACCTGGTGCCCCTGGGGATCTTCACCTTTGGCTTCTCGAAGCTTTCTGAAAGTCTCAGCAATGACTCTGGCTCTGAACCCAGAGTGGGCAAAGCAAAGTGTTATGAGAAAGGGCACTTTGGTCTGTAATCGGCTTTCTGTGAGACTCAGCTCCCGGTGAAGTTGTGACGCCGGAGAGGTGTCCCTCATCGGAGGTCATCTGGCTCCCATGATCACATTGTGTGTCCTAAGACCCAAAGATAGGCAAGTGACAGGTTGAAAAAACAACATTGCTCAAGGATTTAGTGCTGTCCACCGAGGAGGATTAGTGCAACGCCTTTCTAATGCCAGTGTTGACAGACAGGACTAGCATCTGTTTTATAGGCTATCAACTGAGTTATATCAGGCCTTGCCTCTGGGTAGCAGTTATGTTTCAGCCGACATGATTTGACCTGTGGTTTATCCGAATCGGTGTAATAATAAGCTGGGTTATAAGGGTGTTTACTTTTCCATATATATGCTCAAATATAGTAAACCTGTTCTAAAACCAAGCCAACAAGGGCTTCTATTTCCCCCACTGGTACACAGGGAGGGTGCGAGGGTAGTCAACGTGTTCCCCTCCGAGATATGTCCATCCAGAAAGTTTGTAAAAGCTCTTTATTCCTCAAAGGGAAATGACTTTGGTCTCAGGAAGGAAACACATGGCTTCCTTCTTCCAGCTTCCAACTCTGTCTTACCAGCCGCATTTCTTTCCCTTGGCCTGGCACAAATGAAAGGAGACTTTGATGAGCGGGGTGAGTGGCCGCTCTGGAGGGGTGCAGAGGGACTCCACTTTCTGGAAGGTGCTCCTCTGAGAGCCTTTCTGCCTTATCTCTAACACACATCCCAGAGAAACATCACGGGCTTTGGACGAAGAGCCCCCGGGGCCTGATTTAACTGCCGGGGTGACTTTCTCTGGGTTCGGGTCCTCGGAGAAGCAGCCCTGGGAGGGCAGAGCAGCTCCCACATTGGGCCGCCGTGTCTCTCCCAGTCCCTCCTGGGCCTGCTCTGCCTGAAAGCAAATTCCTGCCCTTTATTTTTTTGTTGTTGTTGTTTAAATTTTTTTAAAGGTGTTAGCAATCTGTCCTACGTTCTCCCACCCCTGCTGGGATTTATGATCCAGTTCCCGTTTTACTACATGATCTTGGCAGGCTCCCCTCGTTGAAATTCAAACCGAAGCAACCATCTTGATGGGGGAACAAACATAAAAATATTAATTTGGTGGATATTAAAAAAAATCACACTGGTTATAAATCAGGGGCTGTCCACTGCTTCTTTTCATCATCTAAATGGTCCTTCTAACCAGACCACAAATCTTGCTGGGGAGGCGGAGGGGGTTTGGAAGGTGGGGGTTCCCTTCCTGAGGCTTTGGAGACAGCTTACATGCAACACTTCCTCAAACCTGGCTTTGTTTTCCAAAGGTAATAAAAAGTGAGTACTTCTGGTAGAAGCAGGCTAATTAGCTGGCCTCACAGAACAGACGGGGCTCAAAGGAAAGTTGGCTTGGTCTAAAAGAACTCAGGTTGTGGACATGTCTAAATTTTGATTAAAAATCGTGTTTGAGAGCCACAGGAGGAATGTTCTACTTCTCCAAGGCGGTGGAGACCATTGTGTTGCGATGGTGGCAGATGGAGAACGGGTCAAGCAGGGTTGGTGTGGCGTGCGGGGACTGGGGCAGCAGACCAGGGCGTGCAGAGCTACCTGTGACCGAGATGGAGGAGGAGGACGGCATGCCAGGGACTCCACTGACACCTCCCACACCAGCCTTTGGATTTTAATAGGGAGCCATCTCTAGAGATAGCTGGGGGAGGGGGGGTGGTTACATTCCTGTGGGGTAGAAATCAGAAAAGGCGGCAGAGGATTTCTCTTCCTATAATGAGAATTTAATGGACTCTTTCATTTCCATCTTATGGCTGATCTTTACAGTTAAAAGACTCTTGATAGGTACTTTAAAATTTCATGAAAACTCCGGTAATTGGTTTTGAAACACTGTGGATAGTTGGGAGGCTAAATACTTCTATAAGAAGGTGCTAGTAAAAATGGAAAGCCGTCCCCATTACAAATGCCCACATATGCAAATGGGTGTGTAGCTATGATGAGAAATTCATTAGCGGTCTAGAATTCCAAGGGTTTATTTAATGGCACAAAATCTAATAAAGCAAACAAATCAGAAATCCGAGCCGGCCAGGCTCACAGCTAAAATGCGTAATGTAACAGAGCTCGGAACACATCTGGGTCTTGAGATTAAAGAGAGAGAAACCTGCAGTAGCTGGAAAAGAGGTAACCAGTTTTCTATAAAAATCAAAGTGAGTTCTCGAATCAAAATATTACTGCGATAGCAGGAAGAAAAACGACTGTAGACCGTTTTTTTTTTTTTAAGGGAAAACATTTCTAACCAACAATTGGTTTCATATTACTTCTCTGCCATCTTTATAGGCAACATTAGAGAAGGGCCCTCCTTTCTGCCTAACGAGTATAATGATGAGAATTATTTCATCTCGAACAGATTTTTCTACTTGGTTACCATGCAATCTAATACTGACAGTGCCTTGGACTTGAAAAATGATATTCTCATCTCCGAGAAATGGAAGATGGGAGAAGGTGCAGTCGTTCTGAGCTTCACTCTAAAGCAATTATGATCTCTTCACAACTCTCAGACAAGAATTGATTTTTATTTTTAGATTATTAAGCTGTGGGTGTAAGGAAGTCAGGATGTGTGACCTAGTTTTGACCTTGTTGATTGAATTCTCAAATTGATTCAATATTGGAAAGGAAAACTTTAAAAAAACGTGTTTCTGCCTTATAATCTCCCCAAATTTACTTTGCTTCTTTCGCACCTTTACCAAAATCTTCATGTTCACACAGACAGACGGATAAACAAGGTAGTACGTGTGGTGTATTGGAATAGAACATAAGCATATCAGAATTAATTGCACTGTCCGAAGGAAATCTAGAAATAGGGAAAACTGCCAAAAGGTGATGATGTTATGTTGGATATGTTTGATGCCATCGTTGATGCTCTTCCTCTCAGACATCTGGAATAGTAAGGTGTCCAGCTCTCATACTCACATCGTGGGCATTCACTTTATTACTTGTTTTGGAGAGTAGTGGTGTTTACATGTGCTCTTATGTGCTCAATGCAACTGTCCCACTGAGTCTAGAAGGGTCCTCTGGCTAAATTCAGAGCCCCATCCAAGAGGTAAAAGGACCCGCTTGATTGTATGTCCCTGTGGGTCACTATCCTTCCTTCTCTGACCATGCTGAGCAGCTCAGACTTGCGCCTCAATTGGCCAACTTCCAACTTTTTAAAAATTTGAATTCAATTAATTAACATATAATGTATTATTTGTTTCAGGGGTACAGGTCTGTGATTCGTCAGTCTTACACAACACACAGTGCTCACCACAACACATACCCTCCCCAGTGTCCATCACCCAGTCACCCCATCCCTCCACCCCCCTCCCCTTCAGCAACCCTCAGTTTGTTTCCTAAGATTAAGAGGCTTTTATGCAGCTATCAAAAAAAAAAAGAAGAAGAAGAAGAAGAGAGATCTTGCCATTTGCAACGATGTGGATGGAATTAGAGGGTATTACGCTAAGCGAAATAAGTCGATCAGAGAAAGACAATTATCATATGATCTCACTAATATGTGGAATTTAAGAAACAAGGCAGAGGATCATAGGGGAAGAGAGGGCAAAAATGAAACAAGACGAAACCAGAGAGGAGACAAACCATAACCAACTTCCAATTTTTTAAACACAGTCTGGAGTGTGGCCCCTAGAACTCACCGGTTTCCTCCCGCCCCAGCCTGGGCCTTTAAGCAAGCCAACACCCTCCCTGCTCCTTGAGAACATGTGTTCATTCCTCACTTGGATTCTCTGACGGAATGTTTTCTCATGCCCATACAGCTATCCAGTTCTCACCAAACCTTCCGTGCGCTTCCCCTAACCGTCTCCTCCAGCTTATGCTCATCCTTCTCTCTTCCCAGCCTCTGCTGCATTTCTGGCAGGGACGGCCTGGCTTAGCACCTCACAGGGATATTCTCTCTTCAGTTGTGTTTCTTCTCCCCTGGAGATAACTTCCTTAAGTCTCTGATTCACCATCTGCAAAAAGCTAATATATGCAGGGCTATCGTAAGGATGAGACTGGACAGAGCACAAGGCTGGGCTCCCAGTAGGTGCTCGGTGAGCGTGTGTGGCTCTCCCTTCTGCCTAAGGACCATGTCACGTTTCTGCTGTATCTTCCTCTAAACCTCATAGCGTGGATTAAAGTGTTTTTGTGTGTTGTGGTTGTGGTTGAATTGTTAAGCAAAAATGGAACCACTGTGCTGTATCCTACTTAAATCTAGGCAAAATTATACTTCTCCTTGATTTTTTGGGGAAGGGGATGGTCAAATGCTTGGATTCGGATGACCTGGTCTGATGTGGGTTAGCCTAGAGAAGTGAGAGAAAGCAGACCACTCATAGCAAAACAGTCCACAATTCTGAATCTCTGGGCTTGAGGAGTTTTGAAGATGAGCCAAAGCAAACGGCTCATTCCTGAGCACTGCAGTCTCTAGGCTACACTGTGGCAGGGATCGACCCCAGTAGTAGACCAAAATAATCACACATACAGTATTCGCTACTTAGAGAAGTGAGATTATGACAAGGAAGGAGTCTCAGGACGTGTTGACCCCTCCTTCAGACAAACATGCAGGAAACCTGGAGCAGCTTAATTTTCCGAAAAGAGCTGTGTCATTTGCATCCTGACTATCAAGCTGGTGATTATCCCCAAATAAGCAGCCTGCTCCTTTCCTCCTGAAAGGACCTCCCAGCAAAGCAGAGCCGCAGGCGAGCATAGCCTCCCTGTGATCCCACCAGATAGGACCAGGTCAGCTAAGCAGGGCTCTTGCTGAAAACAGAGACCAGAGACCTGAATTCATATTTCACGCTCGTTGTGTTTGGTTTAGTCTGTGAAAATGGACTAAAATGCAATGCATGTGCATACATAAATGCCATAAAATTAGTGCAGACAGCTGACAAATCATTAATTAACGGCAGTAATGGTCTTCAAATAGCACTCCGGGGAGGCCACAGAGAGAGGAAGTTTCCCGGACGTGGTTTCTGTTTTGTCCACGACTTGAATCCATCCTCCTAAAAAAAGAAAGGAGGTGGGATGAGGCAGGGAGCAAAAGCCACGGAGATGCCTCTGTAAGACCTCCTCTCCCCCCTCCCTCCTCACCAGCCCCCAGGAGGACAAATGCTGAACAAGCCACACCACCGCTCTGTCTGCAGGGCATTTCCCAAACCAGACAGACGCCAAATGAGCTGCGGGCACAGGAGGATGTACCCAGCACAGGATAATTGTGCCATAAATATAATTAAAGTCAGCAGGAAGACCATTATGGAGAAAACCAAACTTAGAAAAAAATTAGTGCTAGTGAAGAAAATATCATACATTCTTTTTATTTCCGTCTAATTTTGTTTACATGATTCATACAGTTTCTAAGAGGATCCCTGGAGAACATTAGGCCGGCACCACATGCATAAACATTCATATATAACATGTAAATTAGAAACAATCTCAGGATTTATACAGAAATTACAGCCACTTCTAGCAAATTAATTCAATGACAGAAAAAGGGTTACTGTCTCTCTTCAAATCAAGAGGGGGAAATATTGAGCAAAGCAGATTCATTTATTCAAGAGGCTTATTCCTTGCCAGGAGCTGATGTCCCCTTGGCCTGGAGATTTCCATTTTTTTATTGGATATGTTTTGGTGATTGAATTTACTTTGAATACAGGAGCAGTCAATGAGGACCATAATGGGTGGTTTTAAGTTATAGTATTGCTAATACAGTCATAAAGTCGATTAGGCTAGAAGAGTTTGCTGTAGGGAAATGATGGAAAAAGGCAAGTTGCTTGAGTTAAAATATTCAAGAATATCGAATCTTAGAGCAGCATGGCCTTAAGAGTGCAAACTTACCATTTTATAGATGAAGAAACTGAGCACCAGAGAAAAAGTGATCCGCCCAAGAAAACAAAAGAAATAAATGATTTATGAAGACAAATTAGAACCCAGCCCTTCTCCCCTATAATTAATGCCCTAACCACGTCATCAAGCCACTCCTCTTCTGTATTTTAGCAGAATGGAAAAGTGACATTTGAGTAGGGTTTTTCTTGTAAGGTTTTGTACCGACGTATTTTGGTGATGACTTTGCCATTGGGGGTTGTGGTAGATTGATTGTCAAAATGGCCCCAATTCTTCACCTTCCTCGTATGTCTTTCTCGGCGTGACTTTACAGTCCTTGAATATGGGCTGGGCTTGTGACTTGCTTTGGCCAACAGAACACAATGATGTGCCTGTTCTGAGCCCAGACCCCACGGAGCTATGCACGTTTCCACTGCTCTTTTCCTACCTGACAAAGACAGGCCAGGGTTCACCTGCTAGAGGAATGCGAGATACAGCTGAGTTTCCAGCAAAAATTTGGGCATATACTTATATTAAAAAATTCCTTTTTTATTCATCTGAAATTCTAATTGAACTTGGTATCCTGTATTTTATCTGCACAGGTGAGAGAAGATACTATTCTGTATCAGTTAGCAAACGCCTAAACGTATCCGAGAGCCCAGCCAAGATCAGCACATCTGTCTGCCCAACCCATGGCTGACCACAGGTGCGTAAGTGAGCTCAAACAAGGTCAGCAGAACTGCCCTTAGACTCATGAGCAAAAAATAAATTTTTACCGGTGCATGACACTGAGGTTTGGCGATTGTTTATTATGTGATAATTATTGTGGTAAAAGCTAACTAACTTAGGGGCTATCCAGCAAAAAACATTCTAGGAAAAGGAATTTGATTTAGGCTTCAGATGAGGACAATCTAATTGTTGTGATGTTCTGTATGCAAGCAGGAATAGCAAGAAAGAAATATCTCGACATAGATTCCAAGACTAGAGATTCCATACATAAATACATATTAATAGAATATGAGTCTTACGCATATTTTTGCCTTTTGGGGTCTTGCCTTTGTTCTGGTGTTTTATTTTAAATGACCCACTTCGCAGTTAGTCTTTGTTACAGAAGAGCTTGCCAGAATGCGATAATGTGGCTTTTTTTTTACTTCTCTAGGCTTTTGATAAACTCCCTTGCCTAGTGCTTACTTGTGCTCTTCCTTTCCTACCTTCATCTGTCTCCTTTCCTGTCCTTCGAGGAGGCAGGTGATGTTAAGTGAAGGTTCATCTTGGGGCCCAGTAATTGTGCTTGATCTCCACTTACAGTGACATTTTTTCCAAGGTCAGCTCCACCAGTCAGAGGCCTGAGCTACATGTTTTGTCCTTGTATTTTATACTTTCCAAAGCCCATTCGCACGGACTACCCTCTCTCTGCGAAAGCCGTCGGGATGGGCATTGGAATCTCTCTTTTGCAGATGAGGAAACTGAGGCTCGGGGCCTTTAGGTGATTTTCCCAAAGACACACAACCTAGCTCAGGGCAGATTTAAAACTAGAACCCAGATTCTAGTCTCCTAACCGTGGACCCTTTCTGGTACACTGCTGTGACCCTCATCCTAGGGCTTTGGACAATTGATGTTCTGTCCAGGTGGTGAAGAAGCACCTGAATAATGCTTCTGTCTGGGACGAACTGGAGCGGAGGCAGGATGTTCTTAAAGACGCCGCAAGGAATCCCCAGACCTGCACTAAAACAGGGTTTGGTGCAGATGAATGATGCCTGGATCAATGCTTTCACATTGTAACAGCCGATCTCAGCCTCCAGAGCAGAGTTCTACATTGTGGGTGAGTCAGTCCATACCTCTGTTTTAAAATTGTGTTATGGTCTCTTAAAGATATGTTTTGAAAAGTCATGTTCTGCCAGGAGCCACGGTCCATTTAAAAGCGGGGCTGCTTATGGGTTGTTGGTTGAGAACAACTGAAGGCAGACGAAAGGAGAAATACCAGGATATTATCCCGGGAAATTTCTTTTTCTCCAAATCCATAAAACAGAGGAATGAGCCACCCACACAAGTGTAATCCTTGCCTTGATTCTCTGCTTCCTCTGGATTCTGGAATGCCAGTACTGTTAGTATTGGGCTTAGGGTGACTATCTATCCTGATTGGCCCCGGACTAAGGTGCTTCTTGGGCTGTGGGACAGTCAGTGCTACCGCTGGGTCTGTCCAGGCAAATTGAGATGCTGCCTCTGCATCCGGTCCACTGTATAGCCCTTTGAGATCAGCCGATGAACAGCTAGCCCCTCCTCCCCCACCAAGGGGCCCCGACTCATGTCTCCCACCCTGTTGGTCCTACCCCCAAGAATCAATCCTTCCACAGAGAAAAGACACAATATGCACACTTTGAAAGAACGAAAA
Organism: Leptonychotes weddellii; assembly: GCF_054177405.1. Lineage (NCBI taxonomy): Eukaryota > Metazoa > Chordata > Mammalia > Carnivora > Phocidae > Leptonychotes > Leptonychotes weddellii. Next base: position 45,167,066 of record NC_138380.1, read on the forward strand.
GAGAATGGCTCGCCCTGACCTCTCAGAACTCGAATGCACCTGACCAGGGAAGAACCACTCAGTGGTTGTGTTAACTTTTGCCAAGTCATTAATTGACTGCTCCTCAGTTTTCTCATCTGTAAAGAGGGGCAGGGAGTAGAGGTCTCTAAGTTTCCTTCTCTGTTATATATTCTAGGGTTTTGTTGTATAGGGACCAATGAGGTGATTCCAGCTTGCCCTGACTCTTTTCATCCTGATGCCGCAGAGTCTCTCACGAAGCCCTCCTGGAGGCCTCTCTTTGAACTGAGCCCAAAAGATGAAGCCTAGCTCAAAGTCAGAGATGGGGCAGAGTCTCAAGGTTCTTGCCTGAGGGTAAACCCTTTAGATCAATGCTGTCTCACAAATTTTCTCTGATGGTGGACGTGTTCTATATCTACTGTCCAACATTGTAACCACCAGTTACATGTGACTATGTAAATTTAGACTTAATTAAAATAAAGTGAATTTTAAAATTTAGCTCCTGAGTCCAAATAACCAAATTTCAAATCCTCAAGTAGCCACATGTGGCTAATGGCTACCATATTGAACAGTACCCATCTAGGACCTTTCCATCATAGCAAAAAGTTCTATTGGACAGCACAGTTTTAGGGATCCATCTTGAGCATTTTCGAGAGGTATCCAGGGTAGAGAAAAAAAAGGAGGAAGGTAGGGAATGGGAGAGATAAACTCCTTCATCATCAGTAACCTTTATGTATTGGTGAAATCGTGGTAATGATGTAGCCAGATTACTGGAGATGCACCATCTTAAGTCTTGACACAGGCAATGGTCTTTTAAAATTTAGTAAAAAGGACATGAAAATATGTGCTTCACTGAAGCCAAAGAAAAAGGCCATGCTAATTTTTTTCCACCCATATCCCTGATGGGGTTAACTTTTTGGTCAACTATAGAAAGCATCAGGAAATAAAATTAAATGGCTTAATGTGAAGAGTTGTGGAAAATTCTCTCTCTCTTTGCAAGGATCACGATTGAAGGTTTTCCCAAGCATCTTGTAGGATGAAAAATACATGGAGGCTGCTTTGTTTATCACCAAGATTAGGCAAAAATCAAAACGCATGGTTAAGTGTTCCACTCCTGAAAGTAGCATTACCATCCTTGTTGAGGAAGTAAATAAAGGATGCTTTGTGGAACAGAAACCCCAGTGATGATGTGGGTGATGAAGAACTGGAATCCCAGGAGCACATTCTTAGTTCCAGCTCTGCCACTGGAATCTGTGTGATCTTCAATAAGGGGAGCAGTCACTTGCTTGCCTGCTTGCATCAGAAAGTTCCCGTGCCCCCTTTTGCTTCAGTGTCAGTGAAGGACATCTTTTCATGTCCTTTTTATGAACTTGTAAAAGATCATTGCCTATGACAAGACTGACCCTCTCTGGGCCTCAGTTTTTATCTTCAGTTGGAGAAAGATGGTGCTAGGCTGGGTCTTGGGTATCCTCATCATTCTCGGGTCACCTTTGCGACCCTGTTGCTGACTCCCACTGTGGACACTAGAGCTACCTATTTTATCATAGCCTTAAACACTGTTTCTTTTAACACTCACAGATGATCAGTGTTGTTGGTTACCCTCACTGAAGGCTTCCATCATCAAACCTACAAGCATTTGAGCCCTGGCAAACCTCTAGGTTTTCTGGAATGCTCACACACAAGGATGTTCAGCATTTAGCTACTGTCTCAGAGTCAGGAGCAAACACTTCTCAGCAAGCAGAGGCCCCAGCAATCCCATATGTACTCAGGTCAGAACAGAGGCTCCACCCTACTTGTAAGTATAGCCGCAGTGTTTTGGAGACCAGATGACTGGGAGCTGCTTCCAGCTCTGCCTCTCATCAGCTGCATCACTGGGAGCAAGTTCTTTCACTTCTCTGAACCCCAGCTCCTCACACTGGGAAGCACAGGTAATAATGTGGTGGTAGGCAAGGCTGGTTTACCAGGAAGCTACTGAAGCTCAGGCTTCAGGGCCCCTCATTCGCATTGGCCCCTTTCAAGACCCTGTGCTTCATTTTGGCTTTTATTTATTTATTTATTTTTTTGTAATTTCATGATCTTTTCCGCAAAGAGGGGCCTCCAAATTGTATAAGCTTCAGACCCCAAAAACCTGGTGGCGATATTTAAAAACAAGATGGCACCCAGGTAGACTACCCTCTCTGAAGAAATTACCCATCAAACAAGATCTTGTAGAGCCAGCCCAGTCTACAGCTTTTCTATTTCTTCCAGATGCCATCCTCTCTCACATCCCAGCACACTTGTAGGCCATATTAGTTTGTGCCTCTCGACAAAACAGGAAAGGGGACACCTACTCAGTCATGAGCACCTCTCAGGTACCACAGTGCCTGTTCTTAGAGGCCACATAATTATGAAATCCAAGATCTAAAAATTACCTTCAGGGGCCCTTTACATACTCCCCCTTTCAAAAGATATTCCTTCCTCTCCTTTCCTGCAAGTTCCCTCCCCAAATGGAGAGTCCATAATCTCCTTTTAAAACCTGGTCTGGTCTTACGCCATCTACATTCTTAGGGATGTCTCCCCTCGGCTTAACCCTAATTTCATTTCTTTCCTAATTCAAATACGACAATGCCCTTGACTTCCTTTTTTTGTCCCGTGTTATGTAGATCACAAAGCACTTTCAAGACACACTCACTTGCCTGCTGCATACTCAGAACCTGCTGCATTGGCCTCCTTTTGAAAGAAGTAACTGAGGCTCAAGTGGTACAAGATTTGCCCAGAATAGTAGATGGTGGGGCCAGGACCCTGAAAGGAAAGTTCTGCTCTATTATCCCCATTGTTGCCAGAGGCGGGTACTAGGCATGGCAGACATTCCACGATTTTTGGAGGAGCCAAAGCTTAGGAACAGCATGACTCCCAGGAGCTGTTTCTCCTGTGGGACAGCTGTCTCTGCTTCCATCTGCTGCCACCGGCTCTGTCATTAGAACCTCCCTCCTTGGTCACTGGACTCAGAATTCTCAGTTCCTATCCTTCACGATAATCTAAACTTCCAGCAGGTGGTAAGGGAGGTACTTCAGCTTCATTACAACCTCACGCTCCCTACTCCGCCCCCCCATTATTAAAAAATGAAGTCATAAGTCTACTCTTTCCTTATTCATTCATTACAGAATTGTTTAGTGGGTGCCTATCATGGGCATGGCACTAATGTTATACCAAAAACAAAAACAAAAAAATGAAGAAGAAGAAGAAAGGGGGGAGAAAACATTTAAAGAGGCTTATGGCAGGTGACATCAGCAAGATGGTGGAGAAGGAAGCCCGGGGCCCTCATTGCCCCACAGAGATACCTGAGACATCGACTTAATATATGGACCAAATGGCCTTTGTGAGAACTCCTAAAAAGGCCTAAATAGCCTCTTTTCTGGGCAAAGGGCACTTCTAGTTATTTAGTCAGATAGTCACTTGTACACTTAGCTAAGAAAAAATTCTGATTTCCTCTGTCAGGCCACTAAGAGCTTTAGGAGTATTAATGAAATTTTACCCTGATCTTGTAAGGCTGTGGATATTATAATTATTCTCATTGTACTGATGAAGGAAAAAGAACCACAGGAAGGTCACAAAACTGGCCTAAGTTCACAAGGTGGCCAACGGCTGAGCCAGCAAATCAGGCACCCTGGCTCCAGGGCCTACACTCCAGACTGTGTTTAAAATTGGAAGTTGGCATAATCTGGGCACATTTCTGAGCTGTTCAGATGAACAGATGCTCGAGTGATGCTGCTTTTAGGGATCTGCCTTTCAAAACAAAGATGTGTTCTTCAAAGGAGTAATTGAATTCACCCAGTCTCAACTCTTGATGTAATAAACAGAAGATGGAGGAAAGGAGCTGGTTTAAGTTTTGGGTCTCCATCTTTGATCCTAACTCTTGATAGATTTTGCCAGAAAAAGGAACAGAAAGACCAATTAAAGAGGACAGCAGGCAGAGATAGAGCAATATCTCTAAGAATAAATATTTCTCACAAATCTACGGGGTCTGGAATTTCACCAGATTTGCATACGGAAGGTGGGGAGTACTTGACCACGCCAAGCGCTTCCATATTTAAGCGATCCATACACTCTGTAAACGTTTAAATGTTTACAAACATTTAAATAGATACACATAGGGGCGCCTGGGTGGCTCAGTCATTGGGCGTTTGCCTTCGGCTCAGGTCATGATCCCAGGGTCCTGGGATCAAGACCCTCATCAGGCTCCCTGCTCAGCGGCAAGCCTGCCTCTCCCTCTCCCACTCCCCCTGCTTGTGTTCCCTCTCTCGCTGTGTCTCTCTCTGTCAAATAAATAAAAAATCTTTTTTTTTTTAAAGATTTTATTTATTTATTTGAGAGAAAGAATGAGATAGAGAGCATGAGAGGGGGGAGGGTCAGAGGGAGAAGCAGACTCCCTGCTGAGCAGGGAGCCCGATGCGGGACTCGATCCTGGGACTCCAGGATCATGACCTGAGCCGAAGGCAGTTGCTTAACCAACTGAGCCACCCAAGCGCCCAAATAAAAAATCTTAAAAAAAAAAAAATAAATAGCTACACATAGGTGGAGATATAGTCATAGCTCCTTGATTTTTCTATAGCTCAGAAAGAAGTGCACTTTTAATAATATTTAGTTAATGCACAAAATTGGGACAAAAATTAGAAAAACCCAGGTGACTTTTCTGGGGGGGGGGGAGAAGGATTCCTCTGATTAGGAATACGCTTGCTTATATTAATCAGGAAGATAACAAATATCTCCCCTTTTCTGGGCCATGGAGATAGACTGCAAGAGGGATGCATGTGCAAAGATTCAGTTTGCTTGTAGACAATATGGAATCAACTCTCATGCCAGAACCCAGAAGTTCTATGGGATTTTTTTTTTTTCAAAAGACTTTATGCCTTTGTAAAAGAGACTTACATAAAGAAGAGCCAGATGTTTTTTGGAAGATCAAATGTTTGTCAGCACCTCTAATGGAGCAATAATAATGAATTTCTCAGAGCGATAAAGCCATATAATTAGAACGGGTTGGGTGTTCTAAAAATTTTCAGACATGAGATGAGCAAATGGAAAAGGTTTCTTTCTTCCTTTCTCTCTTTCTTTCTTTCTTTCTTTCTTTCTTCTTTCTTTCTTCTTTCTCTTTTTTCAAGTCTCTTCCTTTATTTTTTGGAGTTTGTGTGAAATACTGAGAGGAAGTGAACCCATCTGTTTCTGATACTTCCAGGCTTGAAGTATCAGAATGTTTTGTAGCGGTTATTTGATGTCTACTGTGCCTCTAAAGTATTTTCCATAAGCTTGTAAGCCTGTGCTTTTACTGACAGGAAGTTTATTTTCTGGGCGCTTTAGCGTCAGTTTGACACTCAGAAATGCGAAGGGAGTAATTGGTCAACTTCTACGTTCCCCTGTGTTTGAGTCAGTTCGGTTTTGTTGTCTTAGACCCTGCGAGAAAATTCGAGAAGACACAAAAATGAATGGAGTTACAGATTACTCTTATTATTTACATTGCTTTTCATCTGCTCCCCTCCCGTGGCCGTCCCGTGCCCCCCCATATTAGGCAAGAGTGACCCCACTGGGGAGACGGGTAACGGTGGATCTCACAATAGAAGGAAGGAAGCCGAAGGCTCATCTCTGTGTGAAGGTCGGGAGGAGGGAGGATGAGCCGCGCGCCGCGCCGGGGAGGTGCGGGCGGGCGCGGGAGGGAGCGCGGGGAGGGCCAGGGCTCCGCGGCTCGGCGGGTACCTGCCCCCGGCGCTCCCCGCGCTCCCGCAGCCCTCCTTCCTCCCGGGTCCCTCGGCGGCAGCGCGTCTGCTTCGCTGCGAGGGTGACCGCGCCACCCCTGCGTTCCGCCAGAAGCCCCGTGCTCTCCGTCTCCCTCTGCCATCCGCGAATCCGCGGAAAAGAGAGGAAGCACCCTACGCTCCGTGCGGTCACGCGCGCTCTCTGGGCAGGCAGGGGCTTACTGAGGGGATTCTATTCTGCTTAGTCCTAAAGTGGCTTATAAAGGGGGGGGGAAAAAAAAGTCCCAGCTTGCTGTGCATTTTCTACAAATCTTTTGGACACTTTCTAAGGTAATTTTTGATGGTGCTCATCAGTACACACAGGAGCACAGGACTGTTAGGGACTTGATTCTCTTGGCCGTCCAGGGGACCCACTCAGCACCTCTGTGGATTGAACACGCTGCGGGCTGACTTTGAGCTGAAGAATGGGTCACGATTTTTTATTTTTTATTTTTTAAATCTAAGCAGCCTTTTTCCAATTGTGGAAAGAAAATAAGGAAGTCGTTAGCTTCTTTAGCTCAGCTTATATCTTCGTTTTGCCCGATTTCCATGCCTGTAATTGCTATTTCTTTCTCCTTCCCTCCCTCCTATTCCTCTTAAGTGATGTATGATCTTCACTGAGAATGAATGCAGTTTGAATTATTATCATAGTATTTAAGGCTATGTAGCAGAATGGCATATTTTCTCTATGTACACATATGTTATCTGTAAATACATAGAGAAACGATTAAAAAGCTACACACCAAACTGAGGAGGAGGAAGCTGATCTATGGGAACTTTAGCTTTTCGAATTTTTTAATGTCTTGATTTTGAAAAACAAGAAGAGAGTGTTTATGGGTCACTTTATTGATTAAAAAACAAGCAAGCAATCTGAAAACAAAAAAAGCAACCCAACACACACACACACACACACACACTGACACACGCTCGCACACACGTGGAAGAAAAAGAAGAAAGAAAAATAAAAGAAAAAATGACAAAGAACTGAACAAAAAGCTTTGAAAATATGCAATGCCTCGATAGGAATTTATCTACAAAGATGGTCACAGCTGCAGACAAAGATACAATGTCATGTACTACAGCAGTGTTTATAATGTCGGAAAATTCAACACAACTTAAATGGCTCATGATGTAAAATGTGTCAAATATTAGTTATCATCATTGAAAGTAGATCTGTCAGCCAGTCCAAATAATTTGTAGAAGAATTCTGGACCATGGGAAGATTCCCATTATTTATTAAGTGTAGCAAAAAACCTCTACAGTTTCCAAAGCAGCATGTGCAGTGTTCATTTTTTTGAAATGCAAGTATATACATGGAAAAAGATTTCAAGGATATATGTTAAATCTGAGCAGTGGTTTTCTTTGGTTATGGGTGAATTTTACTGCTTTCTTTGTGCCTTTAAAATTTTCTACAATGCATGTATGTTATTTTGGTTGAAATATATATATATATATATATATATATATATATATATATATATATACAGACACACACACACCACAAGTATATATATGTATACTTTGAAAATGCATTAGCCCATACATGGTAATTTTCAACCATGGATGACTCTTTAAAATCAGGACAACCCAATCCCAGATGTACTAAGTTATCTGCCTATTTCATACTTTAATTTTATCATCAAGGTATCATCCATTTGCTTCAAATATTCTTATGAGTAATACTGACTTGTATTGAACAAGATAAACTAAATGGAGAGGAAAAGACTACATATCGTAGTGAAATACATTTATTTTCCCAGGAGTAATCTCCCCCCCCCCCAAAGTATGTACCATTACCACCTCTAGAAGGTAAAATACTATTTCACAATTTTAAAAAGAAATATAATGTTGCCTGGCATACTGTTGTTCACCATCATGAAAATGTGCAAATAATTCTGTAACTGAGAAACTGCTCCATGAGGGATTCTGGATTTTTTTTTTCTATACAAAATTCATTTTACAATCTAGTTTAAAGCAATAAGATTGCTTGTTTTTTGGGGGCTGAATAGTACTTTGAAACCTCACTTGAACTCTCTGTATCTATGATGTGAAGGGAGAAAATTGGCGTAATTTTCAACATAATCTAAGTTTAAAAGAAAAAAATTTGTTTTACATTTTGAAAATAGACTGTTTCTTTATCTTTTCAGATACATTTTATCTTTGCATGAGAAGTTGGTATTCTGACACCATTTTGTTTTTACTCTCTATATTGCATTCTTATAGCAAATGAAAATTAAAGTATTTCATAATTGCTTCACACCTTTTGGAAACAGTCATAGAATACGGGCTCCTTAAATACGGTAATTAGTAGTAAAGCAACTCATTTTTTCAAGAGTCTGTTTTCATTACTTAATTATGGCACTCTAGCACAAAACACTTTTTGTTTACATGAAAAATATATTTATCCATTTCCAATGGTGAATTCGTGCTGTTAAAATTTTAAAAATATATATTCATGATGAAAGAAACTTGCAACAAACAAAACAAACACTCCCTACCAGGTTCTTAATTTCCTTTCTTGTGGATGGTATTTATCCACAAAGGCAAATGCAGTCTTTTAAAATGTATATAGGACAAGCACCTTCCAGCTGAGAACATGTAATTGGTCAATCAGTTCTTATTCAGAGAGATTTTGAAATGCCACTGTATATTCTTATTCAATTCTTGGATTCTTGCCTCCATAAAGAGTGGCCTAAACTGTTGCTCTTCTATGAGGCATATCAATTTCCATGGCTTTTTCTTGTAAAACTACCCTGGAAAGATTGATGAAATTATCCATGTGACACAATCTAGAATTTTAAATAAAATAAAGTAGCACAGAACACAGACTTTGACTTTCTCACAGTTGAAAATTTGGTCTATATATGTGGAACAAGGTTAATTTCTATCACTTGAATCTTTGTTTGAATATGTTAGAGTTGGGTATTACAGGAAACTAAAGGGAACCAAGATTTAAAAACAGATTTCTTTCCATAACCATCTGCCACCACAGTGAAATAATTTGGCTGAGAAATTTAAAGGCTATGTGATACATTATAAAGGCTGTATTGCTATGAGTTTATGAATTAATGATTAACAGTTCTATTTGCTTTGTTCCTGGAACCATAATATCAAGATGGGGGAGATGTAAATAGCACTACGACTAAGATGAAATGGTGAGATATGTACTTTTGCTTAATTAAGACACCACAAACATAGCTAATCATGCATTTGGTTAAACACTTGCTTGATGATATTCTTTTTTTTTTTTTTTTTTTTTGCTTGATGATATTCTTAATTACACATCCTTTGTGGCTTGCTGGTATGTTCAGGTGCCATTAATAAAAATCAGTATTCCTAAAAGTGCAAGTAGATTGGAAACAGATGCTGTTAGTAAAACATAATTGGGCTAAAGGAAAAATTTTGCAATTTGGAAACAGACCAATGTCTTTAAAGTGTTGGTTTGCTGTGATTATGCATTCATGCAGGATTTGAAACAGGAATAATCAACAAATACATCTTAAGAGAAATAGAAAATATAGGGAAGGAGAATTTTTGTAAAACTCAGAGAAACTGTTTGTATGAACAATATTGGAATTGCTGGCATATGCTGCAGAAGAGAAAACTCTCAAATCAGCTTTTGCTAGATTAGAATATAAAAATGGTACTTTAGCAAATAATTTTTTAAAGTATGCACAAAGGGAAATTAATTTGGGGTGTATTGTTTTGTTTTTAACCTAAAGGTCCTATTATGTTTAAAAGTGAGAATACTGTATTTTTTTAAAAATGCAAACAAGTGACATGGGAATTATTTATGAACAGATCCTTATATATTTTATATATAGTTTAGTTCTACTTTTTGGTAGTTACAAATGGTTATTTTATGAGTGTGTACTTTTTATAATAAAATGAAGTTTTTAAAAAGCATGAATGTTAAAAAACAATGAATTATTACAAGTTTAAATTATAGTTCAAGCAGAAAATAAAAGCAATATAAATCTTAACTTTGAACAGTGAGTTCTTAATATAGAGCCCAGTTTGAATTTTGTAACAAAACAAAAGAACAATCCTAGTACTTATACATAGAAAAAGGTAGGAAGGACACATAGGAAAATGTTAATTTAATTCTTGATTGTGAGAATTTGTATACATTTTGTTTTTTTCCCTTATGCTTTTAAATATTTATCAGGATTTTTTTAGGAATATATATGACTTCAGAATTACATAAGCCTTATTCATAAAGAAAAGAATAAAATCCCCCCCAAAATCCAAGGTGATAGCTTGGATTAAATAAATTTTCAGTTAGGTATCTTAAATTGGCATTTTATTCATCACACACAGTTTATTAAAACAGAGCCAACATACTCATATAGAGCTAACTCCTAAAACTGATTAATCTGAACATATAATTTTTTTGCCATTAGGCTGTAAAATTAACCACTTATAATTACTAAGAAGAATCAAGTGTATAAAAGTGCTAATGTCTTATTAATCTTAGGATTCAGTTTCAAAAACCAATTTTGAGAAGTTATCAACTGACATGCTTCTTGGCTTAAAAGTAGATTTGTATTATTTTAATTGCTTGGAATATCGAAGGCATTGACATGTATTTTTAATGTTAAATTACTTGTTATCAATGGAATAATTTTTTTGAATATAATTTCATTGAGGAGGCATAAAATAATGTTTCAAGCCATTTACTTTTAAGACTACAAAATTAAATATGAGTTGAGTCAAATGTAATGAATACACTGATATAACTCCAGGAAGGCAGTAATTAAGCAAAATTTCTACCTCTATTACAGGTGAGAAAGTGTTTCAAAGAAAGAAGTTAGACCACATTGACCTACCAAACTTTTCTTTTCCCCTTGATCTTAACTTTTCTGGAACCATTATTCTCTGTTGAGAGAACGTTCAGGTTTTTATTACTGTAGAAATTATTTGGAAATCTTTTTATTTCTGCACCAGGGGACTAGGAATTGGAGAATTTGAAAGATGTCATTTGTCTTCCAGGAGAGAGAGAAAGACAGAATTAGGGGACGGGATTCTGTATATTCGTTTTTGCTATGAATTTTGATTTTTTCTGTTTAAATAAGCCCTGCAAGCCCGCCCTCCCCCAAAACCCACCCGTTCTCCGTCTTTATTTCATCAAAGGGCGTTGTTGACTATTCAGATGTTACTGAGTAATCTATATTAAGGAACAAACACTCCCAAATTTTAGTTTGGAAAGAACAAACTACCGTAAAGCTGTAAGAAATATTCTCCAATGTAAAGGCACAACTGGTGTTTTAAAACTCAGTTTCCTGGAATCCGTGTTTGTTCTTTCCTTTTCCAATTATTTGTCACCTGACAGCTTATTTCACAAGTCATGAAAAGGTAACTTTATGTTCAGTTGGACGTAAAACAGAAGGGAAATTTTCGTAAGAAAAAAACCAAATGAATCACAAAAATAATTCTCTTATTTAAAAAATGTCAACGTAGTATCCCTGGGGCATATTACTGTTGGAAACAATTTTAACACTTGCATCATTCACGAGCAATTCACAAATGCTTAGCCTGCAAGAAATTTCCATCCTTTCTCAGCTTTTTACACACTTCAACTCGGCTTTCCCTATATCCGCTAATAGAAAATTAGGGAGACAGGGAATTCATAGCAAAGACAAAAATGAATTCTAACGAAAGAGTAATTTATTACAAAAGCGTTTTTTTTTTCGCCCCACAAAGGGCCAGCAAGAGCAGTGGACCTTAGGCAGATTGAAAGGAAATTAATGTTTTTTTTGGATGTATTGGTAATCTCTTCTTATTTCATGGCACAACCCCGGATGACTTGTAAAAATAAACGAAAAGATACACTTGGAAATATTTAATTCCTTTCAAAGGGTGAATTAAAACGAAATTAAAACGGTTCTCAGAAAACCGTTTGTTTCCTTAACTAAGTCCAAGGCTAAAGCTGGGAGAGGCTGGTAAGGACCCACCCCCGACGCGCCCACACCCCCCGGAAAAAGGGGCGGGACACTCGGTTCTCGGGTTGCGAGCTCTGGACTCCCGCCCACTCATTATGCAAAAAGAAAAAAATCGCCCTCGCTTTCCTTAATCCAGCCAATGACCAAACGGCATCTCCCCCGGCAGGAGGTGGAGCCAGGAGGAGGAAGCTCAGAGGTAAACCCAGTCCCACGTGTCACGGCTCTCTCCGCCTCTTCCTTATTCGCACTCCGCCCCCTCACCGCCCTCTTTCCACCCCGCCCTCAATCGGCCCCTCCCACACTGGTTCTCCACGCCCCAGGAAGAGGCGGGGAAGTAGGCGGATCGAGAAACTCTCGCGTTCTCTCATTTACATGTTGCCATTCTATTGGCTAAGGCTGGCTAAGCGCTCAGGAAGGAGGGGCGGAGGAGCGTGTCAAAGTGAGCTTCACGGATTGGCTTAGCTATACGATGACGTAAAAGAGGGCCATCTGAGCAAATGAGAGCTCCGGGCGAACGCTTCTCCTTACGAAGCTCCTCTTTCTTGCCCCACCTCGTTGTGAGCAACCCAATGAAAGACGAGCCTGTGCATCTTATTTCTTTGAACATTTAAATGAGAAATCTACAAATTTAGCTGTTTAAATATTCATGAAGAGGCAGGGAGGTGTAATGTGTCTTCCGGAAGCGCTTCTGATTGGCTGGCTTTCTCAAGTACGTGTTAGCTTTAGGAAACCTGTGAACACCTCACCCTAAAGGATTGTTTCCCGCATTTTTTTCTTCCTCAAAAGCGCCACACCATATACACCTATGTTTTTTTTCTCGGTAATTGATTTCATGTGTGGTCCGACCGGCTCAGCTTTGTCATTCTTTCGCTCTCAATATATTTTCTTTTTTGTAACCCAAGTCCCATTTTCATCAGTTTTTAAAATGCAAAGATCTGAGACAGATGGAAACAATTAGAACCTCCGCTCTGCTGATGTGTATAATCTTATTAGTTTAATGGGTCACAGGGCGCAGGACCTATTTCCTATGGATCAAAGTGAAAACAAACACGGTTAATATCCCATTTTGTTTTAGAACCACATCGGATCGGGTTCCCTCTGTCGGCTGTGGTAATGACAATATTAGGAGATCTTGGCTGCCTTGAAGTTAGGAGGGAAAATGGAGTCATTGAAATATTCTGGCTTAAAAACGCATTAATATTAACACCAGGTAGCCGGTTGCCAGTTCCCTGAGCTCTCTTGAGTTTATCACAATGGCATGGCTATTAAAGAATTTTAGTGTTGCTTGTTTTGATCTATTGCCTTCAAGCAAGCGAAAAATCCTGCCTAGTTCGCTAATTATACCAGCTTCTCAGATTTCGTCTCTTCAGGCCCAATGCAAGCATCAAGCTCTTTGTGTAAATTTCAATTTAGGCCTCCTTAATGATTTTTTTCTTTATCTGTGGGCGGTGGTCACAAACTTCTTTAATTTTTAAAAAGTTAAAGAGCCGCATAACCACCACCCAAATTTAGCTTTTCATTTCAGGGAGTTCTAACTCCAGTTCACAGACCCCTAAGCATCCTGGACCCTAGTTAACAACCCACACCTTAAGGAAATGTTTCTCATATTTTAGTTGTGTTTCAGTGTTTTATATATATAATCTTCTAAGCACCTACGGGGTTGGGCCACGGCCTCTCTCTTCGTGGCAAAGGCCCTCTTTGGAAACCTCCCGCAGTAACTTCTCACCCCAATAAATTAAATGCAGCCACAGTGTGGTCCATTACCCGGGAGTGTGAGGTGACGGCGCCTGTCAAAGGTGGCTGGCCGAATACAGACCCTTAAATATTCCTACAGATAATAAATATCTGTGCAAGGAACGGATGTAAATAATAGGTTCATATTCGTTTAGAAAGCTCTGAACTACAGCAATGAATAAACGCACTGCAGACTTGATGAATGCCCCCAAGTCTTTCACAGAGGAGGGGAGCAGGTCTTGAAAATATTTTGCCGTGTGCTGGGAGGCTGGGCTGTAGGCGCTGAGGGCACCAGCCCCTGTGCTAGTTCCTCACCGGTGCCTCTAGGAATGTAAATACGAGTTTAGACGGGGCGGGCGGGGGGGGGGGCGCGCGGAAAGTGCGAGCAGTGGTTATTAGCAAATCATTTTAATTCCGAAGCTGTCGAGAATATTTGCATTCACTTGGGCGCGCCGGGTTGGGATTACTGAGAGAGAAAACTCTGTTCTTGTCATCCTCTCCTTGTGGGCTGGGAAGCAGGGTCAGTGAGTCCTGGGCTCTCCTTCCGTAGTCTTTGGGCAGAGTTGACACAAGCATGTAAAGGCGAAACCCGCTTTGCCCTGGGGGCTGCAGGCGCGCCCTTGCCAGCACTCCTAGTTGGGTTCAGAAACCGAAGTTAAAACGCATGGAGCAAGTTGCAGGGGAGTCTGACATCTGGAACAGATGTGACTGCTCCACCGATAATGGTGGCTGTCCCTCAAATAAACGCTCATTGCTTTCTTTTAATTTGCCCTTGAATTTCATTATTTTGGCCCCTGATCTTTAAGTATGCCTCAATGCACCACATAATATATATTTTTTAATTTATTTGTCTCTTGAGGTCCTCTATACCTTCTATTTTTATCAGTAGTGTAGCTTTATTTTGGAAAAGGATAACTTTCCTCTCAGAAGTGGGGAAAATGATCAAATCTCCAATCCGTCTTTTCCTGGAACTTAATCCTACGTTTACTCCTCCATCATGAAATATTGAAACCGTTAAACATGTCCATCACTGATCAACTTTAGAATTATTATGTATTTTTAAAATGGAAATATAATCTTGGTGTGTGTGTGTGTCTTATTATAGACCGACCATGTTAATCTCCCTTCCATAGGAAAAATAATATTTGCACGTGTGAATCTAATTGTTCATCTAGAATAACGATTTCTACTAGGCTTGATTTTTCATTTTCGGATACTTCTTCGCATCTAATATTCAGAGACATCAACAACATTCACAAAACAAAACAAAACACCTCTTCCGGTGTAGTGGAGGGACTTGACTTACATCCAACAAGAGATGCCCTTTCGTATTTTCTTTCTTTCTTTCTTTTCTTTCCTTACTTTCTTGTTTTTGTTTTCTTTCTTTACTTTTTTTTTCTTGGTCCCCAGTCTCCTTAGTTCTTTATTTAAGCCGGGTGAGCCCAAGCTGTAAACTCTATGTAAACCAGAGCCGCGTGGGTGGGTTCTCCGACAGTCGGGTCCTGAGCGCGATCTGACGCGCAGCCCTAGGACCTGCAGAAGAACAAGCTGTCATTCCCGGAGGAAAGAAATCCGGCGTTAACGCCCGCCTGGGAAGAATCCCGGAAAGCCGAGAATTCCTAGGAGCTGCAGCCCGCTAAGCGACCACCGGGACTGCAAGGATCACTGCCTATTAGACTTTTGACAAAATGTTGCTTGGCTTTATTTTGTGAAAAGTTGTTTAGGTTTGCTGCTGGGAATGTGGGCCTTTATGATGAAGACCTTCCTAGCCTTCCTGGGCAGGTCGGCTCCCTGGCCTCCCTCCTCTTGGATGGCTTTCACTTAGGGAGGGCCGGCCTTCAGGTGACGTTTCCCCCAGTCTAACCGTCAACTGCAAGTTGTTTGGTCCACATCTGGAGCTTTTCGCGCGGAAAAGTCGGTGGAAAAGCCTCGACTTGACTTTTACCATCACACCCCAAAGCAGGCCCCCCTCCAGACTGCTCGCCTGGGCCAGTGGTGCCACTAGCGCGCTGTCTAGCGTGGAGTTACATGCCGGGGACCTAGCCAAGATCAGAGGCTGCAGGGCTCGTCCGAGTTTAAAGGGAGCTCTGCTACCGGAAGTCATTTGACAGATCTCAGACAGGCCTTTCTTCTAATCTTTACTGCTCCGCGGAGCTTTGCAAATCTCTAAACACGCTGTAACCTTCTCCAAACAGTGCTCCAGACACACTTGAGGGTGGGGTTTTACTTTAGGGCCCGGTGGAATGGAAGTTGCATCTGCAGTGGGTCTGTACCATTTCCAGCTTTTCTTGAGACCCTTCCCTCCCCCAGTAAGCGGATTCCCGCGCATCCATCCGCCCACTCAGCCCTAGGAGCCCTCCTGTCCCAGGAGGCCTTAGAGGACCTCCTGCTGGAGATTCGCCCCGCGCCCCTGCGGCGGGCGGCCGCGGGAGAACCTCTCGGGAACTTAGCTGGACCGGCGGGGGCGGGGCAGGTGATTTATGACCCTGATCAACTTTTTTAGGAAGCAGAAATTAACCTGAAGGGGATTAGGCTTGAGCTTTGAAGTTCACGGTTTTGTTTTCCTTCAACTCAGCCCTTCGATCAAACAGTTCTTGGTTCTTTCTCCCCGCCTCGTCCAACTCCTCCCTAGGTCTGATCACCCCACTCCTATCCCCCAGCAAATCTACCTGTATGGATTTTCATAATTAAAAAAAGAAAAAAGAAAAACTCCAGACCAGCGACTGAAGTTCCTGACTGTGACCTAGTGAACAGAGGCAACATATTGTCCCCACTGACTTCTTGGAATCATGTTTTACGTTTGAAACTGTTATTTATATTTGGAGCTCGGGACTAGTAAATTTAAATACTTTTTTTTTTTTTTCCTTTTGGCTCCTTCCTGCTTGTTCCACTCTCGGGGATTGATCTTCCCTCGCAGAGCACCAGCCCAACCAGGGTTGGGGTGGTTAGTGGCTCTGTGGGTGACCACTAACTTCTCAGCGTGTCCTCCAGGTACTGCAGGTTTGTGGATTCCTCCCCTAGTTGACCAGAAAATTCAAATTCAGAAGTGAAAGACCTCCCTTGCCGCCTGGCACTCTTACCTTGGCCCCTTTATTTCCATACCTCCAGACTCCCCTCCCTACCCCCCAACCTCCCCCCCCCCGCCTCCCCCTATCCCCCAAACTGCAGGTCTCCAAGGGGAATCTGTCTCCTGCGGTTTTTTTCCCTGCAGGCGCCTGCTGAAAAGGCAATTTCCTTGGGGGTGTGGTTGGGGCGAGAGAAAAACAGAAACCAGGATTGTTTGGGGCCTGAAACCATCCAAGTTTTATTGCATCCGCTACAAAGTCAACTAACTCTTAATGAGCATCCAAGCGGAAAAAGGCCGAGGTTTACTCGGTGTTAAGGCAGAGGTGGTGGTGGTGGAGGGAGTTCGCTTATTTCTTTTTCTTGCAACCAAAGGTTGCAACACCTTCCCGAGGGACTCTTCCCAACGCCAAGAGTACAGACAAGAAAGTCGAAAGGCATCAGGTTTCAGCTCCCTGAGATCGAAGATCATTCGGCCACGAGGACCTTCTAAGTTGGCCCTGTCTACAGCTTGTAATGAAAAGGATAATCTGTCTTGTAATAAAAAACAGGACTCACACAAACCCAGCATCCAACGGCCTTCCCCCGCGCCTCACTCTTCCCTAATAAGAGCCAGTGACAAAATTGCCATCCAGTTCCACCCAAAAAAGAGGAAGCAGTAGCTCTTCCTTTTAATAACTTCCCAAAGTGTTACAAATAATAAAAGGAACGCATAAATCATCGCGGGCGCGACTGAACGTGGACCACGGAAGGATTTACTCCTCTCAAACCTTGACTTCCAACCGTGTTCTCATTGGCTGCTTCCTTGTAGCCCGGCCCTCAAATCCGCCCTCTTATTGGCCTGTGAGGATGGGTGACGTACGGAAAGGGCGTGGCGTCGGTAGGGCAGGAGTCCAGCAGTGCGCATGCTCCCTATGGCGTGAGTGTGTGATTGACAGCAAGGGGAGGTGTGCGCGCGTGCGCGAGAGTGTGTGGCGGTGGGGTGCTGGGAGTGTGGGGGTGATGGTGGTGATAGCGGTGGCGATGAGTGCTCGAATTGAGGCTGCTTTTGCCCGCTCCGTGGGTGTAATCCTCTTCGCGGGCATTTTCCGCTGAGTCAGAAGAGCTGACAGTTAACAGCCTGGGACTCACGGGCTCTGGAGATGGTCTGGAAGCGATTTACTGTGGAGGGTCTCCAGCAGTAGGTTAATTGGAGAGGGAGTAAAGAGAAGTAGACGGCATGCTTTACTGTGTCTGAAGAAGATACTTTAAAAGTACCCAGGAAGAGATTTAATTTTACCGCTCTGTCAATTTGTGCATTTCTTGTAAAGAACACACTAAATCACAGCCCAGTCTTCGTATGCACCACACACCTCTTCCCCACCTTTTCTCAGTTCCGACCAAGCCACGTCCGGTACCCCTGCAGTCACAGGTACAAGCACATCTTAGTCTCTCGTAGTCATGTAAATCAGGACGAACTTTCAAAACACCGGGAACACTGTGATAATCCTTAACTGGAAGAAAAAAAGAAAAAAGAGAAAGAAGTAAAGAAAAGAAAAAATGAAAGAGGAAAGAAAAAGAAAACTAGAAATATGTAGCAAGCAGTTCAACAATAGGGGGTCAAAAATAAATAAAATACCAAAGGAAAAAATCCTCTAGTTATTGTATGTAAAGTTTAAAATTAATTTCCCAATCTGGCTAATGTCGTAGAAACAACTCCAGCTTATTGCACTGTTGTTGTTAACGCCTAGTACAAAATTCTTCAGAGGCGAGGGCTGGCTTAGCAGAGAGGAGAAACGTTGCTCCGTTGCCCTGTTGCATCCAAATTCTCGTTTCGGACAAGTTTCTTCGGCGTGTTGGAGCTGGGCAGAAAGGCTGGAGAGTGTTTTCCTATCACAAGATGTTAGGTCGTTGCTTCGTGTTTGCATATATTTTAGGGAGATAATAAAGGATTTATAGCGCTGAACATATTTTAAATTACAGTAGCTCTGGACGAATTTTGTAGCTAGCAAATCAAGGCTTCGGTTTTACGAATTCTGAGATTTAAAACTGGCAATTACCTCTTAGCAGGCCGTGAGATTTTTTTCCCCCTTTGTTTTCATTTTGGAGTGTGTGGTGGAGGGAGGAAGGAAAGTACAAATAAAAGTATTACAGAGGCTCCATTCAGGTACTGTCCTGTTTGTGAGTGCACGGTAAATAGATAAAAAGCAGAGTGATAGAAATATGTGACTGTTAAAAGCAAAATAAATTTCTTTTAAATTTCCCCGTTGTTGCATTTTTTCTTTTGAAGCAGTGCTTTCAGCTTGCCTAAGTATTGAAAGAGGTGTTTTTAAAAACACTTTCACAGTAATTTTATTCGGAAGCCTCACGTTCACCTTAAGTTTTGAAATAATCATTTACGACACAAAAATATTAGCATTAATATTCTCTTTGCTTTTTATTTTGCCTTTGGCTACTTATCAATATTTTAAAGCAGCAAACATCAAATAAAATTAGTTAACAAGGCTTTGGTAGTTGCTTGTTTTTAATTGGATGTCTTTATTTCATTAGGTAAATATACGCTTAAATTTATTTTAAAATAACGAGCAAAATAATACTTTTCTTTCGCATTGCTAAAACAAAGTGATTTTTCATTCTTCTCCGTCGGATTCTTTCCTGTCCAGCTGCCACAGTCGACTGACAGGCTCCTAGCGACCAAAGGACTGGTATGCAAATTTCAGATGATTGACACCTGCAGACGAAACCAATCACGCTGGAGTCGGTTGCTTATTGGTTGACAGCGATTTGACGTAAAATTGACGTTTTAAAAGCCTAACATCCAATCAAGGCAATTCATGCAAATAAAGGAAGGTGTCGAATTACCAGGGGCCAGAGACACTTGAGCACGCCCTCCGGTGTTCAGTGGTGGATATTGCACAGTTGCCCGTACGGTTCTCTGAATAAATGCCCCAAAATGTTCAACTCTACAGCTCGTCTTGGCCTTTCCCAAACTTCTATGTCAATGGAATATAAATTTATCCTTTTTTTTTCAAAATATAAGAGCTATGTCGTGCACAAATATGATGGTTTAGGCTAGAAATCTATGTAACTGTGGGCTTCCAACGCACAGAATTTCCCTTACCGTTCCCACCAACACAGGGAATGTTTTAAAATTAATTCTCCGTGAAGAAGGCTGTTTCCCCCCTTGATTTCAAAAGGAGGAGATTTACAAAGCCTTTCCCGGGAGAAACCCGCTCTAGGCACAGATGGTCAATGTATTTGGCTTCTTCAGCGAAATTCCCCAAGGCACCACCAGATGGCATTAAGGATCTCCTTCCAGTCCCCGTACCTCCCCGACCTCCCCCGCCACCCCCCTCCCCCGAGCCCCGTAATTAGAAAAATTGAAAACCAAACACTTATATTTTATAGCTAAATGAAGTGAGAACGTACTCGCACTATTAAGGAGTTACACGTTACGAAAATAAGCTTTGTTAGTTGTTGCTTTAGTGTGAAACTTACTCTTGAGATTTTGCCCGGGGAAGTTTGAGAATAAAATACTCATCCAGAGAAAGTGTTTGCAAACACATTCCCTTAAAGCAGAGTGTTCACCTTAAGCACAACTCCAAACAAGTTAAAAAAGATAAGAGTAGAAAGCGGCTGGGTTTCTGAGGGTGTCCTTTCAGGGCCTCTTAAGACATTAAAATGAGATCGAGGGTGAAGCTAAACCTTCCAGCGACCGGTCTTCCCCGGGAGCGGAGTTTGGCTGGACGCGTGGGTCCGAGGTTGGATTGAGCTGCTGTTAGAGCAGGGTCGTTTTTTTAGGGGCTTATTTTGGGATCCAGATTACAGATAGGGAAGACGTTGCTTCCATTTGCAGATCACTGTCATTAGACGCAATGCCTTTGTTTTGCCAATCCGGGCGGCGGCCCTGGGGAGGGGCCCTGGAAAGGATTGATTCCCACGTCTCCTCTGCCTTCCTTTTTATGAATATATCTGTTTTTCTGTTTGAATTTGTCAGGAAGAGAGGGATTCATGCCGCCCCTACCTCAAGACCAGACTAAGAGCTAATGGTATTTGCACAGGGGAGAAGGGAAGAAAGAAGGAAATACCCAAGAAAAGCGGCGAGTAAGGCCATTAATGAGGTTGACCGCTCTCTTCTTGGGAAATCTCTTGTTTTCTTCACTCATTTTTACAAGCAGAATAATTGTACATTTACTTTTGATCACTCTACTCCATAATTATGCTTCTTAAACTTGCAGTCAGGAGTTAAAAATAGATCTTAAATGGGCATATTTATTACTTAAAAACAAACAAACGTTTTTTAAACTAGTCATTAAGCCCTCCTCTTACAAAAAGGCAGATTCATTGGGTTTGTTGCTTGTGCTTTGTCTGTTGACTTGTTTAGCCAGAAAGTAGTGGTTAGGGTGTCCACGAGGACTCACGTGTCCCCCCCCCTTCCTAACTGTGGGTAATTGTCTGGCCTAACATCATATCCCTAGGGCCTGCAGCACAAGAATCTGCACATTTGACCAATCCCCGTTTCTAGTGATCAGCCTCACGAACTGTAGGTAGGAAAACTCATCACACCCAGTCACATACACATACAAAGTTGAATAAGATTATTTTTTCCTTTAGAACTACCACTTCGGATTTGTTAGTTCCAGTTGAATCATACGTTTTTTTTATTCACTAGCTGCACTTTTTTTTCCTCCTTTCGAAGCAAAATTATGATCGGAGAGCAATGTAAAAATTTTAGGGAGCGCTTATTTCTCCTGGGTAGTAAGAAGAGTAATGAGGAGAAGCAGAGAACACAGCAACGTAAACTCTTTGGCGATTTAAGAGAGCACCTCAGGTTTCTAAGCACAGTCTCGCTGCTCTCAGTTTTGTTTTTTGCACTGCAAAAAAGGAGCAAATTGTGTTTAAACAGACAGAGGTGCGGCCTAGGGCCTCAGGGAGCTAGCAGCTTCTCTTCCCAATCTCGGAGTTTCTTTTGCTTCCGCGCAATAAAATCGGGCCCAAAGGTGCGAATTTGGCGCCCCCCGCGCGGTGGGACGGCTGCATTCGCGGGCTTGGCCGCGCGCGGTGGAAGAGACGCGGGGGCCGAGCGGCGGGAGCGCGGGGCAGCGGTCCGGGGGAGAGGGCCGCTGCGGCCCGCAGCACTCCCGGGAGCTCGGTTCCCCGCGAAAATGTGGGCAAAGGCGGGAAGGGCCGCGGCCGCCTCTCCCCGAAGCCCGGCAGGCGCGGGCAGTTCTGGCTCGCCTGAGCCCCTGCCCCCGCCGCCCCGCCGCCCTCGCCGCCCTCGCCCCCTCCTCTCCCCTTTCAGGGCCTCTTCCGGGCTGAGCTTTCGGAGTCCGTTTCCCGGTTGAAGTGATTTCGCCCGAGTCGGTCCGGCGCGGCTGTAAATCAACCCCCCGGACCCGGCCCCGGCGGCCCTCCGGAGCTAGGAGGGGGCGCGGGGACGCGGCCACCCGAGGCCCGCGGCCGCAGCTGGACCGGCAGCCCCCGGCGACGCGGCGGGGGTTAAACGGCGTGAATCCATCAATCAAGCCCACGCCGCCCTCCCCGAAGTCGGAGCGCCGCCCGCAGGGCCTGCTTTGTGTCTCGCTTGCCCGCCTGCCCGGGGCCTGGGAAGGCCGGCCCGGCCGCTTCGGGGTCCGGGGGAGCGGCGCGTTCTCACGCGGAGCCGAGGTGGCCAGAGAGCCGCCGCACCCCGTCCCACCCAGGAACTGGGGTCATGGAGGCCTGCGACAAATCTCCCGCGCAGCGGCTCACTCCTTGCCCCTTCCAACAGAACGAGGCCAACTCCTCTATCTTTTCCGGCGGCTTGGACCCCCAAACCCCGTCGCCCCAGAAAGTGCAGTGTAACTGGGCGGCGGGGGGGGGGGGAGTTAGTCAATAGCAACCAGGGACCCCGAGCAAGTCCCGTTATCTCTCTGGGCCTCAGTTTCCCGTCTGTAAAACCAAAGAGCTGTTTTAGGATCTTTGCTTTTGTTGTTGTTGTTGTTCAGGTCTAATGTTCTTTTGTTTGGATGGGTTTTTCCGGCTGGGTTTCCAGAAGTTCCCTTTCCCTCCACGTTTACTGTTCTTCCAGCCCCCTCCCTCCCCACAGCCGGGTTGGCACCTGGGCGTCTCAGAGAGCAGCCCCGGCCCCCAGGGGCAGAGCCCTCGAACCTTTGAGGAGCTGAGCCCTGGCCATGTTCTTTTCGGAGAGGCCACCAGGGGGCGATAGAGCCCAAGGATAGAGCCGCAAGCCTGCACACGTTTGCAAAAGTTTGTCAAATTTCCTTTTTCTTTTTGTGTGACTTGTAAATGGCGCATAGTTCTTTCTTTTAAGATCTCAGTTGGTCAGCGCTGAGGTGGATGGATGCAGCCTGGGGCTCATGGGGCATGAAGTATACAGCATTAACGAAGAACAGGCTAGCATTCCTCCCAAGACCAAGCAAAATGGAGTGAATTCAAAATGCTAACTTGAAGTGCAAAACTTTGGTTCTGATGCCAGGCACACGAAGTGGGCGTTCAGGCTCGGAGAAAGAAGTGGAGACAAGGGCCAAAGGCATTGGAAGAGTGGGGATGCACACTAGTGAATTTTTTACCTGATCTTTTGCAAATATTGAGTTTATTCTGCGATCACGAATGAGGGTAGGCTGATAGGGTGGGAGAATGCAGAGGAAAACAAAGATATTCTCAGGGTGGCTGAGGAGATGGGGATGGTTTAGCTTAAGAAAACCCCAATGCGAAGACCTTCATCTTCGACTTTCGTAAATTCTAGAAAGATTCTGTATGCGAATCAGAGAGAAGAACCACTTCCCTGCCCCTGTCTCCAATGGCAGTGTCGGATTGTTCTTTTATTTGTTTCCTGCGAATGTTTTACAATTCGGATTAGCGGGGCCTCCGTGGAAACTGGGGCTGGTTCTCTGCGAACAGCCAAAGGATCTTCAGGAGAAAACATGTTAGGCTGAAATATCATCTTTTCCCACATGTGCAAGCCTCTTGGACTGTGTTTGCTTTCAAAGCCCATAAATGTTTTTATTAAACTATATCTTTCTCGTGGCCCCTGCACATATAAAGTACAGCATATGTAAACGCTTCCATTTTGGTCCTCCTTTAGGAAAACTTTGTAACTCACAGTAAATATTTGCTCTAGGGTGAACCTTGGCAAGCAAGAGCTAAAGTCTAAAATCTGTTTTCACTGTATGTGTTTGTGTGCACATGTGTATGTTTTAACTCTTTCTCTCTCTATATATGTGAAAATGTGTGGTACACCTTGGTATTTTTACTTCTTTGCCGCACATGGGGGGTATAATGATTGTAATTACTTGGATGACATTTAAAAATTAACAAATTCTCTTTCAAATTCAATTCTTCCTTGTGTGCTGTCAGCCCTCTCCCCCAAATCATGTCAGTTAAATGTTCTTACAATGTCACCCTATAATAACACCCTTTAATGCAGTGATTTCGGAGGTATATTTTAAAGTAGTCAAGTGTAGTTTTTGCTTCCTAAATTCTGTCTTAAGAAGAAGAATGTAAAAATCAAATCATGATCTTCATGGTTCTCCTTATGTTTATACTTTCAGTTCTTTTAATGTTTTGATTTGTGAGCCATGCCAAAAAATTTCAGAGAGAAAAATGAAGACAGTTCAGAAGAATGACACATACAGAGTTAGGATTTGGGATTCTCATCCCTGGAGGAAACTTTGGCTTTAAGCTACTCCTCTGTCATGAAAGGGACTTCAGTTTCGTGAAGGCGTTGAATCCGCTGAGGTGGATTAAAGAGAATTCTATGGAAAATTATTTGAAAGTATGACAACTGCTAGACGAGGCCTGTGTGTTAGTCATCTTTGAGGGAATAATCGGGAGTCATTAACTCAGTTCAGCCTGATGAGCCTTGACACAGTAACCAGCATCTGCAGCTTCTGGGTGTCTCCCGCACCCCTGAGCTGGCTGGAAGTAGGGTGGCCCCTGCAGCAGCCCAGGTCTGCCCTCGTTCTAGAGACGTTCTCTCCTTTCTTCCTTTCCTCTCTTTCTTTCTTTTAAACAATAGACACTAAAGGGAGAAGGCTATGCTAAGCAACAAATCCAGAGTTAAGCTCTTTCCTTCTGTCCTAGAGGGCGCGGGGAACACAGATTTGCCTTTTCCGACAGAGGTCCTCTTGAAAGACTATAACTCATTGCTTTTGAGGGATGGGAACTGAGCACCGGGCAGGCTTTGTTACTTGTTTCTTTTCTTTTTCTTTCCATCATCCCCTTATCCGCACCCCCCTCCCCCCCCGCCCCATATTGCAAAGACAGTATGTCCTCTGCTTCTCGTGTTGACTATTCCAGTGACTGCTGCAGAGACAGGATGCAGCTCAGAGCAAGGAGAACAAGGGACCCTAGGTACACGCTTGCTGTGGGGGTGAGCTGGCTGTTAAAGTTGGAGTAGCCTTTGTCCCGAGAGCTGAATGTACAGCTCCCCTTCCCATGCAGACATCGTCCCTGGAAAACATCATGTGGCTCTGAGTCACTCTCTGGAGGACCTGCTTCTCAGAGTTTGGTTTGGCAGTTCGGGCACATATAATCCTTCCTTTCATATTTTCCCTGCGCTTTTGAAGAGCAATGGTTTCCAGTCCGTGTGCACCGAGGGCACTTTAAGAGATGGCCTAGAACTACATCAAGGGAGGCCTTTAGGCGTGGCCTTTTGGTGGCTGACAATATCTGAGGTTGTCCCAAACGCGGACTGCACCCTTCGAATGAAGTGTTACACAGATGTGCAAGCAAATCCACGGGAACAGGGGCTGAGCCATGGGCCTGTGAGAGTCCGAAGGAAAGTAGATTCCCTTTAGGGGCAGCTGGTAAGTGTTGTTGTCCCGCAATCAGCCTCTATTCATCCACACTGGCCAATAACTGAAGTTCTCTGACCACGGCAAGTGCGATATAACTGAGAACAGGGGTAGGCAGGTTTGTTTTATGGGGGCTGGAGATACAGCTTGGACAAGCAGCCTGTACATCTTTGGATCCTGTATCTTTCTAAAAGATGGTAGATAGATAATTGAATCCAGTTCGGCTGAACTTTATTCTAGTCCATTTTAGTCCAAAAGAAATACGATGTGAGCCACATAGGTCATTTTTACATTTTCTAGAGGCCACATTTGAAAAAAAAACAACAACATAAAATTATTGTCACATTTTTTATTTAACTCAATATCTCCAAAGCAGTTTTTCAATGTATAATCAATATGAAGTCAGTGATGAGATTTTTACATTCTCTTTCTTCTCCCAGGTCTTCAGGATCTGGTAGGTACTTTACACTCAGAGCACATCTCAATTCACATTTCAGCACATTTCAGGTGCTCAGGAGCCACGTGTGGCCAGCGGTTAGTATTGGACAATGCAGTTCTAGAGAGTTCTAGCTCTAGAAAGTCTAGATACACATACAAAGTCGATAGCGGATTTCCTCCCACAGTTCTGTTAGGGTCAACAGAACTTTTCACTATCAGAGAAAAGACCAAAGACAATAGGTTCAGATACTTTTAACAATGTCCTTTTAGCTTTGAAAAGGAGAATCCTAAGCCCCAACCCATGAATCGAGGAACATCTGGTGTTTCAAAGAAGTGGGTGATGCCTTTCATGGATTTTATTCTATTTTAAAATTTTATTTTTTAATTTTAATTTTATTTTTTTTAAAGATTTTATTTATTTAACACAGAGAGACACAGCGAGAGAGGGAACACAAGCAGGGGGAGTGGGAGAGGGAGAAGCAGGTTTCCCGCGGAGCAGGGAGCCTGATGCGGGGCTCGATCCCAGGAGCCTGGGACCATGACCTGAGCCGAAGGCAGATGCTTAAGGACTGAGCCACCCTGGCACCCCTAAAATGTTTATTTTTAATTATAAGATAAATCCCTACCTGTTATAGAATACCTAGACAATATGAAGTATAGAAAAATAATAAAACTCGTCTGTAATCTTACCAGCTATCGATAACTACCATTCAAAGTTTTGGGGCATTGCTGTCCTTATATGCAGATTGTTTCCCAGCTGTGATTATACTGAAAATGTACTTATCTATATTGCTTTTATCTATTTACTGTTATATCAGAGGCATCTCCATATGTTGTTAAAAGCTCTTCATAAGAATAATTTTTAGCATCAGGATGAGTGGGCCATAGTTTACTAAAGCTGGTGACTTTGGTAGAGTAAAGCTTGCAGTGTGCTCATTATATAGTGACCAGGACAAAGAGACTACTTCATGGAAAAGTCTCCCTACACGGTAGCCGTCCTCATCCCTCATATGGGGGGGCTTGCCTTCCATGACTGTCTCACTATACGCAACCAGATGCTTTCTACACCATGCTTATTTTTTTTTAAAGATTTATTTATTTATTTTAGAGAGAGAGAGAGCAGAGTGGAGGGGCAAAGAGAATCTCAAGCCGACTCCCCACTGAGCATGGAGCCTGACAGGGGGCTCGATCTCATGACCCTGAGATCATGACCTCAAGAACCTAAGTCGGTTGCTTAACTGGCTGTGCCACCCAGGTGTCCCCCCCATGCTTATTTTTTAGAGAATGGGTGTAAATATCTTAGAAAAGAATCTCCTGTTCTTGTGCCTAGTCACCCACCCAAATTTGACGCATTTGGATTACGACCTAAGGGTAGAAACTCAATTTTTCCGAAGAGATTTTGAATTGAAAACAAGAACGTTATAAAGGTACTCATATAGCATTTTCTTTCTGTCTTGTTGAATGCATGCCCCCTAAGATATCACAGGACCCCTTAGGTACAGGTACTGGGCCACCTTTGGTTGAATCATAGTTGGATTTATTGTTGCTTCCCCTTTTGGCTCCCTTTCCCACCATTTGTCCTTTCCACAGGCTTTTGTGACATAAATCTTATGGAATGTTGGCTATGCACATAGCATGAAGGATTCAAGCTCTCCCATTTCAGGCGGGTTAGCCAAGGTAAGCAACAGAGGGTGGTGGAGATTGGGGACAGATATGACGGGAAGAGGTAGGGGTAGAGGGACTCTGGAAAGAATCTATGATATATGACAACGACAGCTTTGAGGTTACGCCACTCCTGGAAGTTTAGCCAAGGGTGACTGCAGTTGACTGACGATCACCAGGTAATAATAAATTCCACTGGAAACAGCACCATTATGGACGGCCATGATTACTTTTTTCTCTATATGCGCAAAGGCCTGGGGGCTGTCTCCAACCACAGTTTGCTTCTCTTGACACAATCCTGATTCAGGGTCGTATCCGGATGTGACAGACTTCTCATCTGGGAAGCCAGAGACCTGCCCTGAAGGGAAACCCCAGGACAGAGGATTCCTGTAACACATCTATTCTCTTCCCAATGATGGCTCCCCAAACTTCTGAGCACAGTTGGGCTGGAGGGGGTGGGGGCTCTTTGACACCCTTGTCTCTGGCCTCACACCTTCTGCCACAAAAGAGCATTTCTCCTGACTTGTTGAAGAATCTGCAAGCACACAAGTGCTGGGGGGATTTTATTAAGCTGGCAAATATTCATATAAGTTTACTTAAAACCGGTGGCTCTTCTCTTTCTCAGTGCAGCAGAGCTGCTACTTTCCCTCCCCGCTCTGGAGCTCTCGTTGGCCCAAGCAGTTCAGGGCAGGGAGTTTGAAGGGTATTTTGTTTCTAAAGTGGGCAGTCTGTAAAATAGTGGACCTTTTAACATTGCACTGACAGACACTTTCAGGGCTAATATAATTGATGTATTCATAGGAGCTTAAGCAAAATAGCTTTGCAAAGGGGAGAAAAACTTGTCTTTTCACCTAAGCACTGACCGATTTGTGGTTTGGATGCTTACACCAGATATTAAACAGACTCGATGGAAAAGGTTTGTTCGCCTCAAGTTTGACTTTCCCTCATCTTGTAATTTTTGGCCCCGTGTCAAGTTTTTGTCCGTTCCCCTGCACGCCTTGGGTCGAGGCCAGCGCCACGGGCTTGCACTCTCCATGGTGTTGACAGAGTGTTTTTCAGCTGTACCAAAGGCCACAGATTTTATGTCAGACTTCAAGATGCACAGCTTGATAAACATGTCTGCCTCTGGCGATTGGCAGCATTCTTTCTGGAAAAGAAAACAAAAATTGTTTTACATAAATAAGGAAAGTGGTATGAATAGCATAGAATAACACGACTTGGAAGGAGTACCTGGGTCCGGAGCCTTTCTGCAGTATGTTGTGCTCTTTAGATCGATTTATTTTTGAATCCTCTCTTCGTCCCCACCACCATCTGTTTGCTTCCAGCAGCCATATGTGTCTGGTTCTGTAACGAATAAACAGATCAACAACTGATTTGTTTGGGAAGTTGGAGAGTGGTAAATAACTCCAGGACGGTGTTTTGGAAAAGGATCTCGGCTTTATGCAGCTATTCTGTTTTTCATGCTGGCTGGAATGGTGGACCCCAAAATACCTTTCATTCACTGTAGTTTAAAGAAACTCTGTGATGCTGTGTCTCTTTGATATTTTCTAATTGAGTCTTCTTTGCCTTCACTTCTTTCTCTTGGCCAGGTGTCAGGCCACTAAATTTTGGTAGGGGATCAGCACACCTGTATGACACAGAGCTCGGCTCTGCGTTAGCTGGAAAACTCATCTTTTTAAGTGGCAGCCAGCTTGTCACTGATGCCCACAGTCGCAGGACTGGATACCATCTGACAACTTCTGATAAGCAGAGAGGAGCCTTGGCTTATCACCTGGACTTCAGAGTCTCCTGCACCCCGAGGGGCAGTACCCGGAAGCTGCTTTGCCATCGAGCAGATGCCTGGGAAGTCTGGGGGATGACGTTGGCTTCTTCAGGTTGAACCTCCCTTTGCAGGATGGATGAGATCCTGAAGGAGTCTGTGTGTCCAAGCTGCTTAGGGCCGGTGGGGATGTCTCTCGGGAGGTCCCTGCTCACCTGGACGCCACAAGATGCAGGCCCTTGGGACGTCTGCTCCCAGGATTCCTCGTTCCCATCAACCACCCCTCCCCCCAGAACCCGCTCGAAAGCCCAGCACCAGACCTCTGATGTCATTGCACGCCTATGATTAAACACCAGCTTGAACAGCAACCCAGTGACAGGGAGGGTCATCAGTAATGGGTCTGAGAGGGGTTTCGAGGCCCAGGGTAATGTTTTATTCATTATCAGTGTCGGCTGAGGAGCTGTGAATCTGTCTGGTTTGGTAGCACTTTCTTCGACACCTCTCCAGGGTCAGGGCAGAGGCCCACGGCTGTTGGAATGCAGTTTTTGTTTGAGGAGTGTGTGGGGGTAGGTGTGCGGGGTGGGTTGTAAACACTGGATATTAGTGTCTTATCAGGTAACGGAGCTGGATAGTGATGAAACAGTTCATCAGTCTTTTTTTTTTTTTTTTTAAAGATTTTATTTGACAGAGAGAGAGAGACAGCGAGAGAGGGAACACAAGCAGGGGGAGTGGGAGAGGGAGAAGCAGGGGGAGTGGGAGAGGGAGA
>NC_138380.1:45197468-45216603 GCF_054177405.1 Leptonychotes weddellii
GCCACCCAGGTGCCCCAACAGTTCATCAGTCTTTTTTTTTTTTTTTTTTAAAGATTTTATTTGACAGAGAGAGAGAGACAGCGAGAGAGGGAACACAAGCAGGGGGAGTGGGAGAGGGAGAAGCAGGGGGAGTGGGAGAGGGAGAAGCAGGCTTCCCGCCGAGTGGGGAGCCCAATGTGGGGCTTGATGTGGGGCTCTATGTAGGGGTCAATGTGGGACTCAATGCGGGGCTCGATCCCAGGACCCTGGGATCATGACCTGAGCCGAAGGCAGACGTTTAACGACTGAGCCACCCAGGTGCCCCAACAGTTCATCAGTCTTAATCAGCTTTTGAAAGCTGCGTCAAAAATAAAAATGGCTGATTCTTAGACGTGGTGATCTACGCATACGTACACATATATGTATGCTTATGGAGACACACACTTCTGTCTTGCTTTTGGATGTTTTAGAATGAGCTTTGACTTTAAGACATCCCCCGTCCATGTTGAAGAGCCCTGTGTGCACCTGTTCTATCTGTGAAGGGCAGGTTCCTAACCTGGGGTGGAGGCCCAGTGGCCCGTGGGTGGGCCTCACCAAGGTCTGGGAATCCCTGCAATTGTAAGTCAACACTTGCATGGGGGGCTAAGTTACGCAGCCTCTCCAAGCTCTTTTAGGCATCTGTAAGATGGGGGAAAATAATACTGGCCTCATCGGGTTAGCGTGAGGGTTAATGGGAAAACACACTCCAAGCACTTAACATGATGCCTGGCCCCAAAGTGTTCTCTATATATTAGATGCTGTTATTATAACTATTGTTGTTATTTTGATGTGCCTATGTGAAATTTAAATGGATATAAAAAGCCACAGATTCTTACCAGATTTTTATTTATTTTTATTTATTTATTTATTTATTTTTTAATCTTACCAGATTTTTAGAGGGAGCTTTGGACCCAACACGGCAAGAACCGCTGTCTCTGATAGGGCTACCGGAGAATAAATATCTCAGAGTCTAAGTCACTTTGTCAGAAATGGGAGAGGGAGGCATGTGATTTGTGAGGCTGACCCATCTGGGGGAAATTCCTATGGTCCCCGGGAAGCAGGAGGACTCGGCAAAGTTTGTATGTCACTCCTGTTTTTCTTCCACCTTCTATTAATTAAAAAAAGGTTCTTTTTTTTTCCCTTACTCTTCCTACTTTTTTTTTTTTCCTGAATGAAGTCCACGGGGCATAGTCCTCTCTTCCGCACATACACAAATCCTGTTTCCCCTCGCGTTCTTTTCTCTCGGTGTCTTTGCTATTATTATAACAATGTTGCCTTTTCAGCATTTAATTTCATAATTACAAAATAAAAGTGCCAACCGTACACTGCAGCTTTTCTCATGACATAAGTAAATGCAGCTATTTCCACTTTACAGGTTTGCAAACTGAGCCAGAGGAGGGCATATTTATTATGTATGTACAGAGTCAGAAATAGTTACTCTCAATTCAGGTTATGCCAAACCCATGTGCCAAGTAAAACATCACAAAGGGGACTTCCTCCAATGCAGTGGCCCCAGGAATCCAGTTACCACAAACTCTGTGGGGGAGGAAGTGTCTGTCTCCTGTCATAAATCTGCAGACTCTTAGCTATGGCTGAATGGTTAAAACTACACTCCTGATAATCTCCATGATTTTTCACATAGAAACGAAGACCAATAGCTGTGCAAGTTACAGAATACCAAATTACGTGTAGTAAAAGGAGACAGTCAAGCCCTTCATCTAAAAATTAACTGCTTGAGGAAAGATATGGTTATAAAGTTAAATGGTGTAATTCTGTGTATGGAAATGGCTGTCCTTTCTTATATTTAAAATTTACCTTAGGACCTAATTACCTCTCCACAAAGCCAATTTCTAAATGGGAAACATTCCTCTGGCTGGATGTTCTTTCCATTTTTTGGGGACCCAGTGGAATAGTGCTGCTCAGTGATCAAGGAGAAAGTGTCAGTGCTCAGAAGCGAACTCCCTCAATGAAAGCCTCCCTGAAAACTGGCCTCATTCATCATTATCTGTTCTCATCTTGAGGCAGCATGCCAGCTTCCCAACCATATGGAATTCTGTGAGAAGGATGTTCCAGGGGGTGAGAAACTGACCCACTGTGCGGAGAGGTCTCTGGTGGAGTTCCCAAGGAAGAGACCAGAGGGATCTCTATTTAGCCAACTCGCTTTGTCTTCCTCCTATCTTCCAGTTGACTTTAGGGCCCGCTGTTGTTCTGATGTGGCATCCTATTGTGCACAAGCAAGATGCTAATTTGGGATCATTTTGCAAATGGCATTCTCTTTTCCTACTTGCAATAACACTGTTTCTTTCTGGAATTCTGTTCATCAAAAAGGTCTGACGTTGATTTTGTCTCAATTTTTATTATCAAGGAAGCGAAGTCTTCTGTGCTCCTCTAATCTGAATTGGAAGGGAAGCCCCGTGCAATAATATCATGACTTATAATGCCAAATATTTGTGCTTCTGCTGGTTCCCTGAGTCCCAGAGTCTAGAGGCCAGAGTTGCTTTGTTCATTCATGACACACTTGTCCATCCCTGACTTCATTTAAAGCACAGTTCTGGGTGCCGTGGAGACTGTAAAGATGGATGGGACCGAGATGAGGTCGGGCGGATGAGGACTGTGCATCTGAAAACATGAATGTGGTGTGTTGCAGGGGTGCAGAAGGATTCCCACGGAAGGTCAAAATCAAGAGAGATTGTTTCTAGCCCTTAGGTGGGGCAAGACTTCTTGAAGGAGATGGCATTTAACTAGGTGAATACTGTGGGCAGATCCAGAAAAGGTGACCTAAGCTGGGAATGGGATTTTGACTTTATGTTCCTTTAAAGAATAATTCTAGGTCCTTATATTCTTTATGGAAACTAGGGTTAGTGATGATCAGAATGCGCCTTTCTTTCATCCCCCAACTTCAGGTTCTTTTGGTCATAAGGCATGTGGCCTTAAAGCAAGAAAGTGTAAAAATAAAAAATGCAAAGACAAAGAGCAGGTTGACGACAGGGGCATTTCGGATCATAGTGAGCATCTCTTCCACACTGGAATAATTTGTCAGGTCATCGTGCCAGATAAATAGAATTTCGAACTGAAAACAGGACCAAAGTTTCAAAGTCCTCAATTTCCAAATGGCTATCACATGGCCTTTATCTGTTTACAGAAGAAATCACAGTGGAATAAGGCAATCACCCTTTCCTGGAAAGCAAGAAGGATGCATTTCCTGGCGCTGTAAATAGAACCTCTGTGAGTCTGGCCACCCCCGCTTCTCAAGGAGACTGCAGACGGTGGACGGTAACAGCCCCTGTCTTTCGGGCAGGAATAATTAATGGAGTAAGTGTAGGTTTGTGGCTTGCGAGCAGCCGGGGTGAAACTGCCTGTCCATTTCAGCTTTCGCCTAAACCACCGGGACGCTTACTTCCTGAGTCAATGGTGATCTCGCAATGCTAACAAAAGACCCCCATTGATCACTGCCCTCTCATAATTGCTGCCAGTGTGAGGCTGTCCCTCACAACTTGTTGACATCTCTTGACAATTTAAATATGGCCTGTGCTAAAGGCCCAAAGCCATCATAACGCAGGGTGAAGAATGAAAAGGCAAATATGAACTTTTGCAGCAAACTCAAGTTCAGGGTGCAACAATGCTTCTCGAGTGATGACATTTAATTGTGCATTAGGAGCCTTTCCACTGGAGCCTCCAGGTTCTGCTTGAGCTGAGAGGTTGCTGGTAAGCTAACTCTTAAGTAGCCCCATAACCTTTCAGAAACGAGAAATCAGGAGGCATTGTGTTTCCAATAGCAGTTGGGTGTGTTAGGAACCCCCAGAAGGAAAGGTCTCACACCAAGGGTGGGGTGAAAATTGGCAGCCTGTGTCTGAAAAACGGCTTTGCAATTCATCCGGACTCAGGCTCAGCAAACTGTCCTGAGGGCTCAGCAAACTGTGGCCTTCGGCCAAATCCAGCCCAATGCCTGTTGTAAATAAAGTCTTACGTAATGGAGCACAGCCACACCCATTTGTTTACATAATGTTTATGGATCTTTGGCTCTGCAACAGCAGAGCTGAATGGCCGAGACGGATTGTATGACCCGCAAAGCTAAACAATCTTTCCTATCTAGCCTTCTACAGAGAGAGTTTGCTCCAATGTATATGGCCGGATGGCAATTTTCATATGAAATCACCAAACTGGCTGCTTGGGTGGCTCAGTCGGTTAAGTGTCTGCCTGCAGCTCAGGTCATGTCAGGGCCCTGGAATCGAGCCCCACATTGGGCTCTCTGCTCAGCGGGCAATCTGCTTCTCCCTCTTACTCTCCCTCTGTGCTCTCTCTCTCTCTAATAAATAAAATCTTAAAAAAAAAAGAAAGAAAGAAAGAAAGAAATCACCAGACTGAGCTTTCAGTAGGAGATTCTGTAATCTTAGAGAAGCCTTGCAATTAATTGTGCTTTGAAGCCTAGAGAGCTGGACCTGAGACACTGAGGCCACAGTCTAGCCTTATCATGAAGCTTTCAAACTCTCGGGCATTATTCTGGTTCTAGTTCCCTAAGACACTAGTGCCTGTAGCCAACAGTCTAGCCTCCGTGATTTCGGGAACATGGCAAAACTGGAAGAATCGGAAGGCCCTGGAGTCCTCAAGGTCTAAATGGCTGATTTCTGAAATGGAGGTATAAAAGCTCAACACAAGTCTTTGATTCGCATTTGGTTTGGATGACTATAAAGATTTCCAGTCCCATACATAAATTTAGCAAAAGTTAAGCATGCTTGTTCTAGTGTTCCATAGTTAAATTCAAGTTTCTGGACTGCTTAGAGAAAGAATTCTTCTTCTTTATAGTTGAGGAAGAATTAATCTCTAAGGCACCAGATTACTACGATTGTTAAAAATATAGTAGTTGTTTGGGTCAAAAGCTCTCTGAAATGTACCATATACTCTTAGCATGAAAGTCCCCGATTTAGGTCTGTTGCCAACATGGGCGCCGAACTGAGACCCAGCACTGGAGGCTCTCCTTCCTGTTTTCTTCCACTTTCTACTGCCAGCTTCATAAACTCTCACACACATAGAGAAGATGTCCTTTGCCCTGAATGAAAGCCAGCTGGCTGATGTGTTGAGAAAGATTCTGAGGATACATCTAGGGGCAGTAGAAAAGGGCTCCATGACCCATGATTGGTGTGTGTGATGATTCCAGAGAGGAGGTTAGGTATCTTTTGCTACATAATTCTGATTCTTGCTCTGTGGCTTCCAGGGCTTCTGAATGGCAGAGTCGTTTTTTTTGCTTTGTTATCAGCTCTGAGATCTGAGGCTCAACGTTCCTGTTGCTGGGTCTTAGCATCGTCTCATCTTCTGTTCCTCTGGTTACTTCACTTTTCTCCCCCCCTTTCCTATATCCATCTATTCTTCTTGGCTCTTCTGACTGTAATGACTTCTCTTGAGAAGTGTGTCTTTAGACACTCCTGGTCAAGAAGGTGCTTCTTTCTGCTCTCCAGGGCCACAGTTTACAGGTGTGCAGACTGGGACCCGGACAAGGTTGCCTGGGCAAAGATGGGAATGGAGGCTTTCGGCCAGTGTGCACCCTGCGCCTTTCACATTGATTCATCTGCATTCTACTACCTGTCTCCTTTTCTCTCTCTCTTTTTTTATCCATTACCTGTGCATCCTAGTTTTATTAAACGGATTATAATACATTTGTTTTGATGCTCAGATTGGCCCAGATTTGGCCAGTGGGAGCCCTTTCAAGCTGGTTCCTTGGTTCTTTTGACATATCTCTATCATTTTTTTGTAAGTACTTCCTTTCTTTCTGCACAGCACAAAATTCCAGATTCATCTTTACCTTCCTTGCCTCAGCTCTGGCATCAGCTACTTCTGTAAGAAGCCCTGGTTCCTTTCAGCTGGAGATGATATTTAGAAACCGAGACTGGGTGGTAGGTGTGCTGGCAGGTAACTGGGGTGTAATTGCTTTTAGAATTTAAAGGTGTTTTAAAAATTATTAATGAGGGCGCCTGGGTGGCTCAGTTGGTTAAGCGACTGCCTTCGGCTCAGGTCATGATCCTGGAGTCCCGGGATCGAGTCCCGCATCGGGCTCCCTGCTCGGCGGGGAGTCTGCTTCTCCCTCTGACCCTCCTCCCTCTCATGCTCTCTGTCTCAAATAAATAAATAAATAAATCTTTAAAAAAAATTATTAATGATATCATGAATAGATATTGATACTTCCAATTCCAATCCAAACCTATAAGTTCTTCTTTGCTTTCCCCATTCCATTTTTTGTATTTTTCTTTTTTTTTTAAAGATTTATTTATTTATTTATTTGACAGAGAGAGAGACACAGCGAGAGAGGGAGCACGAGCAGGGGGAGTGGGAGAGGGAGAAGCAGGCTTCCTGTGGAGCAGGGAGCCCCATGCGGGGCTCCATCCCAGGACTCTGAGATCATGACCTGAGCTGAAGGCAGACGCTTAACGACTGAGCCACCCAGGAGCCCCGTGTATTTTTCTTTTTTTTTTAACTTTTTTTTTAAAGATTTTATTTATTCATTTAAGACACAGAGTTAGAGAGAGAGAGAGCAGGGGGAGAGGCAGAGGGAGAAGGAGAAGCAGGCTCCCCGCTGAGCCAGGAGCCTGATGTGGGCCTCGATCCCAAGACCCTGGGATCATGACCTGAGCTGAAGGCAGACGTTTAACCATCTGAGCTACTGAGGCGCCCCTTGTATTTCTTTTCTTTACACATAGAACCATGACTCTCAACAGTACATCCTACCTATTCATTTGATCAGTTCTATAACACATTTAATTTCCATTTGAATTTGTTCTCCCTTGGGCATCTTGTAATTTCTGAAATAGTTTTGTCTTTTCCTTTTATTTCTTCCTTTGGTAAAATTAAGTCTCATTATGTGTCTTCTTGTTTCTTGTCCATTTTTATTCTTAGTTTTTGGATATACTTAGTTACATGTTTATTTGAAAATAATTCAGTTTGTCATATTGTGTTATAGGCATCTTTTGCTTCATGGTTGGATTTTGGGGGATAGTTTTTATTAGCTGAAATATCGTTTACATTTTTATTTCCTTCTGACAGTAGTATTATATGCAATTGGTTAGATTTTTTTTCTATTCCTAGGCATTTGGTGGGTGAGTTTTCTAAATCGAAAGCACCATTTTCTGTCACTATAATAAAGTTCAGTATCTTTATTTTTAAAACATTTTTAAAAAGATTTTATTTATTTATTTGAGAGAGAGAAACAGAGAGTGACAGAGCTAGCGAGAGAGGGAACACAAGCAGGGAGGGGCAGAGGGAGAAGCAGGCTTCCCGCTGAGCAGGGAGCCCGACACGGGGCTCGACCCTAGGACCCTGGGATCATGACCTGAGCCGAAGGCAGACACTTAACTGACTGAGCCACCCAGGTGCCTCAGTTCAGTATCTTTAACGGATAATGTTGATGATGATGGAGATGGGGTGGACTGGGAGTGGCCACGAAGTCTTACTTTTTTGTTTGTTTCCGGAGGTTTCTTACCTTTAGTTACTTACTTCCTTCTTGGCTTTCGTTGCTGCATATCCAGGCAACACTGCTTCTTGTCTGTTTTTCTGATTCTCTCCACCAGCCCCCCCCCCTCCCCCCCGCAATGATTCTTCAAGGTTGCCATTGCTGTCCTGCTCACTTTCAAGTCACTTCCCAGGAACAGATTCCCTGAACTACCACTGAGACTCTCTTTTATCTTCAGACCTGAAATTTTCTCCTGACCTTACTTCTTGCCTCTAGGTCTATAGGTCAGCTCTGGCTTGGCTTGGCACTGGTGAGTTCTGCATTTCTTTTCATTCCAAGAACTAGACTGAAGGACCAGTCCCCCACTGTTCTCATAGCAGAGGGCAGGAACAAAGAGGTTGACCCAAATTATTCAAGCACATTTGAAGCTTCTGCTTAGATATGACATATATAACATTTGTGCTTATTCATTGACAAAGGCAAGTCACACAGCTAAGCCTCCCAATGAGGCCAAGAAGTGATCTCCTCCCACATGCAAACATAGCAAAAGTGAGGAGTGGATTATACTCGTATGGGGAAGGGAGATGTTAAAATGCTCATGCGCACAGTAAATTTTCAAGTGGGAGATTTTATTAAACAGATTTACCCAAATTAATTGGCCATAGGGACCTTTCCTGGAGGTACATCTCAAATTCCCCAGAGAATACTTCAGGAAATGCTGCTCTGCTCCATCTGCAGGTGTTAGAACTAACCTCTGGAAAGGCTTTCTTTGAAAGTCTGGGTAAGTGGAGTATATACAGTTCTGAAACTCATGTTTCAATGAGTGAGAGCCAGACTTTAAAACCTTCCCATGTCAGCAAGTCCAATGCCCCTTTATTAGCTAACACTTCTTTAGCCCTAAAGTCCTATAAAAAGCAGATTTGGAAAATAAACTTTAAGTTCTCATGCTTTCTGATCCTTACGGATATCAGTGATCTTGTTAGGAACCATCCCCTTCCCCAACCATCTTTTTTTCTCCCCCTCAAATAACCCATTATTAAGGAGTTATCATTCGTGTTTCTTCAAATAAGAACATCAAGAGTCTCCCCATCTGATTGTTTTATGTCTCTTTCTATATGAATGGTGTCTTTCTCAGATTCAACTTACTAACCACCGCTTCTAGCATGGTATCTGATATATGAATAATAAATTGCTTTGAGTGCTGAAAAATTGCCAACTGAGCAGGTGATATGCTCATGGCAGGGTATCTTCACTCTGTGGGCTTTGGCTCTATGGAAAGCAGAGACATAAAACTTAAATTAGGAACACATATTCTTTTTTTATAGCATAAGGTAAGTGTCTCATAACCTTGGAGTGATGAGATACAGTTCATTAGGCTAAAAAGAATGGAAACGAGGGTGTCCTCATTCATGTACCCAGCTTGGTGGTTACCTTGGGCAATTTACTCTTCTTTAGTCTCCTCACTTGCCACATAAGCAATACTGCATGAGGCCTGGAAGAAATTCTGCTAATAAAGCTTGCAACGATGAGAAAAGTATTGCAGAAGGAGGAGATGTGCCCTACAATACTGTGTCAGTGGTATTCATTTTCTTTTTCTCCTTAGTATGTGTCTTTCAAGGTTTTTTTTCCCAATGTTTGCACTGTGGTAACAAAATATGTAACATGAAATGTGTCATTTTGATAATTTTAAGTGTAGAATTCAGAGGCATTAAGCACATTCATATTGTTGTGCAACCCTCACCACACTTCACTTACAGGACTTTTTCATCATCCTGAACAACAAGTCTACCCATTAAACAAAAAAATCCCCGTCTCCCCTCCCCTCAGCCCCTGGCAACCTCTGTTCTACCTTCTGTCTCTGTGAATTTGCCTATTCTAGGTCCGTCCTGTGAGTGGAGTCATATGCTATTTGTCCTATTGTGTCTGTTTCTTTTAGTATAATGTCTTCAAGGTTCATCCATGTTGTCACATCCAACAGAATTCTCTTCTTTTTACCTCCAAATAATATTCCATTGTATGTATATACCACATTTCGCTTATCTGTCCGTTGACAGACGTTTGAATTGTCTCTGTCTTTTGGCTATTGGGAATAATGTTGCTAGGCACAATAGTGTGCAAGTGAAGCCTCTTCTGGAAGGTTCTGGTCCACCTCTGCAGCCTTGAAGTCCCGACACTCAGTTTGGTGGAGGTACAGCGTCTAACAGATAGAAAAGGGCAACTGGCCGCAGGCCAATGGTTAAAGTTCTGGCTTGAAGTTTTATAAGCTCAGCTCTCTTCCCCTTTTTTCCTCAGGGCAGACCTTTTCCTGGAATCAAGTTCAGCTCTTAGAACCACTCCATGGGTGGCTGATGGACAAAGCAATAAAGCTGACCGAATCCGGCTCCTTTCCATATTAATGGGACCATTTGCTGTTGCGGGATTGAAAGTATTACAGTTGAGTGACAGTTGTTTAATATTCTAATTACATAAACTTTCTGTGTTACAGTTTTGCCATTTGACATATGAGATTTCATAATGTGATTGAATTTGTATGTTGGAACTATGTTTATTAATGGAGACTGACATGGTTCTAGTAAGAATTTATGTTAAGCTGACTGAATGAGTGATGTGGGAAATCCACGGTGATCCTCTGGGGGAGCCTGGAGTACAGACTGACCAGAGTCTTTTCTGTTTCAGTTTCACAAGAACATTTCTTGGAGACGAAGTTCACGTTTTCATTCATTTGGACACATTGCGGGATGATTGGATGTGAGATGAGGGAAGAAAGACTGGCTCAGAAAACGGGAACTTGCAGAGGCCCGACGTCAAAGGAGCTGCTCCGTAAAGAGATTGTCTGATGCAGGAGGGCACAGAAACACACTCAGAACGTCTGATTTTATTATCTTTTCTTTTACAAGGCTTTCTTGGCTGTGGGTATAAATACATACTAGTTAGCAGAAGCTTTAGGCTTTTCTTTGGAGAATAACTAAGGTCTACTCATTCCAAGCTGGAAAACTGGGTTGGGAGCCATTTTTCAGAGTAGCTATGGCCTCAGAAGGTGGCAACATGATTTTTGCCTCTGCACTCAACTTAGAGCTGAATCAAATTGGGCCTCAGCCAGGAGGTTGCAACAATTTATAATTTAGTGGGGTTAGGCTTGTGCTGGTCTCCAAAGGTAGTTTAAATTGAGTTTAAACAGATTTATGCAAAACTCCAGCACAATATTAGTAAGATTCAAATAAATCAGAAAACTATAGGCATTTTCATCTTCTAGGATATTACAATTTTAAACCGGCAGAGAGAGTTTGTATGCCAGCAAGGTTAAAAATTATAAAGCAGGGGCGCCTGGGTGGCTCAGTCGTTAAGCGGCTGCCTTCGGCTCAGGTCATGATCCCAGGGTCCTGGGATCGAGCCCCGCATCGGGCTCCCTGCTCGGCGGAGAGCCTGCTTCTCCTTCTCCCTCTGTCTGCTGCTCTGCCTACTTGTGCTCTCTCTCTCTCTGTGTTAAACAAATAAATAAAAATCTTTAAAAAAAAAAATTATAAAGCAAACAGATGAGTTCTATCCCTAACCAGATTTCAATTTTTAAAAATGATTGTATATTAATTTTTTTTAAATTATGAAGGTAATATAATTATCTTACAGAAAACATAGAAAAGAAAAAAAATTACTCATAAGACAATACCCTTAAGCAGCCTCTAATGAATTTTGGTATAATTCTTTATAGTCTTTTCCCTCAGCGTAACTATTTATCTTTTTTTCTTCACATATTTGTCATCATAATTTAAGGACAAATTTGTATCTTATTCTTTTCATTTAATATTGCACTAAAACATTTCCCATGTTTCTATATTGTCTTCATAGCCATAATTTTAAATGGTTTAATTGAGGGAAAGCAAGTAATGCAGAGCATTTACCTCACTTCCAATTTTGTAGTAAACTAGACCATGGGCATTTGCAGATTTATCATTCAAGATTTCAGCTGTTCTCAAGCAATTCCAAAGGCCCAAGGCAAGTAATAATTAGTAATTTTAACGAAGCATTTGGGGGAATTTGAATCATAAGATCAGAGTCCAGGAGCTAGCCAGCCAGTCCATGAACTGATTGCCCAATATCAGGATATTAACGTAGTTTTTCTATTTTCTGTTTGTCCCATATGCATTTTATGGGAAATTATTGTATTAGTTTTTGCTGCATAACAAACCACTAAGAACTTAAATGCTTAAAACAACAAACATTTATTATTTAGCTCATGATGCTAAGGTTGGCTGAAAAGGCTGGGAGAATTCTGGCCTGGGATGACTCGCTGGGGCTGGGTGGCCTAGGACGCACTCGTCACGTATCTGGGGTTGGTGGGGTGTTGACCAGAGTGGCTTGGCCTACTCAGCACGTGACCTCTCTAGAGTGAACTGCTGGTGGTCCCATGGTTTTAAGTGCAGAAAAAGAAAGCAAAATCCACATGCAAGCATTTCTCAATCATTTTTCAATGTGCTTGCATCATATTTGTTAATGTTCCATAGGAGAAAGAAAACCATATGGCCAAGCCCAAACCAAAGTCCATTAATAGACTTTACCTTGGATGGACAGACAAGCAATATCATATTGCAAAGAGGCAATGCATACTGGAATAGAAAAAGATATTGTTTGCAAGTTAACTACCACTATTTCATTTGTAGATGTATGATCACATTTGGGAATCTGCAAAAGTCTGGCAGAAATCCAAAGGCCCCACCATTTGTGATTTATGAGGCGGGGGATCTTCTAGTCATGGGCAAGTATTGTAAATAATACTTTAATACTGCTCTTTGTGTATATTTTTTAAAACTCTTTTGAATTATTTGGTTAGGATAGATTCCCAGGAGAGGAATTACTAGGTCAATGAGAATGAGCGTTTTTATGTCTCTTAATACTTATTTCAAGCTTGTTTTTCCAAAAGTTGTGTTGAATCATGCACTGTCAGCAATGTAGGTTTGATTATGCACAAGATTACCTGTTTTGCCACACTTTGGTTAGCACTGAATGTTATCATTAATAGAATTTGCTAGTCAAAAGCTAAAAAGTGGTTCCTAACTTCCACGGGTGTTTATTAGTCTTCTAGGGTGGCCATACCAGAATGCCACACTGTGGCTGGCTTAAACAACAAAAATTTATGTCCTCACAGTTTAGTGGCTAGAAGGCCAAGATCAAGAGGTCGGCATGTTGGGTTTCCCTTGAGGCCTCTTTCCTAGACTTGCAGACGGCCATCTTCCTGCTGTGTCGTCGCATGGCTTTTACTCTGTCTGCGCACATTCCTGCTGGCTCTTCCTTTTCTTAGAAGGCCATCAGCCATATTGGATTAGGGCTCCACTCTGAGGACCTCACTTAACCTTCATTATCTCTTTAAAGGCCCTATGTCCAAATGCAGTCACGCTGGGGATTGGGGGGAATACAATTCAGTCCATGACAGGGTGGGTCTAGGTTTTGTGAGGCCTGAAGCTTATATAATTTGGGGGCCCTCTTTTTTTTTTTTTTTTAAAGATTTTATTTATTTATTTGACAGGGAGAGACACAGCGAGAGAGGAAACACAAGCAGGGGGAACGGGAGAGAGAGAAGCAGGCTTCCCGCGGAGCAGGGAGCCCGATGCGGGGCTCGATCCCAGGACCCTGGGATCATGACCTGAGCCGAAGGCAGACGCTTAACGACCGAGCCACCCAGGTGCCCCTGGGGGCCCTCTTTAAAAAGAATATAGAATCACAATATATAGTTGCTAGGTGCTCTTCCGGGCCTTGGAAGGGCACTGAAGCTTAGGCCCCTGGGGTGGCACCGTTAGCCTGCCTCTGGTCATTTCTGTTTTGCACTTCGGTTAACAGTGGGCATAAATGCTACTCATTTGTATATCTGCCAGGTATACAGCTAAGGATATTGGTTTTGAATAAAAAGTGGCAGAAGAGGAGTATTACTGTTTAGCATGGAAGGTTCTCAAGCTTGAAGCTTTGGGTTTAAACAGACACGGTAAGGTTTCTAGGAGAGGTCTTACTTCCTCTGGTAGAGCAGCAAACCACTTACGTGGTGTGTTTGTCTTGGTGACAATGAATGTGTCTTATTGCCTCAAGTATTTTACCTCTGCCATCTGAGCACATGCCTGACACATGATTAAGAGGGAACCAAGCTTCATTCTTTAATTAGACATGGGGCTCAGAATCTAAGTTCTCCGGAGAGAGGGAACACACCAACGTAAATTTACACTAAGATATAAATGCCTTATGCTAGATTTTCTAGGAGTAGGTTTTCATAAGGGGAAGCAAAATGGCACTTCTCGAAAAGAAGGTATTGAAAAATGGAGTTTGGGATGCTGATGACAAGCTTCACTCTTAAAAATGCTGGATGTATGGGCGCCTGGGTGGCTCAGTTGGTTAAGCGTCTGCCTTCGGCTCAGGTCATGATCCCAGGGTCCTGGGATGGAGTCCCGCATCGGGCTCCCTGCTCTGTGGGGAGCCTGCTTCTCCCTCTCCTCCCCACTTGTGCTCTCTATCTCACTATCTCTGTCTCTCTCAAATAAATAAAATCTAAAAAAAAAAAATAAAAAAAAAGGTTTTAAAAAAAAAATGCTGGATGTAACACTTTCACTATTTGCAGATGACATGGTACCATATACAGAAAACCCTGAAGACTCCAGAAAAAAGCTGCTAGAACTGATAAATAAATTCAGTAAAGTTGCAGGATATAAAATTAATACCCAGAAAACAGCTGCATTCTTATACACCAATAATGAAGTAGCAGAAAGAGAATTTACGAAAACACTTCCATTTACAATTTCACCCCAAATGATACAATGTCTAGGAATGAGCTGAACCAAGGAGGTGAAAGATCTGTACTCTGAAAACTACAGAAAAAAATGTTGGATGGGCCAGTGCTGGCTATGGAAGACACGGTGGTTGTGTCCTAGCACAGAGTTGTCTGCATGGAGAATCTGTTGTCTCAGAAATGTGTTTCTGCTACCATTCCTGCTTCCTTCCCTGTCAGAAATAGGGGCCTGAACGCATTCAGGGACTTATGGGAAGGGGCAGGGCTGTGCTGTGACAGGCATTGCCTTAGACCAATGAGAGTGTAGAAACAGATGAAGCAGGCAAGGATCCTTGGGGGCAGCAATTACTCAAGCATGAGTCTTTGCGTAGAGGTTGAGGGGAGTTTGGAAAGTTGGTTTGACAGTGGGCTGGGTGGAAAGCAAAAGTAACATGGGAGTGCAGGTAAAAAGAGAAATTACGAAGAGAA
Source organism: Leptonychotes weddellii (assembly GCF_054177405.1). NCBI lineage: Eukaryota > Metazoa > Chordata > Mammalia > Carnivora > Phocidae > Leptonychotes > Leptonychotes weddellii. Next base: position 45,212,156 of record NC_138380.1, read on the forward strand.
ACCCTCATGAAATGACACATTTAAAGATACATTAACTACATATAGAAAAGGCAAATCTAACTTTCTTTCACTCCTGTTAAATAATACAGGTAATTCGTAGAGCTATGGAGATTGTTATTCAAAATCACCATGAACCTTCTGGCTCCTGGAAGACAGCCAGTGAAATTCCCAGAGCTGAAAGAGGCCTGTCTTAACTACCAGCCTGAGTTACCACTGACACCTAGCAAAACATGTAGGAAAATATTAGCATTTCCTATTCAAACAAATAGGATACAGTCTGGGGACAGAGGTTTATCTAATTTGCCTTTGAAAAGATAACATATAAGAAAGCACAGGGTTTAAACAGGAAAATCACTTTGCACAAAGTCACCAGTGATCCGAAGTGGGGTAGTCCTCATTGCCTCCGAGAACAAGCAGAGCATTGTCTCATTCATGAAAAAAAAAAACACCCTCTGATTTTCTAATTTTGCTCCAAACCAAATTCTCGGTTAGCATCTAAGGATGTATTTTCTTTGTCCTTCTCTTGCCTCCCTTCTTAATTTTCTTAACCTCCGATTTTTAATGGGGCTATCTAAGTGGATGTTGAAACAGTCCGAATGTTCAGAAAGAGTACATTTCCTATGTAAACAAACACAGCGCAGCTTAGAGAGAAAAGAAAGCAGTCTTGTCAACCCGAAAGGACCCAGCACATGGTAATTTTCGTAACTGAAGTATTCCAGGGATCCCAGAGTACAGGAACCATCCATAAAACGGGAACTGGACCACACAAAACACACCCATGGCTCCAGGCGGGCACGTTTGAAAGTAAGCAGACCTTGAGGAGTAGGAAGCAGGGGGTTTGCATCAAATGATCTTTATAAATACCCCTCTAAAATTAAAACCCTCTCGGGGCGCCTGGGTGGCTCAGTCGTTAAGCGTCTGCCTTCGGCTCAGGCCATGGTCCCAGGGTCCTGGGATCGAGCCCCACATCTGGCTCTCCCTGCTCGGCGGGAAGCCTGCTTCTCCCTCTCCTACTCCCCCTGCTTGTGTTTCCTCTCTCACTGTGTCTCTCTCTGTCAAATAAATAAATAAAATCTTTAAAAAAAAATAAATAAAATAAATAAAAAAAATAAAATTACATTAAAACCCTCTCTAAGCTTCTTCCAGGTAAAAATGTTGTTGTTTGGGGGGGCTGGAGGCGTTGAAACCCAAGCGCTGTGGAGAGGAAGACAAATAGACCGCCGAGGTTGGGGCTGGAGTGACATGACCTTGAGATTTTTGTTTTCTTTCTCAAGGTCTTTGACATGCGTCATTGGATTACAGTTTCAAGTCTGGGATTCTGATGGAATTCGTATCCATTGAGAATTTACTGTGCTTTGGGCACAGAACTAGATGGTTGTATACACATTCTCTCATTTGGGTTCTTCAAAGACAATACCTAATTATCCCTAGAGAAGTCATGGCCGAAAAGACAGGATGGTGAGAGTTCCTTAATCTATTCCAGACATGATTTTCTTTGGAAGTTCTCTGCCACTGTCAAAGGTGCTTTCTTTTTTTCTTTTTTTAAAGATTTTATTTATTTATTTGACAGAGAGAGACACAGCGAGAGAGGGAACACAAGCAGGGGGAGTGGGAGAGGGAGAAGCAGGCTTCCCGAGGAGCAGGGAGCCCGATGTGGGGCTCGATCCCAGGACCCTGGCAGATGCTTAATGACTGAGCCACCCAGGCCCCTCAAAGGTGCTTTCTTGTCTATCTTTTGGGAAAATTTTTGAGTGTCTGAAGTCTCTAAATAATAAGTGTTATTGGTGCAATCAGATAATTTTTTAAAACAGCAGGTGAGATGTTAATGTTGTAAAATAGAGTCTATCTGTGATTCTTGTAGCTTCCGTTCTAATTCCAGATGAAGTGCTGTGGGTGCCAGAGTCCAGATGAGCATTTTGGCACCTCCAAGGATGAACAGAACATAGGGAGAAAAAGAGATCCTGTTATCTTTCCATAGGGGCGGCCATTTAACTTCCCAGAGATGGAAGTCGAAATTTCCTTTGGTGTAAGTGGTAGCTTTTGACTGGCTGTAAGGAGAGGCTGAGTTTGTTTAATTTGGAGTAAAGTTTTATGAGTTAATCTCTAGTGAGGGAAAGGAGCAGTAAACACAGAACACATTGGTCATTATTTCAAGTATTTCCACATTCTTTCTCATGCATGAAAGGAGAAAAAAATTTCAAAAAAATGGGGAGGCATAGTGCTCAAACATGTGTGTGTGTGTGCGTGTGCTCATGCACATAATTTTGTTTTGACCAGACCATCTGGTGTACAATATAATCCAGTAGTGTGAAGGCAAACATTTACCAGGAGATTCACATGGTTTCTGCTGTGTATAAACATACTTGCTGAAGACTCTTAGGTTTCTAGAAAGTAGAGATAAACATAGATCTCTCTAGGCATATATTAACACAGTTCAATCCTTTACAGACCAAACTGTGATTTATTTTGGTGGCCCTTATAAACTCAGGTGGGTTAAAATGCCAGAGAGACATACACAATCTGGAAATGATCACTGTCCTGTCTGACAGAACTACCTTTCTCTTCAACTTTAGTAATAGAAGCAAAAAATTCAGGGATATTGTGATATGATTGTGTGCTGAAAAGTGGATTAAATCTCAATTAAATCACAACATAAATAAGACCTTAACTAAGAATGTTAAAAGGGAACTTGAAATGGTCTTAAAAACAAAGGAGGTAATTTGCCTGATTTATTAGGGGAGAGAAAAAGTAGCTTTGTGTGTGTTCTGTGGATTTCACGTTTAATGGGACAGACTTCTAGGGAAACTGCTGGGATTTGGGGAAGCTAAACCAAGAGCTCCTAACATGCTGGCTGGATTTTTAAGAGGCTAAAGGGAGGGAAAAAAATCACCCGCCCATCCAAACAACCAACCAACCAACCAACCAACCAACCAACCAAGCTGAGTGCCCAGGCCCTGGGAACATGGCCAGTTTCCAAAGGGGGTCCTGGATATCAGAAGCCCACTCAATGAGGGAGCACTTAAACTTCAAAAGGAAAAAGGGGATTTATTAGGAGGTTTGAGGGGAGTGTTCCTGTAACTGTTCTCATTCGTAGGCCTGCGGGTTGTTGAAAACCCTCCTGTAAGATACAGATATGGCTTTGGCTCTTCTGGTGTTAGCAGCAACTTGAACATTTTGCACTACCGTTTCTCTGAAAAGTCCAGGATGCAAGGTGCTTCCTTCAAAAGCCTCTCAGTCCTATACCAAGAATAGGCCACATTCAGCTTCACTGTGGGGTGGCGGTGGGGGTGGGGTGGGGTGCTGGAAGACATGCTTCTGGCTGGTCATGTGTCAGTAGGCAAGGGTGTCCCCTCTTGGGCCCTGTTTCCTCATGTGAAATGGGAGAGTTGTTCCTTAAGGAACTTTCCAGCTCTAAAATCCTATGATTCTCAGTAGGCCAGAAAATCCAGCTTCTGGGCAAAGAAAGCTCAGAGGGGCAGAGTGGAATCCTTTGTCAGAGGCCACACAGCAACTGACAGTTCTAAGAAGAACTTGAGACCGTATCTCTCTTCTGACAACTAGACTCTGACATCCAATAAGGCTGAGGGCTTTGGGAGGGCGATGACCATGCCTATCTCACTCATGATTGTGTGTCCCGTATGCCTGGCACATAGCCAGCAGTCGAGAGACATTTATTGACTCAATAAATGAAAGGATGAATGGAAGGCAGGGACTCCCTAGGAGCAACCTGCTTTTGAGGATAGGGCTTGCTCTGAGGTGTGGGATCAGCCAGTCTGAATTTCATACAGAGGAGGGCAGTCGCCCCGGCATGCTGGGAGAGAGACGGACAGAGTGACTCTTTGGGAGACTAAAACATTTCTGTCATTAATTCTGATGGCAAAATCTGGCTTGCTGTCAAGTGTCACACTTCTGGAAGCAATGCAAGGAACATTGGATGCTAGCTCTGACTCTGGATATTCGTGAGTCAAGAGGCAAACCTTGAACTGCCTAGGGTTGTGCAACAGAATTGCTTTGATTGGACGTGTGGAGGAAGGAGGTTACTCGAGGACTCTTTATAAAACATGTCACAAGTCTTCGACATAGCACATTGTGACCCCGTGCATACTCACCCAGGGAAAATTACAGCATTACGAGATGAAACTTTGCTTTTAGTCTGTGCTTGTACCCTGATACTTTATGAAAATTCCATTTTGTTTTTATTTTGTTATTTAAAAATGCTCAGTGCAATGCACTAAAAGTTGATTTCATGTCGGAGGGGTAGATGAACCATGAGAGACGATGGACTCTGAAAAACAAACTGAGGGTTCTAGAGGGGAGGGGGGTGGGAGGATGGGTTAGCCTGGTGGTGGGTATTGAGGAGGGCACATTCTGCATGGAGCACTGGGTGTTATGCACAAACAATGAATCATGGAACACTACATCTAAAACTAATGATGTAATGTATGGGG
>NC_138380.1:45216703-45238186 GCF_054177405.1 Leptonychotes weddellii
ACACTTAAAAAGAAAAAGTTGATTTCATGACTAATCCACAATCGCAAACAATACTAAAGGATATGTTTGAAGTGGAAGAGTTTGGGGCATTAGGTATTTGCTTTTGTTTCATTTTGATTTAAAACAATAGTTTTATTGAGATATAGTTTGATGTGCAGCACAATTCACCCATTTAAAGCATGCAATTCCAGGTGCGCCTGGGTGGCTCAGTCGTTAAGCGGCTGCCTTCGGCTCAGGTCATGATCCCAGGATTCTGGGATCGAGCCCCGCGTCGGGCTCCCTGCTCCACCGGAAGCCTGCTTCTCCTTCTCCCACTCCCCCTGCTTGTGTTCCCTCTCTCTCTGTATCTCTGTCAAATAAATAAATAAAATCTTAAAAAAAAAATAAAGTATGCAATTCCACGGTTTTTAACATATTCCCGGAGAAGTGCAACCAACCCGGCGATTTTAGAATATTTTCATCCCCTCAAAAAGAAACCCCATATTCTTTAACTATCCCTCCCCATCCCCCCATTTCCCTGGCTCCCCAGCCCCGGGCCACCACTCATCTACCTTCTGTCTCTCGTAGATTTGCCTATTCTGGACATCTCCCATGAACGGAGTCAGAGAACATGTGGCTTCTTTCTCTGAGCATCCTGTTCTCTAGGTCCATCCAGGTTGTCGCATGTGTCAGCCCGTCGGTCCTTTTAATGGCTGAATAATGTTCCGTTGGGTGGGGTATACCACGTTTCGTGGATCCCTTCATGGAGGCATTTCATCTTTAGTTACAGAGGCGGCTGCCTGCTCCTGCTCAAGTCTTCCCGGAATAAGTAATGTTTAGCATGGGAAAGGATGGCCGGGCGGAAGCCCCGGAGCTCGGACCCCGCACTGTGAGAATGTTCCCTGGGCCCGCCCCTAACCGCCCGGTTCACAGCGCCCAGCTTCCTGGGTCCTCCTGCCTTCTCACCGCCTTCTCACCGCCGTCCGGAGGCGCGGAGGGGGTGTGCGGCTGGAGATGGGGGGCACAGAGCCCTCGCTCCTTCCTCGGGGGGCGGGGAGCCACGAGCCAGGACGAGCGCAGGAGCAGGGCACGTGTCAGGGCCCCCGAAGAGCGCTCTGGAGCGTCCCGTTCCGTCCTGCGAACGGCCCTCAGTGCCCGGAGCCGCCTGGCAGGAAGGAGACCCTCGTCCACCCGCCAGGTTTCAGGTGAAACCCGTTCCGCAGAGGGAAGTTGCTCCCAACCGCATTTTATCACCTCTCGTTCTTTAAACTTGCCCTTTTTAAGTTCCTCAGTCTCACCAAAATCGCAAAGACAAACGACTAAGTTGCAACCTGAGCCTCTTTTCACGTCAGTGTTATTGTTTTTTTAAACGTCACCCTTCACGCTTTTAAATGAAAATGTAAGTGATACGTGTGCAAATCCTTGGGTGGAAGACAGTGGGTGCACTCTTGCCCCCAAGGACCTTACAACACTTAATAGAGGGCTTGATTTAATGTTCACCGAAAGGCCCCCTTTGACTCGACCCGATTGCTGGAATTTTCTGGGTTATTGAAGCTGTGCCATTTTTCATTTTCTTGGCCTTGGCCGTGACATTCCGTGCTGACCTGGCTGTGTCTGCCTGCTCGGTGTCTGAAATGTACCAGGCATTTTCCTTGGGTGTCTGCTAACCCAGCGTTGTGCAGGATGGGTTCAGGGAGGAGAAACCGTGCCCCAGAGCAGGGCGGAGCGGAGGGGGCGCCCCTCGGAGAGAGCCCTGGGCCTGCCCGCACAGGCGGCGGTAACCGGAGCCGAGTGCCCGGCGGGGCCGTGCGGGGCCGGGTGGTGTCTCTCAGCCTCACCCAGAGGCGCCAGACGCGCGTTCCAGACGGGCCTCGGCGCGTGTGTCTGCGGACGGACCTGGGAGAGTGGGTGGGGCTAACCTTCCCAGGCAGCGGCCCCGGCAATCGGCCGCCCCGAAGGTTCCAGTGAAGGTGCGAGCGAGGGCGCTTCTCGAAGCAGGAGGATGTATGTTTGGAAGGTACTTACTGAATGCTCACTACGCACCAGGTAGCCTTCTGGGCATTCAAGATACATTGCAGGACACACTGGAGATTGTTTCTATCTTTATGGTTTTCTTGTTTCGCCGGGAGGCAGGAATCCAATGATCAAATATATAGCTATAACATGATTCAGGCTTTGAAAGAAAAATAAAGCAAATAAGGAGTGTAGAGTGAGGTGCTCTCATAGACAGAGAGGCCGGGGAAGAGTTTTTCAAGGAGGTGATGCTTAGCAGGGATATGAATGGAGCCAGCAAGAGAACTGGTGGATTTCTAGGGATTTATATTCCGGGCTGAGGAGTTGGCAGGTGCAAATGTCCTGAGGAAGGTGCTTGCTTGGCATGCTAGAGGAGCAGCAGAGGTACAGCGTAGCTGGCCCCAGGCAAAGAACAGTGGGGGTGGAGTTGCAGGGACCCCATCCTATAGTGCCTTGCAGAAGTATGAGGCCTGATGTGAGTCGGGTCCGTGCCTCAGTTTCCTTATTTCATGCTGTTTGAGATGATAGGATGTAAAGTGAAATGTGTGGATGTAGGAGGCACTTAGGAAAGGCCAGCTATCGTTCTCCTCTCCCAGGAGATGGCAACAGGACCATCTGTGATGCCCACATCCTCACCGGACTTGTCCAGTTCACCAGGATTGTCACCCTTTGATTTTGCCTTGGGCTGGGCATTTAGGAAGTCTAGTTTATCTCTGCTTTTGACTTTCACTAGATCTCCTGGGTGTTGACTTTGATTGTGGTGGAGAAAGGAAACGGAAGACCTATGCCTTGGGAGTGCTTTTCTTGGCTAGCCAGCAAGGACTGCGTTTCTAGTTGGTCATTGTATTTGGTGCCCAGAGGAGAAAGAAACATCTGGTCCTTCATGAAGCGAGAGAAGGGGCCTGGGTGCCCCGCAATCTCTTCAGCTCCCTCCTGTCATTCTAAGACTGTATTATGAATGTTCACTTTACCCCCCAGCACCTGTTTGTTTGGTTGGTTTTTCTCTGACAATACCAGACAAAGTTCTTCGGAGACTAGATGATAATATGAGTATAAGCGGAGTGCAAGAGGACCCAGTAATGTAGCTAGGAAGACAGCGAGAATGTTGGTCCGTCAGTTATGATGTAATAACGTATTTATTTTGTCAAAGGTCCCATATCATTCTGTTGCACTGAACACCAGGCGTAATCTGCAGAATCCATAGCTCCCAGGCCCTCCCAGAGGGCTTCCTGCCGGCTTCCAAAGGAGTTACATTTAGGTCAGTGTTTTCCAAACTGGTATTGGATGGGAAGGGTAGTGTCAAAAATCCAGAAATAGTAAAAATTAAAACTAGATCAGTAAACTAGTATTTAGTAAGAGTTTAATGTGCACGGAAGAACAGTTCACGAACTGGGAATCTTCAAATCCAAAACTGATCCAAAGCTCAGAGGCTCCATATTACAGGATGGCTTATGACGTGAAGATGAGGAAGTTGTTTAACTTGACAAGGAGGGTTTTCAGATGGTGTGGGGTTGGTGAAAAGTGACCATCTTATACCATTTTAGGAAGATGAGTTTAAGTGTTTTGTTTTTATTAGAGGCATTTACGAGAAATAACCCAAGTTTCTCTTATATTCATGAAGTAAGTTACATTTAGTTTTGCTTATATGGCTTGAATGGTTTTGTCTGCCTGGGGAATTTTCAATCCTGGTCTCCATTTTATTTTGTTTTGATGGGAGGAATTCCTCAGGAGTGGGCCAGATGACAGTCTGTGGGGAGGCTGGAAGAAGATGGTAAGAATTCTAATTTCAGTTTTAAAGATCTCATCCTTTGGCAGTTCCCTCAACTCTGCCTCCTGAGTTCTAGCCTGTCCTTCCCGTACTAACTTACTAGTTAAGAGATGGACTTTGGAACTAGATGACCAGGGTTCTAATCCTGGCTCTGACACTTCCCTGCTGTTTTCCTTTGGGTAAATTCCTTACCTCTTGGTGGCTTGGCTTCCTCACTGGCAAAATGAAAAAAAATACTACCCACCTGTTCGGGTTGTTGTGAAGATTAGAAGCATGAACGTATGTAAAGTGCTTGGAAGGGGGCATGGCATACTGTTCTAGACTGCTTTGTCCCTATTTTCCTATTATTCCAACGTGATAATTTATTGATAAATAAAGATGAAAATATTAGGTAGGTGTCCTACATTTTTTCAGTGATGGGGTGGATGATTAAAAAAAAATTTGGAGATCACTCCTTGAGATGATGAACACCATTTTTCATCTAACAACTATGACATTAACCTTTATAAGGACACCATTTGCTAGTGGCTATATTTTTATATAAATGGAGCAGGTTTTTGTATCAACACTTGAGAGAAAACATTTGAGATATAAAGGACCAAAGCCCCAGAAGAGCACCCAGTTGCTTTCCAGTTATAGATCTATTTTCTGAGGCTTGTCTACAGAGAGCTGAGCTGCCTTGAGAACATAAGGATGTTCTAGTCTTAAGAGCCCTGGAAAAGAAGATTGTTCTGGAATAATTGCAATTTCCATACTTTAGTAACAGATCCAGAGAGGGATGAATTTTGAAAATCAAGAAGACCTTGGAGATCCTTCAACTAGGAATGTTTTTTGGAAGTGTTGGGGAGAGAGAAAAGAAAGTGAGATTCATTTTAATTCAAGGTATATTTGCCAGATACTTCCATTTTTAAAAAAAATTTTTTTGGATTTCCAGTTCTCAGTGCTTCCATCCTCAGTGTTTCTTATTAAAACAGCCCTAGTTAACCCATTGTTTGCCAGGCTCCTGACAGACACCCAGCATGGACTGAGCTTTCCATTTTTGAGCTAAAAAGAAGAGTTCCCTTTGGAGCTAGGCATCCCTCATGCCCCTTCCTCTCCCTCCCCCTTCTCTCCCTCTCTCCATGGACCTGAACAACCTTTCCTCCTCCACCAGTTCATCCTCTATGAGTCACTTGCAGGTGGGGTGGAGACGCTGAGGGCTCTCTCCAAGTGGCCTTCTATAAGCAATAGATGGAATTCTGCCTCAAAGGGAATCCTACAGCATGGGTTTTATAGGACTTAGTGTTGGCTTTGGCTCATGGATCAGTAGCAGCATCTGTTTATAATAAAATGAAGGGTCTATACCTTGACTCTGTTTGCAAAGGGCCACCATGCTACAGCCATTCAGAGTGGACCAGACCATTAGCCTAGCTGTCCAATAGAGAGCTGCAGGTCAATTCTCCAAAATTGGAGTGAAGCAACGTAAAACCCCAGACAACAACACCACTTCCTAACAACAGTATTTAAATACCTTTCATTGAGGAGAAATTTTGAATATACCCAAAAGCAGAGGGAAAAGTATAATACACTGCCTTTGTACCCATCACCCAGGTTCCCAAATTACCAACTCACAGCCAATCTTGTTTCATTTACAGCTCCCTGATTTCTCCCATGCGTTGGAATATTTTGAGGCAAATCTCAGACATCATATCATTTCATCCCCATACATTTAAAAAAAGATCATTTAAGATATTGGACCACATGTTGAAAGGTAAGAAGCAGAGAAAACAAAACAAAACCTAACTAAAAGCATCTAGTGTGCCTGTGAACTCAAGAGGGGCCTCTATAAAAAATTGGGTGAAGAAATGGCCAAACTGTACTCAGTGTCCCATCTCTGAGGCAGCTACTAAGGACGCATCTGGCCATGAGTCTTCAACTCTTTCACAGCCTCAATGGATTAAGAAGTAAATTTTATGTGTTCAGTGTTTGATTGCACTTGACTAAAATTACAGCCATGACAAAGAACATATTAATGGAGGACTAAGCTAGAATCTGGGAACATGGTTGTAGACCAAGAGGGGATCCTGCTGTTCCTATCAGCTTGGGGAGCGTGTTATTGATTCTCAGATCTATCAACCAGGGACTTTTAAATTTCTGAGGAAAAAATGGCAAAACTGATATAGAAAAAAAAATAATGCCCGATTTGCCTTCTGAAAAGGAACCCAGAGAAGATTTCAGGGGACTTTCAGTTGCTTTTCATTGTCATCTTGCTGAAGAGTGGGGTGGATGCCCATTCCTTTCCCTCCTTGAGCATGCCAGGTGCATGGGGACAAGCCACTCAGATCATTTTTGAAATGTTGCCTACTCCTGATAGAGATACAATCTAAATAAGGAACGGGAAGTGAATAACTTTGTTGTTATTGTTAGGAACTAGAAATTCTAGAATGTTTTATCCAGCATTTCTACACACTTTTTTTTTTGAGATCCTAAACAATTTCTTTATTTCACATATTTTGCTCAAACAATTCTATTCTTCTCTATTACCACTATCCTAATACATCAGGTTCAACTTCCTTTTTCTTTCTTTCTTTCTTTCTTTCTTTCTTTCTTTCTTTCTTTCTTTCTTTCTTTCTTTCTTTTTGTTTTGTCTTGTTCTAATGATTTTCATTTGGTAATCAGTGCCAGTTTTAACATTAAAGCGATTTTTCTTCCACCTAAGTAAGCCATTAAAGACAATGGAAAGGAGAACAAATGTGCTTTTCTTTTTTTTTTTTTAAAGATTTTATTTATTTGACAGAGAGAGAGACAGCAAGAGAGGGAACACAAGCAGGGGGAGTGGGAGAGGGAGAAGCAGGCTTCCCGCCGATGCGGGGCTCGATCCCAGGACCCTGGGATCATGACCTGAGCCGAAGGCAGACACTTAACGACTGAGCCACCCAGGTGCCCCCAAATGTGCTTTTCAAGAGCCATTTTTCCCTTCCATTGTATCAGCTCGCTGCAGATGGCATGTGTACAATTCACTTTTGACTGGATCATAATAAATATGAGACAATATGGTATAAACCACTTTTTATAATGTGATGCTCACCAATAAATTCCACTTCTAGCCTTAAATCAAAATGGTGCAGATGCAAAAATTATGTAAAGCTGGTGGTACCTACTCTTGACCTTGTGCGGGCCCCCCCAGATTTGACTCCATAAACTTTTTCTTCCCTAATGATCTGGCAGTTATTCCTATCAAGAGAATACAATGGAGGTGCTGCAAGGTGGAGAAGTGAAGCCGTGATTCAGAGACACCAGGGCCCTAAAGAAGATTAATTTGTGTGAGGAACCTGAAAAGTTGGAAAAATCTCAGTGCATTTTTGAATGCACATATTCATTTTGACCTGATTTCTGTTCCTCTTGTGCCCTGTAAAATTTCAAGGAATGTAGTTGAGGTCTGGAGATTTCCACAAAGAGATTAAGAGAGGCTATAAACTGAAGAAATAGTAGTTTTGTATAACTGTTGGGCATGAAATATTTTCAGTACCAAAGATGCCCTGATTTTCAGTATGGAAACTGAGTAAACACCTTAGAAACGTTTAGGGAACATTTCTATTAATGCTCTTAATAATAGGGCATATGAGTTTAAGTCTAAAAAGGGCCTGCATCTGTTATCTTTACTTGGAACAACATATGAGTCTATTTTTTTGTCTTATTTCATGAACTAGTCAGTGAAGCGGCTGCGTTTTCTGGAGACATCTAGGTCTGATTTTGTGTTTTGTTTAGGAGCCAGCCCATTTGGGAATCTTAATAAACACTTTTATTTAATGCTCGCTGGATTTCATTATACTAACCAAATACTTACAATCTTTCTACTTTTAAAAGAAATGGGGTCCTCCTGGCCCCACGAAATCCTGAAAGGTTCTCTTGCAATGTGTCAGGCAGTCAGCTTTATAGCAGGGCTGGACAGACTATTTCCTGGCTCCTTCTTGCAGTCTAGATGCTGCCCCTATTCTATAACTGCTTGGCAGATGGGGAGCTTATTGACCTCTCTTAGAGTGGTAAGGCTAGGGGATTTCATGGAGTCTTAGCCCAAATTTTGGGTATTTCTAGCTCAGAGAGGTCCCAGGGGAAAGGAGAGCAGGCCAGGCTGGGAGCAGGTGTAGTTAGGTAGGCCTCTTGAACTATGTAAGCTATGTAGACTCAGGCAAGGGACATCCCCTCTTTGAACCTTTGTTCAACCTTGTAAATTAACCATAGTATTATTTACCTCCAGGGTAGATGTTGAGATTCAAGGACTTCACAAATTGGTATGTAAAATAGAAACAGTTATTTTATTATCATCATGTAGTTTAGAGCGGCCCAGCATCCCTGAGGGATAAATAATAGGGGCACAACTTTGAATGACAGGACGTTTGATGGTTTCAGCCCCCTTGCTCCTATCACAAGGCAGTCTTAATTCCAAAGATAGTAAATGAGTGGTCTCTATATGCTAAGGAGCAGTTTTGTTTTTTTTAAACAATAGTAACTTAATCTATTGTAAGCCATAATAGATTATAAACTATATAAACTATTATTCTGGCTAATGAGACATGGAGGATGTCTGTGGGGACAGATTTACTTCCCAGACAAAAAATATAAAACACGTTTGGGAGAAAGCCTTCTGACCATCCCCTTCTTTGTTAATTACAAATAAGTTATGTGAAAGCATGATGCTAGCGCTCTAGCAGCCATCTTGCAACCATGAGGTAATTAGCAAGAAATGCCAAAATGCTGAAGATGGCTGAGCTGAAGGAAGGAATAAGTATGACTTTTCAATAATAAAACTGAGCTGCTGAAAGCAAGGAATTCACCCACTTCCAAACTTCATATTTGTGCTTTGGTCCAAAGCTCCCATTAGATAGGTTTTCAGTTATTTGTACACGAACCTATTGGCTACTATAGGCAACATTCAAAGTGGAGCATGGGAAGTGTGGCAGGAGGAAAGGGGAGGAAGCCTTTTCAGTTAGTGAGGATGAATCAGGTGAGGAAGAAAGGTTAGATGAACATTTCAGTTATAAGGAATAGAATAGGCAGTGATCCAGAGGCGCAGTATTGTATGGAGCAAGATCTCGGTTGTCTACCTTGTCTACCTTGTTGATATAACATCTCCTTTAGGAACGAGAAGGCTTCCTTTCTTCAAATATTGAGAGAGAAGAGGTGATTTTATTTCTTAGGGGTGAGAGACTGTAACCATGCTTAAAGAGTAAGGGAGGGGGGGAGCTCCTGACAGTCACTCTTTTGAATATCATTAGAATTGTCTTCTTCAACACTTCAGTCCCTCATTCAGAAATTTGTCATTCTTATAGTTAAAAGACAACAACATAGGAACAAGGAATAAACGATCCCCTCGAATGAAAGGTTGTTCCTATGTTTAGAACAGATTCGCTGTCCATGCAATAAATTCTAATAGGAAACCTCAGGCAAAACTCTGTAGTTCCTTTAGAATATTAAGGACTAAAGAGCGGGCATATTTACAATGTAAAATGTAAGATTTTTTACATTTACAAAATGTGAAAAAAGGTTGAAGTATCTGTTTATTTTTCTGATTACAAAATAATATGTGCACCTGGTAAAACCACGCTGTCTATAAAGTGAGAGTTTCCTACAATTTCCTTCCTTCCGGATAAACACTATTCATAGGTTGTCAATAAAAGATACTTTTCTTCTTATGTTTAGAAACAGGTGAATGTGTTTTCTGATATACATTGACATAATAGGACGTACATAAGCTAGGTGATGTTGGGACTTCTGGTTTGTTTCGTTTTCAGTTCAAATTTACATGAAATCTTATTGCCTGACAAAATATTCTCTGAAAAACATTGTTTAACTTTCTTCGGAAAAGTTGGGCCTTCTCATATTTACCTGAAGATAACTTTATTTTACAACTTATTAGATTTCTTTCTTGATATGGTTCTTCAGTATTTCTTATAAAAACAGTTTATTGGTTTTTTTATTTACTTCATTTCAAATAGTCTTTGAGAGGTTTCTTATGTAGATATGAAATTTCTTTGGTTAGATTGAAATTTATTTTAGTACATGATACAAAACTATTTTTTATTTTTTTATTTTTTTTTAAAGATTTTATTTATTTATTTGAGAGAGAGAGTGAGAGAGAGAAAGAGCACAAGAGGGGGGAGCGGGAGAGGGAGAAGCAGACTCCCTGCTGAGCAGGGAGCCCAATGCGGGGCTCGATCCAGGGACTGCAGGATCATGACCTGAGCCGAAGGCAGTCGCTTAACCAACTGAGCCACCCAGGCGCCCGATACAAAACTATTTTTTACTCGTTACTGGAAAAATCTAGAGTAGCTTATTATATCAACACCCCCGAAGGGTGGGACAGACCCAAGCCTCAGTTGTTTAATAGAAATTCCTAATTTTCTCCTTGCCAATGCTCATACCCATTAGGATTTGTCCAGAATGCCCTCAAGAGGCCTGTGTATCTTGCTCCCCAAAACGACCACACCATGTCTAGAATGGAGGGAACTTTTCTTTGCAATGCATGACAATCACTTTTGGAATTTTCTAGTGTGAGAATGGAGAAACTGGGTTGTTCATGCCCATTCCCTGAGCCATGGGACAAGTTAAGGTAGAAGCTGAATTATATTTCATGGTCATTGTGGTTTCACCATGATGACTGGTTGTCCCTGTCTCCCTTCAGGAAAATCATCAATGGGAAGAACCCTCATTTCCCTATTATCAAATGGCCTATTGTTCCCATATCCCATCCAGAGAGAATATATTTTATATATTCTCTTTCTCAATGCAACAAATTGCAGTTGAAAACTTATATCATTTATAGGCCTTTTATCCTCTTGGACAAAACAAAGCCGCAGAATCTCAATGCTGTGAGCCTGTGGCTTCAGACCATGGTGGGTTTTTTGGGAAAGTGCCAAAAAGCTTGTTTCTGGAGGAGAAACATCAGCATTTTTCTTGTGGAACTTTAATTGGAAATAGAATGGTGGTTCAGCCTAGACAAGAGATCAAAATGAAACGAGCTGGGTTTTCATCCTCGTCCCTTAATGGACCATAATCCTGGTCATAAAAACCCACCACTTAAACTTTGGCAGTCTTGCTTTCCCAGGAAGCTTTATTACTGAGTATTAGCTCGACTAAAGGCACAGCTTCTTCAAGCCAGGTTTGAGCCAAGGCCACGGGGGGAGATGATGTGTTTGTGGGCAAGTCAGGGCTCCCCTGCAGTCCTGCAATAGCTAGGCAGTGGTCCTCTGAGGCCTGATGACATTTTTCTGGGTGGAGAAAATATGCTTTAGCCCATTCCGTACAAACTATACCTTGGGCCGAGGACACAAAGGGAGGCGTAGAGAATTTGGAGACTCAGGTTTTTCTGAGAGTGGCAAGCCAATACATAACTGTAAACCACTTCAAGAACATTTCCCCCCTTTAAGTGAATCCAGCATGCTCTGGATAATCTCATGCAAAAGGGTCAGGACCTGCAGGCCACCTGGGGATGGTGTTCTTAACCAGTTCTTGCTCATTTATACCTAGTGCTCGGTCTGTTTATCTTTGTGCCAATCAGTCAACTCTGGGTGCTCTTGACCTTGGTGCTTGGCCCTGGATGTTTCCTGGTCAGGCTGATCTGTTCCATTCGTCCTGCCAATCAGGTCTTCTCCTATATAGGCAGTTGCATGCAGAGCAAGCATCCGAGGTTCTTGCCGTACCCCTCTGCTTCCCCCCAGTAGTAATAAGAAATGGAGTTTGCTCCAGCAAAAAACCATCCATGCCTGCTCTAGCTAGCTTTCATGTCAAAAGTGGACCCCCTCCCGGGGCTCCCTAGACTGGGGATGAGTCATACTTCTATAATTCCAATAAAAGATAATTCGTGTCCAAATTAGACTTTTTTCTTCTCCGCTCACTCCTGTAGCTTAAAAAAAAAATGCAATGGAGATGAAGTGTTTTCACTTAAGATGACTAAGTCTTATTTTTTTCTAAATATATTATTAAAACATTTAGATTTCTGTTGCCCACCCTTTTGGCCCTAGAGCACTTTGCAGATCCCCCAGAGGAACACTGCTCTGCTACCCTGTGCCCACTCCACAGCAGTGGGGTGAAAAGCCAACACAGCCCTGCCTGGCTAGCTTTCAGAGGGTGAAATGAAAATCATTTCTGTGTCTGCAACGAGAGCGGGGATACTGTGTAGGCAGGAGGCAATTATCCCGGTTGGACTTGGGCCAGGCCAGTAAGGTTCAGTTGCTCCTCTTGCAAAAATGACCATCTGGTCTTTAATGGCCCAGAGTGGTCAGACTGGTGCTAATTTACACCTCATCTCAAGAAGGCACCTCTGAGAATGAGAATGCCTGGTAACGTAATACTCTTCCTTGGCTCCAAGGGAAGGGGGCCACGGTTAAGTGGGGATGGGAACTGTTTGTTCATAAGAGAGTGTATTCTAGAATGAGGGCAAGAGTTCACAGAGAGGACACCCTTTGAAACAGAAAGCAGTCAGAGCTGACACAAAAGGGATGAGCCCCGACACTAGGGACCCATCCTAAGATGCACTGGGTCCATTTGTATCATTTGCCTGTTCATTTGGTGAAGGCTATGGGAAGCTCACCCAGCGTCGAGCTCTGAGCGTCGTGCTGGCAAGCGCGGATGGCGCACAGTCCGGGGGGCACGTAGATAGAAACACGTGCTTTCCTAGAGGTCTGCTCAAGGTGCTATCAGAGCACAAGAGAGGCAAGGAAGGACATTTCCTGGGGTTGGGAGGTGTAGAGGGAATCAAAGTAAGGAGTTTTCAAAATCCATCGGAGGTGACCTCAGTGTTGAAAGATAGGCTTTAATACAATATTTTTAAAAAGTTATAATAGTAGTTTACATTCATTTGAGCCTTACTCTATATCAATTGCTGTTCTAAGCACTTTATATATATTATTAATAAACTAGGTTAATCCTCCCGACAGCCCCGGGAAGGAGAGGGGCTCCATTTTCTGGTTGAGGGAAATGCAGCACAGGGAGGTGAAGCAGCTTGGCCAGGGCTACCCAGAGACAAGTGGCAGAGTCTCGATTTGAACTCAGAACAAGACAGAACATTATATAAAAGAATATGATAAAGAAATCACTATAAGCCAAAAGATTACCTTGTAAAATGATGAAATTTGGTTATTAATGATGAAATATATCTTGTTAATATTAAATATATTCATAAGGAGACCAAATCGCCTGGTGATTCTTTCCATTTCACCAATGGAATATTCCTTAGCATGTTGTTATGAAGGGAAAATGAAGCAATTAACTACAACTTTGAAGAATTCTTGTTCCAATAGCTATTGAGGATCATTCTGCTCAATACAAGTATCTGTAAACTCTACAAATAGTTGAAAGAAACTAGTTTTCATAAACTAGTAAATTTGGAAAATTCAGTGAATTGGGCATGCAGATAAATGGGTTCTTTGGCAATTGATTTTTAGCAAATTAGTTTTTGATGAACTGATGCTCTGTTACTGACTTACAGCTAATTCTCCCTCCTGAGAGAATTTAAGGTAAGGTCCTTCCCTTGTACCCGTGGTCTTCGGGCTGCAAGAGCCATCAGAGATCTGCCAATGTGACATAGTAAAGAAGAGGTAAGGTGGGTTCTGGACCAGAGAATTCAGTGGCTGCCAGGGGTCCCCTTGCCAGGGGCCCTGGATCGCAGTGAAATATTTGCAGACCAAGCTCTGAAATCTCATTAGGGCTCCTCCCTGGGATAGCTTTGTAGAACTATACTTATGATGTCTTATCTCTTACTGATTTCATGCAAAGAGACTGGAAGCAAATGTGAAGGTAATAAAAAACAAAACAAAGCAAAGTAACTAACGTACCCACAGTCCTGAGGTAATAGATAATGTTAGGAAACATGGTGCCAATTCTCCTGCTACCCTGCTTGAGGAGGCCAGACATGGGCTAAAGAGAGCTCCTCCAGCCCCTTCTGGTCTTGTCCTCTGACAGCTGCCAGATTTTGTGGCATGGTTATCATTGGTTGCATCAATGACTCAGCCAATACTGTCTGTAAGTGCTGCTAGGGGTGTGGCCTCCCCAAAACGTTGCCATAAGATCTTTCCCCCTCTGCATTTGTGTACCCATCCTCTTTAGAGTTTCCTAAAGAAGTTTTTTGGAACAGGTTTGGCCAGTTTTTCAGCACATCATTCCAGAGAGCCCAAGCTGTGCCCAGCATGACTACACCACCTCAAATAGGCGTTGATGCCACTTTGGCACAAATTTGGCACAGCTCTGTGCGGACTGCACATGTCTGGCTTGTAAACAGAACAACTCTGAGCTTTCATTAAGGTATGAGGCAAGTCCTGGCCCTTCTCTTCCTGCCAGAGGGCCCTGACGGCAGTAAATCTGAGGCACTAACATCACCCTGGTTAGCATCTCTGGAAGACAAGCCCTCCGTCCAAGGATGTTGTAATGTGTGGGCCTTTCTCTTGGGTATTTCTGCATTTGATATCTATTACATGTGCCCTGTCGTGGATTTCTCCTTTTTTTTTCCCCCCATAAAGCTTTTTATAAAGCACGACGTTCTTAAAAACAAAGAGCATTTTCTTCAAAACCCTCCTTGGTGGCCATCGAATGACTTTTTTTTAAAAGCATAAAAATAGGCTGTTAATACTGGAGGCATTCTATAAACAGGGCTGCCCCTTCCCAGGGACCCTGGAGGATTCGTATTTCAAATGGCAGGACTGTAAAGGAGGAAGCTTTCAGGGCTGGGAGAGCTATTCTGCGTTATAGTTGTGAAAGTTTGTTTTCGAAACAGGTTTTTATGGATTTGCAATACTGCGTCAGCCTGGCGAGCAGAACCGTGTGCAGTTTTGCGAGATTTTGCTCCCTTCCCTTTTCCCAATATTGCCTTCATCACAGGTCACAAAGAGCTCCAGGGAGTCCCCATTTCCGCTGACGTGGCAAAATATGGTACAAATTATACTGCCCTGGTGGTATACAGAGAGCTGCCAACATTTTCTTTTTTGGGGCTTTTATCCTCACAAAGGCAGGATCGGCCCTAACCATGTGTATTTTATTTACATCTCGTACATACCAGGACAAGAATAGTTAACCAGAACTAAGCCATCTGACATTTCTCACCACAAATTTGGTCAGTACAAATGTTGTAGCTCCTCACAGGTCTGTTTTGCTTTGCAGGCTATCTAGATGTACAAAGTTCTGTTTTCCAGCTAACACTTTATTTTCATTTGTCAATGCAAATTTGGCCTTAGAATAACACTTACAAAATTGAAATGCTTTCCTAGTGCTCCAAATAGAACTATCAGGAAAAAAATTGCAACTGTTAAAAATTACCATGGGCCTTGAGTTCGAAGATGGTAATCATACAGATATTACCAACTTGTTTTTCATCTCAAAGATGTTTGGTTTAGTCATTTGGTGCTACATTTATTATCTGAAAATAGAAAATAGAAATGGTTTGTGTATGGGGGATGACATCTTTTGGAAAGAGATCTTTCCATTCGTGATCTGGGAAATGGTGATGAGTTGGTTTGCATTGCCAATGAATAAGTGAATGGATATAAAAATGTTTAATGTGCCTCTGAAGTAATAAGTGCACCTGGGTGGCTCAGATGGTTGAGCGTCTGCCTTCAGCTCAGGTCATGATCCCAGGGTCCTGGGATCGCGTCCCACATCGGGCTCCTGGCTCGGCAGGGAGTCTGCTTCTCCCTCTCCCTCTGCCTCTCCCCCTGCTCATGCTCTCTCTCTCTATCTCTGTGTCTCAAATGAATGAATAAAATCTTTAAAAAAAAATAACTGCCTCTGAACTTGAGGAAACAGAGGGTTTGGGAAGATAGGGAGGTGAGTAGAGGCACCCTACAAGACAAGGGACATCTCAGGGCAAACAGTGTGGAAATGATTTCATCTCCAAATTCCTACAGTGATAGAGGCATAACTGAGAAAGAATTGGTCGTGTGGATGGCGGGGTGAAAGGAAATAAGCTGGGCGTTGATGAGTGTTTTAAAACATTTATGAATTAAATTGCTGGAATTATTAATGAATGGTTGGGTTTATTAATAAACCAAGAATGAGAAATGCTCTCGAGCACAGTAATAGATACAAAGCATGGTTTGTTTGCCAAAGTCAGCTGTGTCTAAATCATGGTCTCCCTCTAAAAAGTTTGCTCTAGAAAATCAAGGGGAGGAATTCCTTCCACTTATTATCGAGGAGCGATGTTGGAGAAAAGAACACAGCATTTGTCAAGTGCTTTGGACATCAAGTGCTATGGCCCCGCTGCCAGGTGGAGAGAGCCTCTCTGGGGACATAATTTCCAAAGAGAATCTTCTCCTACATCACATGCCATCTCTAACCACAGCAACGCGTCTTTAGCTTTTAAATATTCTCGAAAGAGTGCTCATTTTTCACAGCAGAAACCATTTTTGCTGCATTTGAAAATAGGTTTTATGAATTAATGAGTCCCCGTTCTGTATTTCCCGGCTGACCTGGATATGTTCTTTACACAGCACACTCCCCTTTTAAGTTAAAAGAGGGAGTAATAAACTTTTTTTTTAAAGGAAATCAGAACTTTTATTTTAGTTTTCTAGTGGCAGACCTTTTAAAAAGTTATGTACATTTTAATTTTTTTTTTTAAAGATTTTATTTATTTCTTTGACAGAGAGAGACACAGCGAGAGAGGGAACACAAGCGGGGGAGTGGGAGAAGGAGAAGCAGGCTTCCCGCGGAGCAGGGAGCCCGATGCGGGGCTCGATCCCAGGACCCTGAGATCATGACCTGAGCCAAAGGCAGATGCTCAATGACTGAGCCACCCAGATGTCCCTATGTACATTTTTAAACCAGAAAACGAGAGGAGAGAGCAGGTGATACCGAGCTGCTGTGCGGCCACTGTCCAGCTTTCAAGGTCATTACTGTTCTGCTAATCTTGTGCCACGTCTTTATAAAGTGCAAGTGTCTGGTAACATTTTTGCAATTAGATATGTTCCTCTGAAGGGGCATGTGAATTGAGCTACTGTAAAGATATTGGGGAATCTTCTCTTAAAAATTGCTAAGGGAAACCCATCTGTAAAAGCGAGTAATCACCCCCTTATCTTATTTTGTAAGTGGAGTGAATGTCTTCTATCTTCCCTCCTTCCCCTTCTTCCTTGCCTTTTTGATTCACTAAGGACGACCTTATGCCATGTGTCGGACCAGGAGGTTGTCTTTCTCTCCAGGATCATGTCATCTGATAACTTTAATGAGGAAGTGAAGGGTGTTATTGAGAGGTTTGTGGAGGTGTTATTTAATAAATGCGTGTTCGGTTCCTGTTTTACAGTCAATCTTGTATGAGAAAATCTTGAAGCTACTTGCTTGCAGAATTAATAGTGATCACACTGGGATCTCATCGTTGCTCACTTTGCACAAGGCATGATATAACTCAGGATTTAACCCCTTAGGAATTCAGGTCAAAATTGTCCCTTTTAGAGAGTAAATGCCTCAGGTACTTAGCAGAGTCTTGGGGAAGTCTGGGTGTGGCCCTCTCCTCTGGGTAGAGATGGGTAACTAAGAATGCATTGTGGTAGACTCTGCTGGAGACCTTCCCAGCATCCACCTTCCCTTCTGCCTCACTGAGAGAAACCTAATCCTATTTGGGGTGGAGATGGATCCAGCCGCAAAGGGTCCCTCCTCCCCAGTGAGATACTAGTAAAAATTTGTTGGGGATTAAGATTTTGCTTTTCTGATGTAGGCTGGTGTCACTTTCTTCCTTTCCCCTTTCTTTCTGTCTAGAACAGGGGACTGGAGGGAGACCACCCTCTTGGGACCATGGTAAGAATCATGAGGACGAGGTGTACGAGTTGGGGACCTGGCTCACGTTGAGGAATTGCTTGCCCAGATCAGCCACTTCAGGACTTCTTATTATGTTTGGGAACTAATTCCCACTTGATTTAATTGGTAGAGTCAGGTTTCTGTTGCATGCATAGAAATGCAATTTCAAACGGACACATGCATAGCATATAGGAAATATTACCACAACCTCTGATGGCGTCTCTTGAGTTAGAGAAACTTTCTCAGAGAAACGTGTGACCAGGACTCAGCCTTCCAAGCGGTGAACGTTCTTCTTGAAAATAACCCATATTTTCTATGGAGGACATGCTGAAAAATGTTCCTAAGAAAAGAAAAAAATTATTATTCCCAGTCTGTACTGACAAAGTGAAGCAGAGAACTGGGGACACTGCATAGAAAAACCTGACTTCTCAAGTTCATCACAGGAACTATTCATGTGATCAAGTCACGGATGATTTTTAGGCATTTTATGGGATTATTTTTTCCTTGGCAGGTGTAGATCTGCTTTTAATGTCTATAAGTATTGCATAAATAATCTAAGAAAGTTAGAATTGTGTAGCTCTGTATTTTAAAATGCTTTTGTTGTTTAGCTGAGAAGGTACCACACGAGGGTGACTTATTCTGAGGCAAATAAGCAGGGTGTGGGATGGTGTCCCTGTGCCTTCAAATACTCAGAGAGTAATATGTAGAGGAGGAACATTAAAGATCGGTCTTTTTGAGAAATGACAGATTACCTAACACAGTAATTCATGCTATCGGACAAATTGGTTTGAAAAGGAAGACAGCTGGCTTTGTTCCAACACCAATAATACTATTAACAGTAGTGGCAGAATGATGCCAGGAGGGCAGGGGGAGGCCTGCTTGGCAGACCTGGATCTGGGGAATACGAGGGGAATATGCTCAAAGACCTGTATTTTTTTCTTGTTTTTCTGTTTACCTTTGGCATTTGACGGCCACATAAGGACTGTTAACATTAGATGTTGTATAAATCTAAACAGGTAAAGAACAGAACCCATTTTTAAGATAGAGAATTTTCCAGCAATTCGTCTTGAACACAGAACTCCAGCATCCCTCATTCTCTGTGAGGCCTCCTGTTCCACCAGATAATTTGGGACTCCCCCATCTTGGCATTTCGTTAAAACCCAAAGCATTTGACAAACTATACTTTTAAAAAAGTTTTCCGTGAGTTGGTTTCTAGCAGGAGGAATTTATGATGAGTTGACTTAATCCTTGCTTTTCAGAGACTTCTAAAAAAAGTTCTTTCTCTAAACAACGGCATTATGTGTAGTGGATTGTAGACCAGGCAATGGGTAAGATGTCAGTGTTGCTGTGTGAAAGAAATCTCACCAAATGCCTTCTTAAAGGCCCCTGTGTGCAGCCCAGCATTTGCCTCTGCCCTCCGAGCTAATTGCGCTGTCTGGGGATTGGCAGACTTCCAGCTTCACCTGAACCACTTCCGCTCCTGAGCCCAGCCAGGTTGCCTCTGTATTCACTTATTACAACTAACCACTGTGAAATCATTTGCAGACCTTGGAAATAACATATGTAAGGTGATTTATTTATATATTTTGACTAATAATCTTAACTTGTCATTTCATTTTTAAAATTTGATAAACGGACTGGGAATTTGAAGAGGGAGCTGTTTGTGTTAAATTTATAACCCTGCTTCCTGGCATTTTGAAATTGGTTATTGCTTTTGGATTCCTTTTTTGTCAGAGGTATGTGTGTGTGCATGTGTGTGTGTGTGCACGTGAGTGTGTGTGTGTGTGTGTGTGTGTAGAGGGTCCCCTGATCACTCTCTTCTGTTTTTTCTGATATATTAGTATGATATTACAGGCTTCACAGAATGTGTTGGTGTTTTCCGAATTTTTAAACACTAACAAAAAGGAAAACTGAAAAATGCGGGTGGTGTTTTATTAGTGCAATTTTGGCTTTTTTTTTTGCTGTACTACCCACTATAAAATAAAATGGCATTTCAGGAACTGTTGTTATTTTGACAGGCAAATTCAGACCCCCAAATAGATGTCCTTGTTTGTTTCACCAGCCATTGACAACTGCATGGAAGTCAGTGATGTTCACGGTTTCCCTTCACTTTGACCCGAATAGACATTGTTATCTTCCTAACCCTTGTCTATTTCCTTGACCAAAGAGAAATGGGTGGAGAGCCATGAGACAAGTGTTTGGATATTTCATATCACAGTTGCAGTTGCTCGAGGGAAAAACAGGAGGACAATTATTTTGACTGAATTCAGTTGACTGGTGCATTTCCTGCTAGTCTCTGCCTGTGCAGACATAGGTCTACGTGGCTTGACTAAGCAGCCATCATTCTGGCAAAGAAAATTAGAGGTGTGGCAATTATCTGCAGATAAATTCAGATTCAAATAAATACATTCAGATAAAAAACTACTTGCCCTTGAAACACTTTCAAAGGGAAAATCATTTTGTGGGGACTAATTTAGATCAGAATCTAGCAAACTGTCTGTTAAGGGCCAGAGAGTAGCTATTTTAGACCCTGCAGACCACATAGACTCCATTGCAGCCATGTGAGTATTATAGCAGTGCTGAAACAGCTATAGAAAATACATAAAGAGTAGGCATGGCTATATTCCATAAAACTTTATTTATAAAATCAAGCAGTGGACTGGATTTTGCCAATCCCTGATTTAGTGCCACCTCCTCATTTAACTGATGAGCAAAATGGACCCAGTGAGATGGAGCAAATCACTCAGAATCACCCAGCCAATCATGTGAGGCTAGAATCTCTCACTTTTGGCTCCCAGATGCCAGATTCCTCACCGGGACAGCTTCCCTTAGTTACTCCCTGTGGATCTTCATTCTTGAAATTGTGTAAACCTGGACGGCCTGTGATCGCTCTGCCTCGTGGGAGTAGCAAGTACATGTGTAAGGATGTGCCCACAGAGAGCTGACCAAGGCTATTTATGGAGGTTAAAATGAATCAAGATATAAGAAATCTGAAGTGTGTGCAAGCTACTTATTTTTTCAAAATTGGTAATGTTTTTTACATGGTCTTTTCTCCTGTCAGTCTTTTCGGTGGTCCAAGCTTTCCTGCATTCGTGCTGGTGGAGATCAGGGTCTGGGACTGGCTCAGAGTGCTGACAGGCTGTAGGAAAGCTCTCAGGCAGAGACTGAAACATGGAAAACTGACACCGTACAGAAAGCAAAGAGGACGGCATGGTCTGGGATGTCTGAAGAAGTGAATAAATGGGGTGTTAAAGCTGAATTAGGCCACAAAGCCTTTCTGAGGTTCAGAACTCATCTGTCATGTCACATTTACTCCTTTCCTGCCCTGTGCCTGCTCCATGAGCCATCGTGACTGGGGCAGGATCGTCCCATGTCACCCACCAGGTGGATCAGAAGCCTTCCCCACAGTGTGAGAACATGGTTCTGGCCGTGAGGGTGTCTTTCCTCAGGCCAGAGCTGTCTGTGACCACACTTTCTATAACAAAGAAGGCCCCGTGACAGTGGAGAGAATGGCACCAACAGCCTACAGACCCAGAGAGATGGATGAACAGAGAGTTCTGATGCCTGGCTTTCCTTGGTGATGCCCAGATCAGCTCTGATCCCTGGGGCCCTTCTCTGGCTCCGTGAACCACTGCGGTACCTCCTGATGACTACGACCACCACCTATTTTGCTTGATCTATTTTTTTTTTTTTTTAAGATTTTATTTATTTGAGAGAGAGAGAATGAGAGAGAGCAAGCACATGAGAGGGGGGAGGGTCAGAGGGAGAAGCAGACTCCCTGCCGAGCAGGGAGCCCGATGCGGGACTCGATCCTGGGACTCCAGGATCATGACCTGAGCCGAAGCAGTCACTTAACCAACTGAGCCACCCAGGCGCCCTTGATCTATTTTTTTTATTAATTTTATTTTATTATGTTATGTTAGTCACCATACATTACATCATTAGTTTTTGCTGTAGTGTTCCATGATTCA
>NC_138380.1:45238686-45264796 GCF_054177405.1 Leptonychotes weddellii
CAAGTCTATAATCTTTTAATGTTGGGTTATGATGAACAGAATTTCTTAATATTAAGAAGGTTCAGTTTTTCAAACTTTTAAAGTTAATGCTTTTTAAGTGCTGTTTAAGAAATCTTTGCCCGCCCCAAGGTTATGCTGTTTAAGAAATCTTTGCCCACCCCAAGGTTATGATAATATTCTCTCATGTTTTCTTTTAGAAGCTTAATTGTTTTGACTTTCACATTTAAGTCTATGATCTGTATTGAATTAATTTTTGTATATAGTGTGAGGTAGGGGATCAGAATTCATTTTTCTATATGCAGATCCATTGACTTAGCACCATTTATTAAAAATATTCCTCACTGAATTACAAGGTACTGTTATTGTAGATCAGATGACTGTGTATGTATGGGTCTATTTTGTGGTTCTCTATTTTTTCCCATTGGTCTATTTCTCAATGCCTGTGCTTCCATTACTATCTTTACTGCTATAGCTTTATAAGTTTTGTTATCCAATTACATAAGTCTTCCAGATTTGATCTTTAAGATTTCCATGGCTAGTCCTTTGAATTTTCATATACATTTTAGAATCAGCCTGTTAGTTTCCACAAAAAGCCTGCTGGGATTTTGATTGGGATCACATTGAATTTATAAGCTAATTAGGGAAAATCAACATTCTAACAATATTGAGTCTTCTAATCCATGAAAATGGTCTATCCCTTAATCTATTTAAGTCTTTCAATATTTCCATCAGTGCTTTATAGTTTTTGGTGTATAGATCTTGCACATCTTATGTTAGATTTATTCCTAGATATTTTATGATTTTTGGTGCTTTGTGTTTGACATTTTTAAAATTTAACTTCTAATTATTTTAGTGTTACATAAACATACAATTTTGTATCCAACAACCTTTCTAAGTTAATCTAATAAATTTAATAGTTTGTAGTTTCATTTGGATTCTCTCTGTATACTTAATTATGTCCTCTATGAATACTTTTCCAATCATTTTACCACTTATTTCTTTTTCTTGCCCTATTGTACTGGGTAGGACCTCTAGTATAATATTGAATAGAAGGAATACGAGAGTGTTGGAGAGTTTTGCAGATATCCTTTATCAGGTTAAAGACTTTCTCTGCTGTTTCTAGTTTACTGAGAGCTATGTTTTTAAAAAATCATGAACAGTTATCAAATTTTATCAAATGCTGTATCTGTGAGTATATTTGAGATAGGACTGTATTTGAAATGAGCATATTTCTTTCTCCTTTATTCTGTTAATGTGATTAACTACTTTATTTTATTTTATTTATTTATTTTTTTAAAGATTTTATTTATTTGACAGAGAGACACAGCGAGAGAGGGAACACAAGCAGAGGGAGTGGGAGAGGGAGAAGCAGGCTCCCCCCTGAGCAGGGAGCCCGATGCGGGCTCCATCCCAGGACGCTGGGATCATGACCTGAGCTGAAGGCAGACGCTTAACGACTGAGCCACCCAGGCGCCCCTAACTACTTTATTTTAGAAAGTTAAATCTAAACTTTGCATTCCTGCAGTAAATCCCATTTGGTCATGATCTGATTTTTTTTTAGTCTACTGTTAGATATGATTCATTAATATCTTGCTTAGGATTTTTGCATCTGTAGTTTTCTTATGCCAGGTTCTGATATCAATGTTATGGTTCTCACCAAAAAGTTGGGAAAAGTCTTTTTTTTCCTTTGGAAAGTTTTGTGCAAGAATTCACAATTAAAGCCATTTGAGTATGTGATTTGTTTTGTGGGAAGTCTTTATAGATTTAATTTCTTTAATAGATGTAAGAATATTCAGATTTTCTATTATTCTTATGTCAGTTTTGGTAAATTATGTTTTTCTGGAATTTGTTTGTTTCACTATATTTTCAAATTTATTGTCATAAAGTTCTTCATAATATTGTCTTATTATCTTTTAAATATCTGTAGGATTTCTGGGGTATCCTCTTTTTAATCCCTGGTATTGGTTACTTGTGCTTTCTCTCTTTTTAAAAATCAGTCTTGCTAGGTATTTATGAATTTTATTAATCTTTTCAAGCTATCAGCTTTTTGGTTTGTTGATTTTTCTCCATTGTATGTTTATTTTATCATTGATTTATGTACTTATCTTTATCATAGTTTTCCTTCCATTTTTCTTGGGTTTAATTTGTTGGTGTTCCCCCAATTTCTTAAGATGGAAACTTATTAACTTTCAAAGTTTCTTCTCTTAAAATATATGCAAACAATATATTCATTTACATTTTAATATATGCATTTAATTCTATATATGACTTTTAAGTACTGCTTTAGCTGCATTCCAAAGATTTTGATATGCTGTATTTTCACTTGACTCAAAATATTTCTTCATTTCCATTTTGATTTCTTTGATGATCTATGAGTTCTTTTTTTCTTTTTTTTTAGATTTTATTTATTTATTTGACAGAGAGAGACACAGTGAGAGAAGGAACACAAGCAGGGGGAGTGGGAGAAGGAGAAGCAGGCTTCCGGTGGAGCAGGGAGCCCTACGCGGGGCTCGATCCCAGGACCCTGGGATCATGACCTGAGCCGAAGGCAGACGCTTAACGACTGAGCCACCCAGGCGCCCCGATCTATGAGTTCTTTAAAAGTGTGTTGCTTAATTTCCAAGTACGTGGTGATTTTCTACTTCTCTTTCTGGTATTGATTTCTCACTCAATGCTACTATGATCAAAGAAAATACTTTTATTTCAATCTTTTGAAATTTGTTGAGCCTTCTTTTGGTCCAGTTTATGGTTTATTTTGGTAAGTGTTTCATATGCACTTAGAAAGAATGTGTATTCTCCAGCTGGTTTTAAATATACCAATTAGGTCAAGTTGGTTAATCATGTTTCAAATTGTCTGTGTTATTTACTGATCTTTTACCTGCACGTTCCATCAGTTACTGAGAGAGGTGTTTCAAAGCTGGTGCTAGTCTGGCTTTGGAGAACGTGGGCATGGCCGCTTTCTATAGCTGCAGAGGCTGGCCCTGCCATTACAGAATGTGAATGGCACTTCCTGGAGGTGTGGGTTGGAACTTATGCTGAAAATGAATATCAGCCTGGGCCTCGATAGGCTAGACAACGTCAGGATGAGCCAGAGGCCTGTGTTAAACATTTAGTGCCATATTTGAATGACAAGTCAAACTCTGTCATTTCTATAATTGGCTTCTGGTTGGAATTTTTTGTTGCTTTGCTCTGCTATTTCTTCTTTAAGTAAGGCCATAAAAACACCAACTTTTCCCAGGCTGCAGAGCGCACACGAAGGTCCTGGCCAAGGTCTATGTGAAGATCCTGAGGAATGCCCCCTCCCCAGAGGCAAACCTTTTTCACTTTTTACAAGCTATAGATTCTTATGTCCATATTTCTTTTCTTCTTTTATTAAGGCAGAATTCCAACAGACACGGAAGTTGGGAGAATAGTATGAGAAACCCCTGATTCCATCACTTGCCTTCAACCATTATTATCACGTGGCCAGACTTTTTTCATTTCTCTCTCTCTCCACTCCCAGATGAGTCGTCTCATCTCTAAATAATTTACTATGACTCTACAAATAAGGCATCTTGTTTTTAACATAAACACATACCATCATCTCCTTAGCATCATCAAATATCTGGTGTTTAAAGTATTTGATGATCTTATCATTTTTAAAAGATATTTTGCCTCACAATTTTTAAATAATGTGCTTAGATTTGAGCCACTTATTTTCAAATCCAATAGCTTGGTTGCTCTCTTCCAGGGATCCCCATCTATTTTATTTTATTTTTTATTTTTTATTTTTTTAAAGATTTATTTATTTATTTGAGAGAGCGAGAATGAGAGAGAGAGAGAGTACATGAGAGGGGGGAGGGTTAGAGGGAGAAGCAGACTCCCTGCCGAGCAGGGAGCCCGATGCGGGACTCGATCCCGGGACTCCAGGATCATGACCTGAGCCGAAGGCAGTCGCTTAACCAACTGAGCCACCTAGGCGCCCGATCCCCATCTATTTTAGAACAAGTCCGCAAATCTCTGAAGGGCACAAGGGTGGCCGTAGGTGAGTCCTGATGGTTTCCCAGCTGGGGTCCCTCCCCCGTGTCCCCCCATCTCCCCCCGCCCCTGCAGCTGTGTCCTGAGATTAGCTAATGTGTGGCTTTGTGTTTTTACTTTGTGAATTAGAGTGCAGTGTTGGAAACCAGTATTGTGAAGTGCACTTACGTAATCACGCTAATTCACTCTGGACACTGGGAAAGCAGCAGTGGCGATGTGAAGTAGCCGGTCTGGTGTAATGGAAAGACATCATGGGGTTTGGAACTAGAGAGCTGGGGTTTAAATCCACGCTCTGTCACCTAGCAGCTGTGACCTTGGAAAAATGACATAACCTCTTTGTGTCTCAGTTTTCATACGTGTGATACAGGGATAACAATGCTTATCTCTAAGGGACGTTGTTATAAGGACTCGATGAAATGACACACACAACACACTGGAATAGTCCGTGGCACATAGTAGGGACTCAATAAATTCACGTGCTCTCTGTCTCTCAGTATATACGCGTATATGCTGCCTATATGTGTATATGGGTGTGTAAACATATATATTTCCAAATATAATATTTTACTTTTTAGAGATAGATGGACAACAAACCCAACTCAATTTTATTTTGCATATTTATCATTGTATTTATTAAAAATCTATCTAGCCTTTCTATTTAAGCCTCCACTTATGACTGCCTAAAATAAAAAATATAAAACAATTCCTTTTAGTAAAACATCCTTAATTCAAATTAAGAATCCAAAGGATAGAAGTAAAAAAAAAAAAATAACTTATTAGTTTCACATCATCTAACCAAAGGAATGTAAATCCCTTTCTCTTGGCTGGGCTTGCTTTAATGGACACATGACTCACATAGTTAAAAGTGGTTCAGTCAGGGCTCCTATGGTTGCAAGACAAAAGGTCATACCAAGTTGCTTAAGCAAAGAGGAATTTTACCGGCTCACAGATGCGGGAAGTCTAGAGGTGGAGTTGTCCCTAGTTATGTCACGATCCGATCCAGGGGCTCATCAAGCACTGCTAGATTTTTCTCTTCCACCTGCCATCTCTCGGCTCTATGCATTGGCATCAGTCTGTAGTTTCTTCCAGTTTTCAAAGGTGCTCAGGGTAGCCACCTAGCATCTCTAGCTTCTGTTGTCCTCTCAGCCCTCCATCCCAGGGGAAGAGGAACTTTTCTTTCCCAGGATCTGCAGATCACCTCAGGGGGGTCCTCTCGGGGAGGTCCTCTCAGGGAGGACTCATGTTGGCTCCCTTTGGTCATGTGCTCACAGAGAGGGTGAGAGCACAGCATGGGGACAGGGCCGGTTGCTAGGCTAGGCAGTCTCACCAGGACCACATCGAGGGCAAGTGGTGATTCTCTGGAGGAGAAGCAGGGAGTTGACATCATATAAGGATATGGTTTAAGGAAAAATAATTGTATCACTTACATAATTTATTTGTCAAATGGTTATTGGTCATGCTAGCACAATCGATATATGATAATTTTTATCAAACTGAAAAGGTGAGTTTTAAGTTGGGCTGTAAGGGAGGAACATATGTGGATTAGCAAAAACTCAAGCGAAGCCTTTGCTCGTAGGAAGCAGTAGGCATGACAGTGGACATTTATGTATGCTGCCATGTACCTGGCAATCTACTGAGCCTTCACGTGCCATCTTGCATAAGCCTCACACATGATGACCCTGTGAGGCGGGTATTATCGTTATTCTCATTTTAAAATATGAGGAAACTGAGTCATAGAGAAGGTTAGGAAATGTATTCAAGGTCACACAGATGGCATTCATGCTGAAGTCGGTTGGCTCTAGAACCCCAATTCCCAACCACTATGCCCTTAGATATATCCCATTAAAAAAAATTCTCATTTAAGAGATGTTGACCTCTCTCGCTGTGTCTCTCTCTGTCAAATCAATAAAGCAAATCTTTTAAAAAAATGTTGAACTCTATCAGGTATCAAGCACACTGGTAGGACTGGTAAAGCATCCATTTGGTTCTAGATGTGGGGAGGCACCCTGGGGTGTCCGGTGCACAAGTGTGTGCTGGGTTTCACCACCTTCGCTCACGTGGCAGCACAGTTGGCCTAGCAAGGGACATTTATAGACACGAATAGCTCAGTGAGACTGACACCAAGAAATGCCCAGGATCCATTTTTGTGCAAGCTGGATTGTTGCAGTAATTTCCATGGGTGTCTTTCCTGGACCCATGCTTTATCAAGGCTCTGCTAAAAAAGTGAAGGTTGGACTATAAAGTATCAGTCTAACCTTAAACCAGTGGAACAGCGAGGCAAAAATATTCAGTTTGCTCACATCAGCATAATCTGAGTGAACCAACCCTAAGGACAAGGCAAAATGAGCAAAGAAAGGCCTGTAAATGACATACGATCATCAGAGGCAGGGGGAAAAGATGCAAAATTGATGAAGCCAGCTATATGACATTTTCTAACCAACTTTCCGTCATCTTGTTGGCTACAGGGGCCACAGGCACACCCCAAGTCCCCAAGTCCTTGAAGTTGACAAGGAAGAAAAAGGATATGTGTGTTTATTTTGTGTGCATGCACGAGAGCATGTGTGAGTGTTTAAATTCATGGCCAGCAACTCTGTTGTATGTGTTAAGTGGCTGAAAAATTAGGAGAGCACCAGGCTCTGCTTTAATTGGATTTTCTAACGCATAAATAAAAGGAAGGGGAGGGAGATGCATTCTTTGATTGATGTCTTTCCTCAGAGTGCACACAGCTGGTCCAGAGTCCCTCTCTTGCCTAACTAAGGGGCCTTATTCGGCTCACGCTCAGAGCTGCTGCCTGTGTGCTGGTCTGGAAGCTGACATCAAACCCGTGGGACCAGAAATGCCTCTAGAGGTGGAGCGGGGACAGAAGACTGGACCCTTAAAGTGTTCTGGAACCAATACAGGAACAAATGATGACAGCAGAGGAACATGAAGTCCAGCTCTGGTCTGGAGAAAAAGCCCCAAGAAAAATGGCTTCAGTGGAGGCTTGAAAATATACCCCAAGTGTTAACCTTTAGGAGGCTTAATGAAGATAAGCCCCTCAAGCTTTTGAAGATCAGCCTGTTGTGGTGGGAGGCAGGTTTGGCCAGGCTGAGGGGAGAGAAGCCATCCTGTAGTCTTGCCTTCTATTGCCCATTTTCCTCATCAGGGCTGGGACCCCAGGGAGGCAAACTGGGCACTTAGGGCACAATACTTAAGGACATATCCACTCTCAGGTACTTGTCATACCACAGTGAGAGGGATCTCCCAACCATGCAAATATGAGTGCCCCAAAGATGGAGTCCAAAGGCCTTAAGGCTGACAGAAGTGCTTCTCTCATTTTTATGTGCCTACAAACCACTTGGGGAGTTCTTGAACATAAAATGCAGATTCTAGGTTAGTATGTCATGGGCTGGTCTTGAGATTCTCCGTTTCTAACAAGCTCCTGGGTGATGCTGAGGCTACTGGTTGGGAACCACACTCAGCACAGTGAAGATTCCAGCTAAGTAAGGCCATGAACAATATCCAGCCTGCCAGTTGTTCTTATAAATAATGTTTTATTGGGACACATTCACTTACATATTGTCTGTAGGTATTTTCTTGATACAGTGGCAGAGTTGAGTAGTTTTGACAAAGACTGTATTGACTGCAAAGCCTAAAATATTTACCATCTGTCCTTCACAGAAAATTTCGCTGATCCTGGTTTACAAAATCTTTTTGTTTTCTCATCACTCATATTTCAGACAAAAGCCATGTACTTCAATTTCTAGAGGTTTGCAAATGATGTTACTTCTCTTTTGATGTTCTATCCCTTCTCCTTGTTACCTCTTACCTTGTCATTCTGATCTCAGCTTAGATGTCATTTTTCCCATGATGCCTTGTTTCACCTCCCAAAAACTGAGGTAGGTGACCCTCTTATATATTGTCAGAGAGTCTTGAACTTCCTATTGGACACTAATTGCCCTGGATTATAATTGCCAATTTCATCATCTCTATTTCCCATTAGAACATAGACTTCTTAAAAGTAAGGGCAATATCTGTTAGTTCTTGAATTCCAACCACCAGGCACATAGTTTCCAGTTTTAAATTTGATAATTTTATGACAACTTTGGACACCTTTCTTATTTTTAAACACCTTGAATGGAGAGAGGTCTTGGCATTCCAGAGAAGCCCAACCCAATCTGCTTCCCATTACTGGTCCCCTTGAAGAGGATGAAATACTCAGTGTTCCTCTACTCTAGTGAGAATAAGGCCACACACACACACACACACACACACACACACACACATGAGTGGTTGTCAATTCAGATTCCTGCATTGGCCCAAGGACCTACATATCTTTTGAGATTAAAAATATTTGACAATTGAAATTGAAGAATCGATCTGGTTTTCCTGGAATCTTCTGCACTGGCATGCTTAAGAGGTTCAGTAAGTGCTAGCTGGAGAGGATAGTGAAACTCTTGCTTATAATAATTCTTGAATTATAGTTATCCCAGCTCTCCTTTAACAGAGAGAATGGAAATCCAGTTCAATGGACCATTTTGAGAAAATAAGCAACCATGAGGTCAATTGCCTCTTTTAAGAGGCCAAGCAGTGGTTTCCAAAGTTCATTTCCACTCAGCAGGGCCAGCGGAATCTTGGGTGAAGAGCCAGAGTCTTCCCATTGAGTCGCTGTGGGCCAGCCTAGGGTCTGGCCGCTGCAGACAGGCCCAACAGTTCCCTCAGATTCTTCCTTGAACAGCCCAGTGTGTGTTTCCAGGGTGACCCTTCTGCAGCAGGAAGAGGTGTCCAGTGGCAAGGTTTGAAGACGTTAAGCCAACCATTGACTGAAGGTTGGTAAGATTATCTGGGTGAGATGGGCCGAGATAACCAGATGTACCTCAAACCACCGATTCTTTCATTCTTCCCTGAGATGCTTAAATCATCACCATGCTGTTTCCACATCAGGAGGCATTCACCTCCTTTCCTTAACACTCTTCATTTCTGCCCATTTATGGTGAGTTCCACCAGGCCCCAGTCCCTTGAGTTCATAGTTAACTATCAGAATCTAAGTACATCCTGTGCCGCTGCTTTGTCCTTATCACAGATGAGTACTTATGACTTTTTAATATCATAAGCATTTCCTCCACAATTTCCCTCACTCTTTTTTTTTTTTTTTGCAGTGAGAAAAAAGCTCCTTAGGAGAAATTATACAACTCTAGAAACACCAGCCAGCATTTGAGACATCCTGTGACAGTGAAAAGCCAAATTCCAGAT
This sequence comes from Leptonychotes weddellii, assembly GCF_054177405.1. NCBI lineage: Eukaryota > Metazoa > Chordata > Mammalia > Carnivora > Phocidae > Leptonychotes > Leptonychotes weddellii. The sequence continues at coordinate 45,247,936 of NC_138380.1, forward strand.
GTTGGGTTTTGATTCTCCAAAGCAATGTGTGCAAGGAAGGGGAGGGATTGTGGGCAGGTCAGGAACTAGTTAGAGAACTGCTGGTCCCCCCAACCCCCTGATGCACTCATAGTTAAAGTTCAAGGCAGGCAGCTGAAAAAGGCTTTAAGAGACTGGTCAAGGAGGGCAGGACCTTGAGCCCTATCCGCTCAGCAAGCAACAGTCCTCCAACTTCAGATGCCTGGCCTATCTTCCCTCCTGATGCTCTCAATAAACTGGTACCAATGGCCATCTGAGGCAGGACAGATAGGGCGAGGTGCTTGGAGAAGAGAGCATATTCATTTTCCTTGGTGCAGTCTGAATATGTCGAATGAGTTACTTCTGGATTTTTTTGAAGTTTGATTCCCCTTTGCCCCCTTTAAAATATGAAATAGCTGCTCATTTCTGTTTTGGTTTTGTCATAGCTGAGATTTTTCAGGCCACACACAGACATACTTTTTAGTTTTGGCAAGGAGTAAACAGCCAAGGCTCATAAATTACATCCATAAATATTTGGTATACTTAGATGTGTTGAAGGGTTTTAAAGGGAAGGAAAGAAAACCAAGACTGGGTAAAAACAAACTTTATCTAGAGGTAAATGAAATCCTTTATTGTTTGAAGACTTGAAAGCAGAAACAAAAATGAACTTTTGAAGTTCTCAAAGGAATCATATTCTGCTCCCAATGTGAACAGCAAGGAAAATATCTCTTGATTTCAATATTTTTGGATTAAGTGTCCCAATGACAAAGTGAAGAAATAGTTGCTTTTAAGAGTCAATGAATCATGAAGAAAAAGAAACTGGTCCTGGAACTAATCAGTGATCTAATATGGAACTGCTCTGGGGTCAGACAGTGGGCAAGAGTCAGAGAATCCAGCTTCTCGTCTTCCATTCCTGGGGGGAAGCCTTCATTGCCCTCCTGTGTCTGAAAGAGAAAACTAGGTGTGTCCTCTGTTAAGAGACTCTTAAAGCACAACTCTTTGCATATATCAGAAAGGATGCTGAATAGGACTGGTGCTTGCATCGGGAAAAAACTCTTCACTTCCTAAGGATATTCACCTCCAGATTTATCTAGTAAATTGCTTCAGTGCATTTAAAATAGGATTTAATTTCTAAAACTTTGATTGCCAGAAAGTTTTTTGGGATTCTCTTTATTGCATAAAGTGAGATATTCTTGTGCTGGATAAATTCATCTCAGGTTTATAAGGGTATCAGCTCCATTATTTTGTCACTTCTCTGCTCACAACCTCCAGTGTCTCCCCTTTGTCTACTGCAAGCTTCCTCAGCCTTGGCATTCATGATATCGGGCAGCTATCATGGGCGTTGTAGGTTGTTTAACAGTGTCCCTGGCCTCTACCCACTAGCTGCCAGTAGCATCCCCACTCTCGGTTGTAACAATCAAACATGTCTCGGGGCGCCTGGGTGGCTCAGTCGTTAAGCGTCTGCCTTCGGCTCGGGTCATGATCCCAGGATCCTGGGATCGAGCCCCGCATCGGGCTCCCTGCTCTGCAGGGAGTCTGCTTATCCCTCTCCCACTCCCCCTGCTTGCGTTCCTGCTCTCACTCTCTCTCTCTGTCAAATAAATAAATAAAATCTTTAAAAAAAAAAAAACATGTCTCTAGACATTGCCAAATGTTTTTCCATGGGGGGTAGGGGGGCAAAACTGCCTCCAGCTGAGAACCACTAGTCTATCAAATAAAGGGTGTAGGTATTTCTTTCTCCACCAGCAAAAGTTTGGTCCCCACCTTCCTCACCCACTCATTGAAGCACGTTTGTCTCCCAGTCCCCATGATACATACTTTGTTCGTCATTGCTCTTTGCTCATGTGTCCTCCTCCTTTGATGCTTTTCTTTTTGCTCGTTCCAGTATAAATTCTTCCCCATCTTCAGATACGTCTGCAGTTCCATCTTCTTCAGAGTTCTCAACTCACATTTTTTTCTCTTCCTAACACAGGCAGTGCTTATCGTCCCCCTTGCGTTATTTGGGCCGATGGAACTCCAGATATGGTTGAGGCAATCTGAGAGCAGGGAGATCTTGAGCTCTTGGGGACAGCCCTGGAGAAGAATCAAAAACCCAGAGTGGAAGTGATCACCTGGAATAGCCCAAGAGTTCCTGTTACTCTGAGGGGCCCAGATGTTGCTGAGAGAGGACCAGACCCAATGAAGCTTTGCAATAGGTTAGGGGTGATGCTTGGTGATCACCTGAGTAGATTGATTCCAGAAATTCAGACGGGGACAAGGAACATGGCTCTTAGGGATGGGCGCCAACATTGAGGACTAGTGTTATTGTGTGCCAACATCTTGGCACCACATAACCCATTTCAGACAGTCAGTGGTGACACCAAGAGGAGAGCTTTGAAGTTTAAGTACCTCATGATCCCATCAGCTTCTTCTCTAGCCATTTCCTACGGTAATGATGATGATGACAATAATTTTACTACTTAAGAGTGACCAACTATCCCAATTTGCCTGAGATGGGTTGTGAGGAGAGCCCAGGACTTTCAGTTTTAAAATTGAGAGAGTCCTGGGCATACGGGGAGGAGTTGGTCACCCTACCATTACTATTACCACCGAAACAATCACCATCATCATTACTGAAGCTTCTAGTGTTCTCTGCTATGTGCAATTTAAATCGTCTCACTTTTATGCAAAGGTAACTGAAAGCTACTTTAGAAAAAAAAATTTTTTTTTATCTGTAACATATAATCCAAGGAAAAAAAAACTGTGCCTGTCACCCAAACATCTTTCACCTTGAGGTCGGTCCTAATGAGGCTCCTCTTCTATAGAATTCTGGAGTTCCCACCACCAGTAGGGCTTTGATCGTGACACTGGCTGGGATACTTTTCCATCTGATGGGGGTCAGAGCACATGTGGTCACGAGCTTCCGTGGTCGTGAAAGACTATCCGAATACTTGAATGAATAGCTTAGGTTTTCTTTTCCATTTCTGCCGCTCAGGGTTCTTTACTGATTAAGTCAACAGGGTGACCCCCCCTGCATGGCTGTGTTGCTGTCGGCAACTGTCCCATTTAGAGAACACTTTAAGTTCCAGATAACTTAGTTGGTTAACAAGGATTCTCCAACAGAACAAAATGAGCCAACAGAACGAGTTTAATTGGGTGAATCTGAGTAGAGTTGGCCACCAAAATACTTGTCTTGAATTCCAGTCTCGTATACGTGACTGACAAGCCTTATACCTGCACAGACCAGTTAATGCTCCCTAACCTCTGGCTTTCTCATCTGTAAAATGGGGATGATATTGCTTCATTTCTATCAGATGAGGTGAAAGTATGCTGAGAAGTGTAAAATGTTATGCAGATGAAAGTCTTTGTACTGAAAATGCTTTCTTTCGGTGACTTTGAAAAAAGAGTGTTATGTTAACCTTATCCTGGATTTGTGTTCAAAATCTTATGATGCATTAGCACTCAATTTCACATGTGTGGTATAGCTGTTATTTTTGGCTAATGTCATTATTTCATTCACTGTGCGGTCCTGAACTTTGGACCCTGAGGCAGCATATGTGGAATGGAGACAATGGAATTCTCTATCCTTGGGCTCCATTAAATGCCCCAGACTTAACACAGGGGCCCCTTGATGCTAACTCTGAGCCATAGCACTCCAAAGAATGAACTACCACAAAGTATTAAAAGCCTTATTCCAGATGGACAGAGGTGATAGCACTTAAACCCAACCTCAAAATTCAAGCTCAAAAGAAAACCATCCAATTCTATGATTCCTCTATGTAATGTTTCAGCCTGGGCCAGGAGGGCCAGGTGTCAAGTAGGATGTAGGGTGGGGCCTTTTTAACTTTTTAAATAGTATTTTTGGCGTTGAGAACATCACGGAGGTTCTTAGAGTGTGTGTGTGTGTGTGTGTGTGTGTGTGTGTTTAGGGAGGATGGAGGAATGCATTAGCTTTAGAGTTAGACTACCCTGGATTTAAAGAGCTCTTTACCGGTGACTTGGGATTAATAATTATTAAATTAATAATACTAATATTAATAACAAATATAATTATTCTGGCTAAGTTGAGATGAAAATGTGGTCTTTGCATCAAGGGTGCTTACCTGGGTGGCTCCTCAGAAGACAAACCCAGGAGAGTGCTTGAGGGAGGATGATTCAGGACAGGAAGAATCAGCTTTGGCCTCATCCTATGAGCTTGACTCTCCTGTGGGAGAAGAATCACCTGGGAAGTAGAGGTGTGGAGGGCTGGTTCCCAGCAAGGTCTACTGGCAGATGGAAGAGGAATAGAGGAAAATTGTCACATAACCGTTAGGCAAAGGGGAGAATCCTTCAAAATGTGTGGCTGGGAAAAGAGTCTCGAGGAGCCAACTGCAGCCAGGCCCAGACCAGGCCTGCTGAAGAATGGGAAGGTGGGCTTCAAGGTCATCCCTCTTGTTCCTCAGGAGCCCTGTCCACCAGCAACTCCGGGCTGCTCAAGGGTGCTCAGATAAACCTTGCTCTAGGCTGTGGATACAATGCCCAGTCTTTTTTTTTTTTTTTTTTTAAGATTTTGTTTATTTATTTGACAGAAAGAGAGACAGCGAGAGAGGGAACGCAAGCAGCGGAAGTGGGAGAGGGAGAAGCAGGCTCCCCGCCGAGCAGGGAGCCCGATGTGGGGCTTGATCCCAGGATCCCGGGATCATGACCTGAGCTGAAGGCAGACGCTTAATGACTGAGCCTCCCAGGCACCCCACAATGCCCCAGTCTTGCTTACTTAGTTGGTTAACCAGGATTCTCCAACAAAACAAAATGAGCCAGGTTCCACCCACATCACAGTCATTTCCATCTGTTGGGACTCCAAACCATCCTTTGAGGCCCGTCTCAGAGAATTCCTTCTCCATGAGTGACACAGCTCAAAGTGCTCTCTTCCCTCTGCAGCTGCAGTGCCCGGATCGCTGGGGTGAAAGCAAAATAAAAACAAAAAAAGGAAACAATGTGAGGATTTGGGAAGGACCTATTTTGGATTGACAACTTTTATTTTACTAAGTAAGGATGTTTAAAAATGTACAAACGAAACTATTTCCTTTTAATTTTATAAAAGTTAATATTTTGTTTCAAAGCTAGGAAGGACATGTTTCCGGAATTAGCAATGCTTTTTGAAATACAGCAAAATTAACCTTACACATGAATCTGTTGTGTTGTCCTTTTTTTTTTCTTTGCCTCGTTTCATCTTCAACGTCTGAAAAATTCACTGTGGGCCTATATCCCCCTGCAGACCATGATATTTGATAATCTTGACCTGTAACAATTTATTGGTGCTTTTTTTGCCTTTCTTAAGGTCCCCATTATGCTGGTATATTTTGGGTTCATGCCTATTTTATCCTAAGCTCCTTTTTGTGGGATCCCATTCTTTCTTATTTCTGTATCCTATAATGCTCTTAGCCTAGAGTCAATCCCCATAAAAGTTTGAAGAGATGGGTGGATAGGTCATGCTTGAACAAGATGGACTTGTGGGTGGACCAGAGCCAATGACAGGGGCTTTCTCAGGTGACAAACCAGCACTGTGGTAGATTGATTGCATTAGTTGCCCTTGTCCTGTAAACTCACAGTGCCCTACAAGGGGCCCAGCCATATGACTTGAGATAATTGGGTATGAGTCACATGATACAAACAAGGACTTGAAAAGGGTACTTGCTTATTCCCACTTGTGCTCTTGCACTCTGGTATTGCCTTGAGAAGAACATGTTGGACCTACCTGCAGGGAAGTGGGGTAAGTGAAGAAAGCCAAGTTATCCCAGTTAAAACCAACCTACATTAGTCAGCAGAGAACCAACACTCAGACACACAAGCAGGCAAACTGCTATTATCGGCAGAAGCAACTGGTCAGCCTGCAGTTAACAGGAGGCTCTTGAGATTTCAATCAAGGTCAGCTTTGTTAAAAGCTGAAGTGAACAAAAAGAAGACTGAGCCAGCAGAAGAGATGGACAGAAAAGGAAATCTGCTGGGAGGGGAGGGGTCGGAGACCACCTTTGCTCACTCAGCAGTTATCCCTGGGGCTAGACTTAGGGGCAGCCCTCAAATTCCTGGGGACCAACTCAGAAGAGTGTGGCACCTAGAATGTAGGCTCAAGTTCCCAGGAGATGCCCCTATATTCCCCAGGCGGCCTGGCCCTGTAGTCCCAGCCTCCAAGAAGTGATTTTGCGGGTCTGAACTACAAAGGTAAGCACTCACCTACTGCTGAGTTTGTTAATTAAACACGTATAAAGTGCACCTCAGTATTTTCAAAACAACACGTGTTGTTGTTTTGAAATACCAAAGTTTTGATATTTAAACCTAAGCTAGACTAGACATAGGCACACTGCCTCTTGATGCCTCAACTGCATCATGCTTCATTGTTCCAAATCTCTCAGCCAACAAGCAGAGGGGGCAGGCTTTTAAATTTTGCAAATATATGATCAGCCAGTACTATCAGCTTTTCTGAATTCACTGCTATAGAAAAAGCGATGCCCAGCTCTGGCTACAAATTGCCCTGCCATCTTGGTGAGATTTATTGCCTTTTAATACAAGCTTCTGGTATCTCCTGTCAAGCCATGGGTCAGGTGCAAATGAACCATCTCATTCTGGCTTTTCCCAAGTTTTAAAAATTCAGCCTTCCCTATAAGATGGGGAATTCTGCTTTGAAAGGGCTTGGGAAGAGAATAAATAGAATAAATATTGGCCATTCACCCAAAACCATTTGGAACCTGAAGTCAAACTGGTCTGTGCAAGATGTGATTGCTGTACCTACCTTCTAGAAAACGTCTGACTGCCCCTCTTGGCTACACCTCCATCCGTACCTACAGAAACCACTCTGCTACTTTCCCTGAGAAAATCTACCTGGTTTAGACAAATACCTCACCTGTTTCTGTCCTGGGCGATTTGTTCATAGCTAGGCAGTTTTTGGTGTTGAAGAGACTGTAGGCAGTTGTGAGTGTGTGCAATGGCAAATTGGGGGTTCTCCACCCTGGCTGTATAGAACCAGCACCTGTGAAGCTGTTAAATGACTCACAACAGTTAATTTCATGTGTCAACTTGGTTCTGCCCAGACACTTGGTTGAATATTATACTATACTGTCTCTCTTTATATACCCATCCTATTGGTTTCTGCGGAGAGTGCTGATGAATACAACATCCATATCTGAGCCATTGCCCGTCATTCCGGTGTGGTTGTCCTGCGGTGAGCCAGAGGACTGTTCTTTTTAGAACATCTCTGGTGAGGTGCATGTGACCGGTGTTGAGGACCCTTCCACATAAAATCGGTCCTGGCCCAGTCCTATCACTGTCATTTGAATCCTGACTCTGACACTACCTGGCTGAATTACCTTAGACACAGAATTCTAAAACTTCCTGAGCCTCGGTGTTCTTATCTAGAAGGGACCTCAGCTTGCTGTGACGTCAGGTGAAACGAGGGATGGAAAGGTAGGTGAGAGTGAATGGGCTTGCCATATGCCTGGTACTTTGGTCATCTCCATGGGTGGAAAACACAGGGCTCTGTAAGCGGTGGAAGGGGCTTTTTTTCCCTCTCCGGTGCTAACCTTTGGCCTCTCCTCTCAGACAGGCAGCTCAGTGTCTGCCCTTTGCCTAGTGTGGCTGAGAGCCCTGGGTCCAACGGGGTTTCAGTGCAGCGGGGGGCCAAGTCAGGATGCGGGGGAGGGGGGAGGGGAACCCTGGATACTCAAGAATCAGCCCTTGTAGGGGATTTGGGCTCTCCGTAGGGGGGCAGGGGGTGGTTGGGGGCTCTGCACTGGGGGACTCTCTGGGACTTTGGGTGAAGTCAGAGGTCGCTTCACAAATATTGGTGAAACAAATTGAAATATTGTGGTCAAATCGAGCCATGTGAGAGACCAGGAGGCACGTATGAGCGATTTTCATGGTCAGCCAAGAGGCGCAGCATCGCCTGGGGTGAGCATCGCCTGGGGCACAATGAGCTCATGCCTGGCTGAAACCGATCCCCCTCCGGCCCCAGCCCCGTGGGCAGCCTGCTGGCTGGGGCGGGTTGCTTTAAGCAGGCATCTGACGGCAGGGCCGGGAAGCACGCTCCTAGCTGCAATTTCATACCAGGACATTTGAGAGGGTTATGGGAAACCATTTTTCCCCTACTCTATCATCTCGAGTGAAATGGATTGAGGGCATGTAAAATGGGTGTCCTTTAATTTATGGCAACATAAACAAACCTGAGCAGCCTGGACTGAAAGTCAGAGATGAAAGTGATAGGAGAGAAGCGTGGGCATGGATAATGCTGTTAACATCCTTTCGCTTCATGTGGCATGGCTCTGGGAGGGATGGCTTTGGCATTTGGGCCATGTGCAACATGCTCTGCTCACATCGAAATTGTAGAAATAGGTGGATTTGTTGACTTCCTGCATAGTGACAGGGTATTTTTTATAGCTGAAGGAAAGTGCTTCATTGGCAAGGATTGGAGAATAGGAGCTCAGCCTACATTAATTTTTGCCTTATCTAGGAAAATAAATGATTCAGTGGCTACTGGTGGAGACCACCTAGTAAGGTCGTGAAATTCTGGATGGTTTTAGGTGTAATCAGTTCATTTCAGCGTATACTTATAGGCTGCTCTGGGTAAGGTTCTATGCTACACTCTGAACAGGAAAAAAGATGCATTCATCTAATGTCAGCCCTAAAGGGATTTATATTAAAATGCAGTGGTTAATACAGTACAGGAGTTCCACCTTTCACTAGTGGAGTAATAACACGCAAACTACTTTAAGACTCGGTCTCCCCATCTGTAAAATGGGTGTGATAGTGGTGATGGTGACGCTGATGATGATTGTAACAAAAACATATTGAGCACTGACTGGGTGCCGGGCTCACAATGAGCTCAGCTGTATGAGCTTTCCATGTATTCCTTACTCAGTCCTCTCAACAACCTTGCAGGGGAGGCTATTATCTCCATTTGTATTTCCTTCATAGGATATAGTGAGGATTAAATGAGTTAGTGTATTCAGAGCACTGAAGACAATGCCTGACATTTGCAAACCACAGTAAATGTTAGCAATAATCATAATAAGTATTACATTATAATTGGTTGCTAGAAGCCAGTCCCCAGATAATTGTAATAGTTAATCTAAGACAGGTATAAGCAAAATGCAATGAGGGTTCAGAATGGGATGAGTAGAGACTCCGCGAGAGAGGTTGTCTTGGACTTTGGCTTTCCAGAAAGGATGCGATCATGACAGTGTGGCCACAAAGGCATGGAGGGCAGGGGCACCAGCAAGGACATGACCCACACAGCAACCGGGAAGCAGGCCGGTGTAGGACACATCGGGGACAACAGGGACTAGGCCAGTTGGCCAAGGGCAGAGGAAACCTACAAGTTAAGATTGAAAATGTGTGTCATACGGTGGAGCACCTCAAAGCATTGCGGGAGTTTACACCGAATTGGGTAGACAGGGAAGCCACCGGAGATTGTTAAGTGGTGAATACCACGGTCAAAGCTGTTTGGGTCTTGAGTTCAGTGGCGCCCCAAGAGTTTCCGAGCGAACACATAAAATATCGGCAAAGCCATCGGTCCTGGGGTTTAAAACGAACTCAGAGCCAGGCCACAGTTCAAAGTGGATGTGAGTTTGGCTTTAAGGATAGGATTCAATGAGACCTGAAAACTCCCAGAGGCCAGATTTAGCCGGTCCAGCCCCGGCCTCGGTGGCAGTGCCAATATTTTATCTGGTTTTAAGATGATCCCTCGCATCTTGCTTTTGCCTCTTGCCCTTCTGATAGAGACAGTTAGAGGGAACAGCACGGAGCACCGGCACATAGCACCACACCTGAGACTGAGCCATGTTGGGGGCAATTTGTGTCAAACCTGCCACTAGACGTTGTAGCATTTTCTTCCTGCTCCTTATTACTTCTAAGTGGGACAAAGAGCGATTTGAGGACTATCAGTTCCTTGTGTATTTCTTGTGTGATTTCTTTTTTTTTAAAGATTTTTATTTATTTATTACTGAGAGAGAGAGAGCATGATAGAGAGAGAGCATGAGAGGGAGGAGGGTCAGAGGGAGAAGCAGACTCCCTGCCGAGCAGGGAGCCCGATGCGGGACTCGATCCCGGGACTCCAGGATCATGACCTGAGCCGAAGGCAGTCGCTTAACCGACTGAGCCACCCAGGCGCCCCTCTTGTGTGATTTCAACACGCGCACGGAGCTATAAGGTTGCGTCCCAGGAACCCTGTCCTCTAAGAGCTTAGAGTCTCGGGGAGAACCTAAGACTGAGACGTGAGCATGAATAACTGGAAGATAAGGTGAAAAAGAGGTGAGAGCATTTGAGAGCATGCAGACAGTGTGCTGGGGTTGTGGAGGGGGTGCAGGTGATGATGACTTTTCTTTGGAGAAAGACAGCATCTATCGACCCCTCCCCCCCCCATTTTGTCCTCTATAATTTAGTACACCATCCACTGTGGGCTGTCTGGTATAGACTTGAAGTTAGACCTTGGTTTGAATCTTGGCTCCACCTTTTACTAGCTAGGACTCCTCTGGTAGATTTTTTGAGCTTCATTTTCTACAAAATGGTAATGATATTGCTTACCTCTGTAATTGTCACTGGGGTACATCAAGGCAACCTATCAGTTAGGATGTGCAGATAATTTTGTCCACAAGTAGCAGAAAACCCAACCCAAACTGACCAAATGGGGCATTTGCTAGCTTGCAAGAGAGGCACCTTTGAGTGGAGTGGCTTGAGTGGAACCATCCCGTCCAGGGGCAGGCTCCTTCAGCATCTAGCCGGCCATCTACGGTGGCAACTCTCCCCAGACCTGCTCCACTTACGCTGTAGCATGAATGCCAACGTCCACAGACTTCATCCATATTGACTTCGGTTGAGCTAACTTAGGCCAGTGCCTGCTTCCGAAGCAGGGACCATCATCACAGGTTCCTGTGGGAATTGCCGGAAGTTGTGAGACCTTATGTCAGTTACTTAATTCCTCCGTGCCTGAGTTCCCTTATCTGTCAAATGGACTTGATGATAGTGCTTACCTCGTAGGGCGGTGTTAGAATTTAGTGAATGATGGTTACCTTAGATTGGTGTTCTGTTTGTTTTCCCCCAGGCCATCTGCACCAACTTACTGGTGGTAGTGGGGAAACTAGGTTCAAACCTATGCAGCCTGATTCTAGAGCCCATATTTTTACTACACTACACTGAGAACCAGCATTCAACGTTTACTCCCTAGATTATCGGTGTTCCGCACAGGGTCAGGCACAGAGAATAAGTACTCCATAAATAGCAGTTATCATTAGGAATGTTGTTTTGAAAAGACCAATTTGTAATCATGAAATACCCTTCCTCGGTTTCTGTCCAGCCTGAGGACGTGTAGACAAATCCATGGGAGGGAAGGAAGTTTTGACTTTCTATCCAAGTCATATGTTTCATAAAGGGGATACCATGTTGTCCTCAAAAGACCTTTTAGGGCACAGCCAAGTTTTTCTTTTTTTAGAAAAAAAATCTTTTTAAAGATTTATTTATTTATTTGAGAGAGAGAGAGAAGGAGAGAGGGAGAGAGCGAGGCGAGAGAATCTCCAGCAGACTCCCCGCTGAGCGCAGAGCCCGACATGGGGCTTAATCTCATGACCCTGAGATCATGACCTGAGCCAAAACCAAGAGTCAGACTCTTAACCAACTGAGCCACCCAGATGCCCCAGGGCACAGCCAAGTGTTTCAAAGGCTGTGCGTATGTATGTGGTGGCACTGGTCAGGGACAAAGGTAATTTCTTTTAAAATGGGTCACCTCTGTCACCCTGAGCTGTGTTAGCTAATGGTTTCAGTGAAGCATCCAGAAATACATGGTACTAGCCTCTGAGAGCATGTGGTGGATGAGGGTCAGTTTGACTCTTGTGTTTAGGAGATACTCTGATCTCTTCCTGGGGTGTCAGGAAGGGAGGCTGGAAGACTGAACAGAATGACCAGCATGTGCCCTGGTGCAGGTGGGAGCAACAAAGAAATACCCTGAAAGAATCTGACCTTATTTTATGCAGGGCATCTAATCTAATACGGCAGAAGAAGAATTTTTAAAAAGAGTCCCAAGAGGACTAATAAAATGGCTTTGAATTTCATTTCGTTTGGGAGGGGGGCATTAATTCAATTAGCCACAAAATGAGAATTTTCCTACCCCTTCTGTTTGGAGCAGCTCTGCAGATAGATTGCACCCAAGGAAGTCCTGGGCTGCCCTTGGATATAGCCTTCCTTCTGAGGAAAGGCAGTTCTTGTCAAATTTCCGAACCTTTACATTTCTGCTCTGCGGGTGAGGATAGCATAGTGAATAAGGGCACAGATCTTAGAGTCGGCTCTCTTGCTTTCAAATTTCAGCTCTGCCATTTACAGGTGTGTAACCGTGAGCAAGCTACTCAGTCCTTCCAAAGGAGCCTCAGTTCCCTCACCTGTAAAGTGGGAATAAGGAAAGTGGATATCATCATCATAGGACCATTATGAGCATTAACTTAGTTAATACACGTTAAAGCATTTAGAAGAGTGCCTGAGGAGATTCCTGCTTTTCAGGACTTAGAGTCACTTAGACGAGCACAGAGAAGAGACTCATCACACAAGATGTCAGGGCTCTGACATGGCAAAAGGCCCAAGGAAGAAGCAATTGTCGCTGGAATATGTGGGGCAGGCTTCACAGAGGAGGTGAACTTGGATCTTGAAAGATTCACAGGTGGCCGCAGAGGCAGAACTCGGGAATAGCATGCCTGAAAACAGGTCTTGCATGCCTAGAGTGTCTCCAGGGATTAGTGGGCATTTACCAGGGGGCGAGACCAAGGATTTATGGGGTAGGCTGGTGAGGTATGAGGCTGGGAGGTCACTGGGGGCAGGCCGTGAACAGGACTTTCATTTTGACAAGACAAGATTGTTCCATTAAATTACGAGTTCTGTGAGCTTTACAGAATTCAATAATTCTTGTCTAGGTTTTTTCTTGAATAGAGGATTTCAAATATTTTTGGAGAAAGCTCATTCCATAGCTAAATAGTCACATCTTGGGGTTGACATTGGATCTTTCATTGGTGGTTGCTCTGGTGACCCTCCCCTCTAGCCCCCTGCCCTACCCCCCGCCACCAGTGGGGGAATTCGGTTAAAAGGATTCTGGTTAAAATGATTCTGTCAGAATCAGAAAGAAAATGTCTGCCATTTGTTACTCTTAAACCTGCTAAATTGTTAAAATCATTGTTACAATTTGATATGTCCATGGAATATGTGGTTTTTGATTTTGGCAGAATGTGTCATTCTGTTCTTGAAATTAGTTTCTTAAGTTTTTATTTGTCAGTTTAACCCTACTGCAGTTTACTGCATAACCCCTACTTGTAAATGGGTGATGTTCTAAAAATTCATTTTTAAGTCAGTTGTTTGGACCACAGATTGCATAGTTCCTTAGAAATGACCATATAATTAGTTGTTAGGTCTTTAAGCAAGTGGCCAGACTTAGTTAACACAACATGTAGCTGAATAGTAGCTAACATTTGTGAAGCCCACAATAGAATTACAATAGTAAAAGCTTTTGTTTTGAAAAAATAAGAAGACAGTAGTTTTGAATAGAAACTTTACATTTCTATTTTATTTAAAACATATATCAGCCTTCCTAGATTGCTAGTCTATAATATCCCTGACAGTTTATAAGGCACCTTTGGATACATTATCTAATTAGAACATCACAACCAGCCCATGAGGTCATGGCAGGTAAGGAAATTGCAGTACAGAGAGGCAAACTGGCTTGTCTGAGAACATACAACTTTTGTCAAAACCCTCTTTTTGGAAAATAAAGGTACAGTATAAACAGGTGATGAAGGAAAGTTAGCTTCAGTGTCAATTGCATAGAAATCTTGCCATATTTTGGTCAGAGATTTTGGAGGAGATGCTGGTTAGAAGATGACAAGATCTTGCAACTACTTATCTAATCCAATAAATATTTATTGAACTCCTACTAATCAGTCCTGTTTGGTTTTTTTTGTGGGGGGGGGTTGGCGGCGGGTGATGGTAGAGAATCACAGGTATTTAAGGCATGGCTTCTGGTCTTTATTAGTTGTAGTGGTAAATATTATAGAGTGGAAGGTCTCTTATCCAATGCAGTTGGGGCCGGGAGTCTGTTGGTTAATCCAAAATCATGGTTTAAGGTAATCACAAGAACAAAAAAATACATGTTTTCAATAACAAATATTGCTGTGTCTTTCTAAATAAACCAATTTACCCAAAACAAGCCAACGCCTTTGAAAAAGGTTATAGAAAAAGCAAGTAGTTTAATAGTAGAATGAATCTATCTTGCTATTCCCGGAGCACAGGAATAAAAGTGAGAAAATGGTAGGCTGAGAGTATGTGACAAGGAAATAGTCCCCTCCTAATATTGAGCACCTTCCTCAGGCTGTGGTGGCAACTTTTCTAAGATGTATTATTCTGTGATTTTTAATTTGCATGAATACTCCTTAAAATCAGAGAGCCTGCCTTATTTTTTGTATTCCATGGCAGCTAATTCTGTGCTGAGTACCTAGTGCTGGATAAATGTTTGATGACTGAATGAAAGAATAATTTAACACAATATTAGTTATGTTAGTAGAATAATAACCTGAACCGGAGGCCCAAAGAGTCAGCTCTTCTTTCATATTTAACTGTCTCCCAGAGACAGCCTTAGGCCTTGGGAGATGAATCTGCTTCGGCTGATTTTTCAAATGACATGGCCAGCTTTCTTAAAAATGGATTTCCATTCCATTATGCACTTTGTTATGATCCTTGGCTGTCTTCCTACACCTTATGACAAATCCTCATGGAACAAATACCTTCTGCCACAGGGACATGTACCAAGAAGAAGAGAGGTAGAATTTTACCCCCTACCATATTTTCTTTTTTAATTTTGAGGATTCTAAAAGGGATGGTAGGACACTTTCATCTTACCCCCAGGTTTTTCCTGGAATTTATTTTTGCCTTCTGTGATGCATTTAAACTTTATCGTTCCCAGTGTATTTATTTGTAAAATGGATTTAATTCTGTTCTTCTAAAGCCCTTAGAAAGGTCTGTCGGGCACGCAGGGGTACACAATGCTTAAGAATGATGTTAAAGTTTTAAAAGAGATTTATTTGACCCCGAGGCCAAATGGCACAGCCTGCAAATGTGATAAATCTAGCAAATAAATAAACAAATAAATAAATAAACATAAATGCCTTTGAGGAGGCAACGGGCCAATAGGCAGCTTCGCAGTTGGCATTTACTTTTACAAGAGCACTTGTTAATCCCACATGCTCAGGACAGTTATAAAGGTTGCATTTCCTCCCCAGACCTTAGCTCCCTCGGGTGCACGGAGTGGAATGCTTTATTTGAGACTGGAGTCGTGAACGGACTCCCTGCAAGGTGATGACTTCATGTATATTGATATTGCCAGTGGGGGTTTATTTTCTTTCTTGCAAGGCTGTGATCCTTTGAAGTTAGGAACCACGACGAGCACAGCTCTTTGCACGGAGCTTTATACATAGAATGTGTTCAAGAGACATTCGTTAAATGAATGGATGAAGAATGCCCCGTTCACGGCCGTATCTCCAGCACCAAGCACCAGGAAGCCCTCAAGAAATATTTGTCAGATGAACGAATAAGTGAATGAAAGGTGCAAATCACAGTTTCAGCTGATGTTTCTATCTTCAGGACTCTAGCAGATCAGAAGCAAGGCAATATCCAAGTCTCTTCCATTGCTAGAATGGCATATTGCCATCATCTGAAAAAGTCAGTGTCAGAACTTATCTCGGTGACATACCAGATTGTAGGAGAGTGAGGAGACTAGAGACTCCTCTAGACTAGAGAAAGAGAGGAGAGAGAATCAGAAGCACAAATGCCAAACACACCTGTCTATCATTCGTCTATGTATCATCTGTTGGTACAGATATACACACAGACATAAAACTAGCTGTTGACATGTATTGATCAGTGTGGAAAACTTTAACATCTACCATCTATTTCTATCTCCATCTATTTATATATAAATATAGTCTGGGCCTTTCTCCCGAGTGCAAGACCCACAGCTCAACCGCAGGTGGACATTTCTACTGAATGCCCACTGATAGCCTAAATTCTGTCATTTGTCCTCGAGGACAGAGCAGGTGGGCCATCACCGAAGGCAGCTGTATCCACCTCAGGATGCACCATAGATAAGGTCTCTGTCTCAGTGATCCCCTCCCACTATTTTACATGGAAATAGTCCATGGGTTCCTTCACTGGCGTGTTGCAGATTATCTGTGTAAAGCCTACTCTCACCACCGGTTCTCCTGCTCAAAAACTTTCAGTGGCTCTTCATTATTTATAAGTTAAAATTCAAATGCCTTAGTCTTGTTTTCAAGGGACTTTATAACCTGCCCTTGGAACTCTCTCTTAGGACTCTATTTATAAGCCCCCCTCTTCCAGCCACACTGGTACTAACTTATTCTAGTGAAACGGCTGTTCATCTCCTTTTCCCCTCAGTGACCCTCCCTGAGCACCCTGCTAGGTACCAAGCTCTCGATAATATCTCATTTGTTTCTTCACCTGTTTGCTGGACACACGAATGCCATCTCTGCCTCCTCCCAGCTGAGCCAAATCCTAACCATGCTTTTGGGCCTGTCTCCCATCCTTCTTTCTCCGAGTAGCCTGCCTTGACAGTCCCAGCCTCGTCCTCTTTCCCCTATTTGAGCTAGTCGCTTACTATTTTGTATTGACATACGTTTTTTTTTAAAGATTTTATTTATTTCTTTGACAGAGAGAGACACAGCGAGAGAGGGAACACAAGCAGGGGGAGCGGGAGAGGGAGAAGCAGGCTTCCCGCTGAGCAGGGAGCTCGATGCTGGGCTGGATCCTAGGACCCTGGGATCATGACCTGAGCTGAAGGCAGAGGCTTAACTGACTGAGCCACCCAGGCGCCCCCGTA
>NC_138380.1:45265296-45299788 GCF_054177405.1 Leptonychotes weddellii
ACTGTCCTATCTGGTGACTTTTCTACCTCAGATTAAGGAGCAGAAAGAGCTGGGAATGGGATCATGGAAGAAAATCTGTAAGCCAAAAAAACCTGGGTGCGTGATAAGATTGAATTGCATCATCTCTGGGAAAAGAGCAAAAGCTAGGGGAGGTACCTGGGCATAATGGGTAAGAATGCAGCCTCAAGGTTTGAGGCCAGGTCCCACTGCTTGTTAGCTGTGTGATCTGGGGCAGCTTAATGTCTCTGAGCCTCAGTTTCTTTGTAAAATAGAGACAATAGAGTTTTCATGTGGCAGGATGATTGTGAAAACAAAACAAGATAATGCACGCAGAGCACCTGACGTAGCACCTGGCTTCTAGTAGGTGTGCCCCTGCCATCCCCTAACACACACACACACACACACACACACACACACACACACACACGCTGTGGTACAAATAATTGCATGATTTTTCTTCAGGGTGACCAGCCACGTTGGGTAGGTCAGCATTGGAGAGAGCATTAAAGAATGCTCTCTCTCTGCTCTGACTGTGGTTATCTGGCTAATACTGTCACTATCTAACGAGCAGAATGATGAATGCTCCGAGGGGCCGGAATATGTGGATGGTGGGAGCCAGTCACCTCCGTTGAGGGCTGTCGTGGTGTTGGCGGCAGCAGCAAAGGATGATGGGTTTTTATTTCCACCCCATCGGAAATGTGCAGTTGGCCTGGAGAGACAGGAGTGCTGAACCCCCCTTGGTCCAGATGACACCTGGTGTGTGGGGAACCCCCCTCCCTGGCTGAAGCATCTGCATGTTGAGGGAAGGAGACTAAGCCATTTTCTGGATTAACTCTGTGCTTATTTGTAATAACCTAATTGTAGGCTCTACAGGAAAGGAACCCCAGAAAATGATCCACTGCTGGAAAGATGACAAGTCCAGGAACTTTCTCCGATTCTTATTACCCCTCCTATCTTACCCATCGTCTTATGTATTCAAAAGTCTTTGTGTTTGTGTAGAAGAGCAACGATGCTTCACCCAGACCAATGCACATCACATCAGAGAGGAGGACACATGTGTGATTCATTTGGTTAAGCCTCAAGTCTCAGGACTTACCTAAGGACCCAGGAATGTTGTGAGGTAAGTTTTGGAAGTGTCTGAGGTGGTGCGGTGATTATCGATTGGCAGGCTCACCTCTTCTCCTAATTGGCCATGGGCTTGCATTTATAAACTGTGACCCACTGTGTTAATAATCGGATGGAGTCTTCTAGGATGCAGAGGAGGGTACACTGCTTTCCTAGTAAATGGACGGTCAGGGGCATGCTTACACTCTGTGTAGCAGTCCTGGGCGCTGAAGGGAGGCTGTCAGGAGTGAATGCTTTCTTGAACCATGGAGTTTCAGGATGGAGTCAGGGCTGGGGGACTTTAAAAGTTGTCTATGCAAACCCGGTCGTTTTACCGATAGAGATCCAAAGAAGCAATACTTTCTGTCCAGAGTTCTCCAAACATTTAGTTTCTCTCTTCACTTTAGGATTTACCACGTTGCATTGTGATTGCTTACATGTCTGTCTTCCTACATCAGTTTAGACTCTTTCAGCAGCAAGTAACAGAAAACTCAACTCAAACTCTTTAAACAAAAAGGGGACTTTATTGGCTCAGTAACCTAAGAGTTCAGCTGGATCCAGAGGCTTTAACAATGCTCTTGAGATCTATCTAGTCTCTTTCCATTTCTCAGTCTTGCCTTTCTTTGAGCTGGCTCCGTTATTCAGGCATGCTTTGCCTGGTGAGGACAAATGGCTGCCAGCAACCCTACAAGTTGATCTTCCCAGCTCCAAATCCAGAGGAAAGAAGAAGACGCTTCTCTCTGCTAAACCGGCCCACATTGGCTGTGAACCACTGCTGAACAAATCACGTGGCTCTAATCAGCTGGGCCTGGGGCACGTGCCCTGGAGATGGGGGCGGGGTCAGTCCTACCTAAACTGCAAGGAGTGAAGGGTGGGGGGGTGTGCTCAAAATTATTTAAGGCACCATTATTAGAAAGGAGGGAGAACGGAAGCTGAGCACACTAAGAAAAAATACATAGCCCTGGCACTCCCAACTAGAACGTGAGCTCTTCAGTAGAAAGACAATGCCCACGAATTTGGCTCCTGCCTGCTTCCTAGGGCTTCCTACCCACGACTGGCAAAGTAGAGACTCATACATGGTGACTAGAGCAAATTGCTAGTTATGGGAAGAACTGTGCTAATTCCTAGTTGATGCTTTCACACAGACACTATCTTCCATCGGTACCATGGTGGCTACTGGGAAGGTTTAAAACCATCTATGCTTTTAGCATTTTGTTCCTTCCATTTAAACATCTTATTTAAGGGGCGCCTGGGTGGCTCAGTCAGTTAAGTGTCTGCCTTCAGCTCAGGTCATGATCCCAGGGTCCTGGGATCGAGCCCCATATCGGGCTCCCTGCTCAGTGGAGAGCCTGCTTCTCCCTCTGATCCTCCTCCCTCTATGTTCTCTCTCTCTCCAATAAATAAATAATTTTTAAAAAACCAACTTATTTAAGAAAGTATTCTTTTTTTTAAAAGATTTTGTTTATTTATTGGAGAGAGAGGGAGACAGAGATAGTGACAGAGAGCACAAGCAGGGAGGAGAGGTAGAAGCAGGTTCCCCACTGAGCAGGGAGCCCAACACAGGGCTCGATCCCAGGACTCTGGGATCATGACCTGAGCCAAAGGCAGACGCTTAAAGCCAGCCAGGCGCCCCTTAAGAAAGTATTCTAACTTTGCTGTTCAAAATCAGAAATGTCCATAGCCTTTCTTTTCTCCAGTGCAATGTACTTTGGCAAATTGATTGGCACTTTGGTAGTTCTTGGTAACTTACAGGTATGCCAAACCTGTAGTTTATAGTAGGGATTCTTTCCCTCTTTGCAAGATGAATAAACTGAGACACACAGAGGTTGTAACTTGTTCAACATTATAGACTTAATCACTGGGCCACTTAAACACAGAATCCAAGTTTCCTGTCTTCCCACTGAATGTTCTGCACCCAATCACAATTTAAGCTTGGATCTGTACATACAAAGTGTAGAGACTAATTGGGACAATTATCCCAATCATTCAAGTCAGGCAACCAAACCTAAAATAGCTACATAATTGAACTCAATGTCTTCACTTCACATCGGACCTCTGGAAACAGCCAAAGACATGCTACCCAAATCTTGCCATTGTGTTGTTACAAACGCTACTGATGATGGTAAGTATATATTTTTAAACAGTTGGTTCCATTTCTTGAAGTATTTAGTGTTATGGGCCAAATTCCTCTGCTGTTTAACTAATGGAGATGAAAATAAAGTTCCAGCGAAGATAATAGACTCTCGACAGGCGGGGAAATGTCATAATTATGAATAATGTATTTCAAACTTGCATAGAGGCATACTATAAACATGAAGGTAAGGTTAATTAGTAAGTGTATATTTGGTGCTCTGATGCCATACTGATTTCAAAGTGATTCCTTACCATTGTTGTGTTTGCTTCAAACAAGCTCTTTTTTTTTTTTAAGATTGAAATTATACTCAAATACTTATAGCAAACCAGTAATAGGGGCACCTGGGTGGCTCACTCGGTTAAGCGTCTGACTCTTTTTTTTTTATTTTTTTTAAAGATTTTATTTATTTATTTGAGAGACAGAATGAGACAGAGAGAGAGAGCATGAGATGGAGGGTCAGAGGGAGAAGCAGACTCCCCGCCGAGCAGGGAGCCCGATGCGGGACTCGATCCCGGGACTCCAGGATCATGACCTGAGCTGAAGGCAGTCGCTTAACCAACTGAGCCACCCAGGCGCCCTAAGCGTCTGACTCTTGATTTGGGCTCAGGTCATGGTCTCAGGGTCGTGAAACTGAGCCCTGCATTGGACTCTGCACTGGTCAGGGAGCCTGCTTAAGATTCTCTCTCTCCCTTTCCCTTGGCTGCTCCCCCCACTGGCCCACGCTCTCTCTAAATAAATAAATAAAATCTTAAAAAGGAAAAGAAAACTAGTAATAAAGAGGAATCTAAAATTCTGGCAATAGGATAAACTCTGATCCAAACCTAAAAGGAAAACGTTATTGTTTCTGGCCTTTTCTCTGTGTGGTGGTTGGTATTTAGGGTGGAGACTGGGAGCTTGAATTGCCCTGGTTTATATAGAAATTTATTAAATTCATAACTGTGTTATATTGGGGATCCTACTCTCTTTCAAATATTTTTAAAGTACTGTTGTGGAGCTGGTTCTCAGGATGCAATCACCTCATCATCCTGCTGCAGGCGGATACCATGGTGTAGCTCACCTACAAAGGACAGTGCATCCATCGAGCATGAAAGCCACTTGTCCACATTAGCAGCCCAAACTGTAAACGTCAAACCAACCTAAAGAACACCATAGTGTTTTCTGACACCTATTTAAAAGTGTATGAGTGGTGACTGTTCTAGAAAAATAGCCAATTATATAAACATCTCAAGTACTTAAAGTAGAAAGAGCTCTCGGTTTTAATGAATGTGCAGCTAAAAGAACTGAAGAAAAGTTTTAATTTGCTTGATGTTGACAAACACATCAGTTTGGAAAAGATGGTTTTTGGTGTATGGTTGGCTCCCAGCTTGGATTTTGATTTTCCCTGTAGCTTGGGTCATGAAACAAACAGGGAGGAAGATCAAGACTTCGTAGAAAACCTTGATCAGGCGTTCAAAGAAAGGCCATGAGTATACACTGTCTTGGCAAGATCCATATGAAATACTGTTCACATTACATAGTTGGGAATTAGAGACGGACAGGGCCTTAGCCGTGGTGCCCTTGTGGGAGAGACCGTTAGAAAGAAAGGCGGGACATCTTTTAGCATCATGAGTGTGTTTGTGGCTTACACCATTCTCACTTGTCAGCCTTTGCTCGAGTTCCACCCTCCTATATTCACCTTTGAGATGACAAGGAAATGGGTCGAGTGTTGATCGATTCTAATGGAAAACTGAGAATTTAAAATGTTCTGATTGAGTGTATGGAACAAATGAAAACCAAGATGAGCCAGAGTTTTCTCTCTTGATTCCTTCATCCCCAGCGTCTTTGAAGAAACTTGGAGATTTCAAAAAAGTTTCCCATTTCCCAAGAAAGATAAGGAGGTTCCAAAAAGGAATAAGAGTTGGCTCTTTAGTATTGTGAACTTGTCAACACCACTTGACAGAGAAACAAATGGTTCAGGGCAAGAAAACCTGAGCCTTGGACCTTGGAACATTTTAAAACAAAGATCTTCTGCCAAAGATTCTTTAATAGCTATTACTCCCTCTAAAATTATAATAAATATACCATGAAATTCAATGAAACACACTCATTTTCAATATACAAACAATGCGAGGTTTTTGGTCCCAATGAAAGACATGTTTTCCCTGGGCATTGTGATTTGTGAGAATTTGTTTTTTTACTAAAGGTTAAACAGCACTTTCGTATAAACTGCTTCAGTTTCTCAATGCATAGAATGTAATATATGTTGGTGGTGGGACAGAATTTGTTGGACAATTAGCTCCTTCAGGCTGTGGAAACTCCATGGTACTCAACTTCATTTTGGAACATGCTAGGCTCACTCTCATTGCGTAGTTTGAGCATTAATTGAACATCACCATCTTGAGAAAAGTTATCCGTGGCTGGTTCATTTTTGTGCTGCCCCCAATGATCTTTTGGGCTCCTTGGCTTTTTCAGCCCTCAACTGAGCTGATGACAAATGCACATTTCAGAGATGAATCATTATTAACCTTAGTAACAAGCTGAGCCATGTTAATTTCTCACCTCTTCTCTTGTTCTGTTATCTCCTCCGTTCCTTCTCTTTCTATATTTAAGAACAAAACAAGTGTTTGAAAGTTAAAGCGCACAATAATTTTTAAAGCCAGTCAATTGTATGAAAGAAACAAGAGAAGTCTTAAATGTTGGGATTAAATTTATAGTCCACTGTTATTAAGAGGGTGCTCAATGCTCAATATGAGATACTTTCAACCAGAGTTAATTTTACCTTTAGAATGACTTTTCTTAGGAAGTTCCCTTTCAAAAAGCCAGTCTTCTCCTATATAATGATTATTCTAGTAAAGTCATTATAATCCACGGGGTCTAAGAGGAGAAGCCAAGATTAATGTGCCTGTGTATCTTTAATCCCTGGTCTAGGATCATTGTTGAGGTTCAAGGTCTTAACTTGGAAAAATTTAGCCTAATTACTGTTTAAGGATCTGACAGCTGTCTCTGTACTTTTAATAAATCAATTCCATTCATCTTTTCAAGTGAGCTTTTCCAAAATGCTTCTGTACAGGGCCAAGAACACACTTCTCATATTTAAATTTAAGGCTGATACATTGGATTTTTTTCTTAGTCAATTATTATTTTTTTTTCTGACTCATTCTGTATCCCAATTCCTTCAAAGTTATTGCTGTTTTATCATGAGAGCTGTGAGTGTGGCTAATAGAAAATGTGGATAATTTTTAAAATAATGAGATTTTATATACCTTTGAATATGGATATATGTGATATTTTAGACATCCACAACATCCCAAGGAGCATGTTAGAGTTATCCTCACAGGATTTGTCCCAGTGGAGATTATAGGTGGTCATTCAAATCCCTACTTGCTATCCCATTGTGGAGAGAGACAGAAAGATGTAACTGTCCACATAAGGCAACACACAAAGCATTTATATTCCTGGCTCAGCATTATCCTGAGTTGGAAAGAAGGGAAGAAGTTAGGTATTTTTTGTGGGGTGCCTCTTACTGAGCCTCATGTGCATGGGAGTGAAAATGAAAGATGAAAGAGTGGTGTTTATGATAGATTTTATTGCTCTTTTGTAAGAACCTGAGAGGAGTAAGCTGGTTCACAGTTGGGGTACCCTCTCACATAAATAAGAGTGACTTGTCTAAACTTATATATAGACTAAATGGTAGCAACCAGTTACTCCATTGCATTTGAACTGTAACAGGTTTGGTTTAAGATTATTTCCAATGTAACCTGTCAATGGGAAATACCTTAAGAATATACAAGTCAAAGAAGGTAGTAGCCAATGGATATGATATACAAGCAAGGAAGCCTCACTGTCATCGAGGGCCCAAAAGACCAGTTAAGTCCTACTAGCACAGTGCAAAGAAAAACAGGAGAGACCCAGTGCCTGATATAGTAGATGTTGGGATGTGGGGCCAGAGGGCTATATAAACCCAAGGTGGATGCAAACAATCAGGAATTCCTTGAGCAAGTAGTAAACAAAGATGGCTGTCTTTCCAGCACAGACAATTTGATATTCAGATCTTATACTATTGGGCCTTCCACTGAGAAACCTTTGGAAACCATTGTCTATGGTTAAGGCCAGAAATGTGAGCATCTCACAATACTGGATCTGAAATCCTTGTGAAAAATCATGAAGAGAAGGGATGGGGTTCTAAGGCTTTGGAGGGTGACGTGGAGCCCTAGGATGGGAACGCATGTCGCCATTCAGCACCCAGGAGCTCCAAGCATCTGCTCACTTGGGGCTTCCAAGTGACGTTTTTGAAGTAATCCATCCTGAGTGAAATGCTCCCAGCATCTTTTTATCTAGTAACTGAAGTCCTTTTGCGGTGACGCCCCCAGGAAGTTAGAGCTCTTTGTGTGTATCCCTGCCTACCTACCCAATCCCTTAGGTTGGTTTCCTCTGGGCTTGGGTAATGAAATAGTGCAGTGATCACAACCAAAGACGTGCAAAGCAATTTGGAAACGTTCATTCATTAGTGAACCCTCAGTGCCTCCCATGACGGTTGCAATTTCTGTTGGTGCAGATGGCAAAGGGCTGGCTCCTGAGTGTGTCTTCCTGAGGCTGTAAAGCAGGAGGATGACAATCAAGTTAACCTCCTTCTCTCTAATGACGCCGTCTACTTGCTCCTCTGCCTGTAACCCCAGTGCCAAAAATCTGGCTCTTTCCGAATTTCCCCAGGTGCGGTCTTCATGGAGGTGGTACATATCCGAGCCCCAGCATCTGGATGCCTGAGACCAGGGTATTGCTATGTGGACAGATTTCAGCCACTCCAGATGGGGTTTATGTTCAGGAAGTGTGGGACCTCTGCAGAGATTTCGGAATGAAGGAAGAAATAAGCTGTGGGAAAGAGATAGACCTCGTGGCCCTGGCGGCACGGGGAGAGCTTTATGGACATGTTCTTACGGGTGTGGCTAAACATTTTGTACGGTTCATGTGAAAGCGTGAAGCACGTAATCCCCTTCCCTGAAGCCCAGCAGAAATATTGCAACACAGTGGCCAGCCACGGGGCTTAGCAGTGGTGCTCTCCAGCGCTCAGTTTGGTACAAAGTGCTGTCGTTATCCTTTGGAAGTAGCTCCCCGTAATGTGAAAAGGCTGCCAGGGAAATGCTCGCTCTCACAAACACAGCTATCACAGAACACGGGAAGGCAACCATGGGTCTTTAAAGCAGGTTGCCATCGTGGCTCCGATTTACCTCTCTTGTCTCAGGCAGAATCCAGAGAGGGTAGAGAGAGGAGAGGAGGAGGTAGGAGACAGTAAGACAATTTTTCCCAGCCAAGCCAGGAAGCTCAGGTAAACGCACCTGTCTTTTGTAGTTTCGGGTCTTCAGGGTGATCCGCTGAGGCCGAGGAGCGTTTGGGGCAAACCGGAGTTAGCCTGTGAGTGTCTGGCCTTGGGGAAAAGGAGAGAGCAAGGCAGAAAAACAGCAAAGTGGGAAGTGGTTGCTTGGTGCTGAGTTTGGCTTAGAGTTTTGAGCTCCGTTTGAGCCTCTGGGCTCCAAGCAAAACTCAGGGGGCAATGAAAGCCACAGGAACCCAAACAAGGTTAAGGCTTGGCAGGAAGCCCTTTGTGGGGTCACACTGCTTTTCACACAGCTCTGCCCCGGCAGGCCTTTCGGGTGGTTGAGCCACCTTTCACCACAAATGGCATCTCTCTGGGCTCGTGTGAACCAGCCATTGAATGCATTCAGTCAGGACTTGAGTTTTCCCTGAAGCAGAACCCCTTTCTAACACCAAAGACCATGTCCTTGGCTGGCGAGTTATTATTTACCCCGTAGCCCAGCCAGGCAAGGAAATGATGTTGTTTTTGTGAAGAAATTCACCTTGGGGTTGAAGAGATGTTGGGGGTTGTAAAAGGAAAATATGAACGGAGATTTGGAGCTGAGACGCTTAGGCTCTGTTGGGTGAGCCCCCACCCCCCTTTCTCTATAATAGTCCTAGAAAAACAGAGGTGATGTCGTCATAGCAGCTGCTGA
This sequence comes from Leptonychotes weddellii, assembly GCF_054177405.1. Lineage (NCBI taxonomy): Eukaryota > Metazoa > Chordata > Mammalia > Carnivora > Phocidae > Leptonychotes > Leptonychotes weddellii. The sequence goes on from NC_138380.1 coordinate 45,274,519, forward strand.
TGGCCTGACAGACAGTTTCCGCAGCGCTACATGAGGCCCTTTGGTGTCCCTGTCAGGAGATTGGCAGCTGAATGACACCAATGAGGCCAGGCCTGTATTCCCTCTGGGAACGCCGCCCTAATTGATAGACAGAAGGCAAAGAGAAGGATTGTTTTTGAACCTGAAAAGAATCCCCTTTTTTTCTCCCTAAAGCTCATGCCCCCACTCTCCACAGCTCTATTTTCCCCTCCCCCCCCCAACACTTTTTTTTTAAGGTGTTTTGTTCCAGAGCAGTTACAGAGCTTAATGGAACCGAATGACTTCTACCCTTCACAATCTGTCAGTCAAAAGCCCGACTCCAAGACTGTTAAATAAAGTCCTTTCAGAGCCAGACAGGAGAGGAATGTGTCAGTCAGGCAACAGAGCCTGTTGTGTTTTCATCTGTCAGAGGGCTGATGGGGGAGGGCAGTGGGCCCCAGGCAGGGCACATTCCCAGCAGCCAGTTAAGAGGCCTTGACAAATCCAGGTGTGGAGCCAATGTCACCCAATCACCAACATTCTTGAGGTGTGGCCTCAGAGCCCCCAGGCACTCGGGTTTGCAATCAACTATGAGATGTTTGGGCAAACTTTCAGCACAGGTTTTCAGACTAAGCATTTTGAACATAAAACCAACCACTAAGTGCTGGGTATCGGTACAAGGCCTGGCTTTCAAATTAATATACCGCTTAGCTGCGAGCCCCGCAGACAGTAATCCTCCGGCTGAAGGGCCTTCACGGAGACTCCAGTTCCAAACCAATTTTGTAGAGCCACTTTCGTTTTGTCTAATACTTTCCCTTCACGTTATATGACAATCCATTAATCTTGCCCATTAACTTAAAATTGCTGGGCAATTTTTTTTTTTTTTTTTTTGGAGGGTTCTGAACAGTTGCTTTTGTTCGGTATGGATTCAGGGTTTTATATAATAAAAAATGTCCACCGTTAGACATACTAATGATCTATTCCTTATGTTTCAGTGACATTTCCTTTAAGGGTTTAAAAAAAAAAAGTTGGAGAAGGATGAAGGTAGAATGGAAATGGCGCTGAGGGAGTGGAGAAGTTAATATTGAAATAAACAGGGCTTGTTCTTACCAGAGGGCTACAAAGTACCAATGTGGATATTTTAACCCAGGGCTGAAGGCCTGGGTGTTCGGGCAGGAAAGCCACCCACTGTCCCTGACCAGTGGCTTGCTCAAGGCCATGGGGCTGACGGGAGAGGAGATCTGCAAGTGGCTCGACTGTGACTGTTTTGGCTCAGGGCTACACGTGAGCCTGTTATTTATTACTTGCTGGCTTGTTTCCCTCTCCTTGAGAGATTTTTGCATAAAACAAAGGAATTTCTGCCCATGCCCCAGTTTTCTTTCCTTTGAGATGCTATCTTCCACCTCCCAATACGCTACACCCAAGATAGGCAGAATGAGCAAAAAATTCCGTCTCCCTCTTTCCTCCTTTTCACCCCATGCCCAGATCCAGAAACGGGGGTGTCCATCTCCTAGCCGGCCCTGGGACCACTTTTGATACTTGTGTATGTACATTGCTACAGTAAGCAGTGAGAGAGTCCCCCCTCTTCTCTCCTTCCATCCTTCTGTAGCCCAAACGGAGAGGCTGTTTTTTCTTCTATCCATGCATTCGGGCCTCTAGGGCTAAGTGGGTTTTAGGCAGACTAAAATGAAATTGGAAAGCCCTCTGGCATGGGCTGATAAACTCTGTTAAGCTGAAGTAGTTCTAAACATGGTTAAAAGAAATACCGCACACTCTATGTTACTAGAGCTAAACATTTTCCAAAGAAGTGGATTTTCAGTGTTTTGCAACACTATATAAGACCGGAGAGTCAAAAGAGGTTAAACCTGAACTGATCAACAAAGCAAACCAGCTCATTTCGGCATTGGGGTGGAGAACCGCGCTTCTCTTTCCTCCACTGATAAAGTTCTGGGACTATCTTAGAATCTACTTCTCCTCCGTTGTTTATATGGAGCTGAGCTGGATCGGAGGCCCGGAGGAAACTTCACGGGAGCAATATTCCTCCAGAATATTAATGAAGTCTTCAACTTCAGCCCTAGAAATATGTGCACTGAGGCTTCTTGAGTCCATCCTTCACCGATTATTAATGATCTGCCACACTTAGAAAAAAAGCCGTTTCTCGGCTCACTTTCTGCCTGCCTTCCTTTCCCTCGGCCTAAAACAAACATTGCATCTGGGGCAGTGCTGGAAACACAGGAGCCTTCTTAACAAGGGAAACAGTTTTCCTTTACGCCTGGAATGCAAATGGATGCCATGGCTTCTGTTTTTAACATTAATGGCTACATAAAAACTTGCAAGCAAAGCCTCACGGATGATAGAAATGCTCCTTAAAATGGTAGAGTATACTCCAGTGGGAAAGAAAAATCTTTAGATTAAGCCCTCATCCCCGCAAATTCTCTGTGGTTGGCGCTCAGAAAGTTGCTCTGGTTAAAAGGCAAATAAACACACAGGTGAACCAATAAACAAATATAGACCCAAATCCTACTCATTTCTCTGGCAGTCCCCATGTTCAGTGCAAGCCTAACTTAGAGCTGTTTTGCACCCTTCCTGGGCCATTTCTATGGTTGTCGGTGAGGAGAGGCAGACAGAGCCTGTTGATAAGAGTGCGGACCCTCGCAGCTTTGGTTTGGTTGTGCCCGCATATGAGCAAATCCTCCTGTCCCCTCACTGGCAGGTGTGGTGAGTCCTGTGGTTCGTTGGTGGGTGGACAGAACACTCACATATCGGCCATCGCATTTCTCAGCCTTTACATTTAAATGATTCTTATTGAACATATGTCCAGTTAGGTTTTCCTTCAGTTGGCTGCTAAATTTTTTGTCTTGGATGGATGCTATCATGACACAGTTTCCTTCCTCGAGTTGTACATGGAAGCAGCTGGAAGCCACATTTGAAAGTGGTCAATACGGGACGCCTGGGTGGCTCAGTCGGTTAAGCGTCTGCCTTCGGCTCAGGTCATGATCCCAGGGTCCTGGGGTCGAGTCCCGCATTGGACTCCCTGCTCAGTGGGGAGTTTTCTTCTCCCTCTCCCTGCTTGTGCTCTCTCTCGCTCTCTCTCTCAAATAAATAAAAATCTTAAAAAAAGAGAAAGTGGTTGATAATGCTCAATTCATTTTTTTTTGGATTGATTTCGTTTCAAAATTCTTTTTTAAAAGTCTTACTATTTTAATATTCAGCAACTTTAATGTCAGTTGTGCAATAACATACTCTTGGAGTTTCATCTGAAGATGTCAAAACCAGATCACCAAGAAGCCTGAGGAGTCGTCTCTATAGGCAGAGCCTGGGGACACCAGATGCAAGTCTGTAAACCAGTACATCAGTGACTCGGGGCCGGAAGCAGACTCAGAAACTTGGCCACCGCTGGTCCAGTTCCTTTGTCCTTAGTTCTTATGTGGTTTTTTTGGTCAAATGAGATCACCTTTACCGTCAATTATTTGGAATGATAATTTTAGTAATGATTATTGATTGTAATGTGTTGATGAGACCTTATATTATTGGTGTACAGTAATGACGTGTGCTGGGTGCCTTCCACAGACGTTCTCTACACAGGATCTCACTTACAGGACAAAACCCCCCTGTCTGGGGCAGTGTTTATAGCAATTAAGAGCATGGCCTCTGGTAACAGACCGTGTGCTTTTAAATGCTGTCCCAGGGCGCCTGTGGGACTAAATGAGTTCCCGTGTGGAAAGCCTTGAGCCCTGTGCCTGGCGCATCGTGAGTGCGTGGGAGGCTTCTTACTTGTTCTTGTTTCGTTCCACTGTGTGCAGCCTACGTGAATCACTCAAGGGGTGCTTTCCACCAATGAGAAACAGTGCTCTTTATCAACAATGAGCAACTCGTTGCTCTGTTAGTATATAAGATGGCCCCACCCTGGAGGCAGTGAGTTCCTGGTGAGGACATGGTGTATGAAAAAGCTTTGGGACAAAGTCACTTGTGAGCAGACAACCCTGAAGGGAGGGCTTTTTCCCTCTGAACCATGCTGAATTCATCCCAGGGCAGGACAGTGTTCCCTAGAAGCGGCTGAAAACTTCTGAGGAGCCCCAAGATGGCACCTCATTCTTGGGGTCCCCACGCGGCCCGCTCCTTGGGCCGTCTCAGAAGTGCTGCGCCCCACCCGGGAGGCCGTATTCTTTCAAGATATTTGACCCTTGTCTCATTAAACCTGTCTGGGTTCTCCCCCAGGCCTCTCTTGATCTGCCCCGGGAAGGGCCGCGGCAGGATATTGAGGTGGCTCCCCTCTGGTAAGAAAATACCTGGAAACTAGAGAAGACCTCATCACAGAGCACACGGCCCAGCGGGGCTGCTTAGTAAGGGTATTCTTGAAAGCCAAAACCTCCTCCCTTGGCCCACCCCGGGGTGTGCTCAGGCCATCTCCTCTGGTGGATGAGGTCACACCCTTTGGGCTGCAACCACAGGCGAATTCTGCCAGGACACTCTGCCCACTGCTTCATTGGCCACTTGCTTTTCAAGAAGACAGCTAAGTCCACCCGTCAGGGCACGCTTGCCTATATAATTGAAAGACCAGGCCTTATTTTTAAAGATTATATTTATTTATTTGACAGAGAGAGACACAGCGAGAGAGGGAACACAAGCAGGGGGAGTGGGAGAGGGAGAAGCAGGCTTCCCGCGGAGCAGCCCGACATGGGGCTCGATCCCAGGACCCTGGGATCATGACCTGAGCCAAAGGAAGACACTTAACGACTGAGCCACCCAGGGGCCCCAGGCCATCCTTAATTTAATCCAGTTTAATTCAATAGATATTCATTAAACACCTACATATGCCTTTAATCATTTATTTTCTTTCCTCTCAATAAATCCCTGGGTACAGATTGTCATGGAACGAGAAAATCTGCAGAACCACACAGCCTTAACTTCATTTTCTGATAAGCTCGGTCCTCCCCAAATTAATTGTGAAATGCCTATGATTTTTGCCGCCGTGTGGCTTGCTCTCTGGCTCTCACTCCTTGTGGGTTTGCCTAGGGGTGGTAGGTTTGTGCTGATGTCCCCACACAACTTTGCTTGGTTTATTGTAAAGTAAGGGGCACTTGATTTTGAACCTTGACCCGCTCTGATCTGGCCACAGTATGGTCTGTAGCCCCTTGCCTCTGACAGGAAGCAAGCCGTGGATCCATCCTGTTCTTAGAGAGGTGGGGGGTGGGGGTGGGCGAGGGTGGCATTGTCCAAATTAGAGTAAGTAGTGAGTTGGTGTTTCAGCCTCCTGAATACCAACTTTGTCATAAGGACATAGTTCATTAATCAGCAAAAAAATTATTTTGGAGCTCACAGGCAGGATCGTGAGCACATGGGGATGGATGGACAAGGCAATATTGGACATGTGTGGTTTTGTCTGCCTCCCTTCTCCTTCCACTGGGGAATGTCTTCTTCTCTGTCCTAGATATTCTGCTGGATTATTAATAATAGAGTCTCATCCCTGATTGTCTTAGTCTGCCAGGCTGCTATAACAAAGAATCAGAGACTGGATGGCTTATAAGCAACAGACATTTATTTTTCATAGTACTGCAGGCTGGAAGGCTGAGATCAGGGTGCCAGCATGGTTGGGTTCTGGTGAGAACCCTCTTGCACATTGTAGACTGCTGACTTCTTGTACCCTCACGTGGCAGAGAACAGAGATAAGCAAGCTCTCTCGTGACATCTATAAGGGCACTCATCTCATTCATGAGGGCTCTGCCCTCAAAAACTCATCTCCTCCTAATTACCTCCCAAAGCTCCACCACCTACTAATACCATCACCCGGGGAAGTAGGGTTTCAAGAGACGAGTTTTGGGGGTTTACGGATATTCAGTCCATAACGCTGACCCTGGGGCTAGGCCCATGACCTAGGCTTGGCCAAATCCAATCTTCCTCTCAACAGGGATTGGGCCAAGGCTTGGACATATGGCCTAAGTAGGTCAATCAGATCCTTCCATGGAGGGCAGAGTGTGGGCACTGGGGCAGATTTAGGGCCTCTTGCTTTTGTATATAGAGAAAGCCTGTAGAGAGAATGAGGTCAGTATACAAAAGAAGAAATGTAAGTAGAACAAAGAGATGGAAAGAGAGAGAGAAAGAAAAAAAGAATATTGCTATTATTTGAATCCCTGTGCGTGAAAAAACCCACCCTTTAACTTCCCAGTTTATGAGCCACTATATCTACTTTTCTACTTAAGGCTGTTCGCTTCGGGTTTCTTTCACTTATGATGGAAAGGTGACTGACATATAGGGTTTAGGGACCAATACAACAATGTTTAGTTATTCTCCGACTATTTGGCTTTGGTAATCTCTCTCTCTCTCTTTTTTTTAATATTTTATTTATTTGACAGGGAGGAAGAGTTAGCGAGAGCAGGAACGCAAGCAGGGGGAGTGGGAGAGGGAGAAGCAGGCTTCCCATGGAGCAGGGAGCCTGATGCGGGGCTCGATCCCAGGACCTGAGATCCTGACCTGAGCTGAAGGCAGACGCTTAACGACTGAGCCACCGAGGCGCCCCAAGCTTTGGCAATCTCTGAACTGCTCTGCATCTCTGTCTTCACTTGGAAGTGGAGGTAAGTGTGGCTGCAGCGGTGGGCACACAGCGCCTCTTAGGAAATGTATGTGGAATATTAGGAGTAATGTATGTGGAAAGTAGCTAATAGTAGAGCGATAGTATTGGGTTTCACCCTATGAAACTGCCAATAATGGATCATTTTGGTTCTACAAAAGAAGTAGTTTTGTGTGGTTAAACTAATAGCATTTCTAGTTTACTGAGAAAGTAGGGCCACCTTGTCAGTTAGCATTTACTGAGGCCCTCCCGTGCACAGGCCTGGTGCTGGATGCTGCGAGGGACTTAAGGACGGAGAATCCTTGGATTCTGAGAAGAGGGAGATCGCAGCCAGTGAAGGACACACAGCTTACTAAGAACCTATTGCTATAGTGTTGGCCTCACTCTGTAAACTAATGAAAAAGAACAGTGTTGTTGTTGCTGTTGTTTTAAGGATTTCATCTTTATCCATGAAATGTGCCTCGTACAATCTAAGAAGGATCTAGGTAGTGTCAAATTCAAAGAAGAACTCTGACACCGCACTTCCTAGAACCCCTCCTTTTGCAACTTCTCTCTTTGAATCCTTTTGGAACTGTCACTACAGCCCAAAGAGTCAAGGATCAAGGAAAACGCGGAACACAAGACGCCTTTTCAGTCATCTCCGTGCCGATTCGCCCTGTCTGCATGAGAATTTCCCCCTTTTGTCCCTTTTGTCTGGGAGAGCACCAACTTTAAATCTTATCTGTGCTGCAACAAATCCCCAATTTCCATCAAGCAGAGGCTGAAGAATAGTAATGGGACACAGCCGGAGAATAATGCAAATTTTGCTAGGACTTTAACTCGCCTGCGTGTAACTGCGGCATCTGAGATGCCCATTTGTGTCCATATTTCTTGGTTTAGATTTCTAGACGTGGTGCAGCAGTCTGCTGTGATGGCTGATTCTAAATATCTCGGTTTCAAGGTGTTTGTCCGCCGATTCTCCTGCACATGAGGTGTACTTAAAACAGAGCCAGAGCCTTGCAATTTGCCTAAATCAGGCTCGATGCTGATCTCATGTAGAAAATGAATCACCCATCGAGGGCACAGTTCTTAACCTTCTTTGAGCGGCCATTTGGTTGGCTTTCCTTTGCCGACTCCCTGGAGCCTGATGACTTCTTCCCAGGAAGGGAGTGCTTCTCAGCTTTGAATAAACAGCCTTCTCTTCTTCTCTTCTTCTCTTCTTTATGTTAGGTCCTGCTCCCTCCTTTGACTCGAAGAAAAAAAATCACCCTCACGTGAAATAACTTGCTCTTTTGCCGAATCTGTCCGGCAGTATAAGGAAGCTTGGAAATGCCTTGGCGAGCCTACAGAGCAGGTGCTCCCCTATACGTCCAGGGGGCTGACAGGGTCCAAATGCATGTGGGAAAGGCCGTAGTCGCTAGCATGCAACCCTGATGTTTGAGTTTATCTTTTATAAGCAAGAGAGATGTTTTTCTTCTACGCGTACATAAACACAACAGTTTAATGGGATCCAAGCTGTGCCATATCCGGCGCTGGAAACCCTCCCGCTTGTGGACACACACGTGACAAGGGGCCATTCCCGTTGCTAAAGGAACTCGTGGCCTTTTTTCGTGAATGTCCTGTGATTGGCAGGAATGCTGGCTGTTGTAAGTATCATATTGTTCCGTGGTAGAGAATATATTTTATTGCTAGTTCAATAGCATTTCACAGTTATTAAACTAGAGTCATTGTCCCTAGAAGCTCCCAAAGGCTCAGAAACTTTGGGGCACAGGGAAAAAAAATACATAGGCACAAAAGCTGTCAGTTATCCTCCAAGGTGGCTGTCATGTCCGCCTGGGGTGTTGAAAATGTTTTGGGGGAAATGTTGAAAAAGTGGCTTTCTAAACATATCATGCATAGCCAATTTTTTTTCATAAGTAAGAATTTATGGGACCATGTTCGATCACAAAATTTCTTTTGAAATGCTTAAAAATAAAAACACTTAAGGAATGACACACCTATATTATTACAACCGCACATTAAAGCATGTAAATTAAAAAAAAAAATGCTTGCAGAATTTGCAGATACGGCCAAATATCTCATAAGCCCCAAGATAAATGTCTGCCTGAAATCATGGCTATGCCCAAGTAAAAGGATGCAAGCAGGAGATGGATGGGTGTGATCAGGGGGAAGCACATATATTTCTCTGCAAGTAAGAGCTCCGCCAGTTTATCTAGCAGATAATGGAAGTATCCCGGCTAGATGACCTTGGCCAATTGGCGGGTGTTAAGTGAAACTGAGAACTTGCTGGGGAAAAGAGGCAGCCCCTTTGACCACTCTAAGTGCTCGTAGGGGGAGAAAGTGCAGGGCTTTGGCCGTTCTGTGGGGCTACTACAAAATCCCAGCAGGGGTACATTGTCTTATGTGGGTCACCCCAAGTAAGAAGCACTGAGGGTCTTTCACAGAGCCCCAACTTCTTGGAAATTTGACTAACGTTTCGTTATTTCTCCTGACAGCCCTGGGCCAGCTCCTGCAGATTTTGCTCTCTTCAGCTCTTTGTGTCCTTTCTGTATTGTTCCCTTTTTCTTCTTCAGAGCAGAGTTTGTGAGGCCCCGAGGACCACGCCAGCACTCCAGTTGGCAGATGCACGGTTAACCTTCTGCAGAAAGAAAAATGTATTCTTATTTCTCTTCGAGTGTCTCTGGCAATGACTGGGCATGGGCAGAAACTTGTGTTTATCTAAACAAGGACAGAAGATGTATGACCTCTCTTAGCACTTCTGGCCAACTCTTCTCTGATGATGGCACTCTGTGGCTGGTTTCTAAGAATCTTCTATCTTTCTAGAAGTAATTGGCAACTTTAAAGGAACATATTCTGCTCCCTGATTAGAGGAACAGGCCTGGAAGGATATATGCCCAAATGGTAGCATGGTTCTCTTCCGGGGATTTGGGTCATTTTTGCCTTTTTTATACCTTTCTGTATATAGTGAGTTTGTACTTAACACCAAAAAAAAGGGTGGGAGGATATTTTGCTAACAGCCCTTTCCACAAGCTATTCAGCATTGTGCTGAATGATGGTGCCTCCAAAGAGGATCTGAGTATAAGGACTGAGTCTGCTACCTATATTAGGGCGTCATTTTGAAAAAGTCAGGTTTTCTCACGTAAGATAAGGACAATAACGTCCACTTGTAGAAACTGTGGTGAGAATCTAATGACATGACATATGGAGAAGACTTGGCTATAAGCGCTACCCATACAGGAGGGATGACAATAGCAATCATTTGTTGGCGAGGAATCGATGGGGCAAATGTTGACCAAGGCACCTGCAACAACGGAATGAGAGCCCTGGTGACCTGAAACACGCGATACGTTACTTTTGCTCGCATGAATGCAAGAACCCTTCCCGGGAGTCTTCCAAGTTGTGCAAACAGTTTAATATTCTTAGTGCCAGCTTCCAGCATTGTTTTGTGAAGGGAAAGTGTGTGTGTGTGTGTGTGTGTGTGTTAGTAACCAAAGTGCGCACGTATAATCTGCAGCGACATCAAACTCCATTTAAAAGTAATCATCAAGGCACCCACATAACCCCGCCACCCGCCTGATTCAAGGGCTTTCTAAAGACTGTCTTATGTGGTGCCAGATGTTTAGTAAATTGTCACAGAAAGGTAAAAATCATTAAAAACAGACACCCAAACCAAACAGAAACAGCAACAGTCTCTCACGGAACAACCAGCCAACCCACTGAATGAAACAGCTAGCTGGTGAGCCCAGCCGCAGTGGTGTTTTCTTGCTTCTCTAACAGAGGACAAAGTGGAAGACCGGGGATAGCAGTGTGACAACAAATTGCCTTTTGGGGGCAGGGGCAGGTGGAAAAAAGCAGTGTGCGCGTGGGAAGGCCTTGACCATCCCTGAAAACACTGGATACTCCTGGGTCTTGGTGAAGATGGGCTGTCCGCACAGGCTCAGAACCATGTTCCCCGTGGCTCGTGTGCAGGAGGGGCTGCTCATCGCAGGTCTGGACTGTCCAGCAGGGAAGGGGTTACGCGTAAGATTGATCAAAGATTTAAACTGTCATGTCGACAGTAAGCTGGGGAACCGGCTGTGCAGGGGCCTTAATAAATCTGCCCTTGACTTATGGCCGAACTTCATTCAGCAGAAAATTATTTCTGCAGCATATTGAGTGTTGTGCTCTGATGGAGACAGAAATAAAAGAAAGGTGGAAATGGGGAGAAGAGAATGGAAATTCAATCCACATGTGGTGGGGAGGACTCTTCAGTAAATTCTTTCTCAGAAGAAATAAGAAACAGAATGTGTAGGACTCTCAGAATATGGTACATTCCTTTTACTAAAATGTCTTAGGGGAAGAAAATGGGCAAGGAGCGATTCTCAGGGGGAGACTGACATGGAGGCTGGGGAGGGAGAAGGCGAGAGAAAATCTTGGTGAGTTAGACATGATTATCCATTCATTTGTGCATTGACTTAGCCAGACTCTATGGAGTGCTTACTGTGAGTGAGACACTGGATATCAAGATGAGCATGACATCTTGAGGAGTTCACAGTGAATGAGATAGAGCCTCACGTTCAATGTATACCTGAAATTTGTCTACCACCAGCTCAGTTTACTCCAGCACGACGGAGATGATGTGCTGTCTAGAGAGGCAAAATGCTGAAGGAATCTTCTCTGAATAAAGCGTGAGACTGGTAGCCAGATTTTAGGTAAATGGCAGAAGGGTCAGCACCTTTTCCCCAACACATTTTCCCAATTCAACATACAAGATTGACTTTTCATTAATTTGAAAGCCTGATTTAAAAAAACAGACATCTCTTTCTTTGAGGATATGGGATTTAAATCTTCTCATTGCTTTTCCTTATGACATTTTAGAAAGAGAAGAAAGGGTTAAGATTGGGAGAGTCTGTATTTTTCAGTCCAGTTCATAAAGGCATGAGAATCCTTTCAATCCCAGACCAGAGATAATTTGAATTCAAGAGACAATTTAGGAGGTAGGACTTATCTTTCTCTATCAGTTTTGAAGCTATTGGGAAAAATCAAGAAAATAATGCAAGCTTTTCCTCTTGTAAATAATTTATTCGCTGTGTGTTTGTTTGTTTTTGTCTCCCTATACTTTCATTCCCAGAGCTGTAATGAGTTTTAGGAACATAAGGTGTCAGATATTGGCTTGTTACTCTTGTTGAGATCTCCAAATTCATGACCCCTCCGGGCATTCTGGGTGCAGATAATATGTAATTTATAGAGATCTGCAGCTTTTGTGTTCTCTTCCCTCCAAGTTCTGGAGGTTTTTGCTCAAAGGGATGATTTGTTTCTCTGTAGTGGAACCAGCCCCATTTCCAGAAGTTTGAACACTGGGCCTGACACTCTGTGGTATCCCGAGCTTTTGCAGAACCTTGGTAATGAGTCTCCATGCTTCTGTAAGCTGGGCTTGTGGGTCCTTCCTGTCTAGGAGAGGAGAGGGACCAAGGCAGAAACAGCTGGTTGTTTTAAGGCATTACGGTGAAGGCTCACGACAATGTGCAAAAATAAAGATTGTCATCTGCTCGCAAGCATGGTGGTTGGTTGAATCGGAGTAAGGGTATGGTGGGCTGAAAGGGAGGAATTATGCTTATGTTCCTCTCTCAACCACTTCAGAGAACAAAGATACAGTTAGCCCAGGGATGGTTCGGTGAAAGACTGGACTATCAGTTAACAGCTGGGTTAACCATCCAACATGAAATACCCCAGGACAGTTTGTGTCCAGTAAAGAGTGTGTAGGTCCCCGGAGGTAGAACCTATGCAAATGATCTTTTCTGAGTTTCCTATATCTATCCCTATCCCTCTCTCCATCTCGATTTTCATCCCTCTTTCTCTTTCTGAGAAAGGAGAGTTGAACTCTGAGTGGCCCAAAGGGGCGTGGGATTGTGGTTGGCTCTCCAGGTAAACCTGGATAGGGCCCTGGGGTTGCAGACCCAGAGGGGCTGATGAAACCAACTATTGCCAAGAAGTCTGACTGCTTGATAAGCTTCTCTCACGCTGTTACATAATAGTGATATATTTTATTACTTGAAGGATGTTATTCATGAACTCAATTTAATATCTTCTTATGCACGCAATTTTTTAACCTTACTATCTGTTTAGCTATACAAATAAATTTCATCCTCACAGGGCATCCTGGTGAAGAATATATTACATGTGGATGCACAGAACCTTGCGCTTACTTTGGCTACCCTGGGTAAATGATGTCTTCACTCTGTTCCTGGGCTTCCCCACTTGTACAAGAGAATACACCTCTTTTACTTTCTGCATAATCTATAAAGACTGAGATGATCCCCCTCTTCACCCTATCCCCATCAAGACGTAAAGTTCTCTGTGAAGCTTCTACAAAAGTAAAAATAATGATGATTTAAATTTTTTTACCATTATAATTTGACCACTTCAATTTAGAACCAGAAACAAAGTTGTAGACATTTGATGGTCTCATGAACGGTGTTAGTTATAGGATCTACTTTAATTCACGGTCAATGAACACATTCTAGTTGTCTCCCTCGGAGGTCATTTATCTCTTTTTGCCCCAATCCTGATTTCTTGGAAGAAGTTTCTCTGTCTGCTTAAGAGATAACTGTTAGCATCTTGAGCAGGGTTCAGGGTGGCTGAAGCCTCCTTGGGGGGGCTTTTTCCCTCACCAGCCTTCCCTTTTCTTACCTAGACCAAATTCCTTCTCTTTCCTCGAATTCAGAGAGTTCACACTGGACAAAGGGGTTGGAGAGCTCAGAGGGGACTTCTGACAAATATCTCGGTGTGAGGGGTGAGTAGGAGGTGGGAGAAGCGAAAAGAAAAAAAAAAGTTAGGAGAAGAATGAGGAGGAGGTGCAGGGGATTGGGAGGAGGATTTGCTTATCAATTCCTTTTAACATTCCTGCTTGGGCAGGAAACAAAGACGACTGGAAACGTTTAAAAGAAAGGAAGGCGATGGAACTGGAACAAAGCTGGTAAATTACAAGAGCTAGCCTCAAGCTGGTTGGTCCTCTGAGGGCAGATGGAAATCGCCCCCTGGCTTGATTCAAACTCAGGAGAAAAAGAAAAGAAAGGAATGTGCCTGACAACACTTCTTCCAAACGCAAGCTTGTTTTTTAGCTTGCTGTATCTAAGATTGAAACTTTGCCAAATAATTGCAGGGAAAATATTTGGTTAGGTTTCGAAAGACTGTTTGGAGAAACTGACCAGTCATAAAACGGAATATTTGGGATGACCGTCTGGGAAGGATAAACTTCGAAACGGGAAAGGTGCGCCCCGTAGGCCTGAGAGAACAAAAAGGCAGAGAGGAGGGCATGGTATTTTGTATCTGTGAGGGGGAGAATGCAGGTGTGTAAGCAAGTAGTTAATTTGCTACGTTTTGCGCGTTGTGAATGTTCTCCTTGATGTGGCTTCCAGGAAGGAGTATGACGTTAGTTTCTTACGCAAAGTGGTGTCTTATAATAGAACAAAAAGCAAGTAGCCTCTAGTTACAGCATCTGAAATCCTGAGTTCTGCTTCAGGCATCCATCTCACGTCTAGTTAACTGTAGAAATAAAATCGGAGGGAATTTGGCCTTCAGGTTATAGGGCTGGAAAATGCTTTGAGAGGCCTTCTGGTTGGATTACTTCTAAACCCGCCCTGACAGATGAAAATTTATCGTATTTTTAAATGTTCCCCAGAGGAACACTGTCCACCGACTCCCTTAGTAACTCATTCCAGTTTTTAACGACCTCCACATTCAGGAAATTCCTTCCTCTGTCTTACCTAAACCCGCTCTGCTCCAGCTTAAGTCCATTTTCTTTTGACCTGCCCCAGAAGAAACGGAGAAAAGAGGTCATTCCCTTGCGTAAACATCCTTTCACATAACTAAAAATTAATTTTTAAAATCTAAAAAGTTCTGTATCTCCTCTTCTTGATCACGTCAAAGCCCCCCACTTCCTTTAGCCTTCTCTCAGGGGTCCCACCTCCCAGTCTCTTACTCACCTTTGCTGTGGTCTCAGAAACTCCCTCTGTTGCCTGGAGTCTTGACCGTGGGCTAGGGGAGAAGAGAGAACATGGCAATGCATTCCCTCCCTCCTTTCCTTGGCCCGCCTGCGCCAGAGCTCATGTCTTGTCCACAAAATATTGGTTGTCAAAGTCGAATTTTGCTCATACATGAGGTGTGTGGACATTTAGAGGGGTACATATCTTTAGGTTTTGGAGGAGGAGAAAGGAAGTATAATAGTACATGAATCCAATATACTAAGACTCATGCAGTATAATATAAGGGTTTGTGTGGTGGTGGCTCTTAACAAAAAATCTACTTTCTTCCATGGGGTCCTTCTACCAGGGATAGGCATTTCACAAAGTATCTTTTCAGCTCTGCTTAATTTTTATTTGAAATTTTCCATGAATCCGTTCCTGTTCCTTGGGTCGAACCACTGATCTTGCCCTTGTTCATGGTGGTAAAATCCTAGAACCTAACTAGATATCACCATTGCCAGAACTTTACTCAAATTCTACTGGGGCAGGGCACAGTCTTGCCTTGTTTTCTTGGACATCAAAGCTGTTGACTAAGCAAACTAATGTACCTTTTATGATTTACTTTTGCATGAAACTAGATCTGTTTCTTCTCTGTTTGCACAGTTTCCAACAAATTTAGATATTCGAGGTTAGGGGAATCTGAGATGGCTTTATTATAACATGCATTTCTAATTTCTAAAAAACTCCAGAAACAATTTGAAGCATTCTCAGATTCCCTTATAGTTTTCAAAACAGCTTATGAGGGTGTTAAATAGGAAACAGGTGCTTTTAAAAACCTATTGCTATTTTTACGACTTATGTGTTTACTCTTACTTGTGTCTTAGCAACAGATCATAGAAGCAGCCAGAGCGAGTTGCTTGTCAATCATTATGAAGAATGAGTTCAGAGCAAACCAGGGGACAGTGCTGGTCCAGAGAGGGAGTCCCAGAGCCCTCTAGGACTCCACATGTGGCCTCTGGGACTCCACATATTCAGCCGTTCTTGTTCTTATTTATTAAAGGGGGCCATGTCCGGCCAGGCGTAGTCTAAGCACCAGGGTTATGACAGAGAATAAAAAGAGACAAAAATCACTGCCCTCAGAGAACCTACATTGAGTTTGGTTTTATACATTTATCTCCCACAGCACCTAATAGAGTTGAAAATTTTACCTTTAAAAATGTATCCCTTGCTCTGTAGCCATTAAGAATTATTATTTATGAGAAACTTATAATAATACAGAGAATGCTTTCTGGGTTATAATGTTAAATGAAAAGAAGGATACAAAGTTGAATCCAAATTGGGCTACACTGAGACACATTATAATTAAATTGCAAAAGTCAAAGACATAGGGGGCACCTGGGTGGCTCAGTTGGTTAAACGTCCAACTCTTGGTTTTGGCTTGGATCATGGTCTTGGGGTTGTGGGATCGAGCCCCAAGTTAGGCTCCATGCTCAGCACGGAGTCTGCTTGAGATTCTTTCCCTCTCCCTCATCCTCCCCCTCTGCTCCCTGCAGAGCAGGGAGCCAAACGTGGGGCTCGATCCCAGGAACCCGGGATCATGACCCAAGCTGAAGGCAGCCACTTAACCGACTGAGCCACCCAGGCGCCCCAACATAGAAAGAATTTTAAGAGCAGCAAGAGCAGAGAGAGAAGTTACATATAATGGAACCCCCCCAAGACAGCAGATTTCTCAGCATAAACTTTTCATGTCAAAAGAAAATGGGACAACATATTCAAAATATTAAAAGAAAATAAATGCTAACCAAGACTTTCTATACTTGGTAATGCTGTCCTTCAGAAACAAAGGAGGGATAAAGACTTCTCTGAACAAACAAAAGCTGAGGGAGATCATTACTACCAGACTTGCCTTACAAGAAATGTTAAAGGAGTTCTTTGAGTGGAAGAAAAAGAACACTAATTAACAACATAAAACCCCAAAAGATAGCATAAAAATCATTGGTAATGGTAAATATAATCATAGTTAGATTCTGTCATATGGTAAAGGGGCGCATAACTCATAACTGTAGTTTAAAAGTTTAAAAAAATGAATGTAGCAAAAATAACCATGAATATAATAATCTCTTATTAGTTACACAATATAAAAAACATGTAAATTGTAATAGCAGTAACCTAAAATGTGAGGGGGAGAAGTAAAAGCATAAAGTTTATGAATTCTATTGAAGTTAAGTGTTAGTTTAAACGAGGGTGTTGTAAGTTTAAGATATCTTACGTTTGCCTCATGATAACCACAAAGGAAAATCTTGTAGTAATTACACAAAAGAACATGATATAGAAATTAAAGCATAGTGAGACCAGATATAAAACAGAAAAAAGAGAGCAGCATAAGAAACAAGGAGCAAGAGATATACAGAACAACCAGAAAACAATTAGCAAAATGACAATAGTAAGTCCTTACCTATCAATAATTACTTTAAATGCAAATGGATTAGCTTCTCCAATCAAAAGACATAGAATGGCTGTATGGGTTAAAAAAAAATGTTCCAACAATATATTGCCTACAAGAGCCTCACGTTAGTCTTAAAGACACCCATAGACTGAGAGTGAAGGGCTGGAAAAAGACATTGCAAGCAAATGGTGACCAAAAATATAAAAAAGGAGGGTAGCTATATAGACAAAATAGACTTTAAACTTAAAAAGTTTAAACGAGACAAAGAAGGTCATTGTATAATGATGATTATAAATATGTATGCATTCGACATTGGAGCACATAAATATATAAAACAAAAACTAGCAAAGCTAAAAGGGGAAATAAACAGAATACAATAAGAATTGGGGACTATTTTTCCTTTTTCTTTTCTTTTTTTCTTTCTTTCTTTCTTTTTTTTTTTTTTAGAGAGAAGTATGAGGAGAGAGAAAGAGGGAGAAGAAGAGAGAGAGAATCTTTTTAAAAAATTTTTTATTGTTATGTTAATCACCATACAATACATCATTAGTTTTTGATGTAGTGTTCCATGATTCATTGTTTGTGCATAACACGCAGTGCTCCATGCAGAATGTGCCCTCTTTAATACCCATCACCAGACTAACCCATCCTCCCACCCCCTCCCCTCTAGAACCCTCAGTTTGTTTTTCAGAGTCCATCGTCTCTCATGAACCATGAGAGAGAGAGAGAGAATCTTATGCAGGCTCTGCACCCAGCATGGAGCCTGATGTAGGGCTCCGTCTCGCAACCCTGAGATCATGACCTGAGCCAAAATCAAGAGTCAGAAGCTTAACTAACTGAGCCACCCAGATGCTTGAAGTTGAGGACTTTAATACCCCTCTCTCAACAATGCATAGATCATCCAGACAGAATCAATAAAAATACAGTGGATATGAACAATGCTATAGACCAAAGGACCTAACAGACACATCCAGAACATTCTATCCAAATACAGCAGAATATACATTCTTCTTAAGCTCACATGGAACATTTTCTAAGATAGACCATATGTTAGGCCATAAACAAGTCTTAGCAAATTGAAGATTGAAATCACACCAAGAATATTCCCTTGACCACAACAGCATGAAACTAAAAATCAGCAAGAGGAAAACTGAAAAATTTACCTACACACGGAAATTAAACAACATTCTCCTGGACAACCAAAGGATCAAATAAAAAGTTAAAGGGAAATAAAAAAGTTTCTTGAGACAAACAAAAACGGAAACACAACATACCAGAACTTGTGGGATGCGGCCAAAGCAGTTCTAAGAGGGAAGTTCACAGGAATAAATACCTACATTAAGAAGCAAGAAAGATTCCCAATAAACAACCTAACTCTACACCTTAAGAAATAAATTGAGACCAAAGTTAGCAAAAGAAAAAAATAATAAAGATTAGAGCAGAAATAAGTGAAATAGAGAACAGAAAAAACAATAGAAAAGATTAACCAGCTAAGAGTTAGTTCTTTGAAAACAGAAACAAAGTTGACAAACCCTTACCTAAACGAATCAAGGAAAAAGGAGAGAGGACCCAAATCAACAAAATTATAAATGAAAAAGGAGACATTCCAACTGATACCACAGAAATTCAAAGTATCATAAGACACTACTATGAACATCTATACACCAACAAACTGGACAACCTAGAAGAAATCAAAAAGTTCTTAGAAACATACAATTTACCAAGACTGAGTCAGGAAGAAATAGAAAATCTGAACAGAACAATTACTAGTAAGGAGATTGAATCAGTGATCAGAATCTCCCAACAAAGAAAAGCCCAGGACCAGATGGCCTCACTGACAAATTTTACCAAACTTATTTAAAAAAGAATTAACACCAATCCTTCTTCATCACTACCAAATAAAGAGGAGGGAACATTCCCAAGCTCATTTTATAAGGTCAGTATTATCCTGATACCAAAACCAGAAAAGGACACTACTAGAAAAGAGAACTACAGGTCAATAACCCTGATGGATAAGATGCAAAAATTCTCAGGGAAATCCTAGCACATTAAAAGGCTCATTCACTGTGACCAAGTGGGGTTTATCCCAGGGATGCAAGAATGGTTCAATATATGCAAACCAATCAATGTGATACATCATATTAATAGAATGAAAGAAAAGAATGATACAATCATATATATGTATTTTTCCATCTGAGTTCAAGATTTGTGCTGAAAGTCTCTTGGTTCTTGCAGTCCTCATACAGCCACAGAATCTCTAGGACTGACTGGGTTGTGAGTTTAATCAGGATTCTAGTAAGCTTGAGAGGTATTTTCCTAAGGTTTGTCTTCAAAGGACCAGAGGCTATAGAATGATTGCGATAGCATTTTGTAGACCTTAGAGGTTACTGATCACCATGTTGGAGATTCTCTTACTTACCATGTTAGAGGAGGTACAGTCAAGAAAGTTTGAGTTAATAGGTTCCATGTTCAAACAGCCAGAGGTCACGCAGCATTGGGAGGTTGGTAAACTAATGCACTTCTGACTTGGGGATCCAAATAAAATAGCTGTTTAGCACACTCAGCCCTGGTCACTCAGGAAGCCAGGGCTTCAGAACTCCTTGGAACTCCTTCAGAATCCCTTTGGAACATCTGAAACCACCATAACATCAAACACTTGGATAAGAGTTAAGGAAGAAGCAAAAGCTTCCCTGGGTGATTTTTTCTTTTACTTTTTTTAAAATAAGGAAACCCAATCAAACTTTTGCATAAATATCTGATAAAGTTCCATTGCTCAGCTTTTAATGATAGCATGAATTCTAAGTAAACATGGATGAAATACAACTTGTCAGCACAAAAATACCGCCTGTCATAGTCATTTGTGTATAAAATATGACCTGCAGGCTTGAACCATATGGTTACATGAGTTCTAATTTACGTAGCATCTTCTGAAGTCAGCAGAATGTGTCCCGGCCTGCCTGTGGGAGGTGGTGTCAGCACCTCACCCAGCGAAGTGGAAAGGGCTCCCCGGGGCTTAGGCCAGTTGGGGCTGCTGCAGAGGAGACTGGAGGCTTGCGAGGCCAATGCCCTGGCCCAGGCCCTCGAGGGCCCTCCCTCGCAGTGGCATGGCTGTCCCTAGAATCAGCCTACAGAGTCGGACATGCGAAATTGAAGAGTCTTAAACATCACAGCTTGTGCCTTGGGCGTTCCTTCTGTTCCCACTGGCGGCGGAGGGGGGCGGGTAACACCCCCCCACAGATGCAATGGGCAGAGCGGACATTTGGAGGCCATTTTCAAGCAATGTTTAATGAAGTGAGAAAACACATTGGTAGCGTTGTGCTTCGTGGCGCATGTATGCAAGCCCAGAAGTGCACAATGGACACGTTCTGTGATTTAGACATGAACTGGAACAGCCAAGGAAATGCCATGGAAATAAAAATCAGACTCCAAAATCCAAGCTGAGCCAGAAACAGATGTACTTTTTGCTACTTAAAAAAGAAATTCTTCTGTCTTCTCCTCCTGTTCCCCCTCAAGCTGTGCCCTGTCACTATCTTAAGATGACCTTTCCGCTGGGGCTCCCTGAGATGCCTTCAGTGAACTGGTTGGAGCAAGTGACTCTTGACCTTTCTGCAAATTCGCGGGGAGCCCCAGGGTTCTCTGGCCGCCCTCTGGGTGGTCCCTGAAGACATGGTTGCAGATGTCTGCTCCTGATAATCTGGAGACCCATCCCGGGCTCCCCCGGAGGCTGCAATAGCAGCCGTGCCAAGTGCTGGGCCCCAGATCAGCTGCTCACGCTGGGACGTGGAGGGCCACAGCTCGGGCTTTTTGTGGTTTTTTGGCAGGTGTGGGGGAGGTTGCTCTTGCTTTTTGCGGGATTTCTTTTCCCCTGCCACTGTCAGCTGACAATAAAATCTTTCTGGTGTTGACATTCTGCTAAAGGATACTATCAACACTAAGAACAAAAATAAGGCTTAGATACTTAGTCTAAGTAAGTCTCAAAGTGAAGGTTGTGATTCACATTGCTTTGGAAGAATACACAGAACAGCCTTCTTAGGAAGGGATGTATGTCCAACAGGTATAAAAGGGATCACTGACCAGCACACGTGTAACAGAGAAAATCTATAAATCGTTGTTTCAGCTGCTGATAAATCACCATCGCTACGGAGAAGAGAGGAGACCCATGTTGACTGAGTCCCTACCAAGTACCAGGTACGACCCCAGCACTTTCCAGGACGCGTGGCCTCATGCAGTGTTCACCACCACACTCTGAAGCTCGTAGGATTGCTCCTGTTTTCAAGATGAGAAACTCAAGTTCACAGAGATGCAGACACGAGCCCTTGGGCACAAACCTGATACATGGGTGAGCCAAGTGACTCTGAGTTGTCTGAATCTCAATCTTGCCTTCTTTCCCGAGTACTAGCCTAGGAACAGCTGGGCGGAGGGAATAGGAGGGCTGTTGTTTAAAATTAAGAATGTTCTTCATTTCCAGTAACAAGCTGGCCTTTAGTTACTGACCTGAGATGTGGCATTCCTATCTGGGAGTTCTTCTGCACAAAGAAGTTCATCCCGTTTTGTCCCTTTAGAGGGGTGCTCTTTCTGTTTGTTTGCTCACTTGTGTCACACCCACCCCAGGTATGTAGATTTTGTCTTCAGATTACATCTAGTCCCTTTATTGGTTGTCTGCTCTGTTCTTTTTTTGCACTTGGATTTCTTGTTCTCCAACTTCTCCTTCTGGTTGTTTGGATTCTGTGTCTTAGCTTCTGTTCTCTCTTTGCCTTGGTCCCAGCAACCTGGTTTGGCCTTCCTCTTTGGGTGCTGACACGGACCCTGCCCCCAGGGCTCAGGAGTGCCTGTGCTGAGCAGGTGGTTCTGGAGGGAGCCGCTATCCCCCGGTCTTCCTGGTCTGCAGGAAGCATTGGGCCACCCTTTCCCTGCACCGTAGCTTTAGTGCAATGATTTGTTTGTGCATAGAAATACCCTGACAGTACAATACATGTTTCTGGGGGCGCCTGAGTGGCTCAGTTGTTAAGCATCTGCCTTCGGCTCAGGTCATGATCCCAGGGTCCTGGGATGGAGCCCCGCATCGGGCTCCCTGCTCAGCGGGAAGCCTGCTTCTCCCTCTCCCACTCCCTCTGCTTGTGCTCGCTCTCTCGCTGCCTCTCTCTCTGTCAAATAAATAAATAAAATCTTTAAAATAAAATACACTTTTCTGCTGTCTCAAGGAGGGACATTAAAATTATTATAATATGGTGGGGCAATGTCATAATATGGCCAGGCCATCGAGAAGGTCAAGTCCAAGAGCCTCTTGACAGTTCTGCTACCTTGTTTATCTCTGCTTCTGGCTTTTGCAGTTAATATCTTGTCTTTCTGTCATCAGTGTAGCTTTTCGTGTGCAATTACCTTAGATAAACTTGAAGGTGCTTTTTATCATGCCCGAGGTAGGAAGCCCATGGGCTTTTGCTAAGTCTCTCGGTTTTTAAAGAGACCTCCTTGGCTATTTATCTCTGCTATTCTCTGTTCAACATGATTAAAGTTGCCCGAACGGGGTGGTATGTTGCCAATGAAAAGCCCTGCCTTGAGGAATATAATATCCATGGTTCTCAAACTTTCTGCCAACCAAAAGCACTTTATTATTTTCTTTTCTCATCAGTCCAGTGCTTTGAAAGATTTGATCAGCAAATTGCATTTGTTTTCGCCGTTGTTCTATCACTTTCCCAGAAACACGTAGTTATACAGTGGCCGAATGAGATCCAAGCCCTGGTCTGTCTGTTGACTAAAACCTGAACTCTTGGCCCCTTTGCTACACGTCAAATCGAGATAGCACTGGGTTGAACCATATGCGATTGTCAGCTTTCGACTATTTTTGACCTACAAAAGTGGCAATGGCATATGGTTCCACCAAACGATATTGTTAGACTTAATGAATATCATTTCAGACAAAGCCTAGTGCTTTCTATGTCACCTGGACTAGGTAGATTTATCTTTGAAAACATAAAACTTCTGGGACGACTTTCGCGCTAATGGCAGCAACTCTAACACCACATTCCCTGCCCTGCCCCCTTCTCTCATCTGCCGTGTCCTGCTCAAGCTGTAGACTTCCACAGTCCCCTTGGGACTGGGCACATTAGCTTGGGAAACACTACATGAGGTGTATAACACATCCTGCTTGATGGGTTTGTTTTTTTAAAGCTTAGTACTCCCCCATAATTGTATTCAAATAGGATTCTGGGACCTTTTCCCTTCTACATTGTCTAGTTCTTTAACCTTGGTCGTGAAGTAAAGGAGAAACCTCAAAGAAAGAGAGCATAAAATTGGAGGAAAAAACCTCATGACTTGGACATGTGTACACTCGGAGTGAAGCCTGAGATTGCTTATTATTTCTAACTGTATAAAGGCTTCCCATGTAGAAGCCATTCATCATCATCATCGTCGTCGTCAAAATAGCTAATATGCGTTTTATAGCCTACAAAGAATTCTTATATACCTTGGATTCTCCTAACATTCCTATGAGACAGATATTATTAGTTCCTTAATTTTTCAGATAGGGAAACTGAGTGAAGCTCAAGGTCATGGTAGTGGCATCTTTGACTCCGGAACAGAGCTATCCAATAGAACCTTCTGCAGTGATGGAAATGTTCTGTATCTGCACTGTTCAATATGGTGGCCACTAGCCACTTGTGGCTAATATAACTGAATTTTAAGTTAGAATAGTAACATGTGCCATACTAATGCACCTCTAAACCTGCGTTCTTGTCTTTGCCATGTTTTCTCCATTTGGGGCAGGGATTCTGAAGACTGAGGTAAAGGAAGGAACACAAACTCTAGCACCTGATTTGATGGATACAAAGTTTTTCCAACGCTGAGAGGAATTGCAAGAGGTTACACATGAACCTTGCACAATTTCCTTGTGTGAAGGCTGCTAGACTGTGTGATACTCTGATTTGTCTGGGCTTCTTAAACTATATTGTCCCCAAGCCCCTCCAGGACAGGCTAAAACCAACTCTCCCAGTTTCTTTCTAGCCATATGGTCCTTATGACAAACATGACTAATTCCTGCTCTGTTTGGTCTGACTCTTGTTAATCTGCCAAATGGTTAGTACCCATTATAAAGCAGCTTTTATCCAGAGATTCTCATTAGCATGTGAAATTGGTCTAAGCCTAAACTCCATTTTGCCAAATCTCCCGTCAGTCTGCTCTTGAGATAGAGTCTGTTCACAATAGAGGTTTTGTTTCTTGAGTGTCAGGCTGTCTTCCATGAGGTCAGATCATTTGCTTTAGAAGTTTTTTTTAATTTTCATATATATAACACTGTTTGCTGCAGGCTAAATTTGGTAGAATTATATAAATATTTAAAAGTTTTACCTCTGCTACAAAGAAAAAAATCTTTTGTTGCCCAACAAATGAATTTCTTGTGGCTTCATAAAAAATCAGTTTATATTATTATTTTGTTAAATTTCACTTGATCCACTGATGCATCTAATTATTATTATTATCTCTTGTCACTAAAATCTCTCAACGTTGCCAAGAAACCTTGCTTTTCTACACTCTTCTGTCAGTGATGATAAGTAATACAAATAATCAGAAATGGATGGATTAAGAAAAAATTAAAAAACAAAGTTATGCCAGGGAGGATTGGGGTGTATATGTGGTTCCTCTAAAGTTTGTGGTTTATTTCTTTCAAAATATTTTTATTAGTTTTTACAAAACAATCCATACTGATCAGAAAAATTAGAAAACTCAGAAACAGTTACCCCCAAGACTTTCTCGATTGAGTAAAATTTTTCCGAAAGTAGTTGTTTTTTTTTTTTTAAACTGACACAAGGTGGCCAACTCTTTATTTGGTCAAATAAAGACAATTTTAAAAAAGAGAGAAAGAAAAAAGAAAATGGACATTTTCTATCATCATCACTTCTTAGAAGAAAAGATTTTATAGTACTAAAAAAAAAAAAAGAAGAAGAAAACAATCTCAGAATAGAGCATAACCATTTAAAGTAAACAAATGCAGCCTCCTAAGTCTCCTTTCGATGTCTCCTTTTCCTCATCTTGACCCAGACCTGGGAATGTCTTGTTGGAAGGAAGGCATTTGCAGAGGAGAAAGTAACAGTCCACCTTGCAGGCTGTTCAACGATTTCGTTGCACTTTATGGGAATAGTAATGACTTTCTGACAGAGATCTGCATTTCCGTTGGTCTCTCCTGCCCCTCTCTTGTCTCCCTTGCTAGTGTGTTTGCAAAGCCTGCCCAAAGGACAAGCCTACAGGAGAAAATATGGCAAGCCATACCGTCAGTATAATCTTCAGAGATTCTTGAGTCACATATGATTTTTCTAGCTTGTTGACTCTCCTTAAAAAATATTTATTAGT
>NC_138380.1:45299888-45317516 GCF_054177405.1 Leptonychotes weddellii
AAAAAAAAAAATATTTATTAGTTCAAACAAAACAAGATGGGAGATAACTTGAATAGGAACGTGTGTGTCCCAGCCAAGATGTCACTAAGCCATAGGAGGACTTACTACGGTCTACTAGTAAAGAGCTTGGGCTTTGGAGCCTGCGGCTCTCGGCACATCCATTTACCAGCTTGGTAACGTTCTGAGGGTCGGTTTTCCCATCTGTACAATGGGGATGCCTGTGTCTTCCCACCTCTTGAAGTGGTTGCGAAGATTAGCTGCCAGTTGGTTAGCACAGGATCCGGGCTGTGGTCAGGGTGCAGAGAATAGCAGCTGCTGTTATTTTATCTGCAGGACACAGGGCGCTGGGTGGAAGGTAAAGGAGCTTTTGTGTTTCTCATTGTTCGGGGTGCATTGTCACTGCTCACTAAGTATCAATCCTAATCACCATAGAAAGTGGGTGCATGCTTTTTGGAAAGGGCACGGAGGGTCTGTGCGGGGCAAATGTCAGCCTCTTTGATGTGCTGCTGGATCATAGCTAGCTTCTTAGAAACTCCAGCTGAACATCGATATTCTCTGAGGTGCGGAATCCAGGAGGGAGAAGTTGAGAGAAAGCTCGAGTGTGGGTGGGACTCCCTGCAGAAAAACTGTCCCAGGAATGCAGGGGGCTGGGGCCCGAATCATCAATCCTTTGTGAAGGGGCCCAAGATCTCAGATGCTCCCTGGGAGGGCTGAGCTTTCAGAGAAGACAAGTTCTAGGAAAAAGTCCGTCGCTTGGGGGAAAGTAAATGTATTTTTATTTCTTCGTCTTTATTCTGATTTTGTTTTTATCAAGGGCCTGGGGGAGATGGAGTGGGCCACAGAAGGACAGAAAAACTCCTCTATGAATCTACGGGGCTAAAGCAACTCATGCTCTGAACAAGGATTATATTTTTTCCTGTCCACCAAAACTGGCTGGGTTTTCGTTGGAGGGTTTTTGGTTAATGGGAGAAGAA
Source organism: Leptonychotes weddellii (assembly GCF_054177405.1). Classification (NCBI taxonomy): domain Eukaryota; kingdom Metazoa; phylum Chordata; class Mammalia; order Carnivora; family Phocidae; genus Leptonychotes; species Leptonychotes weddellii. The sequence goes on from NC_138380.1 coordinate 45,300,863, forward strand.
TGTTTTTGCTACAGATAACATTTTTTTTTTTTCTTTTTTCTTGGCTATTGCCCTCACGAGGAAAGAACCCTTGACAGCTTGCGGTGCGCCAGATGGTATTGTTTGAATCTAGAAGCGTAGTTTGACTAAAATATTGGGGCTATAACTTTGGCAAGTTATTTAACTCCCCTAAGCTTCCCTTTCCCCATCTCTCGAATGGGAATAATAATAACACCTTGCTTCTAAGGCATTTGTGGGGAACAAATGTGATGATGCTTGCAAAAAAGCTGAGCACTGTGCCTGAGCAGGGTCAGCCCCGAGTAAGTGTCAGTGGGCGGTGTGGTTGCCGTGGGTCAGGGAGAACCAGGCTCCACGGGTCACAGTTCATGTCACGGATTTCTCCCCTGTCTCCCCCAGCCCCCCACCCCAGTGAAAAGCAAAACTAGGGGTGATGGTAAGAGGAATCATTGCTTCTCCTGAGCACAATCTTAAAAGAGTCATGTGTTTTCAACACATTTTAAGGTAACGTGTTGACTTGAGATTTGTTTATTTATGACAAAAAGATACTAGACAAAGCTGTGAGAAATACGTCATTGGAACGCAATCCATTTGGTCAGAGGGGAAGCTTTCTTGTGTGTTCTCTTCCCCACCGCCCTCGGTGTAGGTCCTCGCCCCCTGTTCTCCCCAGCTCAACCCACCGTTATTTGAACACTTCTGCCCCTCTGCTTCCCAGTATTGGGGTCTCAGTGCCCCCTTTGCTCCCCCTGATCTTCTTAGGGTTAAGTCATGCTTTATATGGAACCTAAGGCTAATTGAGCCCCCTCTCCCATAGCGGTTGGAACTGAAGGAAAAATGATGCAAAGACGCTCAAGGTTTGTAATAAAACTCTAGAAAACAGCCCTTCAGTAAATGGTGACTGTTTTGAGTTCTCTAAGCATGGTGCTAGATTGTGTTGCTTCTTCCGCATTTTCACCTTTGTGATGAACACTTACTAAATGCATGGTTAAGCTTGGAGATTCAATGGAGTTTGTGCGTTGACTTTTGTTTTTCCCGTTTAAAGCAAACTATTCCACTATGGGGACAAAGTATATGCCTTTCAATCCGGTGAGTAGTATTCTGTTTTCCAAGTGCCTCCCAAATCTGGCCGCATGTCAGAAAAAACTGGGGGCAGTGGTTTTCAAACAATTCTAGGCCTTGCCCTTGAAGATAATTCAGTGGCTCTGGACTGGGGCCTAGGGATGTTCATTGTTATCATCTATCCTGGGAAATTCTGATGGAATCAGCTCAAGGACCAGCATTTAGGAACTGCTTTATCAGTGATAATCATGCCCCCCCATCACACACTCTTGCTCCCTAGCAGATAATAAATCCCTTCATAGGATTAGAAGCTCAGGGCCTCCCTTTTCCAAAGGAGACAGCCCTCAAAAAGATTTTGAATGATAAGAGGCCAAGCCTGGTCAAATTCCCAGGGATGGAATTTAACAGTGACTGATTACTCATCATCTGCTAGTTGAGTATCATAATAAGGATGAATGGGAACTTGGGAAAGATCTCTCCATAACTCACCTCTAGCAGTCAGGGCACTGGGACCACAGGCCAGGCTGCTGGGCCCTGAGAAGGGCAGTTATTGGTTAATAGGTACACACTGAGCTTATAAAATGTTTTATTAAACGACAAAATCCTAAACATTATACAGAGTTCTATTTTGTGGTCCGTATGCTGACTAAATCCCCAGATGACTTTAATGAGCAAATGGCAGCCCATTAAAATTACAGTAGTTTTGCAAAGAAAATAGCTCCCCGGAGGAGGAGAAGAAAACCACCAGGCTGCTACTGTGTTGATAGTTGTCCCGAGAGCTCCTTTCTCTTGCCCAAAGCTCGCTGCTGGAAGAAAGTCGGCCGCTCTGAAAAATGTTCCCTCCTTCCTGTCCTGTGCCTGGGAGACAGCGCTTTGCTCTAGCTCATCAGTTCCCAGCCTGGCTGACCTTGAAGCAATAGAGAAAACAACACCTTGTGTGCATTTTGCTTAATAAAGAAAACATGATTAACCACTGGGAAAGAATGTATTTGTTTTTCCATCTTGGTATAGAAACCTCAGCTTTCTTACAATAACGTCTTCTACTCGGTTATCAAACTGGAACCTCTTGTTGATGTTAGAGGTCACTAGATTTTTTGCGTAGTTTCATGCTCAGAAAGACACTGTTCCATGCAGAACAAAGGGACAGTTTCCGGCGTCCTCTCTTTTTCCTCCTGTATTTTTCTAAGGGCCCATGTAACGTCCAGACAAGCTTGGGACACGGCTCTCACTGTCTTAGGGCTGGCTCTTCGGAGATGGCATCTTGGGTATTTCTTTTCTGTGCGTATCGCCGTGCAAACGTCCTTCATCTCAGTATGAACTGAGATGTGGGAAGAGTTGTTAGTAATGCCTGAGATGATAAGCCTTCTGTCTCATCTCCCGTATGTGGCTTCTGCTACGTGTGGCATCCTAGAACCCTTGCCATCACGGGTCCTTAAGTGTAGATAAACGACAAATTCTCCAAGGCAACAGGACAAAAATGATACCCACTATATTAAATAATGTTCTAGTATACTGGATGTACCATAGTATGTGGCAGTGCTACCCAATAGAGATTTCTGTGATGATGGGAATGTTTCGCATCTGTTCTATCTGATAGGTAGCCCCCCAGGGTTATTTAGCCCTTGGGATGTGGCTAGTGTGATTGAGGAACTGAATCTTCAATTAATTTTTTGAAGAACTTACTTCTTTTTAGAGCAGTTTTAGGTTCACAGCAGAACTGAGAGGAAGGCTCAGATGGTTCTCATATCCCCCTGCCCTGACTCATGCACAGCCTCCTCCATCACAGTAGAACACTTCGTACAGCTGATGAACCTGCGCTGACACATCATGATCAGCAAAAGTCCATAGTTTATATTAGGGTTCACTCTTTTTTTCAATAAGAAGTAGGCTCCACCCCACCGTGGGGCTTGAACTCACGACCCTGAGATCAAGAGCGGTGTGCTCTACCGATTGAGGCAGCCGGGCGCCCTGGTGTTCACTCTTGGTGTTGCACATTCTATGAGTTTGGACAAATGTATAATGACAAATATATCCGTCACTATAGTATCATCCAGAGTATTTGCACTGCCTTAAAAATCCTCTGTGCTCTGTCTATTCATCTCGCCTCCTACCCCCACCCCCACCCCCAAATTCTGGAAGCCACTGACCTCTTTGCTCTCTCCATAGTCTTGCCTTTTCTAGAATGTCATATAGTTGGGAACATACAGTATGTAACATTTTCAGATTGGCTTCTTTCATTTCGGAATATCCATTTCAGTTTCTTATATGTTTTTTCGTGGCTTGGTAGTTCCTTTCTTTTTAGCACTGAATAATATTCCACTGTCTGGATGTACCACGGTTTATTTATCCATGCATCTGTTGAAGGACATTTTGGTTGCTTTCAAGTTTTAGCCATTATATGAGTAACGCTGCTGTAAACATCTATGTGCAGGTTTTTGTTGTGGACATACATTTTCAAACACTAAGGAGCAGGATTGCTGGATCATAGGGTAGCTTAATTTAATTTTAATGGATTAAAATTAAAATAACCAGATGTGGCTGGTGGCTACTGTATCAGGTAGCCAAGTATATAAATAATATATATATGTTATAATATATATATATATATAATCACCATATATATATATATATGTATATATAAAAGCTTTTTCCAGAAAGAATTTGAAGCAAAGTAGGACATATAGTAAAACATTAAAAAGAGGGATAAAAAGGATGAAGAAGAGCAGGGGCAATGTGGAGCCAAAAATAAAGGTTCAAAATATATACCAGAGGAATCTACCTCCTTTATGGACTGGGCCTGACCTGAACTCTACGTTTTCTAACAGAGAATATATAAAAAATAAAAAAATAAATTCCCCAAACGAGGATGTTCAAGAGCCCAAAACAAACCAATCATTTAGGAGAATTACAATGTAGTTCTAAGATTAAACAGGAATTCTTCCTAAACATTCTGGGCTGTTTTTCTGCTTAAAACCCTCCAGTGGCTTCCTACTGTCCTTAGAATAAAATTCAAAGTTCTGACTATGTTGTGTCGGTCAGAGTCCTTGTTTGCAAGAAAAGGAAGTGAACTGTAGATAATTCCAGCAGCAAAGAAAGTTACTAAAAGGATATGGGAGTGGGAAGCCTAGAACACCTAGGGAGGCTGCTGGAGAGGCTCAGAAAGCAGTCAGGAGCAAGGAAGGACAAGTGGAGTCAGGACCACAGCCAACATCTCCGCACCAGGCATTTAGTGAGCACACTGCTCCCGCCATTGTGGAACATCCCAGGCCACTGTGTGATGGCCACCCCTCCTCCCATGAGATGCTGGGCTCTACTCTGAAACCGTGGCCTTGGTTGCCCCTGGAAACCTTCTTGGATATGATGCTGCATCACCTGAACTCCAGGTGGATTCTCTAGGATTCATGCTTCTTTGTATCCCTAGCTTCCAGTTTAAAGACTGGGGCTTGTGCATCCGATTGGCTGAATGTAGATCATGCACCGACACCCAGCTGCGAGGGAGGCTGGGAGAGCAAGTCTTTCCTGTTTTCAAGTTTATAGCAAGATGCAGTGTGTCTCCCATAAAGACTAGAAGCTGAGAAATTCCAAAAGTTCCTAAAACATAAAAAAGGGGTTCAGCCACTGGGTAGACAGCCAAGAAAGAAAGGAAAGAAGGGAGGGAGGACCCACCAAACATGCCACAGGGTCCTGCGTGATCTGGCCCCTACCTGACTCTATACTCTCTCCTTTGGCCACTATTCTCCAGCCATACTGACTTCCTTTTTGTTTCCATAACACACTTCTGCCTCTGCACTCATCATTCCTTCTGCAGCAAAGCTCTGACTCTAAATCTTATCATGACTGACTCTTCATCATGTAAGTCTCCTTTACAATGTCACCCCCGCCCCCAGTGAAGCTTTCTCTGACCAGCAGTTCCAACTCCTAGTTGTCCGTGCTTGTCACCCTCCATCCTCTCCATCTCCTCGATCTTTACTGTATCATCCTATCTTGTCTTCATTCTAACAATTGCCACTAGGTGATACCATTGTATTCATTTATGGACTTGTTTCTCTTTGTCTCTCCCATCCCTGACCCTGGAATGGAGGCACCTTAAGAGCTGCGGGACCTCCTACAATCTTGTTCACCACTGCATCTCCAGCGCTTAGAACAGTACTTAGCTCAGGGCGAAAGAAGATGAGGTTTGTTGAGTGAGTAATCAAGAGAAATCCTTCACAACATCACATGTGATGTACAGTATGTTTCATTTAACCAGTTACAACAACTTGAGTACTACTACTATTCGAATCCATTATATTGGAAGAATGTTTTACAGTTTTATAGTTCCTCTTCATTATTTTATTTATTCTTTACAAAAACCCAGTGATAGGGGCGCCTGGGTGGCTCAGTCCTTAAGCGTCTGCCTTTGGCTCAGGTTATGAGCTCAGGGTCCTGGGATCGAGCCCCACATAGGGCTGCCTGCTCGGCGGATAGCCTGCTTCTCCCTCTCCCACTCCCCCTGCTTGTGTTCCTCCTCTCCCTCTCTCTCTCTGTCAAATAAATTTAAAAAAAAAAATCTTAAAAAAAACAAAACAAAACCCAGTGATAGATATATCAGCATATGTGTAGCCCAGAGCATGGAGGCAATCATACCTGTGGCCTGCTACCCATCAGTTGATCCTCAAGGCCATAGACCTGTGGTATCTTGTACTGTTAAATTATGCTGATTGCCATAACGTTTTGATTGCTAAGATGTTAATGATCTTAACGCTAAGAATTTAAAAAATCCAATTCAGTAGGACCCATATAGAAAAACACTTGGTAGGACTTAAAAAAGGAAGTGGTTTCCTACCCCCTGCTACCTGCTCTGATCTGCCCGCTCCAAAGTGGAGCTAACTTTTAAGTCCTTGAGCTTCTCAATCTCCACCCCAGGCTGCTAAGTGGAAGACTTCCCACAAGTTTCATTTTTGACATTCTCCTTCCTTACAGTTGATATTCTACTTTTTGAGTGATGGAAATGGTCTCCCACTAAATTTCTTTCTTGAACATTTGGTGCCATATTTTTTTCAGGTTAAGGAACCTCTGCCAATAGCTTTGGAACATTATTTCTATTTTGGGACTAGATGTCCTCTAATGGGGAGGTTGTATCATTGAGACTAACTATGATGACAGATATTGGTCAAGTTAAGTATCAAACCGTGGGGCAGGGGAGGAAGTCACTTTTTCTTTAATTCCACATCACTGTCCATTTTGAGATTCCCAGAAAGGAAGTTCTGTTGCCCGGGGTGCTGGTTAGTTGGAAGCAGAAAGCTGCACTGGGGCCAGGTGGTTGTGGGGACCTTACCACTGAGCCCTGTTGAAGGATCTTGAGGATCAACAGGGAAACTAGATTAGGTGAGCCATCTGTGGGTTCTAAGTCTCACACTGCCTCTAATCTATAACTTATGTATAGATACTGGAGTGAAGGGTGACATTCCAGGACAGAAAGCCCACCCTGGGTGTTCCTTGGAGACTATAGGAGATGCCTGGCCCTTGAGACCAGCCCTATAGCCGAGAGAGTTTAGGAAGTGATGGTGTATGTGACAGATGCACAGAGTCACACTTGTTCTTGACCTTGCAGAGCTTAGCCATTGTCCCAGATGTCAACTCTGGCCAAATTAACTTTACTGTAGAATCCGAGATATGGACAAGTTCTTGAACCATTCCCTACCATAGTAGAAGCACATCTAGGAGAAGGCACATCAATTTCCCCTGTAGCTGTGATATCACAAGGTAATAGACCACATTTGGCATGCGGCCATGTGTGCACTTCATTCCACAAGCCACAAATGAAACCTGGTTTTGTTACTGTGTAGTTGTACCATACCAAGAACATGACTGTTATTTCCTCTATATCTTGGAATTGGTTATGGTGTTTTAAAGGGAACACTTGTACATGGAGGTATAAGGTTTTGATCAGAAGAAGGCTGGGCAGGGATGAGAAGGCTGGGCCTTCCTTGATCCTTGGCCATTCTGGTCCTTTTTTTGGTTCATGTGCAATGTTGCTTCTGTCTGAGGAATGCCTTCAGGTTCTTGATGTCAATGTGTTCTTTGCTCCTAGGACCATTATCTTCACTCACCATCAATTTGGGTGACTGTAGATCTTGAGACAGACTGGGGAGAGTGACACCAGGAACTGAAAATCTGGTATTCTCATTTTATGAGTGAAATCAACTTTTTAAAGAGTGAGTGGAGGAAAATGATTTTTCTTCCTCTGAGTCAATTTAACACAAAATGGAAGGGGGATGTGAGAACCAGTATAAATTCAGTGTAAATACCGCTCCCAATTATTATTAGGTGCCATCATGGGCAGGACACGGTAATGTGCTGGGGATACAACATGAATAAAGTAGGCATGCCAGGAGCTCATAGGCCAGTAGATAATTATAAGCAATTAAAACAAAGGTCTCCATAAATTTCTTCTAGAATTTAGAGGAGGGGCACCTGGCTTAACCTGGAAAGTATGAGTGAGCCTGAGAGATGATATCAGGCAAGGGGAGGTAGGACACTAGATCCAAATCTTTAAAAAGAATTAAGAGTAAGACACAGGTCAAAGGAGAAGGATTCTAGACAGGGAGAAGAGCACCTGAACGTGAATGAAACTGGAGCAGTTGCAAGGGACTGGCCCAGCAAACGCAGAGCTAGAGAGGGTGGAGAGGAAGGTGATGTCATCTGACCCGCCAAACTTTCAGAGAAACAAACATGGCAGCATCGTGTGAGGTCTGGGTCTGGCTGGAGATCTGTAAAACAATTATGCTGACAATAATATCACTTACAAGGGTTGAAAACAAGATGCATGTCACATACATCAAGCTCATTCAGACACGTGTTGGGGGAAACTGAGAGACTTAAGTCCAAGCAATATTGTTAATATTCTCCACCAAAGGTTGGGCCCAAGCCAGAGAGAGTTTTCTCTAAAAATTTTTTTTCCTTTGGGCTTTAGCCTGTGTGATATATAAGGCTTAGAGCTGTCTGTTGAGACACATTCTTTAAACTAGAAACAACTGACATTTTGGTCTTGTAGAAGCTGAGTATGTATGGCTCCAATCTGAAAAGGATGGAAATATTTTTATTCAGCAGAGCGTCTTTGTTGGAGAGTTTATAAAGCCCACTACAAACATTCATTCATTGAGCCTTCCTCTTTGCATGGAAAAATGTGCTCCGTTGGCCCATGTATGCATCAATTTTCTTGCCTGAAATGGCAAAGAGGCAGTGATATGGGAATTGAACTTAATCAGTCTGGAGACGCACACCAGTCATACACCAGGTACTTTTCTAAAGACTGGCCTAGCAAGTGCCATCTTCTTGAACACACCACCAACCGGCCTGTAGCAGTCATTCAGGAATTCAGTAAGTATTTGGGGACTGCCTCCATGTGCCAGGCTCAGCACCAGACTGAAACAGGCCCTTCCTCCCACAAAGCTTGAGTTCTGGTTGAGGGACTTAATCATAAAAAAATCATAAACAGGAGAATACCAGGTGGTGTTTCAACATGAGGACAATCTAATAAGATCCTGGGAGAGAGAATGAGTGGTGGGAAATGGTCAGGGAAGGCCTCCCTGAGGAAGTGATACTGGGCAGAGGCTTGAATGATAAGGAGGCAGCTATGCAAAGATCCAGGGGGAGGGAAGAGCAAAGTCCTAGAAGAAGGAATGGGTTGGCAAATTCACAAGTGTTATGGAGTGGTTCAGGCTGAGGGTTCTGAGACCAGCCGGTCCTGGTTCAATCTCAGCTCTGCCGCATAAAGCTGTATACTTAACCTCTCCAAACTTTATTACTCTGTAAAATGGGAAATATTAGAGTAGCTACCACAGACACTTTTACGAGATAAAGCAAGTAGAATGTCTGACAAAGAGTGTGCGTAAGTCAGCGTCACTCTTCTTTCTCAAATATTAGTACAACACATTTTTATTGAACATTTACTATAGTCCAGGCATTATCCTGCAAACGCATTGCTGGATGCCTTCTGCTGCTGTCTCATAGTCCTAAAGTTTGGGGAAACATTTCCCTCTTTAGGCCATGACCTTAAAATTGATAGAAGGCATATATGTAGGGGAGAAGCTATGTACTACAAATCACACATGGTACTTATGAGGTAACCAGGTTATTGTACCTCAAAACACTTATTTCCCCAATACTTACCGTGTGCTTGCTTTGTTAAGCAATATTTTAGGTACTGGAGACAAATAGTGAATAAGTTAAAGTATTTGAGCTCATGGATTTTATAGTTGAAAACTCTTGGAAAAGACTTTTCAATGACTAATTTGATTAGAGGTTTCAACAAATAATCCTAAAAAGGTATGAGACGCTCTTATAACCTTTCTCTAGGTACAACTGAACACACACACACACACACACACACACACACACAGGAGTAGTTCCCTTTCTGACCACCAGCAAAATAGCAGTTATGATTTGGGCTCATGGTTGATCATAATGATAGAAACTCTGTTGAGGCTAGATTTGAGGCATCACTTGGGGAACTATCATTTCAGGTGCCCATCACCTGCTGACCTGAGATACAGCCTTTGGGTTTTTTTAAGATTAATTTATTTATTTGAGAGAGAGAGTGCATGCGTGTGGGAGGGGGGAGGGCAGAGGGAGAGGCAAAGAGAATCTTAAGCAGACTCCCCGCTGAGCGTAGAGCCTGACAACGCGGGGCTCGATCTCATGACCCTGAGATCATGACCTGAGCCGAAATCAAGAGTCAAACACTTCACCGACTGAGGCACCCAGGCACCCCCTGAGATGCAGTTTTCTCATTAAAGAAAGGGAGAGTGATGGCTGCTGATGGCAGTCACATGGGCTGGTTGTGCAGAGGAAACAGAGGGTGCTGCACAGTGCTGCAGAATATTAGGCTCATGGCATGAAGTTCCCAGACTAAATTGTCATTGTGGATGGTCTTGGGAAGGAACCACACCCGTGGGCTGAAAACCCTCTTGTTCTAAGTTTGAGGCTGAGAATAGGCAGTGCAGACTTAACCTCATTTGCTCTTGGCCAATGGCAGTGTGCTGTCTCCTGAGACAGATGTGATTAAAGTATTGCTTTGGACGTTGGACAAACATGTTGGATAAGTGTGATGAACCAGAAACTCTTGAGGCAAGTTTTTCTGTAGGACACAAATGGGTAGAAGGTCAAAGAGGATGAGACTATTGAAGAAAAATTCACATTTTGTTCTTCTAAACAGAACAAGGTTGAAAATTTGAGCAGTATGAGACTTGAAAAACACTCCAAACATACAACAAGCTTTAGAGAGATACATATTCATCCAACAAATATTTATTAACACACACTCTATTCAGGCCATATTTTCTGATTTTTCTACTCTAGGATCCTAGATCTCAAATTCATTGTGTATCTGGTGTACGCATCCCAAGCTTATTCTGAAAGTATAGCTAAAACTCACCCAACTTCCAAACAAGTCAGCATATTAATAGGAAACATGTGAGTTTTCTTTTGATTAAACTTTGAAATTTAATTAGTAAGTCTCAGGAGAGTACAGATGACATTATTGTCAATACAATGCAGTAGCTGATCCAACAGGATCTTGGCCAAATTTGTTCTAATTGTAGAACAGGGAGAAGGAGTCTACAGACTTGTCAGAGTCAGCCATCCCCAAGTCTGTTCTTCTCCAGGAAAGGACAGAAGTGGGTTTACACACCAATTTTGTATAGATAGAGACATAGATACAATTTCTTCACCATTGGCTTCTCCATCTTTATATCCTACCCTTACTAGTACTCAAACCAGAGATATTACAAGAAAAGGAAACCACAGACTAATATTTCTCATGAATGTAGATGCAAAAATCCTCAGCAAAATATAAGCAAATTGCATGCAACAAAATATAGAAAGGGCAATACATCAGGACCAAGTGAGGTTCATCACAGGAATGCAAGGCTGGTTGAACACTCAAAATCAATGATATAGTTTACCATATTAACAGACTAAAGAAGAAAAGCTGTTTGATCATTTCGGTAGACAGAGAAGCAGCATTTGACAAATTCAGCAATCACCCAAGATAAAAACTCTCAGCAGATTAAGAATAGAAGGAAATTCTCCAACCTGATAAAGGACATCTATGAAAAATCTATAGCTAATAATAAAAAAATAATAATAGCAATAACCTATAGCTATCATACTTAGTGGTGAGAGACTCAAAGCTTTTCCCCAAAAAATGGGAACAAGGCAATGTTCTGCCCCTTTAGCAATCTTATTTCATGTAATTGAGAAGCAAAAGAAAGAAAAGGTATACATATTGGAAAAGAAGAAATAAATCTATCTCTGTTTTTAAACAACATGATTGTCTATGTAGAAAAGTTTAAAGAATCTATAAAATGCTCCTTGAACTATAAAGTGAGTTTAGCAAGATTGTAGGACACAAGATCAATGTATAAAGTCAAATATATTCCTATGTACCAGCAGTGAACAATAGATAAAGAGAGCTTGGTTTTCACTGTGGATGGAGTTATAGAGAAGCAAGGGGGTAATGGTAGAATGAACGCAGTGGTGCTGGATAGGAATCAGAATAATCAACATAAAGCCGCATTTGTTTTCACATGTATACCATCGAATAGACACAGAATTAAATATATACAGGTATATACACATGGGTCAGTATACATACATGTGTGCCCTAGCTCTGTCCACAAAAAACAGGGACACCCCTCAGCAACGAACACATCTGATAAAGTTAATTTCTCCAAATGTTAATCTCCAGATTAACTGTTAACACTATTAATTAATCTCTAAATTTCTTTGTTGTTCCATGAACGTTCTTCACTCTTCGTTTGATCCCAGATCTCATCTACAATCTCACAATGCATTTGCTATTTCTTCTTCTCTTCTTACTCTCTTCTGATTTGTGATACTTCCTTAGTCTTTCATGATCTTTGAAGAGTACTGGCTGGTTATTTTGCAGACTATTTCTGAATTTGTGTTTTTCCAAATTTGGGTTTGTCCAGTATTTTATACTTTTCTGAGCACATCACTCTTGATTTAAATAAAAATACGTAATTCAAAAAACATTTTTCTTTTTTTTTAAGATTTTATTTATTTATTTGAGAGAGAGAGAGTTGGGGGGGAGAGAGAGAGAGCACAAGCAGGGAGGAGGGGCAGAGGGTAAGGGAGAAGCAGACCCCCCCCGTTGAGCAGGGAGCCTGATGTGGGCCTCGATCCCAGGACCCTGGGATCATGACCTGAGCTGAAGGCAGCCGCTTAACCCACGGAGCCACCCAGGCACACCCACCCCCCAGTCTTTTTTCTTTAATGGACATTACCTAGGCAATCTTTTCTGATGTCAAATATATCCCTCTGTCAGGAATTAATTTTTACATATGAAGCCTTTTCTAAGGCTCTAAATGTGGACTTTGTTTTTTCTCTGGTTCCATCTTTGGTGCAGGTGAAGAGCAATCCTAATTTCTAGCCCCCTCCTCAAGATTCAAGCTGACAGCAAAGGAATAGGTGTGCTTTTCCTCGGGTCTGGGAGGACACCAACCATAGAGGCAGCACCCCATTTTGGCCCTTGCAGAGGTGTCTCAGGGTTTGTTGAAATGAGGGCAAGCCTCCTTAACGAAAGGTTCTGTCCCCCCGCCCCCCAAAACAGGCACCCCTCCCCTCTGTTGCTGAGCACTTAGTTGCCCACCTCTGCAGGTCTCTGCCTGTCAAACACTTGCTTTCGGCTCAGTCTTAGCCTCTCACTCTCTTTAAACAAAGGGAGTGGAGCCCCCTCGGTGTCTCCACATGTACTCTCTGCCTTTTGAAGCTTTGAGAGACTCTTTGCCCTGGCATAAATCAAAGGAGAGTGAACTTACTCATTTAGCTCATCAGAAAAATCCCACTGTCATCATGTTACATACAAGAGTTTATTCTTTTAATAGCTTTATTCTTTTCCCATTAAGGAAGGAATTGTTCCAGGCCCTCATTCCATACTGTATATTAGCCATTTCATTTTTCACAGAGGGAAAAAAGTACCTTTCCACACATGATTAATACAATACCAGAAGAGCCAACCATGTGCTGGCTTTGGGCCATCCATCAGCAGTTTAACATCTGTAATCTAGCCAGTGAGTCACTGCTAACATCATGAACAAATCATGGCTGCTCCGTGGTCAGAGCAGTTTATGGACCTGGTGTGAGCCGAACACGCATTCTACCCCTGGGATCTGAAAAGGAGGATGGTCTAAAGTAAGGAAAGCCACAGATGAGAAGAGGACCCACAGATTCTTGTCTTTAAAACATTCCTATTATATTCTTTGCCAGTGGGAGTGCAAAGCCCTGCTCTTTTCCCCTTCAAGGAGATCAGGAAGACAAGAGGAGGGCTCCTGTTTTAGAGACAAGGGGACAAGCCTGTTCTGAAGGGGGCTGTTTGCAGAATCAGAAAAGAAGAAATAAATCTATCTGGATTTTTTTCTCCCTGGGTCTAAACGGTGAATTCACAGAATTCTCATTGTACTTCTCAGTGTAAACACTCTCCATCAGGTGCTCAGGCCTGATGGAAATAGCCTGATGTGTCTTGGCACGAGTGAACTGGGTTCGAGTCCCAGTTTACAACTTAGCATGTGTCTTTGGATGGGCTGCTTAACCTCTCCGACCTCCCCTTGTCTCTGGCAACAGTACTCAGTGCCCAGCCCACATGAGGCTCTGGGAGCCATGCTGACAAATGGGCCTGCGCCTGACACGTAGTAGGTATTCACAGAACATATGTTTCTGCTCTCGCCTTCCTCTGTCCTCTCCAAAGAGAACAAGGTGTTTTGGCTAGGATTAACCTATCAAGACAACTTTTCTGGAAGTTAGTTGAAGGGCAGATCCTTTAGGGGAACACGAATAGCTTTATAAATTGCCTTCAAAAGTCGCACCAAATCCTTTAGTCAGTTTTAAAGGAACTGTTTACCACTGCATATGGCAGTCATTATTTGGAATAATAAACCCTCTGAGAATGTGAACATTCATGGGCCAACAGATGGGTCAACCTGCTTCGCAATTTAACAAAGTAATTTATTTCAATCACCGGGACAGGGCATGTGAAGATTACTAATTCAGTTCACAAGCAAAAGGAGCAAACACCAATATGTGGCTGAATTGTGCAGCCATTATGGAAATGCACACCTGTCCAATTGATTTTGAGACAGTCTTCATTTTGATTAGTCTTTCCTTTTCTTCGAAGGTGTGTATTAAATTGCCATGGGTTCTTCTGCTGAAACTCATGGGCTAATTGGTGTCAGGACAAGATAAAGATCTCAGGGAAAATTTATACCGGAGCGTAGGTAAAATTAAGGTCATCAAAGTCGGCTTTGGGAGGTAAAACAGGTGTATCAGAAGTATATTCTTACAATAATTGGGCAATGTGTTGTTCTTTCTTCTTAAAGCAGTCTACCCTGGGTTTAATAGGGAAGGAAAAAGCCAGGATCTTTCATCCTTCGTCTTCAAATCTGCTGAAATTTTCCACATCTTGATCTCGTCTCTCTCTCTCTCCATCCACGCGCACTCAAGAGCCAAGGGGAAAAAGGAATAGAAAAGGTGGTCAGAGAGTTTCTCAGGAGACGACTGTATGTGCTCAGAAATGGAATTCAAGTTGTTAAAAAGAACTGGAGCGAAATTTCCCTGATCTTCCTATCTCTTCACCCCACACACTCATCCTGAGTTGGACAGAACTTCCATGATACTGTTAGGAAGCTTCCTACAAAGATGGAGCCTGGCTCGCATTTAAGATCTGCTATATCTTAGATAAGATTACTAACGCTACAAGATGGTTTTGCTGCTCTTTTTGAAAGGAAGATACTTTTCTTTCTTCTATATAATCTTCTTCCACTTTGAGGTCCATATTATTAATTCAAAATAAATGACTTCTCCCTTCCTCATCATCCCTCTCCAAATATTTGTTTATTGAGTTGCCTACTCTCTCCCAGAGGCCAAGCGGGCGCCTGGGGTTCTAACCCCACACCGTCCTTCAGGCCGTGGGGAGATGGGGAGGGACACAGCAATTATAGTTCAGTGGAGAGATTGCTACAGTTGGAGGTAAATGCAGGTTATGAGGGGACGCCTCGCCACAGCTATTAAAAGACACTTCTATTTTTTAAATCTGTGTATATTAGGACAGTGAATAAACATCCCAGTAGGGTTGCAAAATTGTGGTGCAGTTTGCAAGTTTATACTTACCAAATTTCCAACACCCACACACATTCAGGGACTGTATATCTAAACCCATTTAAAGGCAATGTCAAGTCTCAGTTGGAGAAATTTCATGAATCCAAGGTGTAGGCCAAGTGGCCCCCCCTTCCCACCTGGCCCACCTAGCCCACCTAGCCCACCTGGCCCTCACTGTTCTGCATTGCCAGCTTCCCCTTAGCTCCGTTTTGATGTCTTACCTGGCCAAATTCCTGCCCTGCTTCCCCCAAGCACTTCAAGCTCAAAATGTTTCAAACCCATTCTTTCACCTTCCTTTCAGTCACTAAATCAGTATTTCCCCCTCGAGTTCCTCTTGAGGCAGCACGATACTGTCATCCCCCTTGCACTCCTGCCTTGTCATTGTTCCTTAGAACCTGGCCTCTATTTGAGAGCTGGGCTTTTCCTCTGCCTGTGCCTCAAACTCCGCCTGCTCCATCCCTCGTGTCGATTGCTTCAGCTGGTGCTGTTTACCTGTAGCTTATTGCAAGAGGCGTCCGCTTCTCCGGCCTCTCATCCACACACTCCATCCCTTGCCCACTTGGTGGATGGATTCCCACCCCCCCCCAGTACCCAGAACTCCCCCTGCTCGCTCTTGCCCACACAATTACACTGAAACTTGCCAGCCTGAGAATCACAGTCTTTTCTAGAACAGTCACATTGCATTCCCATCTCTCATCCCTCCCTTCACACACTTTAAGTGCACGAGAAACAGGAATACGAGCTGTTCCTCCAACTTGTCTTTGCTTTTCCGCCTCTGAGCATTGACATATGCCATTCCTCTGTTTGCAGAGCCATCGCTGAAATACTGCTTGGTGAAACTCTACCCTGCCTTTAAAGTCCGCTTCAAACGGTCCCCCCGCTCCCCGCCCCCCTTCAGCCAGATGCATGGTTCTCTCTTTTGAACACTAGTAGCCCTTTGATTCTTTTACTGTCTTATGGAACCCATCTTTTTCTAACTTACATTCAACTCGATCCCATTTCATGCACGTTTAGCAAGCACCTATTAGGAGCCAGAGACCGTGGTATGTGCTGGGGATAAGCAAGATAGAGAAGGTCCCTTTCTTTTCTTTTTAATTTAATTTTATTATGTTATGTTAATCACCATACATTACATCATTAGTTTTTGATGTAGTGTTCCATGATTCATTGTTTGCATATAACACCCAGTGCTCCATGCAATACCTGCCCTCCTTAATACCCGTCACCGGGCTAACCCATCCCCCCACCCCCCTCCCCTCTAGAACCCTTAGTTTGTTTCTCAGAGTCCATAGTCTCTCATGGTTCGTCTCCCCCCCCAGTACCGCCCCTTCATTTTTCCCTTCCTACTATCTTCTTTTTTTTTTTAAACATATAATGTATTATTTGTTTCAGAGGTACAGGTCTGTGATTCGACAGTCTTGCACAATTCACAGCGCTCACC
>NC_138380.1:45318016-45340273 GCF_054177405.1 Leptonychotes weddellii
AAAGATTTTATTTATTTATTTGAGACAGAGAGAATGAGAGAGAGAGAGCATGAGAGGGAGGGAAGATCAGAGGGAGAAGCAGGCTCCCTGCCGAGCAGGGAGCCCGATGCGGGACTCGATCCAGGGACTCCAGGATCATGACCTGAGCCGAAGGCAGTCGCCTAACCGACTGAGCCACCCAGGCGCCCGGAGCTGGAGCATTTCTGGTATAATACCTAAAAATAAAGATAAAAAAAAAAAAAAAAAGACCTCTAGATCAGAGGCTTTCAAGGCACGGTCCATAGGCTGCTTCCTGGGAATCCATGAGATCAAAGGGTTTTCATACTAATAGTGAGATGTTACTTGCCTTTTTCGCTGCACTGGCGTTTACATGGAAGGTGAAAAGGCAATGGTGGGTAAGCCTTCTGGCTCCTCAGCATAAGTCAAGGCCAGGCATCAAATTGTACTAGTGGTGTGTTCTTCCCCACCATGTACTTATTACAGAGGGGAAAGAAAGCCAATTTTACTTAGGAACACCCTTGATGAAGGTGTAAATATTATTCATTTTATTAAAACTTGACCCTTAAGTATGTATCTTTTTAGTATTCTGTGTGAAAAAATGGGACAGGAGCATACAGCCCTTCTCTCACACACTAAAGTACAATTGTCCTGAGGAAAAGCTCTGGTGAGATACTTTGAGCTGGGAGCTGAATAGTCATCTCCTTCATGGAGTCCCATTTTTACCTGCAAGAATAACACGCACCATGTGGATATTTAGACTTGGCAGAGTTAGTAGTTCTTTTTATGAGACTAAACAAAATGCACTTACTATGGCAAGGAAGTCACTGATAGTATGTATGGCAAATAAATAACAAATTTAAACTTTCAAGAGAAAATTGGAATTATGGAAAACTTGTATTCACCACCATGAGCTTGATAAATTCAGAACACGTAAAGACTTTTCTGATGACATGCAATTGTTTAGATATTGTAAAATTAAACGTGGTCACATTTGGAAGAGAGAACCAACGTTTCCCCAACAACCAGTAGTCGATGTGAAGAAATCATGCGTGGGTCAAGGAGTTATGTAAGGTGCGAGGTAGAAAGTGGATTTTAATGTAACAAAGTATCAAAAGTTAATTTGTATAGTTTCAGATTCCACATTATAACTAACCTTTAAGAAACTACCACTTGTTGAATTCTGGTGTAGTATCAAAGGAGATCCATGATTATCTGATAAAATTATCAAAATGTTTTCCCTTTTCATCACTTAATCATGGTGGTGGATATTCTTCATATACTTCAATCAAAACAACATATTGCAACAGAATGAATGTAGCAGCAGATAAGGGATAACCAGCTGTGCTAAGTTAGACAAAAAGAAAAATTAGATCTGCCAAAACTGCAAAACTGTGCCATTCCTATTACTCAACTTGATTTTTAAAAAATTTTTAATTGTGGACGCCTGGGTAGCTCAGTCGTTAAGTGTCTGCCTTCGGCTCAGGTCATGATCCCAGGGTCCTGGGACCGAGCCCCGCGTCGGGCTCCCTGCTCAGCGGGGAGTCTGCTTCTCCCTCTGCCTCTGCCCCTCTCCCTGCTTGTGCTCTCTCTCTGTCAAATAAATAAGTAAAATCTTTTTAAAAAATTTTAATCAAGGGGGCACCTGGGTGGCTCAGTCGTTAAGCGTCTGCCCTCGGCTCGGGTCGTGATCCCAGGGTCCTGGGATCGAGCCCCACATCGGGCTCCCTGCTCGGCGGGAGGCCTGCTTCTCCCTCTCCCACACCCCCTTCTTGTGTTCCCTCTCTCGCCGTGTCTCTCTCTGTCAAATAAATAAATAAAATCTTTAAAAAAAAAAATTTTAATCATGGTAAAATACACATAACATAAAATTTACCATCACAAGCATGTGTAAGTGTATAGCTCATTGGTGTTAAGTGCATTCCCATCGTTGTGCAATCAGTCGGTACAACCCGTTTCATCCTGCATAACTAACGCTCTGTACCCATTAAACAACTCCTCATTTGCCCCCTTTCTGTCTGTGTGAATGTGGCTACTCTAGGGGCT
Source organism: Leptonychotes weddellii (assembly GCF_054177405.1). Lineage (NCBI taxonomy): Eukaryota > Metazoa > Chordata > Mammalia > Carnivora > Phocidae > Leptonychotes > Leptonychotes weddellii. Next base: position 45,320,060 of record NC_138380.1, read on the forward strand.
TCATGTAAGGGGTATCACACAGTATTTGTTCCGGTGTGACCGGCTTATTTCACTTAGTACACTTTTTTGTTTGTTTTGGGAGATAATAAAAATGCTGTTTATGTTAGTGTGCGCTTATTACTGTTATAAAAGCTTTAAAATTCTCAGCTTTAAATTCTAATACAATCAAGACTGATAGATATAAATCACCTTGCTCTTTGGGCTGCTCAGCACTTTTTCAGAGCCTATAGGGGCCCTGAGACCAAAAACTTTGAGAACCACTGTTTTAGATCCGTTGTATCATTGATGGCTTCTCACTCCGTATGGTTTAGACAGCTGGAATAATTTCTCAACATTCTATACAGCTAACGAGCCCCTGAGCTCAGACACCACCTCTTCCAGGAAGCCGCCCCAGCAGAATTGAGCGCTTTCCCTTGCAGAATTGAGCACTTTCCCTTCGGCTCTTCTCATGCCTTATCCCCGTCTCTATTGTGCCAGCAGCAACCTTGTTGTAATTTTAATTCTGCTGTTTGTCTTCCCGCCCTATGATGACTATCAGGGCTGGCACTGGGTGCTATTCGTTTTGTGTCTCAATTTATTTTGTATCTACATTAATGGAAAACTTCATAAGGGGATGAATGATGCAACCCGGATGGCAGCCAAGAAACTTTGAAAGTGACAGATCAACTCTTTGTCCAAGCACATAATGTAGCATTTTACTGAATATTTTTAATGGTTACAAAATAGTTTGCTGTGTTTGAGAAGAAATAACTTACATATTGAACTTGTCATTTCACAGATTTCCTTGTTTAGCATGAACTTAAAGTTAAGTGTTAAGTAAATAATACTAGAGTGAGTGCAACGGAACGGCACAAAATCGTGAAGGTGGGACGCTAATGTGGAAATTTTGGGAGGCTTTATGTTAGTCGCAAATTGTATTTCCTCTGATGAATATGTTTTCTTGCTATCCTCCTTTTGTACATCTGCTGATCAGAAGAAATCTATTGGTTGAGCTTCCTTGGAATTTTTATAATATGTGCAAATATGAATTAATACAGCATATAAGAATTCCATAGTATGGGATTTGAAAGTCAGTGCTAATATACTCTAATACCTACTTTTTTTCATCTTTTCTTGACAATGACTTTATTTCTTAGTTGTTGAAAACATGCTTTAAAGTCTTTCTCTTGGTGGTTGTTCTGTTTCTCTAAAGACATGGAGCCTTTGAGGACATTTTTTGAACTTGATTCAAAATCGTCTGTGTTAAAGATTAAAAACTCATGGAATGACACATTAAACCCTCACACTCTTCATATTATATTAGTGGTAAATACAGTTAATACCTATAGATGCTGCCATAATACAGAGATTTTCAATGCTGTAAACATTGTTTTCTGATTTACTATGATTTGCGTATTTATTGATCTAGGACTATTTCCAGCCTGAAATTACTAGGGTTTGGGTTCTAAATTAGGCAAGATATCAGAAGGCCTTAAATTCCACAAGGAAGAGGGTCTGGGAAATGTGCCTTTTGTTGGTCTCCGTGGAGCAAAGCTTTTGATCTTCTGCATACTTGGCTTTGATTTACCTCCAAAGCCGCGTTGACCACTTTGGTGTGCACGGCTAACGCAGAGTCTTTTAACTAGAGCGACGGGACAGGCTTCATTCCCGTTGCATTCAGACCAGATGCAGGTCTTATCTCCCCCTCCCCACTTGAAGAGTGTGGGGAGGATGCATTATGAATAATGTCTTCCTCCTGGGGGACCTGGTCCAGGGATCAGGGGTGTTTGGAAGTAAGTTGGCCTGCTCTTTTATCTAACCCTGTTTAGTTCTGACAATCGCAGATTGTCAGAATTGAAAGCGAATCAAAGACAAAGCTATTCAACACGCTTCTTTCATGATGGAAGAAACTGGGAGCTAGAGAGACTAGGTAATTTGCCCCAGTCAGTCATGAATTAGTGACAGAGCTGGGGCTGAAACTCAGGTCTCTCAGTAGAAGCTCAGTTTTCTTTCAGCTACCAGTTAATGGAGAATGTTCGTGGGCTTCTGGGAATTCAGTCCTGGAGTGTATAGTGAAGTGGGGTCAGACCCACCCCAACTCTCTCTCTGTCTCTGTCTCTGTCTCTGTCTCTCTCTCTCTCTCTCTCACACACACACACACACACACACACACACACACACACACACACAGTGTTCCAGTCTCAGCTCCAACACTCGGCAGCTGTGTGACTTTGCTCGGGTCACTTAAGGAAATTAAGGCTCAGGGGGGAATTGGTTCCACAAAGACGCTAATTCCTCTGCTGGTTGTGGCCTGGGTTGCCCGACTATGTATGTGGAGGCCCTTGGTGAGCTGGAAAACGCCCGGGAGTGTAACGGAGCGCTTCTAACAGAAAGACAAGCTCTGAGCTGCTTTAGTTTGTGCAGTTGTCCGTACAGGTACAAGAAATCTCGGGAGCTGGTGAATCCCGCCGTCCGTTCTCCTTTGCATAATTCACACACCAAATAGCTAGGCCTTTCCCTTTCTCTCCTCATCCTGGCAGCCTCTTAAGCCGAATTCTCCATTTCAGACCTTGCAGGAGGTTCCCCTTGGACCTTCGGTTTGTTATTTCAAAGCTATGATAAGAAGAGTTTCAAGGCACGGACATGTTTAAGAAAAATATACTTATTGCTTTGGGCCTTTTCTTTCATTCTGTGATACTTGGCAAACCTGATATTCTTGCTGGAGCTGGGGGCTGGGGGGCCGGCTGGGTTTTGACCCCTGCTCTGCTCTGTGTCCCTTGGATCTGTGTAGAAGAAGGAGGCCGTCTCAGAGGACCACTTCGGGCCCTGTCTTAGCCAGCTCAGGCTGCCCTAACCACAGACCGTGGACTGTGTGGCTTAAACAACAGGAATTCTGGAAGCTCCAGTCTGAGGCCACGGTGCCAGCATGGCCGGGTTCTGGTCAGAACTCTCTTCCTGGCTTGCAGAAGGCTGCCGTCTCTCTGTGTCCACACATAGAGAGAGAGAGAGAGCCAGCAGTTTGAAGAGAGAGTTTTGTTTTTGTTGTTGTTTGGTTTCATAACTCTGTTTTTTATTTCCTCCATGAGTTAAGAGACAAATGTATACAAAATAATGATAAATATCCATGTTATGGGGCACACAATATATAAAGAGGTAATTTGTGACATCAGTAACACAAAGGGAGAACAGAGCTTTATAGGAGTAGAGATTTTGTATGCTACCGAAGTTAAATTGATATCAATTCAAACTAGATTGTTAAAGGATTTAGGTTGCTAAATGTAACCCCCTGATAACTACAAAGAAAGCATTTAACAAATACACGCAGAAAGAAATGAGAAGGGAATCAGGTTCACTACCAAAAGTCAACTTAACACACAAGACAAGCAGGAATGGAGAAAATGAGAGACACAGAAGGTAGAAAACATACAGAAAATAAATAACAAAATGGCAGAAGTTCATCCTTATACTAATTACCTTAAATGCAAAAGGCTGAAATTCTCCAAACAAAAGACAAAACTTGGCCAGATGGATAACAAACAAGCAAACAAAAAACTGTGTCTTTTCTTGTAAGGGCACTCATCCGGTTATGAGAACCCTGTTCTCACCATCTCATCTGAACATAATTATTTCCCCAAAGCCTCACCTCCAAATACCATCACACTGGGGTGGGTAGGGCTTCAACATATGAATTTTTGTGGGGGGCGGAGATGCAATTCAGTCCCTAACAGGCCTCTTCGAATCTAAATGCTGCAAGTCAATATTACATGTGAAATGTAATGCTAAGTACTGAGAGATACCAGAAAATTCTTGGTACAGAAAATCCAAAAAACCGCTGACTCCTGAGGAGAACACAGCCCATTTGGAAAGCAACTGCTGTACAAAGCCACGTGAGAAAAGTCCCACAAGGAACAGAGACAATAGGGCCTGCAGGAGTTCAGAAGAAAGAGAGAGCACTTACGGCTGGGAGAAGCCGGAGGTCTTCCTGGAGGAGGCAGTCTGGAGGAGCTGGATTTTGAAAGATGACAAAATGTCAATAAATGATGATGGGGGTGTCTGGGTGCCAGGCAACCAGCACAAAGATGGAAAGGAGTTTTTTTTTTTTTTCTTGGAGAACAGATGAGTTAACCTGCTCCCCTTGAGTTTAGCTGGTGATAATCCTGGAAATACTGCTTCCACTCAGACAATTCTACAAGCCATGCTAAGAATTTTGGAGCCCATGTGATGTCTGGAGAACCGCTTTATTTTATTAACAATCAAAGTGGGCTCTTGGGAAGAGTAACCCTGAGGCCTGCCTGGGGCAGAGAAGAGATGAACAGAGAGACCAGTTTGGAGGCTGGAGAAGTGGTCTTGGGTGACTCCTCACTTCCTCTTAAACATCTAGGCTGTCTCGTTGCAAAAGAACAGCCTTGGACTTATTCACCACTGGAACCTGCAACCGCCCTTCTGGTTTTGGCTTCTGCTTTGGATAATCAGATGGATTTCCCCTTGTCAAGCATTATATTCTGTTGGCAGAGTAACCAGAGGCTCTGGGTACATCCTGATTGGGGTCTGCAGCCAAGACAAGAAAATGTTTTTAGGAGAAGCTGACACAGGGCAGGGCTGGCATTTCACTGGTCCCCACAAACCTCCTCTTTGGCCAGACTGGACTTGTGGGGAAGGAAAGCAGGAAGAACCACAGGCTCCACGGGACACCTCGGGAGCCGTCCGCTGGAAGGAGAAATGACTGCTGGTCTGGTTCTCAGTACCCCTGACTCCTGTAAGTCGAGGCCGGCAATCTGTTCGCCTCTGTAACCTGAAATTCCGTAGGCTTCTTCTGCTGGTGAACCTGTGTTTTAGGCCGCGTGGCAGGGGCACTTGTGCCCTCCTGTCCAAGTGTCCTGATTTTATTTACGGGCATGTTTCCCATGGGTTCACACACAGCTCTCGGGGCCCGTTTTGGTGTCTGTTTCCTGCAAAGGCACTTGAGAATGCTGATTCCTGCGGAACCTAACCTCTACCCCTCAGACTGTTCTGGACACTGATTACTGGAGCTTCCACAGATCTTAGAAGCTAGCAGGCCTCCTTGAGCTCTCGCCGTGCTGGAGCCACTTTGTGCTCAGGGAGACATGGGGAGACATGGTGCACGGTCTCCCCTCGGGGTCTTCTTTGGAGCCTCTGGTTGGAGCCCGGAGCATGAAGCTTCTTCCTTGCAGGCTATCTTCCTCCTGCCAACAAACACCCAAGCCCACTGCTTCAGAAGATTTGCAGCTGCGGCCCGACTCGGAATCCCAGAGCCCGAGGACTCCCACGGCCCACACCAGCCCGCACCAGCCCGCGCCAGCCCGCGCCCGGTTTGCTTCTACTGGGCCTTGTGTCTGTAAGCTTGAAGGTGGCTGGACAGTGCAGCAGGTGCTGGGAGACCGGCGCAGCCGCTCAGGGGGCGTGGGGGGCTCTCTGGTGGGCACAAGGGTGACAGAGAGCCGCATGTAGATCTGAAGCATCTGGACATTTCATTTTCACAAACACCGCCAGATGGACTGGGTTTTCATGGACTCAGGACAGAGCTGGGGTTCTTAGAGGGTGAGCTTTGCGAACTAGCCCGGGGCCGCCGAGTGCACTCGTCTCCTGGGCAGAGTCAGGGGAGGACAAGGGACAGCGCTGCGGGTCGGCTGTCCTGATAGCCCTGCTCCAGACGCCCCGCTCGCTCTCCCCACGCCTCGTCGGCCCACCTAGACTATGTCTGCCTCCCATCGCATCTGAGCTCATGCGGCACTTCCTCAGTCATTATGGCTTTTTATTATTCCCTTAGGGACATACACTTGACACCTTCCCTGATGGCATTTAGGTTGCTTTTAATCTCATGCTGTTTTGACCGGGGTGCTATACGCGTCTCTAGTCTACCTCATTTCACATACGAGCGAAGCACTTGTAAAGTGTGCTACCTTTCTAGAAGTGGACTTGCTGGATCAACCTGTATATCCATTTAAACATAAGGTAAATATTACCAAGTTGTTTTCTCCAAAGGCCACCCCTCTTTCTCCTGGCACCAGAGACCTATGAGAGTTTCCATTACCTCACGCTCTTACCGACGCCTTCTATTTTTGAACTTCTCAGTCTTGTCAAACTGATTGGGGCAAAAATGTTTTCCCGGAAGAGTTACAATTTGTTTCCTATTATCTTGGAAGAGGTTGTGCACCTTAAGAGAGCGCCTTTAAAAGTCATGTACCTCCAGGCCTTTGTCGAGTGGGCAGAGGACAGAAGGGAACAATAACTCGGAAACCAAGGTCTCCAGCAGCTGAGAGATCATTGTAATACGTTCCTTGAGGACAAGCACGTGCCTTTTTCCGTTTCATCTCTGCCGGCTTGCACAGCTCACCATAAATGTGTGTCAGGTTGAATTTGTGTCACTGTGGGGTGAGAGAGGGAGTCTTTTTCATATCTGCCCTTCAAACTTTGATGTTTCCCTTTCAAGAGTTTGGAAGTGCTTTCCTGAAAACTTCAGTTCAAAGAGTTCAAGCTTCATTTCTGGTTAGCGTATTACCTCCTGAAGGGCCCCTTAAACAATAATACCATTATTTCCATGACTTTGTTGTTGTCTTTCCAAAATCCTGGTGTATCTGGGAGGAAGGTGTCAGAACCACACTGATCTCAGAGTGTGGGGGAGAAAACACGATGCAAACCGCCTGGCTTCCAAAGCTTGAAGGAAAGTTTCTCAACAGCCTGCACCTGCCACCAAAGTCTGCATCCTGCAGAAATGTCAGCGACTTACAGCTCTTTGGTGCATTCACCTGAACTCTAGGACGTTTACCAAAGGAGTTCTGATGGCTGGATCCCAAGGGAAACATTAGTATTATAATCTATATTACAGCCAGTATTGAAAACTTTGTGAGAATGCAGCATGATCTATCAAGATCTCTGAAAAAATGAATCAGTTTTGCAGTTTGTCTTTGCAACCATTAAAACTTTCTATAAACATAGATCTATGCATCCAATAAAGAGCATACAGCATGATGCATATTTTGAGTGTGCATATTTTGCACACTCAAATATTTCAAAATTTAGGATAACACTGCTCATGTCAATAAAGGTGATATCAATGTTCCTTGTTCTGCTCGCCTGAGGAGTGGAGAACTATCTGGTTTTAGCCACTAAGTTCCATCCTAGAAACCATATAAAGAAAGATTACGGATTTGATCTTCTTCCCTCTCTTCCTCCCTTCCTTCCTCCTTGCCTTCTTCCCTTTCCTCATCTGTGAAGCGGCTGCCACAGGCCGGTCACTGGGATAGAGTCCAAAGCGTATGTCCTTGTGATTATCATTGTTTGCAGTCTTTGTACAAGCAAATTATTTTTTATTGAATTACTTTTTCATTGGCAACAAACTCTAAGAAAGTAGTTGACTCCACAGCCCAGAATTAGCGGTGAAACATCACTTTCTTGTGCCCAAATCTGCCCTTCACGTAAGTGTCAGAGTGCTTGAAATTCTGCCATTAGGGTTTTTACCCATTTGGTTTAAAGTATCACCCAAGAAGTCCCTGTTTAAACGCAACCATATCACTTGGAATGAATAATAAACTGATACATACTGATATGATAGTGGGGATTTTATTTTTTTATGTTTTATTATTTATTTATTTATTTTTGATATTGGGGATTTTAAAAAATTAGAGAGTGAACCATCATCTAGCAGAGAATGAACTCCCGAGGAAGCAGAGACACCAGGTGGGAGATGTTTGATGAGGGAGAGGGTGGGCGAGTGGTGGGGTAGTGCCGGGGACGCAGAGGATGAAGAAGACAAGGGCCCTTATGACCTGGATGGGTGAACACAACTGCTCCATTGTCCCCAGATGCTAGGAAACCTGCTTGCTCCTGGTGTCAAAGGCCCTTCTCTGAGTATCTTGGCTCCTCTCTTTTGGGCGGTGGTACATTCGTCGAGTGAGCTCCTAGCTGTTTGAGGCCTAAGGACTAAACTTCCCAGCTGGCCCGTGTTCCATTTCCAACTCCAACTCCCACCCTGGTCTTTGTTCCTCCACCATCCCTCAGCCAGGGAGAACTGTTGGTTGTCTTCCCCCCAAACCAGCCTGACGCACTTCTCCCCGTCACCTCTGTTCCCACGGCTGCTTGTGCTGAGCGGGGGTCTGCCTGACAAATACTGACTTGCTTTTAGGAAGCCCTTCTTCCTGGAAGCCTTCTGTGGCTTTGCTCTCTTCACATCCTGACCACCCAGGTGGGGCTGAGGCCTCGCTTCCTCAGACACTCACTACATTCTCTAGCGCTTCTAGCGTAGGATTTTTAACCGGGTAGCACTTACCTGTTTGCCTGTCTGTCCCCTACTAGATTCTAAGCCCCTCGAGGGGAGGGGCTGTGTCAAACATATCTCAGCATCCCTGACTTCTCTTCCGCTGCCTGGTAGGTAGGGTAAGGTTAATACTTTTGGCAGAATAAATAACAAATCTCTGAATATTTTAGAGAGGGGACCTGGTGATATACAGAGAAATTTCTAGGTGAGGAACATGGGGTTTTGCTTCTCAAAAACTCCGTTTGATCAGATATTTCTTGAGCACTTAATACCCGTGCCCCTGAGGTTTAATTACAGGTCGCATTTGCTGACAGCTTCGTGTACTATCTAATTTAAACCTCGCCACAAACTATGAGGTATGTATTATTATCCCTATTTCTTTTTGAATGGGGAAATTGAGCTTTGGCAAGATTAAATAATTTGTTGCGTTCATAGTGATTCACGATTCAAAATCAAGGCTGACTCCAAAGCACTTGTTCTTTCTTAACTGCTGCCCTAAGCTAGGTACTGGGGTGGGAAAAAAAGATGCCAAGAGCATCTGCGGTTTAATAGTAGATGAGAAGCTTATACCTCAGGCTCTGTGTAATTCCAGAAACTGATAACTGCAACACTTGTGTATATGCAGAGCTTTACCTTTACGAAATATAAATAATGTACTTCTATTGTTCATGTATCTTATAAACAGAGATGGAGAAAGATTCATCACGACGTTAAGTCTACACACGGGTTGCAGGTACATTTTATTCATTGGTTTTGCCCGGTGAACCAGATTCTAGCCAACGATCACCGACCTAGGGCTCATTCAGCTCAGCAAGTATCTGTGGGTGACACAGGCCAAGTTTTGCCTTCATTTGAATTACGAGCCTTGGCACTATGGATTTAAACATGGAGTAGACTGGCAGGGTCAGAGTAGCGGATTGTAGTATCTCTGTTAATTTCGAAGTTGTGTGATGTTGAATCTGAACCACATCACACTGCAGCCCATCAGAATAGATGGTGCGTATATACTAATGAACAAATTGGATGGTTCGGGTGGGGAAGACACTCATAGCAAATGCGAATAGAGTCAAATGAAGACATAACACCAAAAGTTTGGCAACTCAGGGAATGGTTATCTGGGGCAAAGACAGAGAGAACATATGGGCTCTCAGACTACACCACCCGGGCTGGCACGGCTGATGTGCTCATCATGGTGGTGTGGATGCTTGTCTAGGCAGATCCCACCTCCTGCTCTCCTTGGGTGAGAGAGGGTCCAGATAGAGGAGGCAGATGGTCATCAGGAGAGACACTCCAGTGGGGTCAGTCTGATGATTACTTGTTCCCAGTCCAGATGACTTTCTGAGAGGCTGTTCTAGGAAATAATTTGGGCTTTTAGTTTACCTTGGAGAGATCTGAGGGCTTAGCTGAAGAGAGGAACCAAATGAGTTAAGAATAGATTCTGCTGAGGTGGCAGAAACCTTAAAGTAACAGTGGCTTAATAAAAAAAATTCTGTTACTATTCATCTAAAGGAAACACAGATGTGTCAATTTGGAGCTGATATCTCATTCTACCATGTCAGGGACCCAGTCTCCTTCCCCTCTTGTTGATTGTGTGGCTTCTACCGTGTGACCCAAGATGGCTGCTCAAGCTCCCACCATCACATCCTTCCAGAAGCAGAGAACAGAAAAAGGGAAAGAAGAGCATCATGCCCCGCCCCCCTTCAAGGACAGTTCCTAGGTGCTGCACACATCACTTCCTGCAGTTGCACACCTATCTGCAAGGGAGGCTGAGGACTGCAGTTTCACTCAGAATCCCTCCATGCCCAGCTAAAAATTAGAAGTTCTTTTATCAAAAAACAAGGGGAGAAAGAATATTATAGGACAACCATCAGTCTTTGCCACTTGAAGGCAGACAAGAGGAACCTCTTGAAGTTCTGTGAGTAGTTAGGGTTGGGGTCCCAGGGCCGGTTACCCAAGATCTTGCATCTTGGGCATTACCAGCAACTGCTGTACCGCTTGCGTGTTGAAGAAAAGGCAGAGAGCTTGCAGAGGGAGCTTGTTTCCCAAGGCATGGAACATGCGAGAATTTGGATCCCAGGTGGACCCACAATGTGGGTCGCACTGTGGGAACCAGCGACATCTCCTGGCGCATGCTCCTCAGAACATTTCTGCAAAATAGAAGGCATGACTCAGAAGAGGGGTTCTAAAACAAGTTCATACTTACAGACTTGAAGCAGGCCTCTTTATGGTGAGAAGTCTCAGGAACTTTAGTGTGGATGATAGCATATTGTGGAACCCTAAGGGTAGAATAGGGCACGTGGCGTTTCCCCCACCCACAGTGCATCTCCAGGTCCTGGGGTGCTGGCCCGTGGACACAGAGGCAGGCAAGACAAGAGACTCTGCGGGTCAGTCATCTAGTGCTATCTCTGGCGATGGGAGTGACAGCAGCCTGGTGCTACAGGGGGGAGATGGGGGGACAGGAAAGAGAGCAGAAGATGCTGAAGTTCAGGTTGAAAAGGAGGAAGTTATTTGCAATCTGGGTTAGATAGCAAGGGCATGAAGATTAAAGTGGAAACTCTCAAATAGGACAGGTGTGGAAAGAACACTGATCGATCCTCGTTCCAGGATGGCAGAGAGAGAGAGGACCTGATTGTTATGACCAAAACAAAGATCAGCAGCATGTTCACACCTGTAGGAGTGAGAGCACTCCTTGAGTAACGTACAGGCGGACCATGAGAGAATGACAGCTTGAGAAAGCCAGAGTAACATCAGATGCCTCCTTCTGCAAGCCTTAGCTATTCCAGATAGAGGGCTCATCACAAACACTGCTTGCAAGCTGAGATTTAGTCCTCCAGAGATATGGAGACTTCTCTTTCCCCCAGATTTAAAACTTTTCTTTTAGGGAAAACTTTCTCCTTTCCCTAAAAGGTGTAGGGAAAAGAAACTTCCATAGTAGTGACCAGTAGTGATGGTGATGTTTGTATGTGATGGGCAAGTGGGGCAGGCCTCTCCTATTTCCCCTTTTCTCTATGCGGGCTTTTCCACATCACCTGCTGTATGGAAACAAGTCTATTTCTTTGCCAACCCCACCTTCAACAGGTGGAGGGACAGAGAAGAAGGGACAAGAGGAGCAGAGCAAGAAAATATCATTTTTCTCTTGCGGCATACCTTCCTACCACCTCACCATATAGGTTCTCTTACTTTTGACTCTTTCCATCATTACTGACATTTGCTCATTTGATACGATCTTCTGGATGCCCCTTCTCCCTCTCCTTTTGGGGTTCCCGTTGTGTCTTCTGACTTTACCAGAGAAATCAGAGCTTGGCCACTGGCTTTTCTAGATGTTGAGAGCCCACAGCCATGGCTTTGCGATAATGGACGCCCCAGTGGAGCCTCGGCCATGGTCCGGGCTGGGGCTGGGGTGCACGTGCCGGGCTGTGATCGATGGGCAGGTGGCGGGCCTGCCAGCGGGTATGGGCAGAGGCCTGAGCCCCTCTGCACACACACCCTCCCAGTTACCTTACACCTCCCTCAAGCTGCCTTTAAGGATTATTTTAACCTGATTTTACTGGAATAAATATGCTCAAGATCCAGTTAGGGGTCCAGGCAAAGTAACGCTAATTCTCCTGTCCCTCTGCCCATCAGACTAACCAGCCACTCTGTGCAGAGTGGAACCGAAAATTCCTTAGCCTTGTTTGTTTCCATGTCCCCTGGAATTTAAAATACAGAGTGATTGTCAGTTCTAAGAGAGTTTCTACTTCCCCTATTTGAAGATGAGCACCACAGTGTGTATTTTCAGCTGACTTGGTGTGACCTCAGATATGCTACCAGCACTCCGCTCGGGGCACTATTGTTCTTTGCACAAGCACGTCTCACGCCGCGTGCTAATCTGCCCCAATCCTGTGGAAAACTAACAGAGGGAAAGATGAGGGAATCCACCAATGTATAATTGGAGTCTAGGCGGATATTTATTGGATCCATAAGCCTGAGTTATTGATAAAGAGACGGGGGCGATAGCAGAATGGTCAGTGGCGCCAACAATCTGTGCCAAGGGGTAGAGGCACCTACACGCTGGAGGAGGGCGATAAAAAAAAATGCACACCCGTCAGGCGGATGAAGACGTTCCGTAATCTCTGGCCGGTGCAGCTTGAATTAAATCTCTCCTGGACCCCAAACTTGAGACTCTCACATCGAGACTTGATAAATGTGCCACTTCATCTCTCTGAGTTGTGTATCCCTTATGTGGCTAGCCGCTTCGACACTTCAGCCCACATCCTTGCAGATTTTAGGACTTTTCCAACCAGAGTGGGTTTCAAAACCTGAAATCTTGGAGGCAAGGAGAAAACTTTTGTGGACGGACCAAGCAAAATGTTCAGCTGGAGAGAAGGGAGACAATATAGGCATTTATAGGCTGGGCCTTCTGGAATCCTCATTGAGAAGTGTTGGATGGGAGTTCCAGAGAGGTCTGCCCACCTCCCTATCCTTACTTACCCCATGCTGCTACCTCTTTCAAATATCACACAGTAACATCAAGGGAAACAGAGAGCTGCTTTCTTTCCCTCAATGGGAAAACTGGTCTCAAGGTGTGTGATTTGGCTGGAGCAGGGGTTGTTTTTTTTTTTTTTTTTAATTTCTTAATTTTTACTTTTTACCATCATTAAGTATTTTGGAATCAACTGTCATTAGGTACCCCACCCCCACCCGTGCCTTTCTTGGCAGCAGTTAATTTTTAGGTCTGGAATACTTTCAAAACCCACGAAGAACTGACTTCCATGAGCCACCTGGTTTTCAATCATAAATGTCACATACATAAACAACGTATGTGGCACTGTCCCACATAACACAATTAAAAGATGTAAATACAGGGTCTTTCAGTCAAATCAACTGTGCAAATAAATATCCCGTGAAATGTTTTATGTATGTGCATCTTTGAAATTATAAACACACACATCTGTTTAAATCTTGTATGTATGAAGTTTACACACAAGTAAAAATTAGTGATACTATGTTTTCTTCCCAAACTGTTAAAATGAAAGTACATTTGCATGCAGAAAAACAACTGGGTGCAATCTAAAAATGATGTGTATTTCCAACATACGTTTTTATATAAAATGAAATTAGCCATCTTACTTGGCATTTACATTTCGCTTCTTCATGAGCAATATTCTGACAGGATTGTGTGTATACTGGACCTGCTGAAACCTGCTCAGTGTCATTGTGACTTTTGAGGGGCTGAGGTAAGAGCAGACCAAGGATGTAAGCTCAGACCTTCCCTTCCTCTGAGGCAGCTCTATGAAGCGGGCAGGGAAGAAACTGTAAAATGAGGTGAATGGAGATTCATTGACACGGAGGCCCGCTCTGCCTGTAAATATTAGCACATCTGTCCGGCCAGTCACCCTGTCATTTACATGGCAGCAGGGGGTGGGTGGGTGGGTGGGCAGGCTGAGGCCAACTTTCTGTCAGGCAGCTCAGCACATAAGCTCAGAGACAGGGTGTAGAAGGAAGACATTTTAATTCTCACATCTACTCCTTTAAACACATTTTGTGGATGCCAATTTCTCTCACGCTGCAAAATACTTCGTGCTGAAAAACACACTGTGACAGTATTTGAAGAGGTTGAGAATGAGTAACTATCCTAAACAAACACCAGCCACAACCACAAGCACGTTGGTACTTGGGGCCCTCACATGCAAATGACATCACGCACAAGACGGAAGTGATGTCATGGATCTCGATCCCCTGCTGCAAACGTCCAAACCCACGCAGGGCTGACATTTATGGCCCTGAGGCCCAAGCGCCTTGGGTCTCTCTTCCACCCTTCAACAAAGGGAGAATGTTGGGCCAATGTACGTTCTGTCCGAGTCGTGGAATGTCTCATGATGGTGGGCCATGTAGTGGGCTATCCACCTGGAAGACCCAGAGAGGCTACGGTGTGCTCTAAGAGCTGGTTAGGGACAGAGCGAGTCTAGAATCTGGATCTGGTCCAATAATTTTTTTGTTTTTGTTTTTAAGTAGTTTTAAGGTTTACAGAAGAAGATTAAAGAACAATTACAGAGAATTCCCATATGGCCTCTCTTCGACCCACCTCCAATTTCCCCAATTTTAAAAATACCATCTCGCCTTAGTGTGGAACATTTATTACAATTGATGAGTCAGTATTGATATGTTATTTTTTTAAAGATTTTATTTATGTATTTGTCAGAGAGAGGGAGAGCGCGAGCCAGCACAAGCAGGGGGAGCGGCAGGCAGAGGGAGAAGCAGGCTCCCTGCTGAGCAAGGAGCCCGAGGCGGGACTCGATCCCAGGACCCTGGGATCATGACCTGAGCCGAAGGCAGACGCTTAACGACTGAGCCACCCAGGCGCCCCCCAGCATCTGTTCTTTTATCCTCACCTCTTTATCCTAGTTAGAATGTCTTCTTCCCTCAGGTCTGGCAATCTGAATCTTACTCACCCTTCCAGTCTCCTTCACGTCCTGCCTCTTCAATGAAGCATCCCCTCAACACAGAGAAAAGAACAATCAGATGGATGTGGTTTAAATCCTAGCTCCACAGCTTTCCTAGCTCTCTGCCCTTAGGCAAGTTACTTCTTGGAGTTCAGTTTTCCCATCTGTAAAATGGGTCTATCAACATTGAAGATTGCTGTGTGGATCTATGTGAAGTGCCCGGAATACTTCCTGACAGCTCAGTAAATGATGATGCCCTCCTCCACCTCCTCCTCCTCCTCTTTATCATTGTCATCATCACCTCCAAATCCAGAACTGATTTCTCCTCCTCTGGGTTCTCTCCTGTGTGTGTCCATGTCATGTCTCCAAACTAGAATGTGTGTGTGTGTGTATGTGTGTGTGTGTGTGGTGGGGTATGTGCTTAACCCCTTTGGCACACACAAGGCTAGGGACAGGCTTTTTGAATTGCGTTCCTTTTGGTATTAAATTGGTGATGTTAAACAGCAACAACCCCCCTAATGTCTTTGTGTCTGTGTGGTATGTGCCAGTGTTCCTCACACCATTTTTGCTGGGGCTGCAGGAAAACACACTTCTTGGGTGCCCAAAGGATTTCTGAAAGAATAAGAGGACAACCATCTCTGGGGGGATATCCGGAGAGTGGTTAGTGTTCTATGCTCTTCCCTCCATTACTCAAGGCTAAGGATCCTTTTGGAGGATAATCCAGACCCTCCTCCCTTCTACTACTGCTTTCCTGCCCCAGATCCAGGCTAAAGCTGGGGACTCGGACTGAGATGAAAGCCACATGATGAAAGTTTTATCGGGAGTGAGAATGTTATAATGAGTGGGAAAATTAGGAAAACAAATAACTTGTATTGAAGTGGCCTCCTAGCAATCTGACGAGGTCTGAGAGTATTATCTGTAGAAATAATGCCATGTTATTATGCACATAACCCAGTCACTCATGGGATCTGTTACCTCCAAGGAATTATTGAGTCTGCTGTGCAGGTCACATAATTGGTCTTAGGTTTTAGAGTATGGGTCAGCAGACCTTTTCTGGGGAGGGCCAGATAGTAAATATTTTAGGCTTTGGGGGCCATAGAGTCTGTTGCAACTACTCTGCTGCCCTATTATAAAAGGAGCTACGGACAATATGCAAACAAATGGGGATAACTGTGCATTGAAATGTAAATTTCATATCATTCTCACATGGGACAAAATATTATTCTTTCTAATTTTTATCAACCATTTAAAAATGTAAAAACCAGTCGCAGCCCATTGGGTGGTAGTTGGCTGACCCCTGGTTTCCAACATCACCGAGAAAACTGGCTTAGGTGGAGTTGGGGTGAGTCAGGCACAGCTCTTTGGTGGGTGAAGAGGGGATGATGAATGAGAAATTCAGTAGCCCTTTGTCTCATTGCTTTCATTCTGAACCTAAATCCATAGATCTACCTATCGCCTCAAATTAAGTTGATCAAGTTAGTGCAGTATTTCTCAACCTTGGCACTATTGACATTTTGGGCTAGAGGATTTGGGGCGCAAGAGGGGTGTGTCCTGTCCATTGTGGGATGTTCAGCAGCACCACTGATTTCCATCTGTTGGACACTAGAGGCATCCCTCCTCTCTCTAAGTTCTAACAACAAAAAACATCTTCGGATATTGCCAAACGTCTGCTGAGGGCAAAATCGATCCTAGTTGAGAAATGCTGAGCTAGTGAAACAGCCTCAGAATGACTGGAAAGTCAGTGACCCCTTAGCAATCAAGTAACTGGGCAAGAGAAGCGTGTGCACGTGCGTGTACATGTGCGTGTTCGTCCCCTGACAGGGCAGTCTTCCCTGGATTTCCATGGAGGAAGGAGAAGTGAAGAGTTTGCCTTCTCAAAGACAAAAGTGTCATCACAAGTAATGCTCCCCCCAAAGGGGGCACTCCCTCAGGGAAGATGACCCCCTAGTCTAATCATTAGCAATCAAGTCAGGCTCCACAGCAAGTAAATAGGACTCCTGGCTTTTAATAGGACCTTTATTTCATGACTACCCTTTGAATGGCAATGAAAACGTCTTTTTAGTGGGGAAAAATACTTCCTCCTTTTTATCGAAAAGAAGCCTCAGCGGGAATGGAATCATTTCACTCCTTGACCAGGAGGAGAAAAAAGAAGATAAAAGAAAGTAGGGGAGGAAAAAGGACGCTCTTTCTTAGGAGGTGGTGGGGGAGTGCTTAAATTCAAAGGAAACTTTGACCTGATTTAACCTGGCTTTCCAGTTTAAAAATGTTGACTAGAAACTGCTGTGGTGTAGAGATTGGACACTCTTCAGGGTCTGGTCCTTTGTGTATTATCAAGAGCTATTCATGATCTTATATTAAGAACCTGCCATGTAGGGGCGCCTGGGTGGCTCAGATGGTTAAGCGTCTGCCTTCGGCTCGGGTCATGATCCCGGGGTCCTGGGATCGAGCCCCACATCGGGCTCCTGGCTCAGCGAGGGGCCTGCTTCTCCCTCTCCCTCTGCCTCTCTCCCTGCTCATGCTTTCTCTCTCTCTCTCTGTATCTCTGTGTCTCGAATGAATAAATAAAATCTTAAAAAAAAAAAAAAAAAGAAGAACCTGCCATGTGAACATACAAGCACACGGTCTAAAAAGCACAACTGAATGAAACAATTGGCACGGCTATTTACTTAGGGAACACCATTCTACCCTGGTTCTTCGCCATTTCTGGTGAAACTGACATAGAGATATATAAGCACTAGTTTTGCCATTGAAACAAGTATCTACTTTATTGGCATTGCCATTCGCTTTGGCTATTGCTAGGAACACAAGTCAAGGTTAAGCTATGTGCCAAGGGCCTCCACATCTCCCCTCCCCACAGCCTGCCCCAAACCCCAAACTCAAAACCAAACCCAAATAACCTCAAGCCCTTCAGTCCAGTGGAGGAAGTTAATTGGAATCACCCAAGTGGGTTATTGCTCCTCCTTTACTCGTTGGCCACAGATCAGTTTGTTTTTATTTGCCTCAAAACCCCCATTAAATAGAATTTTTCTTGTAGCATACAAATCATTTCCCATGACCAAAATGCAGATCTGTCTCCTTTCCCTAGGAAAGAATCTGAGCTATGTTTCTTCTCAACAAATCCCTATTCCCCAACCTGTATGATGCATCTCACCATGTTTTGTCCACTTGTCTTCGGATTCCAGCTGTGTCATTTTAGTTATCGTGCCTCTGTGTCTCAAGACAAATATCAGAGGGTCGGAGCAAGGTAAGGATGCCGGGCGTACACTATTAACCTGAACTTGGTTCTTAACGAGCCAGCATCCTTAACCAATGACCTACACCCCCTCACTGTTGACAGGAGCATTTTTTTTTTCCTAATGCAAATTCTAGTCTTGATTGACCATCAACCATATGGCATGATTGTCCTGTGGGTAAGTTTATTATTAACAGCTCTCAGCTGGAGTTAGGCTAACACACACGGCTGTGACATTGCACTGATTGACCAAGACACGTCTGAGAACAAGATGCAGATAGTGGCCATTGCAAATTACTTCAAGCACAAATGGAGAGCTGAGTGGGAAAAGCCGATTTCAGATCAGAGGTTCTGTACGTTAAGACCAAATCGGTCAGGGGACAGGGCCTGGCTAGAGAGGGGAAAGAGGAGGAGGATGAGTCAAGCAAAGACATTCTTCTGAGCTTCCATTAGGTCTTTATTCAAGTGAATTATTTTAAACAGATTCCTGTTAATGAGAAAGGAGCAGCCACACTTAAAGTGGCATTAATCCTGAATTTTTAAGTGCTCAGACAATTAAATCACTAAATCCATTGGGTGCCTTCTGTCCATATTTCCCTGTCTAATCCCGCTGTCACAGGCAAGGCCGGGCAAGATTTGAGAACAGCATGTACTGGGTTAGCTCCCTCACTTAGCATTAGAGTCAAAGAAGCCGAGTTTGGAGGGGACCCGGGTATTGTCTGGGACCAGTGAGTGGGGTGACGGGGTGCAGGGACACGGGCCAGGGGTTGTGCTTGCGTTAATAGGCTCCCCCGGGTCCTCCAGGGAAGGCTCCCGAAAATTATGAAATGTGAATAGGCTGTTTGTGCATCTCTCGGTAAATTTCTTTCTCAGATGTTTCCAGCCAGGGCAACTCGATTGAAAAATGGCTGGGGGAGAACAGAGGATAAAGCCAATGAGCTCAGTGTCTTATAAATCAGCCACGCCGAGCTGAACTGAAGCTGTCAAACTGTGGAAAAACCTGCTGCCATACAAGCTTGTGAGTCTTTTCAAAAACAAAACCTCACCCTTGTCTTGCTCTCTAGATGGGAGAGGGCTTAATTAGAGTTCATGGAGGAACGAGGAGTGGAAAAAGAAATACGGTTTGCTAAGAAAATAAAAAAAAGAACTAACTCAAGGTAGTGCGTATGTAACATGTCCCAATTCTGATCTTGGCTCAGGCACAGAATTACAAGTGGGTCATGAAAAATAGCTAAGTGCTGTCATCAGTAAATCCTGCCAAGAGGTCCAATAATACTCTCTGCTCCAAAGCCAAATGAACTGAATAACCCTATAGTCTACCAACGCCACATCCCCATTTCACGGATGAGGAGGTTGAGGCACAGAAGAGGTAACCTTGCCTCAGCTCCCATAGCCACTTAGACAGTAGACTGGTCAGCCGTGGTGGTGTCAGAATCCCTGCTCCCAGGCACGGTGGCACTGGTCTCTCTTTAGGGACATCGGAGAGTGCAGGCAGGAGGCAGGGCTGATCCTGACCACTCTCATTCTAAGAAGGTCCTGCTCTGCCTTTCCGTGTCTCCAGATTCTGAAGTTGGGTCCGTCTTGCTGAATCACCCCACACTTAAATGCATCTGAGATTATGTTAGCGCCTTTTTTTTTTAAGCCTTTATAACCAATTGCTGGAAAACAGCTTTAAATCTGGAAGCGCCGGCTTTAGGAGGACCCCGTCCGGTTTCCAACAGCGAGTGTAAGGCTGCCAGATCGCATTGTCTCCGCGCGTGAGGGGGTCGGGGGCAACCCCGCGTGCACCAGACAACAAGGCCTGCGCACCCGGCCGGAAGTTGTGTTCTTGTTGCCGGGGCAACCGTCATTGGATTTCCTGAATCCCACACAGGGCGATAGAACGTTGAATAACCACATTTATTTGCCTTCTAGGCCCTGTGGCGTCTGCGGCTTAGCTCACAAAGCTCCTATTGACTGAAAGAGGGGTTTGTTGATCCAGAAGGCTCGGATGGGCGCGTGAGGCGGCGGGAGCTCGAGGACTCCTGGGTCGGGCCGAGATCTCTCCCTCAGTTCTGCAGTCGCCACACAAACGGCCGGGCCCGCGTGAGAAATCGAGCCTCCTCTTCACTGATCTCTGACGGGAAGAGAGGGGCAGTGTGGGGAGGGGGGAGTAAGGAAAAGGAGCCGGAGCAGGAAGGAGGCGGAGGGGATGGGAAGTTAGGGCCAGGCGGTGGAGGAGGTTGCAAGGCCAGGGGTGAGCTCGTCTGTTCCGTGGCCACGCTGCACAGGAGGGGAGGGCGGGGGACGGGGCGGGACTCGGGGAC
>NC_138380.1:45340773-45421208 GCF_054177405.1 Leptonychotes weddellii
ATGGATCCTGGGTAGCCCCTGAACTGGTCACCCCCAGCCACCAGCTTCCCCCCAACCTCGTGGCTACCACTGAGTTAGCCAACAAATGGTGACGTCTCTGGGGCAGAGGAGGGAGGAAGGGAAGAGAAGCGGACTTCAGACATGGGCCACTGAGGCCCAGAGCCCTCCGTTCAGCCACCCTGCTGAGTCAGACTGCCATGGGCCACAGGCTTTTGCTGTGAGAACTGAAGTCTGGGAGTGTCTTGGATTAGAAATAGTTTCTGAGCGAAGCTTTCTGACCTGTCACGGTGTGGATGTGGAATGATTTCTTCCCTGCGGCTGGCTTCGCTTTGGTGTTTCCTTAAGGAGGGAACAGCAGGGTCACCCCCACGGCCCCAGGCATGTCTCTGCAGATGCTCCAAATTATCTGTTTCATCCGCCCTGCTGAAGAAGGCATTTTAGAAATCTTGTCTTCCAAAATAACGAGGCGAAAAGGAAATGACTTATTTTTTTTTTCTATTTTTAAGCTTTTTAAAAGGAACATTTCCAACGTTTATAGAGAGCAGAGAGCAGGGCCCATGAACCCCGGGTTCCCATCCTCCAGCTCCAACCACTCTCGGGCCTGCTCATCTCATTCCTCCACAGGCCCGCTGGCCGGCACCTCCAGGGCCCGGTGCCCCATCCCCTGGATTATTCTGAAGCCAACACCAGACATCGTATCGTTACATCAATAGATACTTCAGTACTATCTCGATAAATAGCAGCTTCTTAAAATGTGTCATTACAACGTTGTTATCAAGCCTGAAAGTAACAGTTTCTTATAAGATCACATTTCTGGTCAGTGTTAAAATGCCCCCAGTTGACTCATAAATTTTTGTTTACTAATAAGCGGGACAAAGCCTTCACATTGCATTTGGGGTTTGTGCCTCTTTTAATCTGTGGCTTCCCTTTGCCCCTTTTCTCTTTGCAATTTGTTTGTTGAAGAAACTAGGTGCTTGGTGTTGTAGAGCTTGCTGCATTCTAGATTTTTCTACTCTGAATGAAAAAATAAATCTAGGCAATGATAATTGCAAAACCAGTAGATGATAGGTCAACAGGAACTTCAAAATGGACATGACGATTGACGATACCGGACTCCACGGGCCAGTCCTGACATGTCAGAATAACCTGAGGTTCACATCACCTCCTATGACGAATGCTTACCACAAGATCCAACTGGAATCCCATTGAGCTGCCAGCTCTAACTACCAGTTTATAGCAAATACAAAGGGACAGAAGAATATGGAAAACCACCTGATAGGCTTTTTTAAATTTCTATTTTGATGTAGCAAACATTTATTTAAAATTTATTTGATTGCTCTGTTATTATCAGGCATTAGAGTGTGATACTTTCCCAAGGCTTACTGAGAGGAGGGTGTATTTATGCCTCACTACCTGAACTCAGAGTGCTCTAATGGTTTGTTCTTTTGCTGGCCTTTTGTACACTTGAATCTACTTCCTAGGGCCGCTGACTGCCTCTGTGAGCTTCCTGTCCTCCTCCACCCGAGCCCCTCCCCACAAGGTTCTTTCCATTTCACTGTGCTGTGAGAAACCAAATGCCAACTTTTTCAGAACTTCTAAAATAAAGGTTCTGAGTGAAGGCTAAATAAGGGCTCCTCTTAGTAAATGCACAAATAGTCATGGCGAGATTTTAGTAATAACAATCTTAAAGTTTTTCAGGTTTTTTTTCTCCCTAATTCTTGATCGCAGTCTGGATAGCAGAAGCCTCTGGATAAATGAGAGGTAACCAGTGTTCTGTACTAATCCCATTGGATAGAAAGTTTGGTCACAACACCCAACAAGAAACCACTGTGTGCCTAGGAAAAATGGCAAAATTCCAAGTGGGAAAAACCCAGCACTGCACACATTCATGAAAGTTTGATGGCAATGTCACCTGGATTAGGTCATTAAAGACGAGGAAATGTAACAGCCTCGCTGTTGATATTCCCTTCTTCTCAAAACACCCTCTTCTTTTGGGTTCCATGACCTAACACTCTCCTAATTTTCTCCTATCTCTGGGGATTCTCCTCTGTCTTTTTCCTGGCTCATCTTCCATTTTACTGACTCTTAAGTATTGGAAAATTTCAAGGCTTGATCCACTGCCCTGTTCTTCCCATCCTACACCCTCTGTCTGTGAGCTCATCCATGCTTATGGTTTTAATTATTATCTATATGCTGATGAATCTTAAATCTACATCTCCAGTCTAGGCTTTCCCCAGAGCTCCCAGCCATAAATCCATTTGCCTATTCAACATCTTGACTTGGCCATCTCATAGCATTTCAAACTCCACATGGCCGAAAACTGAACTCAGACCTTCTCCCTCAAACCTGTACCTCCCCCAACATTCCTGCTCTCAATAAACAGCACCGCCATCCAAAGATGAGCAAGCAGGCACTTGGTAGCCGTCCTTGACACCCCCTTCTCCCTCATTGCCATATCCTCTGCATCAGTAAGGGTTGTGGATCCTCATTTCCAAATCTGTTCATGCCTCTCTATCTTCACACTGCCACCATGGTCCAATTTCTCACACTTCCACACCTAGATTACCTCCAGAGTCTTCTATTCTCACCATGTCTGCTCTGTGTTCAATCCATTCTGTAGCCACTGTTCTTGGAAATTGTACAAAATGTGCTGTTTACAAGTATCTCATCTTCCCAGTGCCTTTAGGAGAGAGACTAAAATCCTTATCATAGCTAACAAGGCCCTATGTCACCTGGCACCTACCTCCTTTACCTTCATTTCCTCATTTTGCGACCTGCTTCCCTGTTTTCTGGGATCTGGTCATCCTGGTTCATAGGAGTTGGGGCCTCAGGACCTTTGCACATGTAGTTGCCTCTGGTAGGATTGCTTTCTTCTCTTTTCCTTCTTTACCTAGTTAACCCCTATATGTCTTTCTGAATTCAGTTCTTTTAGAAAGTCTCTACTGCCTGCTGGTTTGTCTCCCTAATGCCATGTTCACAGTCCTTGTTCTTTATGATTGAAACAACTTCACAACTAAAGAAACTGAGGCCCAAAAATGTTATGCAACTTGCTTAGGGATCATATATCCCGGCAGGGCTGTGCTAAAACACACACTGGAATAATCTCACTTTAATAGCAGCTGGATCTGTTGTCAAGTATTAGAGTTCTGTGTCCAGTTTCAGCCTCTACATGATGTGTAGAAGCTGGAATGAGTTGACAGAAAAGGAATCAGCTAATTAAAGGGGAGGCAAGTAGGACCTCTGAAGAAAGTTAGAGGGGAGAGGGACTGTTTAGTCTAGCATAACGTAGAGACAGGGGAAGAAAAGGAGATTTAAAATTTCTCAAGTTTGGGAAGGTAGAGATGGCAACAAAAATATTTGTTTGAATGACCACAGGGAACAAGAGATTATATGATGTTGCACGTCTCTGTAGGACAGGAAGATTTAGCCAGAAAGGGCTTGGTTTGACAAAAAGAAAGGTGGTCAAAGATTTGAACAAAACACAGAGTTAGCTCCTGAATGTCTTTTGGCAGAAATGGTGAAAAGCAGGATCAATAAACATCTAACTTACCTGGTGGTTTCAGTGTTGACCTACCTCGGGCAGGAAGCTGGGCCGGCTGACCTCTTGAGGTTGTTTGGAATGAATGAAGGAAAGGATGAATGTGAAAGTGAGCCTTGCCATCGGTCACGAGCTAGATCGTGCTCCCACCCTGCCTTGTGTGGAAAAAGAAATACGGAGTGGCATGCGTCCCCAAGGGCTCCTCAGCTGATCACACTCAGTTGGCCTTATCTGGCTCCCAGGTGTTTCCATTTATCTCTGATAAACTGTCAGCCGAGAGCCAGCTTTGTGTTGGGAGGTGGGGGGGATGAGCGGAGGGGAGGCTAATACCCCAGATGTTTTCCGAGAAGATGGGAGAACGTTATTCTTCGGTACTAATGCATTTCGTCATCCCCGCCGCGTGCAGATGTTAAATTTGGGAACACTTCCAGGTTCCTTTTTCTCTCTTAAAATAAAATTAGGTGTGTATTAAAAACACTCAGGACCCAGTCATCCCCAGGGATGTCTCTCTTTTGCATATGGGTGAAGCTTTGGGACTATAAGAGGATTCTAAGTTTTACTGGCTGTTTTTCTTCCAGTCTAACGAAACCTGTGGGCTACCTCCTTTGGAAAACGGGGAAAATGGTAATAATCAGAGGTTCCACTTACTAAATGCCTACTGTGTGCCAGATAAAACCAAATCCCATGGCAACAGTGCCAGGGTGTATTAAAATCCATTTTACAGATGAGTGAGTTGCTCCCAAATTGTGTAATTTCTCCAAGTTCACAAAACTACTAAGTAGCAGAACCTGTTTAAAACCAGGACTATGTTGCTTCAATTAATAATGGCAACCTTTTTAGAGCTTTCTTATGGGCCAATCACTCATTAAATCCTATGGAGTAGGTGTTATTAGGTCCATTTTGCAGGTGAGGAAATGAAGGCAGAGAGAAGTGCAGTGGTGGGCTCAAGCTCATGCACCTAGCAAGTGGCAGAACAGAGTGCCAAAGGCAAACAACTTGGGTTTTGGAACTTGTGTTCTTTTTTGGGGGGATTTTATTTATTTATGAGAGAGCAGCGGTGGGGGGCGGTGGAGCAGAAGGAGAGGGACAAGCAGACTCCCTGCTGAGCGTGGCGAGCCCAACATGGGGCTCGATCTCACGACCCCGAGATCATGACCTGAGCCGAAACCAAGAATCAGTCGCTCAACTGACTGAGCCACCCAGGCGCCCCTGGAACTTGTGTTCTTAACCATGACCCTGTACTGATTTTCATCCTCTTTCTACACTCCATAGAGAGGCTTGGCTGGATGCAATTTTTGCACAAACTAGCTGATCTGAGCTTGTGACAGCTGGAGGTAGAAACTTCTCTCCCTTGTGTTGTCTTATCTTTTCATTGATTTTCTGCTGTTTGAGCAGTCTCCCCACCCTGGGAGAGCCTTTGCACACTAAGCCATTGGCTACAGGTGGCAAGGTGGTGGCTCCAGTTCAAGTCTCTTCCCCCGGACTTGGATGTTCCAGAAAGGACACCGTGTTCCACGGAGCTGTCTCTCTGGCACAGGCTTTGATCTGGGAAAGGGTGAGCCTCACTGCAGAGCTGAAGCTCTCTCCCTGCTTTGTTTATGCGAGCGTGCTTCCAGGACTCTGTCTGCTTTTGGGGTGGAAGTGCCCTGCCAAAACCTCCGGCTCTCCACGCCGGCTGCGTAGCCAACAGACCTCCCGCCTTTTTGATGAGTCCTCTGCCCTGGATAGACAGCGGTGTCTCAGAGCAGTTTGGAGATTATAAAAGTTTCCCTGGCAGGATGAATGATCTACTGCAACATGCTCTTGCCTTTTGGAGTTGCCCTCCAAGTTTTCCAGGCGCGATCCTGTAAATCATTTCATCTTGTACAAATACTGGGCTGTGAGCGCAGATGATCTCAAAGGGGAGGATTATTTAAAACTCCATTTAAGAATCCGTCCTCCTTTCGACAGATTAATGCAGCTTGAATATGTGAATAAAAATTTTCTCCCATGCATGCTAATGTGCAGGTAGCTCCAGGCCTTTGAGAGGAAGTAGAATATGCTTCTCCTCCAGGAGGCTTTGGAAAAAGTGACTTGTCGGTGTATTGACAACTAATTTATCATTGGGAGCATCTGAGGTTCGACTCTGCACAAAGTGCTCACAGGGTAGCTGGAGGTGATGGGTGGGATGATATGGGGAAAACTGAAATGTTTTGAAAGAGATGTGTAAGACGGAAAAGGTCATTTAGAATATCCTCTTGCTTTCTGTCATCCCAAGAAGATGGAAATCTATTGTGGTTTTCAAGGTAGATTCAAGTTCAATAACTCACAGAATTGGGAGAGTGTTTTGTGTAACTCTCTGAAGTCTTCTGCTTTGTAGTTTATCCTTACTTGCCCTCACTCCAACAACGAAAGAATTGGTGGAAGGCAGCCTGGGCCAGAGAAGGTCCAACAACCACAAGTTGGTGAACGTTCCATCAGAGAGGAGGCTTCTTTAGCATCTCTGCTCTCTTTCACCTCGTGACAAAACTGTTGCCCCCCCATGCAGGGACTGTATGCATTCCTGATTCTTGAATGTTAGAAATTATCTTGCTGGTTTTTGGAGTGAAGGCAGAACTGCCTCCTCTCAACTCACTTGGAATGGAAGTCCCAACTTGTTTTTCTGAGGTTGAGTGCATGCAATTCAGTGTGAGGCCATGAGTTTAACAAAAATGTAACAAAACATTTCCGTTGAAACTCTTTTCCTTAGGATAGGAAACTCTTTCCATCAAGCTACACCCTGGGAATGGAATTTTGGAAGTTGTTTAGCGGAGTTAGAGATGAAAGCCTCTCACGAGCTGACGTAAGCTGATGAGGGTGGGAGGGAGACGGCAAAAGCTGACAGCCTTCTGTGAAGCATCACCAAATGTTGTTTCATATAAGTTGCGCAAAGTTTTCTCCTTTTCACAGATGAGGAAACAGAGACTTAGAGATGTGAGGAAACATTTCCAAGGTACGATTCATCTGTGGTTGGGCTTGTAAAGGAATCGTGGTTTTGAAACTCTGAATCTAGTGCCCCTTCAATTCCCCAGGCTGCCTCGCTTACTGCCCCGGGAAATCGTGGCATATATATACCAAAGAAGATGCAGACAATCCTAGAGAGCATTATAAAATGGCTGATCATACTTGTTTCTCAAGAAAAATGGAAATTCAAAGTTAAGGAGCAAGACTAGAGCAAAAGGTGAGAATAGTAGGGAATTTCAGGGAAGGCCAGTTCTCTATCGTAACCAGGAACCCAAGAGCCATTCAAGGCAAAGAACCAGACTAATGCAACGTACCTTTGTCATAGGTAATTCCATCAGTGCCATTACCACCAGCGTATTTTTTTAAAGGTGAATTAAAAAACTCAATTTTGTTAAAAATTAGGTGTTGGGTAGCCTCCAAAATGAGCTATGAAATACTGCCCTAAGCAAGAAAAAAATGCTAGCCATCCTGAGAGAGTATTCTTAAAAAAAATAAAATCTATATGTTTCTTACTTTTTTTTTACTATGAACATTTTGAATTTTCCATTATGTGAAGGGTCTGAAGTCTTTTGCCAAGAGCAATGAGATTTGTGGGAAGGAAAAAAAAAGCTCACAAAACACCCCTTTGTATATCAATTCCATTAATTTCTACACAATCAGAACACCTATTCTTTTTCTCTGCACCACCAGAAAGCATGCTGACTGAGGGAGTCCATCCTGGATATGTCAAAATAGGACCCTTTCAAAACAACTCCGACAATTTAAAGTTTCTCCTTAAAACAGAAGCTTATTTTTTTTTTTTCTCCGAGATTTTCCTTAAAGAGGTTGAGCTTCTGACTCCACTCCCTCCACAACCACAACCCCGCATCTCAGGGGCATTTTCTTCAACATTTCACCCCAGTGGTGATATCATCCCTCTCTGGCTCAGGGAGAGGGAGGGGTTAATGGAAATAAAGGTCAGCCCTTCCCTATCTCCTTTGGGACCATGTCATCTTAGTTTTGATCATTTCCCCCAAATTAAGATTTCTGCATAAACCCCCCATGTCTGAGTTTGGCTGGCAGTTTTATGGCTGACCAGATTTTGCACTGGCCAGGGTTCTGGTTGGCTGAATATTTACACAGGCTGTTCATCAGATGGGGAGGGGGGACTGGATGTGGGGACTGTCTGTGAGCTGGAGCGGTCCTGTTTGCTGTCTTGTGCGAGGGCCTGCACTTTGTTACTACAAATTACATAATGACATGTTACATTTCAAAGTGTATTTTTACTTCAGGGAAAATTAAACCAATAAACAAACAACTCTGGTGGAAAAAAAACAGAGAAAAAAAATAAGATCCCTGGTTTCCAGATCTTCCTCTTTGAAAAGGCTCTTAATTAAATTGTAGCTATAAACAAATCTTTGTTTTATTGAAAAGAGAGCAGTTGCATATAAAAGCTATTTTTAAAAATTAGGATTCGAATGGCTGCTGGACTAGGGTCTGGCCCATGTTATGCGTTTTATGATCTGTCCAAAATGAAAAGGCAAGCTTGTGTAGTGATGGTAGATTTTCAATTTTTGATTGTTAATCCCTCTCAAATGTTGCGCCTGCCCTGCTTGAAAGAGTATGTAAACAGGAATTAGCCTAGTTTTTCCAGGTACTGATTCAAGCAAAACTGCTTAGGGTAAGGATGAACTTGCCAACTCTGGATTTTTGGTCATGCAGAAAATCAGGTCTCTTCAGCATATTATCCATAGTTTAGCAACTTTGAAGCAGTTAAAAAACAAAATCAACCCCTCTAAATCAACTTCCAAACCTTTTGCTGCACACCTACAAATTTAATATTAATTTTTTTTCTGTAAGCTGTTGAAATTAAGTATAGGCTCAGGATCCAAGGTTATGGGGATAACCATGGGCATATATGGTTCCATTATGCATGCATAGGTTTCCCCCACTACCTGAAAGTACAGCTTTCCTATGAATCCTTTCAGAAGCCGAAATGGTGAAAAATCAAGAAGCAATTACCAGTAATTTAGATGGAAAATTTTTGAGCATTCCCAGACCCAAAATACAACCTCTCTTAGGCTTTTCTGATACCATAGGACACATCTTGCTAATGGATACACAGAATAAATCGAGATAAAGCAGAGATGCTCACAGACAGTTCAAAGCTGTGGCAGCTGGATGCTGAGGGGCTGAGTGGAGTCCTGGGAAAGGAGCTTGGCGGGGCCACTCTCGCTGCTCGGGGGGTGCATGCTGCCTCTGTTAACGGCTCCCTGCAAACCAAAACTGGGTGCTGTTTTTGCTTTTCACGTTTTGTTATATAAAAATGAAAATCCTCTTTGGATTTCTTTTGGTTAGCGAAAATAGGTACTAAGGGAGGTCTTTGATAAAAGCGAAGCGGTGTGATGCAAACTGTCCAAAAGTGGGGGAGACCTTCACGTGCTGGCTCCAACTTTTTTTTTTTTTTCAGCTTAAACTATGTTATCAAAAGAGAGTGTGTTCTGACTCTCTTTCCCCCCGGTTCTATGGAGTACTGAGAATAAGGACACTTCTTAAACTGCACTTTAAATGAGTGATTTCCCCAAATCAGTCTCTCCCACATCTGCTGCTATAGGAGCCGTCTGACCTGGAGCTCACTGGGTCTGTTGGGGTGCTCCGTGGCTCCCAGGAATTGCAGCAACCCGGTGACTGGCTACGTGAAGATTGCCCCTTTCGTATTTTCAACAGGTCCCATGACGCTTACATTTCTCAGGCAAAATTATGACATGATTTAGGATAATTTATCAGTGCAATCCACAACATGAGAAATCACAGGAGCAACTGAGAGAGACTGTCCACCTCTTCCTCTTCAGTGTCTTTATTTGTAAATTCAGGATGTTTAAAAAGAGACCTTTTCTCTTCAGATCTTAGAAACAAACAAATGGGGTTTTGGAACTCACCATTACTTTTTTCAGATTTCTGAATGACTGAAAAACTTAGGAAGAAGAAAGGAGAGCAAAAGAAAGGGCAGATACATAGTGTAGGTGTTTTTTGGACCAAAGAAAACCATTTTAGACAATGCTGTTTGCTAAGGATAGCCTTGCAAATGCATGGCACCCTATTTTCTTTTGTGGCAAGAAATATGCTTTCCTCTATCTCGTCTTGGATCCTTGACAGTACCATTTGAAAAATTTAATTAGATCCTTGCTTCTGAAGGTTCTCGACTCCTGAACCAAACTGACCATCCACTATTCAAGTGGTTTGTTTTTAACTTCGGGCATCTTAGTGCGAGGACTGCCATCTGAGGCATTCTGCTGGGGCTTGGCCTTGACTTTAGAAGGAGCACAAAAACCACCAGATTTTTCACCATTAACTGTCACCAAATAAACAACAGTTCAGAGTGAAGAGTCAGATATTAAACCAGGGCTTTCGTTCTATGAATGACTAATCCAGTAAGAAAGATTTCGAACCAAGCAGTAGTCTTTCGATGGACCAATAAGCCATGGTAGGTCTGAGAACAGGTAGGACGTCTTCATCTTGGTTTTTTGCTTAGCCAGCATTTGAAGTGATAGAAGGGGGCAGGGGAGGGGGATCACATACACCATAGCCTGTTGAATGAATGAATGAAAATGGGTAATGTAACAATAATAATAATGAGGCCTTCCCTCTCATTCTTTTTGATTGGATGCTCTCCGTTTACCCCCGGTGACCACTTCTCACTCCTGCCCTATTTGGCCTTCCATGTCCTGGTTTGGGTCAAGGCTCCAGGGGAAGCCCAACATCAGCACCGCAACTCCACTGCACAAAGCCAGACGGGGGAAAGAGAGAGGCTTAAGGTAGAAGGAAGGGTGAAAGGTCAATTCTCAGATGGCAGTTCAGATGTAGAAAACAGAACGAGAACGTGGTGGCAGCCATGCCCTTCTTTCCACCTTCAACTTTGAATTTAAGTCCTGAAATGTGTCTGCTTCTGTGTCTATCAATATATCTGTCTCTCGATCACCTATCACCCAATCCATCCATCCATCCATCCATCCATCCATCCATCCATCATCTACCTATCTATTGATCTGTATAATCTATCACCTATCTATCCATCAGCTATCTATTACCTATTATTCCTTCCTTTCTCTCCCTTCCTTCCTCCTTTTTTTCCTTCCTTCCTTTTCAAAAATAAAACCAGTACTAATGTAGAAGTCTGAAATTAGACCTCCTAAGCTGGTTCTACTCTTGTTTTAGAGGGGTGGAGCTTCTTTTTTTCCCCTTGTCTGGCTTTAACTCTCTTATTCTCTTTGATACTTGTCCTTATTGTGACATAACAGAGAACCCTTTTTGAAAATGTTTCTGTTTAATGGGGTTCAGGGAAATAAAAGTCTACCTTAAAAAAGATAAAATGAAGCTCTCTGATATGGACTTGGTAATTAATTTCCGTGGAGGTCTATTTTCATATGCAGGCAAATCTGTTTAAATGCTGTTTTAAATTTTCAAATCATGTGCACATATATAAAACTCATTTCTGTGTTTTTAAATGCTGTTTGCAATTTTAAAGTGCACACACACACACACACACACAGAGCTTAACATGCATTATGATAGCATGTAACCTGAAAAATAAAAGTTTACTTGAAACCTGAACTGGCTTTGCAATGCAGAGCAGACTAATCAAGTAACATTTTGTATAATGTATACGCCTGAGTGTGGCATGCAAATGGGCTATTTAGAATATTTTCCTGATTGAATGAACAAGCCCACAGGTTCACCGTTTTATATTTGTTCTCTTAAAAACATGAAACTCATTTTGAAAATGCTGGTTTAAATGGGCATTATTAAGTCTTTATCAGTTCTGAGCATTTCAGCCCTTTTGCATCCAGAAATTTCTCAATCTGACAGAATAAGAAATGCATTTACATGGCCTAAGCTCTTAAATTGTCCCTTTCAATTAATGCCCCATCATGGAGCAATCTGGAAACCATTACTCAGTAACTCTTCATTATAATTGCTTGCAGCTGAGTATCCAGCCCTTGGTAATATAAGAATAAAAGAAAACTCAGTTAGTAACAAGTGCAATTGATTCCATTCAGAATTCCCCTGGTGCTCTGCCATGTTTGGCCTGCTTGAGAGGAAACACGAGGGTTTTTGGTTTTTGGTTTTTTTTTTTTCCTTTTGGGGCCAGGAAATGAATTGGCAGACATAAGATGGTTTGTGTGGTGCTTGCCTTCATTTTTCAGCTGGTCCTAGTTAAAAATGAGACGATGGGGCTCCTGCTTTCTCCCCCACTGGCTATGTTTTTTGTTTTGTTTTGTTTTTTGGGTTGGTTTTTTTTTTTTTAGAGGGCTTTTCTGGTAATAGATAAGACTACAAAACTTCAATTTGCTGCACGGTAACAGCATCCAGAAACTGTCACCCTCCACGGCCACAGCTGATCCTGGGACTTACTTCTGCAAAGGAGGGGGTTTTAGAATTTGATTCACTCCCACCTTGATCCTGCCTTTATGAGAGCAAAGTCCCTGGTGCATTTTGTACAGGTGGAGAGTGTTTATGTGTTTGGAGGCTATCAATCACCAACTCCAGAGATGTAAAGATCTAAAATTATGATAGATGAAAATGTGAAAATGTGATGTGGTACACTCCCCCCACCCCCCTACAAACTCCCATCCCCTGTGTAAGTCAGGAACTTGGCTTCTAAAAGTGGTGAAAGGGAATATTCTTATACACTCATTCCCTTCAGAGACCATGCAGCTCAGCGCTGACGCCACACTCTGGCGTCCAGCTCTGCATCCCCTGGACTTGGAGCACCAGGGACCATGGAGACAGTCAGTTCATCATATCCTGCCCGCCTTGTCCCCTACAGATGATTGGGGCCAGGTGACGAACATGCTCTACTTCATGAATTTAAAATATGTAAATTATAAAATACATTTTATTATAAAAAATTGATGCTCAGCATAGAAAAGTAGAACCCAATAAAACTCAAACTGCTTTTAATTAATTTCCATTCTTTATTTTCATAATAATAGGGGGAAAAAAGCTCTCTATGAAGTTAAATAGCATTTCATTTTGATTGGCTATAGAAAGAAGACTAAAACCTTCCATGACTAAGGAAAATTGCTATAAATATTTTAGTGTATTTCTTGTATTTTTTCTATGCATTTATTTTTTTAAGGGGAGGTTGTTTTTTTACATGGGTGTAATTATTCTGTATTTTCTACCCCGTTATAAACTTAAAAAAATTGTTATTGTTATTACTAATCATGTATTTGGAAAGCCCACATGGGGTTTTTACACTAGAGAGAAGCACTTACATAATGATCTCAAGCAAGAAGAACAATAGGAGTGGAATCCTCCTTGACCTTTAGAGAATCCAGGATCTCAAAGGCACAGAACTGGGAATGCCAACTTTCCCAGACTCACAGGCTCTATAGTGATTACAAGGGACTACAAAGAAGCCTTAAGGGAGAACATTTTTTCCATTGAGAATTAAATAAAAATGAATACTCAAAGGCAGGTTTCATGAAGGCAGGGAGAATTGGATTGCTTTGTGTGCACCTGATTTCATATTTCCCTGAGATATAACACAATCAACTATCTTGAATTTACGATGCTTAAAAATCATCAATTTCTCTGGTAGTATTTAACATTTTTTTCCAGTTCCCTTTTCTTTAGGAAGAAATGTGGCCTATTAAAAACTGGATTCATTAAAATCTTTAATTAAGTAGATAAAAAATATGTGATAATGAAGTCAGCTGATGTCCAATGAACTTGTCCATGACTATGAATTCAGGCCAATTACTTATATTCATGGTTCCTTACCTAGGACGGTAGTGGTAGGATGGAGGTAAAGTCCATTTCCAATGAGGAAGATGTAAGCAGTAGCTTAGGCTTCCATGTTTGAAATAATCCATCCCCAAAGTCCAACCTTTATATGCTGGTCTGGCCCAGAGCTTCAGCCAAATTGGTGTAAGGTGACTCGCTTGTCTACCGATTTTTCCCGTTGAAAGACTTATCCCTCTTTCGTGGGAACTGGTCACGGATAGGTGCTGTTCCTTCATAAACCAGACAGGCTGTCTGCTCAATTCTCTAGGCTGTTTACAGGACTTTGGCTTTGTTTCAGGTTTTCATCACCTTTATTCAGATCCTCCCTCTCATCCCTGCTAAGGTAGTATTTAAGCAATTCTCCCTTTTCCAATCAATCAACAGATCTTTCTTGGGTCTAATTGAGTGGAATACTCTACCCCTTCCCAAGGCTGCCAATTAGTAATGTTTGTGGCCTGGCTTCCCAAGACCAAAATCTTGGATGTCATCCACTCCTCCACCCCCACTCCACCTTTTCTTAAATTATGATAAAATGCACATATTGTAAAATTGCCATTGTAATCATTTTTAAGTGTGCAGTTTAATGACATTAAGTACATTCACATTGCTTCATGGCAATGAAGATCTCTTTTCAGTGAAAATTATATCTAGTAATAGCGAGTGATTTAAGATGCTGAGAAGAGATCATATTTTGTTTTTAGAGGAGGTGAAACACACAAAAGCCTGTACTCTCACTTCTCACTAAGGAAAATTGCTTAGTGAGCAGATTGAGTTGATTTTGTTTATCTGTATTTCTTGTGATAGGTTCTACGGTCAAAGGCTCTACCCTCTCTAATGGTAAGTTCTGAATGTGGATTGTTTTATTTTGCATGTGGACATCCCATGACCTGGAATTGTACCAATGGACAAATGGAGCATGTCAATAACAGCTGGCTCTCTATTGTTTACGGAAGGGCAAATTGTAGAGGTTGCCCACCGGAGGCCCCATGGGCATCCACCATCAGATGTGTTCGGTTGAGCCAGCTAAGCATTTTTAGAAGTATCAGCTGGTTTTCATCATTGCAGAATTAGGATAATCCATATAGAAATGTTTATTCCCACTTTTTCTCGCAACTTGGTAGATCTGGCAACACAGGCTCACACTGGATCTGGCTGCCTTCAACAGGAGCTGCGGAGGGGTGGCCCCTTCTGAGGAGGCAGGTGCTCTTCACTTTGCTCCAATTCCACTCAGTTAGCTCCACTCTTTATTACTTTGTCGAAACCCCGCCCCCCCACCTTTGAGTGTGTAACCTCTACCATATTATAGAGCTTCTCGAAATTCCCTAATTGCCCTCTTACTCATCACAGATGACAAAACTCTCCTTAATGCTCCTTTATAGGCATTTGGGTGTTCACTATAAGCTAAGACCTTCGTGATCAGCTTGGAATAAAATGTCTGTTAGGGGAAAAAAATTTAAGGAAGGTCTGGAGGAGGCCCCTCTTTAGTCACTGAAAGAAGGAGACAGCTTCTTTTATTTTTTATATCTGCCCATTGACTGTTAAGATAATAATTCCTGAAAGGAACATGAGATGGGAGGCCAGGATGCAAAAGAAAGGAGCAAATCAAGACTCACAAATCCGCAAATGGATCTGGAGCAGCTGAATTGCACAGAGTGCCGTAAGAATGTCATAGAGAATCTTTCCAGCAGTTTGAATGGTACTAGGCATTCTAATCCAAAGAACCACATAAAATGGCACAAATGCTTTGTCCCCGTGGGGACTGTAGGCCTCTAGTGAGGTCTCTCACCAAAGCAATGAAACATTTCTGAGGTGGGTGAAGGCCGTGGACCCTCAGATCGGAGAAGAGAGGAACTTCTTCAGATCTCCAGTCTCTTCTGGGATCCAGTTGATTCTATGTCTAGGCATAAGGAGTGAACCCACATAAGGTGGTCCTTTTCAGGGGTCTCTTAAGAATGGAAACTGGGGGGCGCCTGGGTGGCTCAGTTGGTTGGGCGACTGCCTTCGGCTCGGGTCATGATCCTGGAGTCCCGGGATCGAGTCCCATATCAGGCTCCTTGCTCAGCGGGGGGTCTGCTTCTCCCTCTGACCCTCCCCCCTCTCATGTGCTCTCTCTCTCTCATTCTCTCTCTCAAATAAATAAATAAAATCTTTAAAAAAAAAAAAAAGAATGGAAACTGGGTCTAAGGGTGGGGCAAAACACAGCCCTTTCCTTGTCCCATCTCTATTACCTTGGCCTTTGCTAGATAATTTGGGAGAAGAGGTGATTGCATTTGTGCATTCTCCCAGCTTCCAGATTTTTTCCCTCCATGGGGTTCCCAAATCTGGTTTGCATTGGCAAATCTGGCTGAATGATGACCAAATCAAATCTGAAAAATCTTTCTCAGTGTTAAAGGTCTCTATCCTTTAGTGTCCATAAAAGCAAACAAGATAAAGTTACACTAAAAATAGGAACAGTAGGGAAAGAGCTCTTCTAGGGCTCACCATAAAGATCAAATGACCCCCAGGACCTCAGTGACTATTAACTCTCCAGGATCCCTGCATCACACAGAGCCATGACTACTAAAGAGCCTCTCGGACAGTTCTTCAGAAGTTTTGTTGTTTGCACTCCCTGTGCATCTGGGCAGGGGCCACCTGGGCCCACCCTATGCATGGTGCTGACCTCTCACAGTTGCTAACAAATGAGATGACACAAAAAATTGCTTTGTCTAGCGCAGCAAAATCAAGCTCCTCAGATGAGCCTCCCTTTGACACTGGAGCCCAGCGAAAGAAAGACTAATGAGCAGGTGACTTAGCAGGATCAGAGCAAAAGGCCAGCCCAGCTGTGTACTGAGGAGGGGCAACACATGGTAGGCTACCAGTTCTCTGAGCTTCTCACAGCGAACACCTAACTTCCTGTCACGTCTGCTTAATTGTTTCAAATTTAGGCACACATGTCAATAGTATCAAAAGATCTGTGATTTCTTGGTAGTAGTTTTGTCATATTTTTGTCTTTCCTTTCTTCTCTTAGAAGACTCTCCCCATGGGTAGGCCCAGGATTCCCCTTACTAAAAAGTCTGAAAACCAGGACTGAGAGAGGCTGCAGACAACAGGTCAGCCACGACTCTTCCCTATCTCCATCTTGCATCATTGAGAGAATATCCAAAGGCTGTAGAAGCCATGGTGGCTGAGGCTGCTGGGAAATCACCCAGACCTGCTTCCTCTTCCTCCTGGACTTACCCAGATAACTGCTTTCTAGCCTCCGTGGCTGTTGGGGAGCTGCGTACCCGGGCTCAGGCCAGAGCAATGTGAGCAGTGGGGATTTGTGCCACCTCCAGGCTGAGCCTATCAAACCTCCCATGGGCGGTTACCCACGCTCATTGCCCCGTTCAGCTGGTTAGGG
The DNA here is from genome assembly GCF_054177405.1 of Leptonychotes weddellii. Taxonomy (NCBI): domain Eukaryota; kingdom Metazoa; phylum Chordata; class Mammalia; order Carnivora; family Phocidae; genus Leptonychotes; species Leptonychotes weddellii. The sequence goes on from NC_138380.1 coordinate 45,357,441, forward strand.
TGGAAATGACCTGTGGGACAATGTTGGCAGTTGCCTAATGAAGACGTTGAGCCCCAAGATGGAAAGAGTCTGGTCCCTGAATTGTCTTATGGAGGGGACACTTCCATGAGGAACAGTCTCATGTGCCATGGGCTGTGACATGAGTGAGAAATCAATTTGTTAAACCATTGAGATTTCTGGGTTCTTCTAATATAGCAGTTAGTGTTACTTTGAAAAAACCAACCAACCAACCAACCACAGACATTAGTTGGGGCTTTCTGAAGAAGCCGATAAGGAAATAAAGCCTAGGAGTAGCCTGTAGGAGGTGGAGAATGGTGCTTACAATGGACAGAGAAGGAAAAAGAAACACCTCAAGTCCTCCACCAGGCTTAGTATAGGTCAATGTCTAGAGAAGCAGAATAATATCTAGAGTGGATCAGTCAGAGCTCACCTCATATTCCCCAAACATTAAATCCTTGCTGCTTGGAGATACTGACATCCTCCAGGCGATCAGGAGCCAACCAGGCTTGGGGATGGTCACTTGGGAAATGTCAGAACTTAAGACCGTGCAATTCTTGGAAAAGCTTGTACCTGGCACAGAACACTACATTGAGTAAGTAATTAAGTCTGTCCCAGAATTACAACCTTTACCCACGCAAAGCTGGAAACAATAGAAAGTATTTATATGCTGGACATTTTAATTACAGAGTAGGAGGAAGAAAAATATACAGAGAAAAGGGATGTTGCAGTATATTGGCTACAATATTCTTAGACAAGTAGGAAGAAAGTTCTGCTTTCACAAAAACTTTCACCAGTTTCCTGAATTTGAAGGGAGGGGATTATGGGTATGGCAGAAGTGACAACTTGAATTACCCCAATGTTACTAGTGTAGAACATTCCTCAAGTCTTTCCTGAATAATTGGATCCTCTAATAGGCATGTCACTTTGAAATCCGAAGATGGGCTTGAATTTGCAAGAATGCTTTTCCAGAGGTTCGTGTCCTCCTGGGAGACAGTATCTGTAGAAGTAGTCACTATGTATTGGTGGCATCTGTTTGGGATGGCATGAAGCCCTCACTACTCCCAGCGTCAGATCTGGAACATTCGAAAGACAGACAGACACACACACACGTAATTTCTTTTTTCTTTCTTTCTTTCTTTCTTTCTTTCTTTCTTTCTTTCTTTCTTTCTTTCTTTCTTTCTTCTTTTCTTCTTTCTTTCCTTCCTTCCTTCCTTCTTTCTTCTTTCTTTCTTTCTTTCTTTCTCCTTCCTTCCTTTCTAAAGATTTTATTTATTTATTTGAGAGAGAGAAAGTAAGTGAGAGACAGAGCATGAGCTGGGGGCGGGGGCGGTGCAGAGGGAGAAGCAGACTCCTCGCGGAGCAGGGAGCCTGACACGGGGCTTGATCCCAGGACCCTGAGATCATGACCTGAGCCGAAGGCAGATGCTTAACTGACAGAGCCACCCAAATGCCCCACAAAATTTCCACTTTCAAATATCAAGAAAACAATCCTTTGTTTAAAAAACACTATAACTGTTGGTTAAATTTGATAAGGTTAGAGATGTATAAGAAGTGAATACATACATGCTATTAAAAAAAAAATCAAACAGCTAAGTACAAAACTATTCTCAACCAAAATTTCTTAAATGATTCTGGGCAAAAGACGAAAATCGATTCTGAATTTTTTCCTGGTTTGAGAGTTCCGGACTCTGGGAAAGACGATCTTCTGGTGCCGATGAGGCCACAGGTTAGGTAAGCTTGTTTGGTTTCCTTTTCTTTCCACTGTGTAAATTGGCTCACATCGCCTGGGACAGAACTTTATCTACGTCACCTTCTGAAGCCAGGGAACTAGAGGGGAGGTGGACAGCTGCCTCTCTTCTTCTTTCTATAAACCGTATGATCTTTATTTTCCTTATAGTAAACCACAGTAAAAACACATTCCATGGAACCCATCAGACACAATTCATGTGATTTCAACTGTGCACTCTTAGAGTGAATTAAAGTCTAATCTGTGAAGGACTGATGTGTTTTAACACTATTTGTGTTTGAAATGTTACATATATATATGTTCTTGATTCATTTGCACACCTCCTGCACATCCAGAATCTTGCCATGAGCCGGTGAATCGTTAGCGTGCCATATTAAAAAGGCTCTGTCTCAAGTACATTCTGCTATCTGTGTCATTTACTCTGCTATGGCTTCTTTTTCTGGGAGTACGTTTTAACTGATAATGGCCAACAAAATGTGTGCATGTGAGAATACCTGACTCAGCTCAGAGAGACAAAGGAAGACTATTGCCCTACATATAACAATATCGAGTGTTCTGGCAAATCTGGGCTCTGTTGGTGAACTGATGAAGAAAGCTGCAGGCTAGCGTCAGCAAGGAATTAAAGACTGAGGTCTTTTGACATTATGAAGGGCATCCTACGTTCGTCGTCAGCCTGTGAAAATAGACCAATAATAGGATGAAGTGAAGCTGGGAGAAATGGCAGCCAGAGACAGTTGACTGCTTGGGAATGGGAGGAAAACAGATGTGTAGTTGCATATGTACCAGGAATGCATTGTGGCTGCCCAGGGAAGTGGTTGGGACAGAAGGTTCTCCCCAACCAGCCGACAAAACTAGGTCTACCTTAAAGCGATGGTCCTCAAAGTGTGTTTGCTGGACCACCAGCTGCATCGCTAGGAATACCAGCTTTCAGGCCCACCTCAGACCTCCTGCATCAGAAACTCCGGAAGCAAGTCCCTCAGGCATTCGGTCCTGTAGCCAGCCTCTGGCCATGCCCATGCCCATGCCCACGAAAGTTCGAGAACTGCCATGCTACAGTGCATGTGGAGTGGGAGGTGTCACTTTGCTGTTCTTGCAGGTGACATTGTCTTCCTGTCTCCTCTGGGCATCAGCCTCTTTTTATACTCTGTCATTCTAGTGTTTATGGACATGCATTTTTCATGCCACCTAATCCCAAAGACAAGCTCGAGAGAAGACACGGTCATCTATTTCAATGCTAGAGAAAATCTAGCTGGGGCAACTTTACTGAGAGCCGGGTATGTCCATCTCCAGTGGGCACCACGCTGAGTGATTCGTTGATTATGGCCAATTTTCACTTTGTTGTGACACTGAAGGCCAGATAGGTCCTATTCCACCAGGCACCACTCTCCATCTCACTGTTTTGGCTTCTAATCAAGCAAGTCTCTGGCTTGATTGCCCAGCACACACTTAGTCCCTTTCTGGAGATTCATTTAATGTTCCACAAACCTGCCATATTCAGCGAGGTGACCTGCAACACAGCAGATTTTTAAAGGGGATGAATACTCTTTTTAAATTATTCTGGGTGCTTTAAACACAGCAGAGTCTCCCTCAGGAGTTGCTCTCCTATACTCAGATGATCATCCTGCATCAGAGTTGGTCTTATTATTATTTTTTAAAAGATTTTATTTATTTATTTCAGACAGAGAGAGAATGTGAGTGAGAAATCACAAGGGGGAAAGGGGCAGAGGGAGAGGGAGAAGCAGGCTCCCTGCTGAGCAGGGAGCCCGACGCTGGGCTCAATCCCAGGACCCTAGTTGGGATCATGACCTGAGCCAAAGGTAGACGCCCAACTGACTGAGCCACCCAGGTGCCCCAAGAGAGTTTGTATTATTAAAAGGCTTCCAGTCAGATTATGAGCCCAGAGATCCCAGGATAGAGGTGGATCTAAGATTCCTATTCAAGTCCAATGGTAACACAGAAAACACCTTTCCTCTGGCGTTATTTCCTGTAGAAATAAGCGCTCAAGTTGTTGCTCAGAAAGAATGCAAGAGAATCCAGTTATTTTGCTGCCTTGGAGAACAAGGAGGACTTGACTAAACATTGCTTTTTGTTTTTAAGATTTATTTTTTTATTTGAGAGAGAGAGAGAGAGAGAGCAGGGGGAGGGGTGGAGGAAGAGAGAGAATCTCCAGCAGACTTCCTGCTGAGCACGGAGCCCAACGAGGGGCTCAAACTCACAACCCTGAGATCATGACCTAAGCCGAAACCAAGAGTCGGATGCCCCACCGACTGTGCCACCCAGGCGCCCCTAAACATTGCTTTCTTTGTGGGGGCTGAGCTGCCTGCCACGATCCCCAGAACTGTGGGGTACAGGCTGCTTTACTGGGTTTAACTAGGTTCCACCAATGAGAGGACTGGAAACGGACAAAGAGAGCAGGCAGAGAGCTCCAGCCAAGGGAGCATTGAGCCTGACAGCCCGTCTGGCACCTGAGGCCACACACAGATATTACGCTTTGTAAGTGCCATCGGATGTCGGAGGTCTCACAGATGATAGCTCCACAGGGATCTCAAGAAGGCCACCTACACAAAGGTCTCTGGCTGGCTCCTTTTTTATGTCTGCTACCCAACAAGAAACCAATAGCAGGAAAAGATTTACAGTTCGGCGGGGAAAAGATAAAGGATTTCAGTCTCTGGATGCTTTAAGAGCAAATTTTTGTACATCATATGGTTAAAATTGATCACTCTATTGACTTTCAGATGGGCTGAGCCCAAACTAATGATGTTAGATAATCAATGAGAAAAGGCTGTGCATGAAGAATTTAAAAGCGCCATAATGGATTGCTGTTGCAAAAGGCCCCTCACAGCAAGCAAGAAGTGAGGGCTGGTCACGTTCAAAGGAGACTGGACTGAGATCCACCTCCCGCGGCTCTGGCGCTCTGAGCAGACTCTATTATAGACGAATCTAAGAGGCATGGCTCCTGAAGTCAGCCCTCTGACAGTTATGTTTCTTTTTAGGGAGATTCTGATTTCTCTGTCTGTGCTGGCATTTCCTGGCCCTGTCACTTGCCTTTTGCTCCTAAGAAATAGATCCCAGGGTGCTGCTCTTTGTTGTAATTAGCTCTGGCTATTAGCTCTTCCTGTTTAAGCGAGTGTGAGGGGACCAGACCTCGGTTGTCACCCACTCAGAGGGACAGAGCATTGTTGATCACTCTTTTCCTGACTCCTAACATATGCTTGGGCCACAAGCTTCCCTGTGTAACTGCTGTACATCCAGGGCATCTGGACTTATGAGAACTAGCCTCCGCCCCTGAGTTCCCAGCAAACATGTGGAGAATAATACAAGGGCATTAAATTAGACCTCATTACCTAGCCAGTTGGGCCATCCGGCTCTCCCGCACATAATAATGAGGTCTGATTTATTGTGATCATTATTCAGGCATTACAGGTCACTAAATAACATGTTCTGCCCACACGTGTCTTCTGGGCTAATAAATATCCTGAGAGGAAACATTCTTGAGGACGTGAGTCTCAGGTTTGGATCGGTGACTCTGGGCTCATTAATTGTGTGAAGGCACTTTACCTATTGCTCACAAAATCTTGGGACCAGAGAGAGGAAAAATCTCATTAACAACCTGGAGGGATGTGAATGAGAAACAAAAGGGAAACTGTCCACTGCATTCTTTGACCTGTGGGACACAGGCCAAAGAGAGTACACTGGTGGAGGGGACAGAGCCGAGGCTGACCCCAAACAGCTCAACCATGACACCAGCCTCAGAGCACAGCATCCAAGATGTGAGGCCTTTAGGAGCTGGATCCATGTTCTCTCTCCTCCTTGCACCATGAATTCCTGACACACCACTGGGAAGTTCTGTCATGTTGCTCTCTCTCACGTCTGGGCCTTTGCACGTGCTTTGCCTCTCTGTCCAGAACGCCCTATCCCACTTCTACCCTCCACCCCTTCCATGGTATTATCATGTTTGGAGACTCATCCAAGATGTCCTCCTCTTCCCCAAATGGTCCTCCATGAGTATTTACTCTTACACAGTGTATCATGCAGAACATTTTCATTTTCACTGACTCCCCACCAGACTGTAAGCCCCTCGAGAGCCCAGTCTGGATCTCATTGATGGCTGTATTCCCAATACCCAGAGCAGCACCTGGTGCCTAGCAGGTGTTAACTAGCTGCTTGGTGAATGAAAAAATAAATGCCTCTGCTCAGGAGAAGAAGGACACTGAAAGAAGCGCCTTTGGGTGGTGGTGGGAGTAGGGGGTGGTATATCCCTCCCCTCGGTAATCTCCACTCAGGGAGAAGAGGCCCTCAGTACCCCCGGACATCACTTTCCTGAGCCTCTCCTATCCAAACATACATCAAATTGGAAACTTCTTGAAAAAGGAAATAGGATCTTGGCTAATCATTATCCCTCAAAGCCTAGCCTGGGTCTTAGCACATAGCAGGTGTTCATTAAATGCTGGATTAAGCTGCTGTCACTAGAAGCTGGGCTTTCCTACCCACCAGACACTGCGGCCACGGGATTACTTTCCTGGAGCGTGTGGGGAGAAGGTGGTGTGTGGCTGGGGAGATAGGCTTCTTTTTTGTCCTACCTTTAGGTAGAGCTTTGCCAGTGGGCAGGGAAGAATGAGGCTCCGGCCGGGTCAAGTGTTCTCTGCAAGTCCGGCTGCCGTGGGGCCAGCGACACTGTGACGCCTGGCTATACGCTTCTCCTTGCTGCCATAATCTCAAATCACAGAGTATTGAGGTTTCAGCTTTAGACATAATAGAATTACAAGAAAATGACAAGCATCAGTGGATTGTCACAAGTCCTATATTGATAATGTCCATATTTATCTTTTAAAATTGCAATATATTTTTTTAAAGGCCCATTTTCCTTGAGGAAGACACTGGGGATTGGGAAAATGGATTAAAAATAATCCTTTTTTTTCTAACTCATAATGTAAAGTGTGTAACCGGTAAATACTAAGCAAATCTGACCGTAGATCTACATTATTTATGGGAATAATTTTGGATTATTTGCTTTATAGAAAATTTGTTGGAATGCTTTAAAAATTACTGAAATTAAATGAAATCAGGCTCCTTGAATTATCCATGAATGCAGCTTCACATAATCAATACTTTAGCCATTCTGGGATGACATTACATCTCAAGACTATTTTCTAACTTAATAAGATTAGAAATAATAAACTGATATTATTTCTTTGTGAATTGGGGCCTCTGACCTGGTAATTTGATGCCTTCATTATTGCACTCGAAGAACACCGAGAGACCCACTGAGACCCATGTCCTAGCAACTGCATTCTGTCCCCGTGATAGCCTGATTCCTCTCTCTTTCTTTGCATGGTGGGTTATGTGTGATTGACGAATATTCCTAACTTATTTTTAAAACACCCTGAGCATTACTTTCAGGAAAGTGATGTATTTATTTAAAATGGAAAACTTTTATTGATTCAATAGCAAAGACCAGTACAGAATGCGATGACTTATTCCTGAATTATATTATTACAGATATTTTATGCTGGCGAGGGGGTGAGCTCTATAGCGTGAGGCCATGAGAGAGCTGTTTTGTTTGTTTTTTCGGTGCAGCCCAGGCTCGGCGCCCTGCTGTGGTTCATGCTGCTCTCCGGGAGAAAATGCAGGGAAGGGTGTGACTGTGTGAATGTGTGGTGGGGCCTGAGGCTTGAACTCCTCTCCCGTTCTCATGAGCTCTGCTCCCGCCCCTCCTGAGTTGAGCGATCCCCCGAGTGTGCCCGTACTCAGGCACTTGCTCATGAACCTCGGCCATCGCCTGTGAAGCTCAGCGGGAACTCCTCTCCGCTTAAAGTGTGTTGAGCCCACATCTCAGCCCAGGAGATGTGTTGGAGCCCCTCTGTGCGGCCTGTTCCCAGACAGTCACCTCCGGTGAGAAACCGATGGGGGATATGATTCCCAAGGCCATGAACCGGCCTCTAAATTGGAAAATGCAATGAAATGGATGGGAATATTCTAGGAAGAGATGGCCCTGGCTGGGAGGGGCACGGCTAAAAGAAGATGGAATGTGTTCTATTTACAGAGCCTGGTTTGAAATGCTGAACACTACTGGCAGAAGGCAGTTATGAATTCTTTAACTGAGCAGGACAATAGGAAATTGAAGTCCCTCTGGGAGAATGGGAATTATTTGCCCACTGGATCTGTTGATCGTGGGTGACTTGCGAAACCAGATCTGTCATCGGGAAGCTCTGTTGAAAGTTACGTGGCAGAGATGACTCGTGCCCAATTAGTTCTGGACTAGGCGGCAGTAATGACTGTGGCAGCCCACTGTGCTCCAGATGCTGTTGTAAATACTTTGCATTCATCATCTCATTTATTCCTTAAGTCAACCGCAATTGCGTGAGGTGGGCATTACTACTCCATGCTTAAACACTTGGTGACACTGTGACTGCCCAAGGTCACCCAGTGGAGAGACGGAGCTGGGACTTATATCTAGTTTATCTATCTTCAAAGTCATGTGCTCAAACCACTAATTCTTGGCCATTTGGCCAAGCACGAAAGATGCAAGAAAGGGTCACGAATACACAACAGAACCTTAAAATCAATTTCTTTCCAGGGGAAATCTTTTTTTGTTGTTCAGTCTCTCTCTCTTTTCCTCTCATAACTGGCCCCAGCTTTACAGCAGAGTGTTTTGGAAATATTGCAAATAGGGAGCTAGGTATCATAAAAAGTTGTGCATGCTCTGGCACTTCTAATAAGGCTCAAAGTGCTCTGGGAAATGCTTGTGCTCAGTAAAGCCTCAGATTGAGCACAGAGCGTTAACATCAGATCTGAGCTGGATGCATTTTCCCAAGGCCCCAGGGATACCTTTGCCCATGGGAACTGGAACGTGATGGGGGTGGGCACCTGGCTAGTACTCATCCATTGCAATGTCTCCTCCACGGTGACAAACTCTGCTGAACGGCACTAAGAAACAACCTCTGAATCAATCATGAGAAACTCATGATACCACATGGTTGTAAGAACAGCGGAAGATGCATAATTAATCCTGGAACGAGTACGAAATTCGAAATTCAAGCAGTAATGATGACCGTGACCAGCACTGACTGAGCGCTCACTCTGAGTCAGACGCGATTCTACGTCCTCCACGTGCGACGGCAGTCAGCTCCCTGCACTCTTAGAGCAACTCTGTGAAGTGGATGTTAGTGTGCAATTTACTTCTGCTTCTATCTTATTGACTGGAACGAGTCACCTGGCACAAACAGCTGCAAGGGAGGCCCACGCTGAGTGGCCGGTGCCAGATGAAATTCTGCGCATTATTAAAAGAAAAAGAAAGAATGAGTCAGGGGAACAGTGAACAGTCTGTGCTCCACCACCCCTCAAGCTAATGAACTTATCCTTGTGGTGACCCAAGAAAAGAAGCCTTTCTTATCTTTTCCTTCAACTAGATTTCTAGAAAATGATTTCTAGAAGATTCCACTGAAGCCCTGGGCATTCTGAATAGGCAAAAGATGGGAAAGGGTGAGTGAGGGAGAGGAACAGCTTGAGCATTGCTTCTTCTGTAAACCTTCTTCCTTCGGGAGAACCGAGGTTTTTGTCCATGAAGCTCTCACAGCTCTTTGCCTGATTCTAGAAGCTAGAGAAGTTGTTCACTGATTTATTCGACAAGTGTTTATTGAATGCACATGATGCACCAGGCCCTGGGCCTACAAAGACACAGAAGACAGGCAAGGTGCTTGCTGCTGTGGAGTTTATAGTCTGTTTGGAGGAGACAGTGGTAACAAATAAACAAGTAAGGCACATCATTTCAGGAGTTGATAGATACTAGGAAGAAAATATAAATGAAACCACACAAATCTCAGAAATTTATAATAACAAGCACTCATTTTGGGCGGTACCAGCTACATAATTTGGGGTCCTGGCACAAAATAAAAACGTGGAGCCCTTTTGAAACAAATTAATAATTTCAAAATAGTAACAGGAGGGCAATTAGACCAAGCATGGGGCCCTTTTAAGCAAGGGGCCCTGTATGACTGAACAAGCTATTGTAACAATTTATTAATAGATTTGAAATCAGCCAAGTTTTGTAATATTCAAGTTCATCACCATCACTGCGCTTAGTTATTAAGTAAATCAGTATGCAAGCAGGTTTCCGACTCCCCGTCTCTAAGGCAGTTGTAAGAGAACTTTAAATTTCATTTGTAAATACATGGATTTCCATAGGTAGCCCCAAATCTTCAAAGAGAAAAATGTGTACTTTCAGGGTTATCCTAATACAGAAATCAAACTTGGAAGAAATGTTTTTACAGTAGGAAAAGGATTCAGGATTAAGGTGAAAACATGGAAATTGCCAATTGGCTACTGTAGTGATGTAGCCCCCGTGCAACCAGCTCTGTTTGCAGGTGTGCAGGTAGGTGGCTTCAGGTTGGGCTCATATCTGCTCCGCATGTCTCCACACACGTCTTCCTTGGACTAGGAGTTCCCAAGGCACGGTATCTCCTGTGGGCTGCAGGAAGACACGGGCATGTCCAACTGCGCAAACGTGTTTCTAGCCTCTGCTTGCAAAGTGTCTGCTAACAGCCCATCAGCCAAAGGAGTTACATGACCGGTTTCAAGGTCAAGGGGTGGGGGGAAATACATTCTTCCCACCAAGATGCCACGGCAAAGATATGGATGCAAAATTCTATTAAGGGAAAGAGTGAGTATTGGGAGCAATGATCCTGGTAATCACGTTATGTGACGGGGAGCAACTGGTTTTAGGAATACAAGTGACAAGTTTTCATTTAATAAGAAGAATGGATTGTAAAGGGCAAGAGTGGAAGAAGGGAGACCCGTGAGTCAAAGAGAAAGATGTTGGCTTGGATTATACCGGTAGCAATGAAGATGAAGATGAAGATGAAGGATATAATGATTTAGAGGTAAACTCAATGGGGCTTTGTTGGGTTGGATGAGGTGGGCGAGTGAAGAGATAAATGAAGAAAGAGTTCTATGTTTTTTATTTGAGCAAGAAGGTGAAGGGTGCTATTATTTATTGAGGGTGGGGAGCAGAAGGGGATTAATTAGTGGATCTGTGTCCTCAGCCAGACTACAAGCTTCGCAAGAAGAAAACTAAGCCTTATTTATTTCTAAATTCCTGGAGACTTGTATAGTGGTCGGAACATAGTAGTTGCTTGATAAATGAACCAAGGAAGGAAGAAAGCAGATATTTAGTATAGTGAGGACATCCACATGGATTCATTCATTCAATTAATTCATCAATCATATTTTGATCATAGTCCCAACAGTTATTTATCCCATTAACATTTACTAGTTAGATCGCAATAGTCAACATGATGCTATGGGACATTATGGGATGCATAGTTCTTTGTTGTCGGGCTGCTGAATTGTACATTGTAAGATGTTGAGCAGCATCCCTGGACTTTCCCCACTAGATACCAGAGCAAACCCCCAACTATGACAACTGAAAATGACTCCAGATATTGCCAATAGCCCCTGGAGGACACATATCTGAGAATAATTCTTTTCCTTCCTTGGCCTCTCTCAGCTATAGTAATAATAATATTAATAATTATAGCTAAACATGTATTGAATATTTTTCCATGTACTCCCCTGAGAATGTTATAATGTTATTTGAAATATTTTAATTCCCCTACCCCCAAAACTCTATGTGGAGGTTTCTATTTGTTTCCCATTTTACAGTAGAAGAAAGCAAAGCATGCAACTGTCTCTCTCCAAAGCTAAGGATATCAAGAAGCTTTTGTTTGGCTGCTTCTGCCACTATACTCTAGGGGAATTTCAACCCCACCATCTAAAAAGCTGAGAGCATCTGCCCAGTATTTACCCATATATTCTATGGGAAAATTGACATTGGATCCTTGAATATTTATATTTTACTAACACCTATTGTATGCCAGGTGCTGACACAAGCACTCTCCAGATGTTAACTCACTTGATTCTTATAACAACCTCATGGCGCATGCTCTATAATCACCTTCATAATATGGATGCAGAAATGGAAGCACAGAGAAGTCGAGTAACTTGCCTGAGGCCACACAGCTAATAGGCAGCAGAAGCAGGGTTCCAACCCCCACTGGCTGGCTCCAGTGTCCAGCTCTTACCTAGTACACTATGCCCAGTGCCTGGTAGCAGCGGAGGTCAGTCGTGCTGTTGGGTTTGGGGGAATATCCAGGAGCCATGAGCAAGCCAGGAAGGCGGTTGGTAGCTGTGTCTTTGGAACAAATCATTATGTATAGAGTGTGAACAGGAGACTCCACACATTAGAATTCATCTCAAGGCACTTGAATCCCTGTCCGGCGGCTCTCCTCACTCCAGACCCTTACGGCTCCCTTGGAGAGTTGAACCATGTTCATGGGGAGCTCCTGTAGTCGGAGCGGGCTGTGGTTCTAATTCCATCCTTCTGGTCCAGATGAAGGCTGCCCCATGTTATGGTCATGCCAGCTAGCTCTTCCACACTTTCTCCATTATTACCCCTATTGAGGGAGGGGGGAAAGAAAGCCCCGAAAAGCCCTGCTGGACATTGTTCTCAGAGCTGCAAAACAGCTATGGCTGCTGTGGGCACAGAGACAAGCCGAGAGTCGGGAAGGTGGACACAAGGGGACTGGCGTGGGCCGACTGGACAGAAAGACAGGGCCATGACAGTCCAGTGACCAGAGGGCTTAACTGACATCAGGAGAAGCAAAACATCACAGCACAGCCTCCAAAGGTCAAGACGGGGTGATGACAAGGAGACCAGAGCTGGGTGTATCAAAGCAGACCCGAAGGGCTGCCTTCCCAGCTTGGGGTGACCCAGGACAGGGAGCTTCAACATTGACCTGAACTTCGATCCAAACCAAAGCCAAACTTTCAGCGGGATGAAAAGAAGGCATTTCCAGATCATCATGGCCCTTCTTTCCAGACTTTTACACCTTGCCCAGTCCTTAGGGTCATCCTCAGAGGGGCCATCTTCGAGCCTGCTGGAGCCGCCCCACAGAAAGTGGGCATAGCAAACAATCCACGAGGTCACTTCCCTCTGGAGAGTCTCACTGTGCTTTCTAGACTGGAAAAGTCTGAAGACACGAAACTCCGGGCATCGTGAGCTTGCTCGGTGTCCCCCAGAGCCTCCCAGGGCTGAGGTCAGGGGAGGGTACCACACACAACACTGAGCCTGGCTCACAGGCAATGTCCTATAAATATATATCAAGGAAGGTTCCATTTAAGTCAGGAAGCAGGGGGTGGAGGAAGGCTGGTAGCTAAGGAAAGAAGAACGACGAAGCTGTTGCCCTATCCCGAGGGGTCTGAGGGGCTGAACACCAACCCCTGACCTGAGTACGGGTTCTCATTGTCAGGTATGCACAGCAGGCCGGCCGCCCATGACAGGTAACTTCTCTGAAATTAGCACCATTCACTCCCGTAATTGCTTCCGGATTTGAACCCAGGTCTGGCTGACCCTAATAAGTCTTTGTCATAGCCCTGAAATTTGTGTGCAAGGCATGTGTGATTTGCTACATGTACGCAGTGGGTGAGCCAGCACCCTCCGCCCCTCAGCCGGCTCCGGAATCCTTCTCTGCTGAGTCCCTCAGAGTGGGTGGCTTCCAGCGTTTCTCGTCCCACCCACCTGCTCCTCGGACCCACTCTGCCCAGACGGGACAGCTTCCTCTCTGTGCACACTAACGAGCTCTGGAAGCCCAAGCAGACGCCGGGGGTGCAGAATTAGGGCCGCGGTGGGAGGCTGCCGGGAACAGAGACCGCCCCTGCTTGTTTTGGGAAAGCACCAATTCTGGACCACCCAAACGGCTCCTTAGCCTGGGCTCCACTTGGGAACTCTGACATGGAGTTGGCAGCCTTCCTGCTCCTTCTCTACCTCCTGATAACTCCCCTGGGCCAAATGCTCAAGTACCGTAAGCTTCTCAAAGCCCCAAGACGAGTGCACTGCTGGGGCTGAAGACATAGCCCTGGCCAGAGATGCACAGTTGCCCCCGCACCCCTGGCCCCCTCAGTGCGGAGACAGCTGCCCACCCTTGGGCAGGCAGCCTGACTTCACACCGTGGTGACTGCTCCTTCCCTCCCGGCCCAACTGCCCTGGCCCCAGCCTGGCTGGGTTCTCACCAGGCCTGCCCACCTCCACCGCGAGGCCAGCAGCGGGCTTCCAGCCCGGAGCACTGCGCTCACGGTCACTGTTGGAGCTATGGTCGTGTGCAGATGCGCTGGAGAGGTGAGACTCGTGGTGTGGCTTTAGGGTCAGAAATTCTGGCTCTGAATCTCACCTAAGCCACTTAGGAGCTGTGGGACCTTAGGAAAAGCACATTTCTCACCATGTTGGTGTCTCTTTATCTATATGATGGGGCTAATACCACCTACCTCTCGAGCTTGTCATAGACATTAAAGATAATGCTGCATGCAATGTGTCTAGAGCGGGGCTTGACAAACAGCAGGCCCTCCATAGATGGAATCCCTGCCTCCTCTCGTGCACACTCCCATCCTACTTCTTCCTGCTGCTTCTGGTCTCTCCCCCGCATGGAGACCTGCGGCCCATTCCCCAGCCCCGATCATGCCACCTCCCCATGCAGCTGGATGGAAGGCCACATTTGTAACCATGGCTCCTGGCGGCTTGGGAGACACAGGACAACAGTGCAACCGCTTGACACAGAAAGTATGGGTACCAACCCCTCTGCTTAGCACCGGAGGCCCCTACCAGGCCTCAACCACATTCTCGGGCTCATCGTGGATTTCTCCCCTTCGTGCTTCCCACTAAATGCTGCATGCTGGCCCACGTCCCCATGTGGACATTCTGTTCTCTCTATTCTCTTTATGTGGAACACCTTTCCTTCCAATCTTTGTCTAAAACCCAGTCCCGGGCGCCTGGGTGGCTCAGTGAGTTAAGCGTCTGCCTTCAGCTCAGGTCATGATCCCAGGAGCCTGGGATCGAGTCTCACATCGGCTCTCTATTCAGCGGGGAGTCTTTTTCTCCCTCTACCTCTGCCTGCTCCCTGCTCATGCTCTCTCTCAAATAAATAGATAAAATCTATGAAAAAAAAATAATAAAGTGCTCTTTAAAAAAAATAAAAATAAATAAAACCCAGTTCTTTGAAATGGCTTCTCAGTGAAAGCCTGTCTTAGCACCTTTTTGTGGAGGTTAGTGTTGCAAATAAGTAATAACAAAAAGCATCTCCTCTGAAGCCCCAACTAGAAGGAGTCCATCCTCCTTCCATCCCTCCTAGAGAGCACCGACGATGACAAGTGCCAGAAGCCAGGGACGGGGTCCTTTGTAGGATAGCGATTTGTCTTCTTGTCCTGTTCTCCTTGGAAGACTGGAAACTCTATAAAAGCAGAGACTATATTTTATGTATTCATCAACTGTGTATTAACAGGACATAATCGAGGCGAGGGTTTCTCAGTCTTGGCATGATTGACATTTGGGGCTGGGTAATTCTTTATTGTGGAGGCTGTTACCGTCCTGTGCGTTGCAGGATATGTAGCAGCAAACTTGGCCTCCACCCATTAGATGCCAGGACCACTCTACCTCCCAGTTGTGGCCACCAAAAATGCCTCCAGGCTTTACCAAGTGAGTCCAGGGACGAGTTGGGGGGCAAAATCACCCTTGGTTGGGAACCCCTGTTCCAGACTCCTAACCAGTACATTGAAAAATATTTTATTATAAAAAATCGCAAGCATATATACAAGTAGAAAGAAAGAAGGGGTAATGAACCATGCATATCCACCACCTTTCTTCAATAACTATTCATATTTTTCTGGAGTATTTTAAAGCAAATCTCAGGCAACATGGCATTTCATGCTTAAGGATGTATCTCTAAAAAATAAGTATTTAGAAAAAACATCACAATACCATTACATCTAACAAGATTAGTGATTAGTTTTAATCTTATGTAATACTCAGCCAATGTTTAGATTGCATGATTGCCTCAAATCATGGACTTTTTTTTTTTTTTTTTTACAATTGGTTTATTCAGGATTAAATAAGGCCATGAGATGCATTTAAATTTCTTTTCATCTATCTTTTTCATGCCATTTATTTTTATAGTTAACATATATTTTTACTTACATTTTTTATTAAGTTTTAAATTTAATTCCAGTATAGCTAACATATGGTAATACACATATTTAATTTCTGAAAGTGAGAGGTGCTGAAGCAGATTTTGAGGCAAAGGGACAAGATTGTTGAAAATTGGTACAAAATTTTCTTTCCCGAAGACCTAACACTCTTGTGGACGTCGGCACTGGTTTGGTTCTGCTGAGAGACACCATGACACGCTCATTGCCCAAAGTACCGCTTACTTCATGCATTTATAAATAAATATCTTCATTTTAATTCTAAGTGTATTTGTAATGCTCAAAATTTAAATTCAACGCACTCCCTTAGTGAAGATGATGCTATGTAGAGCTCGGAGAAGAAACATGGTCTTCCAATCCAAAGTCAAGTGGAAATGGAAAAGCATCTCCTGTTGATTTGCTTCCATCTTTAATGATCAGGAGAAGCAGATATTTAAAGTAATTGCTTGGCCAATAGTTCCTTTGACCAGTGCTGTACTCATGTTTAAGCATGTTTCCTAGATTTTAGAGAATGACTTTCTCTTAGTGTTTACATGATTATTTCTACAGCAAAATTAGAGAACGATTTATTTTTCTCTGCAAAAGTAACCTCAGGGTAATAGGAAAAATTATATATCTATCATGGTGCATTGTTGTTTGCTTGTAGAAGCTGCAATTTGTTTTCCTCTCTTGCAATGTTTGCTTTCTCTATGACATAGAGAATATTTGGAGATATATTATGTATGCATTTGTTCTCTGCATATATTCTTGCCCTTGGGTAGAAATCTAGTGTCCGTGGAAGAGCGTGGCATTTCATTGAAAGCCAGCGAGGCTGGTAGTTTTCCAACAGTTACAGTTCACAGTTCTGCTGGAGGCGAATACCTCCAACTGTGGATAATGGACCCTTCCTTGAGAACCTGAGACAAGTTGCTGGTTAATGTCTCTGAAACAGCCTGTTAAGACTGTTACTACAAATTAGAGTCTGGATCATTCCAAAACC
The DNA here is from genome assembly GCF_054177405.1 of Leptonychotes weddellii. Taxonomy (NCBI): domain Eukaryota; kingdom Metazoa; phylum Chordata; class Mammalia; order Carnivora; family Phocidae; genus Leptonychotes; species Leptonychotes weddellii. The sequence goes on from NC_138380.1 coordinate 45,374,195, forward strand.
CAAATAGACTTCTTTCATCTTCCAGATGGCCGTCTGATCAGGAGCTGGGCAGGATCATGTTTCAGGTTGTGACTTAATGATTCGGGACAATATTTATGGTTATTACTTGACAGAGGGCAGTGAGGAAAATTAAAGCACAGCCCCATGCTTCATTTATGACAGAAAACAAATTCATGGCAGGGTTGTAGATTAAAGATGGCATCTCCCAGCTCTAGGCAAAGCTCAGGCACAGCTCTGGTGAGGAGCCACTTGACCAGGTACAACTTGGTAAGGCTGGTGAGTCCTGACCCCAAAACTTCAGTCAGTGCATTCTCTCTAGAAATAACCAAGTGAACCTCGAAATGGAAATCTTGGGAAAGGTATAGCGATGAGTGAGAGATTTGAGAGGAGACAAATAATGCAATTATGTTCTTTGCTGGTATGACAATTACATGCAGCTGAAATATTATGTTTTGAGGCACATTTTTAACTTTATTATTACGGTTCATAATACCAACAGGAGAAAATAATCGTGCCTGCCAGTGGTGGGCATTCTGTTTATGTAGTGTGTAATTTCTGCATTAACTTTTCCTTCTAAAACATGCTCTACACGATATAATATTTATCTCTTACATCACCCAGAATTTTAGGAATTCCATAAGTGGGTGCTATGGGGAAGAGAGAGACAAGATGGGGAAGACAAGACATAGAAAGGGGATAAATAAAACTAGAGTCAGTTAATGAAAGTAAAGATTATCTAGAAGAAAAGCCAGGAGAAAGTTTATCTTGCTCCATTAATCCTCTACTCTGTGAAATGAGAATGCACATATTGTTCTGGGGGGGAAAAAAAAGAAAGAAAACTAAACCATATGCCATTAATACATTTGACCAACTGTGACATTTTTTAAATAAGGTTTTAACTGGTTTTATTACACCAACTGTGTAATTTCAAAATGACTCTGTCATCTATTTTATCTATTATAAACAAGTACTTTGTTTAACCAAGCCAATAATAACCTTCACAGACCAGAAAAGGTTGGGATTTGAGAGAATGAAATCCTCTGATTGTTTAGATAAAGGGAAAGAAATTATTTAGCTAGATACAAAAAAGAACCCTATCTTGAAAAAAATTTTTTCAACTTATCACACTAATCCCAATAATTTGATATGCTCTTCTGTGATGTGTGGAGCTGGATTTCTAGTGCCTGAAGCCCACCTCCAAGTGTGCGCCATCTTGGTTCCACACTTACAGTCTAGTTGCCAAAGGTGTGGCAAAGTTGGGCAGTGTGAATACCACTGGGGGTGCCCTACCAGGGGGGTAGTTTGCCAGAGAACGTGTGACTTACAGAGGAGTCTCTACCTCCAAAAGGCTGTGGCCTGGTTAGCCCAAACTTCGAGTGACTATTGATGCCAGATCGACTGAAGGACAGAACAGGGAGAGATCTCCTTGCCTCTTTATATCAGGCAAGGTGCCCCCAACACCCTACTGGATTCAAAGAAAAAACTTCAGATCCCTGAATATTTTTCAGCTGCTGGCCTGCCTTCCTTTTAATATAGTCTTTCAACTCATTGTTATGTGCATCGTTTTTATTCCTTTCCAAGCATTTGGCTTTGTTCCCACCTCCTCGAGAAGCTTGGGCTCTCTCATTGTGCAGGAGGGTAGACCAGATGCTCCCTCAGTGAACTGTGTGCGCCTGTTGCTTTCTTTGGTGGGTGGCGTTCAGGGTGAGTGAGATCATAGTTGTCTCCTTTACTGCAGCACACACTGGCGTAATGTTGAGCTGACTCAGTGGGGAACACTGAGGCCCGACACTGTGGCTCAGGTGAAGAGCGTGGGCTTTAGGATGGATAAAGCCAGGTTCACATCCTGCTTCTATCCTCCATGTGACCAGAGGAAATTAACCCTCTGAGCCTCTAACTTCATCTGTGAAATGGAAACAATAATGCCAGTTTCACGGGGCTGTGGTAAGGACGACATGAAATCACATGCCTGAGATGTAGAAAAACACTCCCTAGTTGAAAGGTTGATTTCTGATCTCCAAACTACCAGGAATATGCACCATCTGTGCCTCATACCACAAGGTTACCACGGGAACCATCAGCCCAAGGCTGTCGGACCAGGGTTCCCAGGTGGCCCAGGCTCTGCACTGTGCCGCCCTTCCCAGCACCAGCCCCCCATGCTATCACCTTCCCCTGAATAGACCTCACACGTACAACTTCCTCACACTCAGTCTTACCATACTCTTACGCTGGTGGAGTCACCCATTTGTCAAGCTGAAATTGACCTAATTTACCTCCTGGGTCCGTGCTTCATGGGGAAAGTCCTTGAGGCCCAGGAGGTCGTGTGACTTACTAAAGACACCAGAGTTAGCTCGTGGCAAAGCTGGGTCTCCACATGCACAGGCCAGCAGGGTGTTCGCCCCCGAGGGTTACGTTGTTATTTAACCTCTGTGTTTTCATGTCTGCTTCCTACCATGTCTCCGCCCCTAATATGCCCACAGCCATCCCTCAGATTTAATGTTCCTCGCCTGCGTATCTGCCGGCAGGTGGTTCTGCATTCGAAGGGGGGTCAATCGATGGATGCTGGCTGAACTGAGCCAGTCGAGGGACAGAGGAATTCCTGGACATGTCAGCGAACAAACATTTTATCAGTAGCCTCCCCTTCACTTTTACAGACATATTGATCTGAAAAGCAATACCAATAAAATTTTCATGTAGGAAGAGCAGCCTTATCCTGACCCAACAGTTAACTGCATTCCTTCCCCCGGGAGCTCCGTTGTCCTTGTCATGGTGGGAGCTGGGATATCTGAGTTGCTGCATAGGGTGAACGTTTCCTTCGGGCAGAAAGACGGAGGGTATTCAGTGTCTTTTCTGTACCTCGTGATGAATAGGACCTCTTTAGGACAGAAGAGCTGTCCTCAAACTCAGCCAAGCAGCAGCTCCGAACCTGGTGAATTTTCAAACACACCGGCGGGGGGCAAAGATACAGAACCAAATGGAAAGCATTGCACGAAGTCAGTGAGGGAGGTGGATGCGGGCAGAGGGGCGGCCAGTCGGCCAATTAGGGGAGAAGGGAAACATACGGCACCTGACACTGGGGGGAGAAGGCAGGAGGGTTTCAAATACGTATTGGATTCCGTTTTCACCACGAGGTCAGCTTTAATCAAGTCCCCAATGTAAATATTACCAATATAAACCAAATCACAGAGGTTAAACTGCCGCTCTTGAGGTCAGTGACTCTTGGTCAGGCTGGAAGATTTCACATCAAATGGACCCGCTGGAATTTACCTGCAGGGCCTCGGCGCCCGCGTGAAACCTGAGCCCCCCGGCTCCCTGGGCTGGGGCTGTGAGCTCGGCTTTCAGCTCAGGGCTGCAAACCCAGATGCACGGGCAAGACAGGCGGTGCCGTTTCCCTGTGGCTGACAGTCAAAGTGAACGTCCCATGCCCGAGCTGATGCATCCTGCCTCCTGACCTCACTAGGGAAAGATCCCTGGTGGCCCCGGGAGGGCACCCTTCGCCCCTTTGTTCTGAAGCTGTGGTCCCTGACGAACCCTCAGGCAACCCTTTACAAGACGGGCTGCAAGATAGGTTATAACATCTCGCCACAGAGAAATGGTCAGTATAACAAACTAGAGGCAAGTCTGGCCTGTAAGTCAAGTCAGCATGATCCTGCTCATCCGGGCATTTTTGCGGATGTTCTACCCTCCCACGGCCCTTTTTGCTTCTGTCTGGCCAGGTGGAGTCACATGTAGGCAGCATCATTTTTTAAAAAAGATTTTATTTATTTATTTATTTGAGGGAGAGAGAGCACAAGCAGGGGGAGTGGGAGGGGGAGAAGCCGACTGCCCACTGAGCAGGGAGCCCGATGCGGGGCTCGATCCCAGGAGCCCGGGATCACGACCTGAGCCGAAGGCAGGTGCTTAACCGACTGAGCCACCCAGGTGCCCCCGTATGCAGCATCATTTGTCTCTGCCTCCTGTTGTACCTGCTGCCCAGTTCCCCAAACCATTGTCATCCCTCTCCCACCACCTACAAGCTTTCATGCCTCCGTGTAGTTTCCGGTCTTCTGAAAAGAACAGGACAAGAAGACAAATCGCTATCCTACAAGGCTCCCCGTCCCTGGCTTCTGGCACCTGTCATCGTTGGTGCTCTCCAGGAGGGATGGAAGGAGGATGGACTCCTTCTAGTTGGGGCGTTCAAAGGAGATGCTTTTTATTATTACTTATTTGCAACACTAACCTCCACAAAAAGTTGCTAAGAAAGGCCTTCACTCAGAAGCCATTTCAAGGGATTGGGTTTTAGACAAAGATTGGAAGGAAAGGTGTTCCACATAAAGAGAATAGAGAGAACAGAATGTCCACGTGGGGACGTGGGCCAGCATGCAGCATTTAGTGGGAAGCACGAAGGGGAGAAATCCACGATGAGCCCGAGAATGCGGTTGAGGCCCGGTAGGGGCCTCCGGTGCTAAGCAGAGGGGTTGGTACCCATACTTTCTGTGTCAAGCGGTTGCACTGTTGTCCTGTGTCTCCCAAGCCACCAGGAGCCATGGTTACAAATGTGGCTTTCCATCCACCTGCATGGGGAGGTGGCATGATCGGGGCTGGGGAATGGGCCGCAGGTCTCCATGTAGGGGAGAGGCCACACAGTCTGAACTTCTCTGCTGCCTGAGCTTTGGGTTCTGTTTTTTAAAACAAAATATATCAGTCACCTTTTATTCCCTGCACCGTATGAAAAAATTGTTGCCTAGGTTTCTTTTGTTCTTCCGATGTGCCAATCACTAGGCCGAGGGACTTACGTGCCTCACTGCATTTAATGTTCATAGCACTACAGAAAGCAGAGGCTCTAAGCATTCCCAGCTTACAGATGGGGAAACTGAGGTGGAGAGAGGTTAAGTAACTTGCTCAAGGTCATACAGTGGTGTAGACAGGGTTTGAATTCAAATCTATCTGACATCAGTCTGTGCTCTTAACCATGACTCAGGTTGCTTCCTCAAATGAAATCATTACACTGAATCTTCTTGACATTTCTAGTCTTGAGTTCTTATTCAATTCTAACCAGGTTCTGAGCAAATACAATCTGCCATCTGCGTGTCCTAGTTCTTTCTTCCAAAAATGGGCTTTTAATCAGAGCTGTGAGAAGATCCCTGTGTAGTGTACCCTTAGAGGTAAATCTAAGTGTGAAACACAGTGTGGAGAGGCTGTGTGTCAGGCTTATGAACTTGGAAGGGTGTGGAAGGGTAGTTGCTGGAAATTCCCCCAGCGGATGCACAGCGGGATCCAGGAGCTGTGTGACTGTCCAGGTGGGTGCCTTCCTCCTCACTGAACCTCACATCCAGGAGCGAAACATGTGACCCCTCTCATTGGGTTAGCTTTGTGCTCCCCCTTTTGGGACACAGAATGGCAGCGGAAGTCTGCTGCCCGGGAAATGCACCTCTTGTCATCTTTATGGGCACGCCAGACCATAAAACCCGGAGAGATATGACTGGAATAACCACATTATCTCTTTCAAGGCAAAAAAAAGAGGAGAGTGAACATGGAGATTGATGTACAAAAGCTGGGATCTAAAAAAAAAAAAATCTACATAAATTTGCATTTGCATGGGAGCGTGGTTATAAAATGCGGGCTTCATTAAGGAGAGAGGCTGGTGAGGCACTTTAGCAGGGCCTGACACACGTGATTTCTGATCGTCTGGCTCCCTGTCTCTTTCAAGTCAAATCCTGCATATGGAATATTTGCCTCGTCTCAATAACCTAACAAAATACCTAAAATGAAAGCTGCTGAAATCTATAAAATGTAAATATTATAATATGGTATAATTAACAGGGATTAAAGATGTATATTCACATGCACAATTTCCGGGGCACTTAGAAACAAAGGTGTCCCGGCGATATGTTTTGGAAAAGTGACTGAAAGCAGGTATCCTGGTAAAGAACTAATTGTAACTCACTGATCCCAAAGGGAAAAGGAACAAAGAATAATCAGGAGTGTCCTAAAAGAACTTCTTAATAGAAAGAGGGAGGGAGCAGTTGTGCTCTTTCTCTCCCAACCCATGACTAAATAAACAGAATGGGAAAATGACCTTGAACAACAGTGCGGGGGATGTCGGTTAAAAGGGTGACAAGAGGATTGTTCTGTCCAGGTTGTGATCTGTTCCGTGGAAAATGGAGGAAAAGAGAGTAGGGTGGCTTGGGACTCTTTCGGTAGAAGAGATAAGGAAGAAAAATCCTGTTCCGTCTTGCTAAAGATGTTCGGAAACAAGACTGCCTTGTGGGACAGGCACTGAAGTTAAAATGAGAGCGCTGACATTTCAGACTCAGGTTTCAATCGTTAGCTGTGTGACCTTGGTTAAGTTACATCACTGCTCTGGATTTCATCTTCCTCATCAGTAGAAGTGCAGTGTGGAACCAGAAAGTATGAAAGGTTCTTTCCAGTTCTAATAATGTTTGGCTTGAGGTTCCTATGGCAAAGGGACCGTGTCTGGGACGGTCCTAACGTAGGCCTACTTTCCTGGCGTCATTATTAAGAGTGCCACAGTTTCACTCTCCAAATGTCCTGGTTTGGACCATAAATTATATAGTCACCCACCTAAAGCGGTTAATAACAATTTTCACTTGATATCAGCTTAGACTGTGTCTCACAATACTGATATGAACCAAAAACGAGACAAATATTTGGCCAAACGATACTAACAGTAATAATAATAGTTCTCATTTATTGAGTTGACGGCATGACTGACCTTCTTGCCTAGGGCTTATCAAGCATTAGCTAATGTAGTTCTCATTACAACTCTAGCAGTTAGATGCTACTCACTTTCCTTTTACATTTGGGAACACTCAGGCATCAGAGGTTCAGAAAACTTGCCCAAGCCAGGATTTGAACTTAGGCCTCTCTGACTCCCTCCCAGGAACCTGCACGTAAGCTCTCAGCCATGCTCTTGCAATATAATGCATTTTACTAATATCCACAGTATCCAGCTCTGCAAGTGCCTTGACTAGTTTTAGCAGCCAATCTTCTTGGCTGTAAGAGGAAAGCCTTTGCAAGTTCTAAGCCATCCCATATGACATTTAGACTTACAGATGAACATCTTCCAAAGTCACAACGATTTCATATGAACAACAAGTTTTTGCTTTCCACCAAAGACACTCAGACCCCCTGGGTCATTGTGAAAGAGCCTTTGGAGCGCTACACTTTTTGGTATTGACCAAATAAGGCCTGCCCAGAGATTATTGGGAAATTGTGATGTTGATTAAACCATGATGTTCCTGTTACCCAGCAAGGCGAACGGTTGAGTGATAAAACAGCCCGGTGTTCTAAAATCATTTTCAAAGCAAGAGGATTTGAACAAAATAAATTATTTGAATGCAGGACATAAACAACCAAACAGCCTTGTAAACGAGACCAGTAATGAGGCATCTGGGACACCAGTTCTGCTCCTGATGACTTTCGGGCGAGCCCTGATGCCTTTCAGATTTTCAAAGAAAAATAAACTGGTGACAAAAGAACAGCAGCTGTGGGCACAATAAGGAAATTAGTTGGAGCAGCTTTGTAATTAAGCACTGAAAATGGATCAGGATGATCCCTCCCTGCGTACAAGTACCTTTTGCTTTTTGCCTCTTTTCAAATCCCGTTTTTTAAAAATAAACGCACACTTAAGCTCCAGTCATGCATGTCCCAACCTGGGATGTTAGCTAAAGATATTACTTTTTTTTGGGAAAAACAAGAAATTAGCTCATAAGAAGCACAGAACCCCATGAAGTAAAATAACATTGACTTTGGGTTCCCGTTTTGTTTTTCTTTTTGTCATTTTTTAACTTCAGAAAGACAGAAGAGTTGTCTCTGCTCAAAAGATTGTATATTTATGTATAATAAAGGAAGGGTGAAGGATCCTGGGACATTGTGAGGACAATTAGTTTTCATTTCCCGATACAAGATGAAGATGAAAATTTTACGATCTTGTCTTTCCATCATTTAACAGTGGCATCACAGACAAAGTTTAGCCTCTGCAGATATTGTTATCCACTGAAGGTCTTAAAAAAATACAGCAGTATTTTCGCATGGGATGAACTTGAGTGTTAAATATATCGATTGTGCTTTCTAGGCTAGAGATGTGCCCCCCACCCCCACAAACCCCTGTGAGATTTACCCTTGTGGGTGTCATGGCTGACATTCCCCAGCAGCTAGTAAAGGGGGACAGACCTAGACCCTTCTTGAACTGGAAATTAGTGTGTTTCTCAGAGGAGTCGATACCTACTTCCTGGTCCACCCTGGAGAGGCCGCCGTTCCTCCTGCCTCCTGGATCCCATCCCCTCTGCCTGTAAATCACTCTGAGCCCAGAGAAACATAGGAGGGGGGGCGGGTCAGACCCAGGTGTCCTGAATCATTAAGCACACTGGTCCTCCAGGGGCCGGTCAGCCTCTCTGAGCTTTGACAGCAGTGAAATGTGACAAGAAAGTAAATATCCTAGTGCCCCACTTATCCAGAGGTCAGGCGTCCCCCAACCTCTGCCTTCTGGAACTCAGTTGAGAAGCAGGAAGGAAGCAAAGCAGGCTTGCAGCCCCGGAAACACCAGTCACAAAGCAATGCACTTAACTATGTCTAATTGACTCTTAATTAACACACACTCCTAACAATCCCATTTATGTAGACTCCCAGCCCACAACAAATTAAAAGCAGAAAGGTAGAGGGGGGACGAGGAAGGAGGGAAGAGAGATTAGCAGTGATCACACTGAAGGCAGTAAGAAATGATGGCAAACAGCCTGACATCAAAGGAAGAGATAAAAACAAGCCCCTGAGAAACAGTCCCAGAATTAGCAAAATCAGCAACCCACAGCCATTTATTTCGGGTCAAACCGCACTGCACATCTGTTCCTGAACACCTTAGTTCCTGCTCTAAAAGCAGACAACCTGCCTGGAGGAGAGAGCCTGGTGCTGGGAGCTCGGGAACCTTGGCCAGGTCTCCACCTTCCACTCCTGCAGCCCCCAGAGCGCTCCGGGATCTCCCGGGGAGCTTGTTGTAAACTCAGAGCCTGGAGCCTGGGGGCCCTGGCTCTGGAGATTCGGATCCAAAACGTCCAGATCCTCGGGTCAGCATCCTGCATTTCCACGAGGCCTCTCCCACTGTGATGGTGACTCAGAATCACACTTTTAAAAACATTGCTAACTCCTTCACCAAATTGGGATAGGGCTTAGGCAAGTCAGTTACTGCTCTGGGTCTTGCTGCTTCCACAAAAGAAAAGATCTAGTCTATCATCTCTTAATTCCCTTACAGACCAACCAGCTAAGAGCATATACTAATTTTATGATGAACTCCTAGGCAGCTGCTGAACAGCCAACGATGTGTTCATGATGACCACAGACTGACTCTTTTTTTAAAAAAGAAGGCCTAGCAAGGCCTGTTCAAGCCGTGTCCCTAACCTTTCTGAATTGCAACACCCTGTCAGTAAAAATTTAGGGGGGTGCTCACTTTCAGTGGTTGTACATTTTAATTTATAATATACGCATGTGCTGCTAAACTAATATATTATTTATAGTAGAAAACATACACAAGATAACAAATCAGAAGTTCTAATGTTTTCTTCACATGTGTCACTTTAAAGGCCACTGAGATCAATTTTAGAACAAATTCTATTCAACATCCAGGAGAAGTGAGCTCTTTTGAGGGCACATTTTGCTTTATTTGTCATTGCTCTTAGGGCCCAGCACAATTCCTGGCTCATTGTTCAGGAATGGTTATGAATGAATGAATGAATGGAAGGAAGGAAGGAAGGAAGGAAGGTAGACAGATAGACTTGGAATTCGAAGTGGCTCAGCTTCAGTTACCAGGAGTCTCCGTCTACATGGCATGTCTTTTCCCTCCATGGTGGTCAACACTGTGACTGAATATGGAGAATAAAGAGTGAAGTTGAGAAGTATCATTCATATTTGAGGAAACTGCCTGTTAGAATTTAGGACGTATGATCAATATTTATGAAGCTCCGAAAGCCCTCTCTAGGGCAGAATGACTCACAGTTCATGAAAAGATAAAATCATTGTTGCTCTGTAATAGGTATGGATTAAATACCATATGTGTCCATGACAGGTTTCCTCTGTGTGTGTGTGTGTGTGTGTGTGTGTGTAAGACATTCTTTAGGGAGTAGTAGAGATTTCCTTTTCCAGGGATATGCTCTGTTGGATGCAATTTATCTAACTTGTTAATTAATTAATTAATTAGTTAATTTATGGTTTGGGGAAACCCAGTTATACTCTTTAAGCGAACTTTAAAAATTAATATATACTGGACTGTTTTTTCTTCAAAGACATTTTCAATCCCCTTGCTCACATAAAACATAGTTCGTGGCTTGTGCCACGTGAAGAGTCTCTCTGCAGAGCCCTCCACCTTCAGTATTCTGCTTGCCAAAGTGACCAAGGCTGAATTATCCTCATCTGCTCGTTGGTCATTGACATGGCAATCTCCTTAGTGGGTTATAAGGATCGCTGGAAACTGCTGGCTCTGTGAGAAAGAATTATCTCAGGAAGGAGAGAGTAGATCCGTCTTTGGAGAAATGGAAAAGGTGGTAGATTCCTAACTTCACTTAGTCCAGCCTTTTTCAAACGTTCTGGACTTAGGACCCCAAATTATTGATGACCTAAGAGAGCTGACATTTATAAATATTAGCTGTACTGGAAATTAAAATGGAGAAATCTTTGAAATACAAGAATACCCCATTCCATTCATTAGCTATCAGAGCAATGAAATCTTCATGTCCTATAGCTTCTAGAAAGAGACAGTGTAAACTCATGAGAGAATGAAAGTGAAAAAGGCAAATAACATTCCAGTATTATATGAAAATAATTTTAACAGGATGAACCCCCTGGAAGGATCTCAAGAAGCCCCAGAGGTCCCTGGACTACCATTTCTGAACCACTCAGTCAATTCCACAGGCAAAAGCCCGATCCGTGTCCACTCCTGGAAGAAGCTGTCAACCAAGATGTGAGAGTGACATCTGGCTGGTGAAGACGGAGAAATTTCATTTGGACGGAGGCTCTGTCGGTGACAGCTGGTGGCCCACCAAACTGTGACAAAGCACATACCTTGGTGTGCTGAATGTGAAGGATACGGTGTTTATAAAAATGACCTTTTCACCTCTGAAATATTTGGAACTGGTGACCTTCTCGTCTTGACATGATCCTTGACACAGTGACCCATGTTCCTATGAATTCTTTGCAATGGCCACTTCTGGAAATCATTGGCTCCTGGGTGTGGGTGAAGAATGCCAAGAGGTGGTTCACTTAGGGCTCAGTCCCTGAGTTTCTTAGCAATATTCTTCCGAACTGAGATCTTTCCATTGCGGCAGGAAGTTTCCGCTGTGTCAAAAACAGGGTGGGAGAAGTACTTATTCTCTTGGGCGAATACTTACCATCTCATTATTTTAAGTATATAAATACACAAATATCTGTTGAATGAATGAAATATGAAGCATGAAAGCAACTGGATGTATGAACCGTGGTCTTGAGAAGACAGAACTCTTCCTGGGGCAAAACGGAGGCAGAATCTTCTCTTTCTTCCAGTGAGAGAGGGGAGTAGGGTGAACTCACTCTGGATAGAGATAGGTTCGTCATTTGGACATGGGTCAGGGGACTGGAGGCAAAGTTGGTCATTCCAAGAGCAAGAAAGAAAGGGCACTAAAGGTACTAAAATAGAAAAAAGGTTCTTTTCTTCACAGTCTCTTTCTTAACTTGTCATGGTCTTTTTTATTTGCTGTCTGATGTCATTTTAAGTAAACAAAAATTAAAATTTTAAATTATTAGCATGAATTATACCATTTATCTTTATATCATGGAATGCCAATTTTAAATGGGGGATAGAAGAGCACTTAACTTGTCTGCAAAATCACTGAAATTATGCAATTTGTTTTTCATACTGCATACATGCATACGAATTTAATTCTTACCAGAACAGTGGAAACACTTCACAAAACTAACTCAATTGTTTTTATTTCACTTCTTGAAATGTGCACATTCTACCACACTCTGGAAGCAGATGGCTTCCATAACACCCTTACCTTATACTCTGTTTGAGTCTCGTTAAACACCAACACATGCTGGGCCCGCCAGAATGCTGGGCCCGTGAGGCATTGCCAAAAGCCATGTGGGAATAGGGAAGCAAGGAATGGGGGACACCCATATTGTGCATGCCTCCTCTGCTCACATGCATGCTCCCTTGTCCCATGGGACCACACAAGTTCAAGGATAAAAATTTTAAGAATTTCAAGATGGTGACATCTGTGATTTAACCAAGCCAGGGACCCTTCTGAGCAGGTGCCCTGCTTGACGACACAGGACACTCACCCGCAGAGCTGACCTGACTTGGGGTGATGCTCCTGTGCTGAGAATGGGTGCTCACTCTGGCCGGTGGCCTGCTCTTGGCCTTTTGGAACTGCTGGTGTGTTTTTGGAATGCACAAAACATATCAGCAGAACATTGGATGTGTATAATGTATAAACCTATACATCTGTATTGGTGTTTGTGCTCAAAAATGGTTTACTGAGAGGAATACCTGAAAAACCAGGCAAAGGGCACCGTCCCAGAAGACAGCATAAGGAATGAGTCAAGGAGGAGAGTCTAGGGGCTGAGGAGATCCCATTGTTTATTTAGCAATGGCTTCCTGACGGGGGTCAGTCCACATCCCCACCCCACCTTCCCCTGATCAGGCCCAGGTGAGCTCTAGCCAGGTAGGTGGGACCTGAGTTGGTGTGAGCCCCTTGACCAATAAGGGGAGAATCTAAGTTGTGTCCATGGAAGGGAGCTGAGGATGAAGCCAGGGGCATCACTGGCTCCTGTCAGATGTCCACAAACAAGAGAGAGACTGAAAACGTGAGTCAAAATGAGAGAAGCCAAATCAAAACAAGAGTTACATGCCATTGAATTTACTATGAGGTAGGTCTTCTTCTTCCCATTTTACAGATGAGGAAATGGACAGCCAGAGAGTGGAGTGACCTGCTGAGGGTCACAGAGCCAGCTGTGGCCAGGTACGTCTATCACCCTGCTCACCTGTAGGTTGCAGCAGGTTGAGCAGAAATACCCCCATGAGGCAGGAACTAATACTGCTATCACCCGCATTTTACAGATGAGGAACCCAAAGTTCAGAAGAAGGTGGTGGTGATGAGAGCTTCTTCTGGACAGACAGTTGGTCATGTGGGCCATGGTTGGGGTAGCTGGGGTCAACGTCTGGAAGCCAGTGGCCACGGTTGCCATGACAGCCAGCATTCTGTTCTGAGTGAGTGCAATTGTTTAAAGTGTTGGAGGATTCTAAGGGATCAAACAGTAATCCCTGGTTTTAGAAATGGGTGGACATACTCTTCAGCTGCCGGACTAGAAATTATAAATTCAATTTACTTTACCTTTCAAAGCAAGTTCAAGGGCATTAAGAATCACTTTACAATGATCTCTTTGGTATTTTCAACATCCCTAAAAGGTAACAAAGCTGCTTCATCTCGTATTTCTATTTGCAGAGCTGAGGAGCAGGGACAAGGCCATCCCACCAGGACTGAGGGAGATGCTGTCCGATTCCAAATCCCCACACCGGCTCTGACACGAGGCTGCATATAAGGCAGCTTCTCACTGTCCTTCCATTTCTTGTTTTACCTCATTTGGTTAAACCACACAAGCTCAGTGCTCGGAACTTCCGTTGTCTTATCTTGAACATCATGTACTGTTCCAGCCCAGCCAGCCACCCAGGAAGGAAGCGTTCTGTTCCCATCAGACAGAGGGCCTGGCCGGCAACATGGCCACGCTGTTGAAAAGCTCTGTAAGTAACATTATCTCTATGGCCTTGCAAAGATCTATCAGGACTGGAGAGTGCACAGTGGTAGAGTTTAATAGTTATCTCTGGTGTGCTTATCTCACAATCAAATATGAAAAGGAAAACCAGAGGCAAGAGAGGGAGGGTGAGGGTGAAGGGGGGTGGGGGAGGGAGAGAGGACTCAAGCTTGAGCCTCTTTTCTAATCCATTTTGAGTTTTCCTGAACCCAGTCCTAACTGAACAAATCAGTGTATCAGGCCTCGATCTTTGTCATACTTATTGGGAACCTAAACTGTGCTAATGCTTTATTGTAGTCAACTCGTGGTTCAAATTGCTATTATATGCTTGTCATTCTTAGTATTACTTGAAATATGTTTTTATTATTCTCTCTCTTTTCTTTTTTAACTTTGATAATTTGATTAAGTATTTCATTAAATATGTAGATGTTGCAGTAAGTGCCTTCTTTTGGGCTGGGGAAAAAAAAGGAAATTTGCCTGGCAAGTTCTCAATCTTGTGTTTTTATTTTCCCAAGGCTTCTGGTTTCTCAGAACCTATGCTTTAAACAAGCTGTTTCCTTTTGATTTACACTGCAGAGAATTTTGAGAAGTTCTAAATTAATGGGTAAAAAAAAAAATTTCAAGTGGTGCAAAAATATTAAAAAATGTGCTGTGGAAAAATGCCTGGATCTATTTTACTGAAAAAGTTATGCCAGGAACTAAACTGTGAATTGGGTAGAAAAGACTCCATGCACATTTCTTTCTGCTGTAGGAAATTTTAAAGTACCCATTGAATTCTAGACGGTGAGGGTCACGGGAAGCTCATGGATGATCTGGAACAGCGTGTGTGCCTACTTCTCCCTGGCAGGTGCTTTTCACAGGTATAAAGCAGCACGTTTCAAGTAATAGTTTTACTCAGAACACTTGATTCTGGGCAACTGGAAAGCTGTCTGGTTTAGCTCTTCCTCATCCTGTTCGGCTTGAATCCTCTCCCCAAACTAGAGATGGGTTTATTTCTTCTGTTGACATCCAGCACGTGCTTGCTTGGAATTCCTCTGTCCTCTTCTCCCTTGCTCTAGTATCGGATCTTCCTAGTCTCCCGTGGACAGTCTCTGAGAGTGGGAACTAATGTTCCGGCAATAATAGTAGCTGGTGCTTCCCGAAGGTTTGCCCTGAGCTTTTCTATTTATCTTGATCTAAGCTCTTTAGATGTACTATAGCATTTCACCTCCACCATGACCTTGTGAGGTAGTTCTGTGAATCCCCTCGTTTTAAAGTTGAGAAAACTGAGACAGAGAAGTTAAGTGACTTGTAAAAGGTATGGCAGGATTTCAGCCCAGGAAGGCTGCTTCCACAGCATGTGCTCATAACCAAATATGATATCCCCCACCCTGGGTCCCTGGCACAAACAGGGAAAAGGAGTATAATTGTTGAAGGGGGTGAGTCATGAAGGAGGGCACGAGGGAGGCTTGTGGGTTGGAAGTGATCTGTTTCTTGATCCAGATGCTGAATTTGTAGAACTGAATATTTATGCATTTTCATGTGTGTGTGTTAGACTTTCCTTATATTAAAATAGAAAAGAGGAAATGGGCAAAAATAAAGAATTAAGGTACATGTATATCACCAGTGGCAGATTGAATGCGGGTCTTGCCACTAGGTAGCTTTGGGGTAATGACTTGATCTCTGTCCAAGTCTCAATTTACTCATCTGCAACAGTGGGGAGAAATTGTTCCAACTTCACAAGATAGGAATAAATGGTCTACTTCCCATATAGATTCAGAAGTGAAGATAATCTCTTCTTCGATGCCATGATAATAGGGCATCCCAACTGGCTCAGGGAAGGGAGAATTCAGCTTCGTAGCTAGTAACCAGGATCCTTCTTCCTAAATAAATAAAGTGTAGGTATTCAAAAGCCATTTTGTTGGCCAGATCAAGGTGGGTTCCTCCTCCAGGTAAAGAGCTCTTCCTTCCACAACAAATTGTACGACCAGATCCAAGGTTAACCAACCTGATGCTAATAAATCCACTGGCTTCCCCCTTGAGGAGGTGCAGACATTGGAGAGAGTACATTTTTCCCGTCTCTGGTGTAAATCTTTGTGTTCCAGAAGTAAAAAGCTGAAACGAAAATGAAGGGATCTATGTTATTTCCTCGCATTTATGACAAAGGCAGAATTCCAAGGAGAAGCAGGAGAAGAAAGAACAAAGTTAAATTTCTTGGACGATGTGACTGATCCTGTGTCTGCCCGTTGGCTTGATGTGTTTGCAAACCTGTAAGGCCGGAAATCTCCGTTCCTGGCTCTCGTACCCTGTCACACGGAGCTAGCCCACGGGCATGTATGCACGATGCCCACCACGGGGACCCTCCGCGTGCCCTTCCACGCCTGCTGGCCCGCCCGTCTTCACAAAGGCCTGCTCTGATTTCACCAATGGTCCGCTCTGCCGGCCACAGTTCTGTCAGAGCAGACAAATTAAACATGTCAAGTGACATATGGAAGAAAAGGGTTTCTGATTTACTGTGGAACTGTTTACGGAGAAGAGTTCTTTCTCTTGGCCTGGTACCTGCTCTCAAGGCTTGATCACATTTCAAGGCATTGCTGCCATTTACTCCCGAAGTCGAGGATGGTTGCGGCCACGTGGCCGTCTGTGTGCTAGCCATCCGAATATGGTTGGAAAGCCGCAGCGAGGCTGTTGATGGCACAGGGCAAATGAAGGGAAACTTAAATCTCCCTCCAGCCCTCCCTCGCGTCCTTACTTCGTGATCGGAAGCATCAGGATGGCTGAGTCCCTGGGGGAAAGGACCAAGGGTCACATCTCAATGAAAAAAAAAAAAAAAGACATCTTTAGTTTAGCGTGGACGAGTCTGAAAACGTCGTACTGTTTGTTGGGACGTGCGTATAGAAAGCTCTATTTCCTCCCCCTAGTTCTGCTTGCATATAGGACGCCGCCGTGTCTGTTTCTGGGGGTGCAGTCCTTTATAAGAAAGAAAACCCTAGCGGTATGGGAAGGTCAGATCGGGGGTGATCGGTCTCCCTCTAGCTTTTCAGATGTCACAGCCAGATGAAGGATAATTTAAGCAGCCCAGCGCCGGTTGATGGGTCTTGCAGAGCTGCCTGTCTGGTGGACCCGGCGGAAAGCTTAGCCTCGGCCAGGTAATTTACGACGGAAGACAAGCGCAGCTCCCTGCAGGCGGCAGCAGCATCGAGGTCCTCTGAAGAAGCCCTGCTTTACTGGAGAGAGCTGTAAGGCTGAGGACAGGAGAACTTATGGCCTTCCAGTGGCTTTCCCCCTTTCTCCTCTTCCTTGTTGTGATTGTTATTTATTATTTGTGGGCAGGGATGAGAGGGTTCACTTTGCCAACTTTTGAACCCTCTCTAAATTCATGGCTTTGAGTTTTGAACCGTCCCTGAACCTTCCTGCGTTTGAGTTTCTATTCTTCTAGCATTCTGCAGCTTCCCGTGGTGGACGGAGAAAAGACTCTAGGTTTCTTTTAAAAGGTGGAAATAATTCCTGAAACATCAAATAGCTCTTTTTAAAAAGGCAGCCTGGTTTGATGAGTCAAGTGTAAATGAATTGAAAACATATGCTCCAGATGGCCCCCAGTTTCTGCAGCAAGTTCAGGGCTGACTTACTAATAGGGCTTCGTTGGATTCAGAGCTGAGATGAAATAATGGGCAGGGGATGAGCCTGACACATTAGTTCTCTTGGTTCCTACTGCTTTGTTCCTTATTTAATATAAAATGGGCTTTGGTTGAGCTCTGAAAGCTGGAGAGAAGAGGAGGAGACATTTATAAGCAGTCTTTTGCCAAGTAAGAAATCTGTATTAGGAAATAGAGCATTCTGGCGAAGGATTTAAATTCTTGGTTTAATGGCTGTAACATTAGGAGGCAGAGAGAACTTTGAAATCTGGGCTGTCTAATTCTCCACTCGGTTGAAGCCCTTCTCGTCACCTTCATGCCCGCGGCTAATCTGGCGCTTCCCTGCCACCCTTCAAGTCCTGTCCTTAAGAACCCTGAGAGGTTATTTGGGTCTAGGACCTTCTACAGCCAACTGCCTTAGATACGTCCGTTTGAGAGTGTGCCCTGCAGATGCAGGCAGCCTGGGATCATGGAGAGGACAGCCGAGGAGATTCTGGGCTTCCCGTGGTCCCCCGGCCCCGGGACCAGAGGGGCAGCAGAGCAGACGACTGGGGATCGGGGCACGGGCGCAACAACACTCATCTGATGCCTACGGATGGCACCCTGGGACGTGTGTTCTGGACAGAGTGGCCCCGAAGCCCCAAACCAGACAGAGCCACGCAAGGAACGTTCACTTCTGCTGCTCACATCCTCCACACGTGTCTGGGAACCCCCTTGCTGGGTTCCGTGGGTCTGCCGCCTTTCCCCACCTGACAAAGAGGGGCTTGCCTTTTGTCACCCACCTTGCGGCGCAGCTGTGGGGCGAATGAGAAGCCCCACCGAGAGCTTACGGATCCCTGGTTGCAAGTCAAGCGCCCCTCTGACATCCCAGGCTCTGGTGAAACGTGTTTTTAGCGTTAGAGCTCAGGGGACAAGTAGGTACGTTTTGCCTGCAGTGAGCAAGCGGCTCAAAACATGCTTTCTACTTCTTTGGGGGGAGGACAACACAGTTGTTACGAGTTACTTTGTGATGACAGAATGTGCTGAAAAGGAACTGCCAAGAAAACCCGTTGGCCCAGCCCAGGCCCTGGGGTCCCGTGGCCAGCTGGGATTATCTAAAGTGGGCGTCCTTAGAGAAAGCAGGAATTCTCTTCCACCACAGGCTGTTGAAACCTCCCCATTCAACTGTTTTAAAAGCTGCAGAGAATTAAAAATAGAAGCTTTTTGGAGGGAGGAGAGGGTCCTTTGGGGGCACTTTGTTTGCTTTGGTTTCTATCTCCCTCCCTGGAATGCGGTGAAAACCTGGAGAAGCCAGCACTCAGAGAAGGCCTTGCAGAGAAACGAAACCCCCTCACGCCAGAATGAAGGGTGAGGAGCCCTTTCTGGGTTCTGGTTTTATAATCAATTCTGTTTATAGTAGGAAAGCAATAGCCCCCTTCTTGAATTCAGCACATGTCGTCTCTTCTGAACGCTGCCCCTCCTTATTCAAACATTATAGGGCCTAGAGCTTCAATAGGTTACTATTAAGCAGCTAATGTTAAATACAGACGAACACTGCCAGTTGAATGGGATGACTGTCACCCCGGTGGTAAAAGTGCCATTCATGCGAGGGAGGTGACGATTGCAAATGGCAGCCACCAGAGACAAAATGGTTGATTGGACGGGTGGGGGGCAGAATGACTTGCAGGCTCTTCTGAAAGTTCAAGAGAAGGTAGGGGCTGGGGTGGGGGTGGGGACTGAAAGGCAATCTGTAGGCCACTGGGCACTGAGTCTAGTCCCTCGGGTCCTAAGAAAATGGGGAAGGGGGAAATGTCTTGGGTCTCAGGGCAGGCTTTGGCTTTTCTCTCTCTCATTGTTGCTCCCTCCCTCTGTCTCTGGCTGTCTCTCTATCTCTCTCTCCCTCTCTCTCTCTCTCTCTCTCTCTCTCACATACACACACACACATACAGAGCCCCATGGCTTATTCTCCTGGCTCAGATTATATAAAACACCAGACTATACTAGTAAAGGAAGAATTCCAAGTGTTACTTCAGAACTATCTGAAATAAAGTTTTTTATGAGGGATCCCAGTGGGTTGTCTGACCCTGGGACTTTCATTCTTTTCTCAGAAATCCCTGTGGGGAGAAGTCTCAATAAAAAGCAGTAAATAAATATAGGGATTTTGAACATGTCGGTTTAAAGAGGGACGTTCCCCACACCATCCCTGCTGTGGCTCCACAGAGAGCCAGGGGCCCCCCTCTATCTCCTTCTTGCTCCTACCCAACCTGGCACGATGCCGTCCTGCGGCAGCCTCCAGGAGGCCGTGGAGAGGGGCCTCTCCTGCTTCGGGAGGCAGAACTCTGAATGGGATCGATTTGTGCCCAGCGGAGGTCTATACAACAGACAAGATGCTGAGGTGGCTACACCTTAGGGCTTAGTTAACATCCCTCCTCTCTACCTCACAAGGGTGATAAGAAAATAAAACAGTTAATTTCTTTGACGGGCACTCTCACACTCAGGTGACAGGCAAAGCGATATTATGTTTATTATTGTGGTTATCGCTGTGTCCCTGTGTGCTCATCGCTCTCTGTCTCACGTCACAGGGGTGAGCACTGTCTCCCCCAGAAAAAACAACAGTACAAGCTGCTAATGAGAAAATTCACGGGGCTACACTAGACAACCACTTCAAATGATCATTTCCCCTAGCACTGATCGTGCTTCATTCCAAAATGAGGAAATCCGAGAACCCGGCTACCTTAAAGATAATGGTGTGGGGCTAGCAAGGGCTGAGATAGACCTAAACGTTTTAATTAACATTTTGAAAAATGCAAAACTTCGCTCATGCATGTTTGATTTATACAGACCTGTGCTGTCTGGTTGGCCACTGGCCACACGTGGCTAGTAAAGCCTCTGAAATGTGACTACTTTGAATTAAGATGTGCTGTGAGTGTAAAATACACCCGGGCTTTTGAAAGTTTGTCACTATAAGGAAAAGAAAAAAAGAAGATAAAGTACCTTATTAATTCTTTTATATGTTACATGTTGAAATGATATAATTGCATACATTTATTAAACGTTTTACTAAAATTAATTGTAACTGGCTCTTTTTCTTTTTTAAATACGGCGTAGGGTGGCCCTCCCCTGAAGGGGCTACCAGCAAATAGAAGATGACATACACGGCTGCGTTGGTGGCTTGCGTTGTGTTTCTGTCGGGCAGCCCTGGTATGGACTTTATCAATAGACAGTGGGGGGATTGCTGTCTGGAACTCAGTATTTCTTACCCAATTCACAGTACCAGGACTATGACTGACCTGGACAGACTCTGATGTTACACACAGTGTCAGGAAAAATCGTCAAATACTTTGTGGCAGATGGAAGAGAAGTTGCTGCGTGTCCTTTCTGATGCATCTGTGCATTGATCTCCACTTTTCATTGTTTTCCAGCTTTTTTTTTTTTTTAATAATTCTACGAGTTGTAGAAAACTGGTGATAATGAAAATGAGTCTTCTCTATAGAAATGCAAATTACTCGTGCCTGGTAGAATGTAGTTGGTCATTGCTCTCTGTATGGATAGACCCTTTTGCCGTTCTATGTACATTTATCTCGGCATACCTTATTGCCCATATATGTGTGATTCCTTGAATTTTGACCCGATGGCAACATCTTACTTGTTCCCTCATTAACTAATGAGTTAAAAAAAAAAATCTTTGACACAAGTTCTTTTTATATTTGTAGGAGAGTCATGATTTTATCTTCTTAGACAATCCTAGAGAGTTTAAGAGTTCATAGTCATCAAAATTAACCATTGTGTCTCTCCCTCCTCCCTTTCCCCCCAGCCACTCCTAGGCCCGCATGGTGGGAGTACTGAAACCCTGAGATGGTTTGGAGAATGAGTTTTTCTATAGAAATTGTTTCACCTGACAACCACGTGAACACTACTCGTACATAGAGCAAGCTAAATTGTGGGTTACTCTGAATTTTGTGAGCCAGCCAGGGAATCCTACCACCCAGTGGAATATTCGATTCTAAGAGATAATGTGCTGAGTTCCAAATAATGAAAGAGAAACTTAGCATACAACGCACCGGTAAGGTGTCCATGGTGGATATTGATCAAGCACCCAGTGCATAAAATCCCTGAATTTAATGGCAAACATATATAAAAGAAAGTGGGTTGTTATGGGGCTTTGTCCTCCCCACCTCTTTTTGTTTGTTTGTTTTGCTTTAAAAAACCAGCCTCATTCTTATTTTACCTTGTTGTCATTTTATCAATAAGAACTGGTTTCCTTCAAAGCAAGGCATGACAAGATGACCCAGGCACATCTGTATTTATTTCACACGCCCGTTTATTTCTGTGAATAGAATTGACCTTAAAAACATGAGCAAACTAAAAATATAAAGTAGGTGATTTCACACACTCCATTCTACGAAATTTGGAAATACTACACTTAGAATGTGTATTGTTTCTTTTCCTTGCTTTTTTTTTTAAGAAGTTGGCTTTTATTAGCAGAAAGATCATTAAATTTTGTGAGTATTGGCCTCCAGCATTTAAGTTTTTACAGAACACATCAACGTTTACTGGTCTTTCACCAGCGGAGACGCATGATTTTTATGTATGTGTAATTCTGAAAAGGAAACATTCCCTCCACAAACACAGAACAGCCCACTTATAAAATTTATGTTTGTGGGTTCTTTTCTTATATAAAGCAGCCACCTTGGAGACTTCATTTAAAGTACAATTAAACAATATTCTCGCCTATATAATCTGCCCAAATGTAATTATTTTCTTTTTTGGTTCTTCGGTAAATAACACAGGAGGCTTTGTGGCATGAGGAAATCCCTTGACCTAGGTATTTTCAATATCATAATTTACTTGGTGAAAATGAAAACCAACATATGCCTTTTTATAATTTTTGGTTGTTTGAAATTAATTCTCGACGTTTAAATTGGCTGTGAGATGCTTTTGTTTTTTTACACTAAGAAATACTTTTTAAAATTGTTAACAAAGAGGAGTATGGATTTATGCAACTATTCACTCCAGAATAAGATAACATCTTTCAAAAAGTTTATTTATTTAAGTGAAAACCTTTGATCAAATTTAAAAGATCTTTCTGGGCTTTTGACGTATGTTATAAAAGAGTTTTGCTATATCTTAATTCTCAATAAAATGGGGAAGAAATGCTGGCATATTACATCTCCTTTCATTATTCAAAAATAATAGAACACTATACTTTAAAAATAAAACCCAGGTTTCATTTGCATGGAAAATTTGTTTCTTATGGAAGAGATTTAGCCCGGAATCATTTGCTACAGAAAGGAATTATTTTATGCTTTAGTTTCGTTCTTTATCTGGGATTTCTCTAACTGGTATTGTTCTCCCAAGCTGATTTTACCTGTTTTTTCTCTCTGAAAGAGTTTGTTACATTGGTGACCGACAGTGAAATAAACGGATGGATACAAAGACATAGATCCTTTCTGGAAAGCAAAGAATTGGGGAATCATTTCCAGAAAATAGATTTCTTTTGTATTAAACTGATAACATTTAAAAGGTAATAGAGGGTGATGTCTTTGTTGTCTGCTGTGTATTTGGGGCTAAAAAAGCTTTGGAAACAAAAAGTTACTATTTATCACATACAACCATACTAATTATCAATACTATCGCTCGCATAAAGAATATCAGACTCTTTATGACATATGGCTTTTTTTGTCAGGAGATTCTCC
This sequence comes from Leptonychotes weddellii, assembly GCF_054177405.1. Lineage (NCBI taxonomy): Eukaryota > Metazoa > Chordata > Mammalia > Carnivora > Phocidae > Leptonychotes > Leptonychotes weddellii. Next base: position 45,397,260 of record NC_138380.1, read on the forward strand.
ATTGTTAACATGTCCATAATTCATGTGAAAAGTAGCTAAGAAGGGAGTAAATTCAGGAGATAGAGAAGTACTTCGGGTATTTGTCATAGGAAATCCAGGCAATCCATGAAATGCCTGTAATTGTTGGGCAAAGTTTTGTATTTGTTTTTATCTTAGACAAGGGATCTTTCTTAACATTTCAAAAGTATCCCTGACTATCCCCCTTCGGAAAAGCTTCAGAATGCTTTGCTAGCAGGATTGCAAAAGCAACTGCTTGTCTCTATAACATCCAGATGAAAATGAAAGATTTTAAGAGCATCTTGTTACTTTATCCATATGACGCCCAACTCAATCCAGAGACTGTACTTTTCATATGGATTTTTGGCAGTGTGTAACCTTAAAAAGATATAGTTCTTTAAATAACGTGCCACCTCAGACTCCTTTTGTCCAAACTCAGGGCCCCTTTCTGTTGAGCATCATACTGCTTGTCTCCTGTCCCATCTTTCCCAGCTTCTCCCTGTGAATTAACCAAAGAAAACCTCAGGATACTGCCGACCGACAGAGGCGTGGGTAATTTGGACCCCATGGGTAGAAATGCAGTACTGTGATCCATTTAAGCATGTGATCAATAGATGTTCCTACAATGGGTCTGTGTCAGGAATAAGTTATTAAACGAAGAGTGTGTTGTCGATAAGGGGTTTCATTAATTTAGAAATTCAGGACTCCAGTATTTTTTACAATAACATGAGTGAGAAAGTGATGAATCATTTGCAATCAACCGCGATGAAGACGATATTGCAAACTCTATTTTTGCTGGTACTATTCCAGAACTTTATCCACAATTGACTCCAATTTCTCATTCTTCAAAGTTTTCCCTATATCCTGAAAGAAAGGCATAGTTTAACCTGCAGGAGAGCAGGAGTTGAAGGAAATTGCAAAGCAACATCTGAATAATGAACATCTTGCCAGGAAAATGTGTCTGATCTCCAAGGAAAGGGTGTTGGAAGAGATGCGAGATGGCAGGGTTATTTTCTCTGACATGATTTGGAATTCTTTGACAGCACTATCTCCCCGTTTACGAAGCACAGAGAAGTATCTAGAGAAGCGAGGATGTCCTGGAGACATGATCGGAAGGAGAACTGCAGACAAGGAAATTGTTCAAACCAGCTCAGTGTTCATCTCGGTATTTTCAGAGTTTTTCTCTGCATCTCATGCTAATGACAAGCCTGTACCAAAGACAGACCTTTTCCAGATGCTTCGGTGAATTTACTGGGTTTTTTAATCCTCCTACAGATAATAATAAATAACTACAGTTTAAAAAGCATTTCATTTTCATAATAATCATTTAAAGTTGCCATCATCATCATAATAATTATTGTTATTATGCTGATTTTTATAAATAAGAATACTGAGGTTCAGACTTTTTTTAATCCTCCAAGTAATAGGTGGAGAGGCAGGGATTTTTAAATACAAATCATCAAACCTCAAATCCCCTGCTTTTATCCCTCCTTTTGGAATGACACTGGGGTAGAAAAAGATATTAATCTCTTAATAATTGCGTTTGCTTTTTTGAGTAAAAATTGGAAGAAATGTAATATGCCACTTAAAATACTTTTATGTTTATAGACTTATACAATATTCATACTGTTTTGCAATATTTAAGAGAGGAGGAAGTATAATTCTTCACCATAAAAATAAACTAATACCATCGGGCTAGGAGTTGCTAGCAACCAAAGCGTCCTGATTGCTTCCATACACTGTTGGGCGCATGGATGAAAGTTTGGCGACTGGAAGGAGTGAGACCAGCACAGCGTAGGTTTCTCTGTAAATCCCCACCATCCCTCCAGGGTGCACCAGGGCCCTTCCTCCTCCTCTCGATTTGTTCTCCTCCCCTGATGATTTGCTATTCCATCCAGAGCAAATCCAAAGAGAAAGTCAGGGTCTCCCCGCCATGCTGTGCACTTGGCTTCAGACGGCCTCACCAGATTACCTTTCAGCTGAATTCAAAGACGAAAATCGGAAAACCAAACCAAAACAAACCTTTACAGCCGTCTTTATCTCAAGGACTGGGCTCCCTTACCAACACAGAACGGCTTCTCCCTGCTATGGGGTTGTTCTTCAACAACAGATGGGTCTATAAGTGAAAAGAGACCTCTTCATTTGTTTGGTGGCGTGTGGACTTCTTCAAATGCACATGTGGTTCTGAGGGCTGTGGAGGGACCACACGACATTAATGCAATTTCCTCTTTGATGGGCCCCCTCTCTACCAGCCCTGATGTTCAGGCATCCACATTCAAGATGCAGGCCTCCATCAGATCAGCATGAGTGCCACGGAGCTTTGTGGAGCTTCGCCAAAGTAATAGGCCAGCATTTGGGAGAAGCTAGTGATGATGTGATTTCAATTTCATGCCATCTGTCCCCAGATTTCTTTCACTACAGGGCTGATCACTGGCTTTGAAGAACAGTCAGAATGCCAGGGCCCTGGAATGCTCTGTATGGAGCAGTTGAAAGGACAGGAGACCCTGTAAGCCCCATGGTGGGTCCTCGCCATAGGGAAGTGGACAGAGACTGCTGCTCCCATTAAGAGATGTACTTGAAAGTCCTAACGAAAGCAGTGTCAACCTTCAACAGCTGGCTGTGTGTCTGAGAGGCTGGGCAGGAGATGTCACGTTGCTTCCTAGGTGAGAGACAGACCACAGGCCACCAAGGAAGAAGGGGTAAAAGACTGGCTGGCATTCTTCTCAGCAGGGAACATTCTTCCTTCTTGGGAGAATATAGTCTTACCACCTATTGTTGAAACGAAACTCCCTCCAACCCCTTTCTCCAGCAAGATCTCACCATTCCAATAAGAGCCGAAACTGGAAAACAAAAAACAAGGGGGGAAAATGGCTTTTTTTGGCCAGTGAGTCAGAGGTTTTTTTTTTTTTTTTTTTTTATGGTGGATTATTTCACACAAGCCCTTGAATGATTATTTTCTTTGCTCCCAGGCAATCCGGATTAATTGATACAATAAAGGTCTGGAAGCCCTAAAATGTTGGTTTAATTCCCAACTCTGACACAAAAGAAGCTAAACGACTTGCAGGAGAATATGTTGAAAAATCAACAACAATTTTCCTATCTGCATATAGTGTTGGAGTGCCCCTGGGACTCTGTGTGGCATTCAAAAAAATTGTGTTCCAAATGCTAATTATTCACCAGTTGGCATTCCAGATCGTGTCTCTTGACATCAGTAAGTTGATTGCTAACAGGATGATAATACTGGTTTAACTTTTTAAATGTGGGTTTCAAAAGTATAAGTTTTCAAAGTTGCCAGAGAAACAGAATATTGAATGGAGAAAAAAAACCGTAGGCAAGAATCAGGGTGTCAACTCGTTCGTTTTACAATGAGAAAACCAGGGCCCAGCGAGGTTAGCGACCTGGTCAAGGCCACAGAGAAGGTTAGCGACATGCCAGGACAAGAATGCTGGGCTTGACTTTGATCAGTACCACATTCTAGAAACCATTTGGCTTTTTATATGCCTGCTTTCTATGATGATTCCTGGAAAGGGATTTCTCCTGACATGGGTCTTTCACGGCTCTACGTGGGTGATTGGGGAGCAACTCGCAAGGGCACTTTTCGATAGAGCGGCTTCCCCGTCGTGTGCAACGCTCATTCTTCGATGACAGAATTACCAGTGTCTCCTATCAGTTGCTGAAGCCTTAGAAGGCATGAAAATAAACAAAGCCTGACAACTCCGTTCCCGTGTTATGACCTGTTCACCTCCCTGCCACTTCCAACTTCACTTCTCCCTGAGTAGCCTCCACGTTATTTAAGTCAGCAGGACTTTCAGAAATCAGGCAGTGTGCGCTGAGGCTGCCAGAAGGAAGGTCTGTGTGACCGGCATGTGTGGCTCTGAGTTCTTTAAACTCCAGGTTATGCCTGGCACGGAAGGAGTTGAGGCCAATCTGAGGGTGGCTTTTAGTCTCGAAATTTCCAGATTTTTTTTCTTTTTCTTAACCACTTCATGCCCTGGAATTACTAAGGTTCTCACTCTGATAAAAATTTCTTAAAGTACTCGGGAGCCTACTTTGTTCTGGAATGTTCCAAAAGGTGGCCTGAACAAAAGCATGGGTAACCCCTTAAATAAATGAAAAGTAAATCCAACTTAGAGTTTACTGTGGATGACACTAACAATCATTCAAATTCATTTTACGTTATTTTATGTTTTCCAAATTCATTTTAAAATGCCTGTTTGTACATGGACATTCACAGCGGCATTTTTCATAGTGGCCTAAACGTAGAAGCAACCCAAATAAATGTCTGCCAATTTATGACAGACATGTCATGAGGACTGGGTGAACAAAGATGCGGTGTATCTATATGATGGAGTATTTTTCAGCAATAAAGACAAAGTACTAATATATACTACAATATGGGTGAGCCTCAAAAAGGTATGCCAAGTGAGAGAAGCCAGACAGAAAAAAACAAAAAACAAAACCCCCCCCACATATTATATGGTTCCATTTATATGAAACATCCAGAAAAGGTGAATCTGTAGAAACAGAAAGTAGCTTAGTGATTGCTAAAGGCTGGAGGTGAGTATGAAGAATGACTGCAAATGGACACAAGGTTTCTTTTGAAGGATGACGGAAATGTTCTAAAATTAGGTTGTGGTGATGGGTACGCAGGTCTGTAAATTTGCTCATCATTGAGCTGTATACTCTGAATGAGGGAGTTCTAGGGTGTGGGAATTATACCTCACTAAAGCAGTGAAAACCAACAACCACACAGCAGATGCCCCAGCTCTTAGTACGGTGGACGTCTCTGGGGGTGGGGGCACGTTGGGAGAGACTGATTCAGCATTGGGGTTTCCCTCAGCCCCACGGCTCCTTATGGAGAGCCAGCGACCTTCAAGTCCTTCATGAACCCTTGACATGATGCAACAATTTATAAAATCAACTGTCTGCCCTTGTGAAGTGAAGTCTGACAAAAGTCTCAGTTCAGGGACACCTCCATTCAAAGGGAAAAAGCCCACGGCTGTGGCAACAATTTAGGTCTGCAATTAAGACACTTCAAGTGTTGGGGGCTGACAAGGAGTTAAAGTAAATGTTGATTCAGTTGTAAAGTTTTCAAAGATGTAGCCTTGCAAAAGGGTCTTGCACAACTGCAGGGTTTTGTTTATTTATGCATTGTTATTGTCTTTAAAATATTCTTTCTTTCCGCCCCCACCCCCCGCCAGAAAATTTCCAATCAGCACTGGGACCCTTAGCAGGGGAGACTAGAAGCGGGTCTGAATAATGCATTCAAGATAATTTCAAAAAATCACCCTTTAACGAGTACCATATTCCCTCCAATTTTCCCTTATATATGATTCACCATTTTGCAAATACTGATGTATAAAGAATGCATTGAATGTGGCAAAAGTTGAAGATAGCCCCTGTGGATAAGACCTAATGGACGCCATCCTGAAATAATACACACAGCTCAGCCTCCAGACATGTGTCTTCAATTTAAAATAATTCAGCAATCATGTTCAACCAGAACCTGATTACACAAAATGGGACTTTTTAACTCCCAGACTTGGATCAAATTTTGAGGCCACAAAAAAGGGGGGGGGTGGAGATAATACGTGCCATGTTTATATATTCCAGATACTGTGATTAAATGATCCACACTCAGATTTAACTGTTTCTTTGAGCTTATCAAGGTACCTACAACCATTTCCCACCTATAGATATTTGCCAAGCCTTTATGAGAACTTGTGTCAAAGTCCTGGGCCAAGATGCAAAGGGAAGAAAGCTGAAAATCAGTTGAGGTCTTCTGTCTGAATATTATGGTTTCCAAAGCTCTGTCATGTTCTCCACTTTCCTTGGAGACTCAGCAGGGAGGAACCAGGACTGGACAGAGTCGGCTTTTCCTGGCGTGACACTCTGGGTAGCCCGGCACATCGTGTCTGCTGTGGTCCCTGGAAGATGCTCTGCCCCCCCTTTGATCTGTTACCTCCTTGCCCACTGTCTCCCTTCTCCCTTATCACTATGACTGGTCTTCTTTCTCACAGGCAAGTTGGACCTGTGCCCATATGGGATTTCTGCGATGCTAGGAAGTCTCCACATCCTTCTCCTTCAATAGACTGCCCAATGATTGAGCTGCTACCATTACTGGTACCTATTACTTCCAATCCCTTTGCTCAGAAGAAATGGTGGATATAAAAGTGTTTGGTGAATCCCAAGCAATGGTCTCTGGTGATAAGATTGCCAGATAAAATACAAATGCTCAGGTCAATTCAAATTTCAGATGAACAACAAATAATTTTTAGTATGCGTATGTCCCAAATTTGCATAAGGCATACACATACTACAAAATTATTTGTTGTTTAACTGATATTTGAATTTAGCCGGGAACTGTGTACTTTTACTTGCTGAATCTGGCAACCCTATCTATCTAGTGAGCACCACGGTGTGGTATATGGGTGAGGAAGCCCATGGCTGAGAAGGATGGGAAAATGAGACTGTAACGTGAGCACCTCCACATCACTGGTGAAGGGCTATGAGCCAGTTCACTTCCCCAGAATTATTAAAGGATCTGATGGTTTACAAATCAAGTAGCCTAAACCTGAGCGTACTGGAAATAAAGGGTTTTGTGTCTTATTTTTCAGTGAGATGAACATATTTAGAATGGGTGATCTTCTCTTTAAACTGGTAATATCAATAAACCTGTCAACCTCTTGTTGACAGGTTTATCGATATTTTAGGAGTTAAAAGAAGAAAGCTGGATACCATTTTTGGATACTGGGTGAGGGAAGAGTTCCTGCTGCTTTGGGTTCTGTCTTCCGTGTCTGCCCTGGGGTAGGGGGGAGGCAGGTAAGACCTGGTGGGAAGTGTGCTGGGGAAGGGGCTGCTGGTGGTGCTGGGATGTCTACAAACCAGTTCGTCTCAAGAAATCCTTTACTAACAATAAAACAGCAAAATTTGCAAGTGACCTGCCTTTCTCCCCATAAGTGAGAGTGGATTCAATATTATCTTTTTCCCTCACTTCACTTTTAATCACTTGTACACCAAGAGAGAAAAGTGACTTGAAAGTCAACACTCTGGGGATTCCAGGTGAGTTGACTAGGTCCCAAACCATCTGTCATTCATGTGAAAAATCAACTGTCACATGTGCTGGGGGCACAAGTTTTGGTTGAGATCCACTGCTCCCAGATATTTCTAGGAGGGAAGCCCAGAGGGGACTTACTCTGCTGTCCAAGCTACCGTGTCCTGCTTGTGGCCAGTCCCAAATTCCCCTCAGGTTAGTAAACTCACAGAGTCAAGAAGAGAGGTTGTCTTCTCTTCTTTCTCTTCCTTTCTTTCCTCCTTGATACAGCAACATTTCTTTTTAGGGTCTACTCTGTGTCACACAGGCTCAGTTCCTGCCGGGAAGAGCTTGGAGTTCAACAAAAGGAAAGGTGGCATTATATGAGGAGATTGAAGGATTCTGCAAGGGATTGAGAGCATTGGGAGGGTCAAGGAGAAGCTGAGCAGGGAAGAAAGAGGACAAGGTTCTTGGGATGAGAGGCAGGGCATAAATTCATTACTGGTAAGACCTATCATTGGGTAGAAAGTCATGACAGCAGTTCTAGGAAGCACAAAGAATTGGGCTGACAATGAAGTTTCCAAAATAAATAGTCCTCGCCACCCCTCCCTTATGGAAGGGAGCTGCCTCTGTATCAACCATGGAAGGGCTGCTTTGGGACATTGTTCTCAGCTCCCCCTGGGGTCTTTGTCTCTGATGTAGCCACGTTTCAGAGGAAATGGAACTACCTTCATTTTGTTATATTTGAAAGTCAGTGTACTGCTGTGAAATGATACAGATCTCATGTAGGCATCCCTGAGTCTTGATTACCTGACTCATTTTATTCTCCCTTATGTGACCATTCGTAGTTTACAGATTTTCCTTTTCTTTTAGACTATAAGTCTTGTGAAGGCAAAAGTAGTATCCCGTTTGTTTCTGTCCCCTAACAGTGCTTTGTGGTGCCAGACCCATCACAGGGACTCGAAAAACGTTTGAATGAATAGTATTAACAGAAAAACCTTTCTTTTGCTCTGTTAAAAATAATGCTACCTAGTTTCTACTGACATGCTATCGATGTATCCTAAGAAACCGTCTCCTCAAATTATGGCTTCAACAATGGATCAAAAATCAATTGCCGAATAAGTTTCTTGGTAGAAAGCACTACACCCCCCCACACACACACACTCACTCTACAGCCATAAAAAAGTCATTTGTGAATTTAAGAACCACAGAATCACAATAGATAATCCATACTCAGTTATGATCTGTTTCTAAGGCCATGGAGAGCGTGAGTAAATGAAACACACAGATCACCTTCAAATCACACAAGCATCTAAGACTTCTTTTTTTTTTTTGCTGCAAGAGCTGATAAGTGGAAAGTCTGCCAATTTGGGAGTTTTACCTTCTCCTGTTATGCGTATTTCTCCTTTCGGTGAAAGCAGGGAAGTCGCGGACAATGTAGTTTCCCGTCAAATCTAAGAGGCCATTGGTCAGAGGACATGGAATCGTTTGGGTGCCACTGAGCAAAAAGGCATTGCCATGGAAACAGCCCAAATTCAGAGACAATAAGATGTTGAAAAATGCATGGCTCAGAATCTATGGAATACACATAATTCTGCCCCCCACTTGGCCCAGGGCTTTGTATATTATAGGTGGTCAATAAATATTTGTTGAAAGGATGAGTAAATAAAGGAGACAAGCAGAAATCCTCGGGTTCTATGATGCCTAGAGTCAGCTTCTGAGAACAGTGGATCAGATCTCTTTTTGATGCTTTAAGTAATCACTGTGCAAGGACAGGGGCCGGCTCTCTGATTGCTGAAAACCAAACAAAACACAAAGAAGCAAAAAACTAGATTGCAGACGGCATCCCACCCATCTACCCCCAGAGGAGTCAGGCCTCGTGTGTTGTTCAGGAAGGAATAGTGAGTTTTTATCCCCAGGGGTTTTTTTCTTTGAATAATCAAAGAAGGGATAGCTGTGTGCAAGAATCACACTGAAGTGTGCAAGGGTGTGCAAATGAGTGTGTGTGTAGGTTAAGGAAGGCAGGTGCATATAAATACATAACCGAGAGTAAAAAATAGCTTGCCGGGTTTAACACAACCACCGGAAAACAGCACACACACATGACTGAGCCCTCACGTCTCAGAAATGCAGCTTGCAACTCTGTGTCTCCTCTCCATGATAAATATGGGCAATATTAATGTCATCTTCTAAGCCCCCAAAAATATAGCTGACTCTGTTCAACAGAGCTGGTCAGCCTGCAGCAGGTAAATCATCTCCAGATCAGAACTCCATGTACACATAATCTTCAGAGCATTTGCAAAGTCTGGGGGCATGGAGGACAGATCTGGAATATTGATGTGACTCATCGCTTGTCTTACTTGAGTGTGTGTGCATGTGTTCTTTTCCACCAGTAATAAGGAGATATTTTCTGACATGGACCTCCTCATGAATTGGCTTTTAGTTCACCTTTTCAGGGGTCCTGCCAGAGAACCAAGAAATCATTTTAATTAAGAGGAGAATTCAATTTTTGTAACACTGACCCGCCTTCCGAAATACTCTTTTTTTTCGTGTACATCTAATGCTTGTGTGAGGCTCTCCTAAGATCGTTTCTGTTTTCAGGAGGACACTGCATGCGTCTGTCTCACTATTTTCATCCAGCAGAGTCAGGCTGGAGTGGAACAATTTAGTCGGTGTTAGCCTCAGTCACAGAAGGACTTAAATAAAGAATTTAACACTGAATGTGATTCCAGAGGTTATTTCCCGAGGATCCGGCACAGGCTTTTGAACGGAGTACCTGCCCGAGTAACATTCAGTAAGTGAAGGGATGAATGACTGACCTTGAGAAGCAGACATCTGCCGCCGCAGGGCCACAGGCAAAGGCCGTGGAGGGTATTGCAGGGGGGCTTCCCGCAATGCGTTCTGAACACTGCAGAGAAGTGCTGTGTGTGAGAAGGAGTTCCTATTCAAACAGGGTGAAGAGTGGTGGATTTCATGGGGGCTTTTCAAACTCTTGCGCTTGTGTCTCCCCTGAAAGAATTTTGAAACTTGTGTACCCTTGTCACACTGTTAGGCAGGCATCTAAATAGTTTCATCCCAAATTATAGCAGTTACAGAGGACATAATGTCTGGCATGTTTTAAATATTGACATTAAAAAACAAAACTGTTACATTATCCTTTTTTTTTTAAGATTTTACTTATTTATTTATTGAGAGAGAGAGCACGCACACATACACATACACACACGCACACACACACACACACACACACACACACACACGTGTGGGTGGGGGAGGGGCAGAGGGAGCGAGAGAGTCCCAAGCAGACTCTCTGCTGAGCCCAGGGCCAGACATGGGGCTCGATCCCAGGACCCTGAGATCATGACCTGAGTCAAAATCAAGAGTCGGACACTTAACTGACTGAGCCACCCAGGTGCCCCTACATTATCCTTTTAAATGTATCCACAGAATCTAAGAACCAGAGCAGGTGATACCCAGCTTACTACTTTTTTTTTTTAATATAGAAAGAAACTCTTGAAATTTTATATTTCTTTATTTTCCTAAGTTTTCATAATTCATTTATTTTCTACTCATCTTTCATAATTTCATCCTAATAGAAAGTATTTTTATGCTTAAAAGTCGTATTATTGAACACTCTATTTTACTGTTTTGTAACAAAAATACATTTGTGATTTGAAGTGGATATTTTTATTCATTCTGCCTATAATGCTATATTTTTAAAAATTCTACCATTGATATTTAACCAATAACAATCTATTCTTATAAACTTTCCTTTAAATTATTAAACACAAAAAGTAAGTTACTGAATATTCACCTTCTAATGAGATGGAAGAGGTTTTTGGTTTAATCAGAACTCAAATAAGGTCTATACATGGCAATAGTTTGATGTGTCTCTTAAGTCTCTTTCAGTCTTTAAATCTCAACTTCTCTCTCTCTCTCTCTCCAATTTATTAACAATATCAGGTCCCTTTTCCCTGAATTTCTGGTAAATTATTAGTTAAATCTGGAAGTTTGACCAGATTCAAGTTCGACTTTTTGGCAACAATGTTTTATTTTAGCTAACGATACTTCACTTGTGTACCTTTCTTAAGGTTTTAAATTTCAGTGTGTATCTGCCTTTCTATGCAAGCTACAGAGGCGGGTAAGCACACATCCTCATATCAAAAAGATGGAAGATAATGATATCATATAGAATTCAGATAGATGATCCCTGGCAAAGGGAAATTGAGGCAACCCATTAAGGGCAAGGCCATGAAGCACGCAGAGCATGTGATGGAAGGTTTTGTCATCCCACAGACAAAGAACCTACCCAGCTGAGCTGAGGGCAGAGAGTAGGGGGACCATGGACAGGGTCATGGAAGAAAGCAGCTGTGATCACCAAGCAGGGCTTCCTGACCAACTACAGACGTGGGGATGGAGGTAGGGCCTCTCGTCTACTTCTAGCTGTATGTTTCCCCAAGTCTGAGAAGTAATGAAGCAGAAGGGGACCCTTAGTAGTATAATGAATGGTGGCATTGCCATCCCAAGTCCATAGAGTAGTCATATTATGGGGTGGTATGGCATAGAAAACATATCTGGTGTGGGCATGGGCTCATCTACCAGAATCTCCTCAACAGCTTGAGTTTCAGACATGTCTGTTGTCTTAAATGCACACATCTCTCAAGACAAATGAACACTTCTCTCAGATCATACAACTGAATGCTTTAAGAAGAGCAAAAACATTTTCTGGACCATAACTTGAGAGATACTCTATCTCTATGGGTTCCATAAGCCATATTGCTTGGTTCTTTCCTTCATATCCCTTCTTCCACACATACTTCCTCCTCTTTGGGCCTCCGGTGGCCATTCTCTAAGTTTTCAAGAGAAAATTTGAAGATTTCTATTTTAATAAGGATTGTTGTGTACCTAGCTGAATGTCCTTGATCTCCTGCTAGTTCAGCCTTATAAAAGTTTCAAAAGCCATCCCCACATTGCACAAGAGATCACAGAACCTACAGAGAATATCAATGTGTGGATATACAAACTACACACATTTTTCAACTATTTGGATAAAATGTTCTGTGGCAAGAGAAGATAAAGGAGGAAGAGTGGAAAGGGAGATGGGGGTCGACAAGAAGTGAGCCAGACAAAGGGAGACAGAATTTGCAGTTAGATGCAGTAGATGATCCTTATTCCTTCGACACATTCCTTCCACAGCCAGTTGAATGATTTTGGTGTCTGACTTCAAGGGAAGGGCTGAGTCTCCGGGTGCTCTGGTGTTTCCAGCAGCCAGGTTGGGTCAAGGACGGACATTCAGGAGGCCCCCGAGGGGTCTAACTTGAAGCGCTCAAGACTAGCTCTCCAGTGCTGCCTGGAGCCTTCACCACACTTGGCCTCACTGCCTGAAATTCCACGATAGGAAATTACCCTTTGGAGCAATGAATGCCCTGGGTTATAATGCTAAAGCCTTAAGAAAAGTACTGTGGCAAAGTCTCACCGCTGCCTATACCTGCCCCCCAACTAGGAGGTGAGACCCGGGGCCAGAAGAGTAGAAAAGTGGAGGGTCATTTGGGCTATAGGCCTCTTGTTTCGAGGTGACGTCAGGACAGGCCCATCATGAGCTGTGTGAGAGCACGAGAGCCTGGGTGGAGGCAGGGCTCTGAGGAGGAGGCCGCCAGAGAGACAGAGGACCAAGCCCCACCAGCTCTGAGCAGATACTCTGGACCGGAGAGCTTAGGACATGGATCATCTTCTCAGTGAGGTGACACAGAGGTTGCTTAGCTTTCGAATAAGTTAATTAAATAAAGTAAATAAACCAAGAATCTAATAGAATATCAAAAAAATGAAGAAATTGAAATACATTATCTCAAGACTTTCCCAATAGGATGAACACTGTTATTTCACAGAAGAAAGAAATTTCTTGCCCTTTCTTCTTGCCCTTGATAATTTTAAAAGAACAAGAGCCTACCATCTTTGAATAAGTGACATTGCTTCCCAAGAAAGGACATTCACAAATTTAGAAGCGCACACACAGACATTATTTTTGTGGGTCTGTGAAAGCTTTGTTATGAACTGACATTTGAAAACAACTGGCTTAGAGAACATAGTTATCAATCACAGTTTCTGAACACATCCCATAACACGATGTAGAAGTGTGTCAGAATTATATGTATGAAATATATGTCGTCTATAGAACTTAAGGACTATCTCCTAGGAGTCTCCTTAGTAAAATTGCCATTGCTTCTTACTGTGGTAATACTGCAATGTGTGTTATTATAAGTCATAAAAAGTGGTTTATTATTCAATAATAAACTCATAATATTCATGGTACTTGGCTCATAATATTCAGCTAGAGCCCTTGCTCCAATATGGTAGGAAAGTCAGGTTAAGGTGAAGCTGAGGAAGGTACCCTTAGCCCGAGTACCACCTGACCCCGGGGGGAGGGGCTGGCCCTTTCTTTGTGTCCTTTCCTCCTGCCCTGGTCCACAGAGGAGGCAGATTCATACCCAGCCCACTGGGGAGTTGGTTGCTCTGTCGTCCATCACCTGCGCCCTAAGAAGTGATTACAACATCAGAAAATGGGCTAGGACGGTGCTCAGCTGGGGAGGTAAGAAAGCCTGAGTTCATGTAATGAGTGTTCTGTTGAGAGCGTGCAGAAGATCCAGCCCCTTGCCATGGTCAGGCCCACCACGGCCCATGGAGCCACCCAGCAGCCCACACGGGCGGTGTGACTGCCCTCCCCATTTCGTGCTGCAACAAAATGACTCTCTCTCTTCCCCTGGGGCCTGAGCTACAGAGTTCTGGGCTGTGCCTGAGGGCCACTGACGTGTGCGCTTAGTGGTACAAAGGAGTACACAATGCTCTGAAGTGGGGAGAGCTAGTCGCAGAGGCTGTGTGGCCTCCCCATGTCTTGGTAAGGAAATGTTCCAGGCCCAAGGCCCATTCTTCTGTGGCTGAGCAGGGGTTGAAAGACAACATGCACAAGACTGCCTTTCCCAACTCTACATTCTGAGGAGTAGCAGAAATGAAGCTCAGGAAGTCAGAAGGGGCAGGATCATAGCAGGCCTCATGTTGCAAAGTGAGGGCTTTGAGCATCCTTCTGTAATCAACGTGGCAGCTCAGAGACGCCTTAGGACAGAGGAACACTGTGGTTAGATCAGGGACTCTTGAGCCAGGCTCCCTGGGTTTGAGTCCTAGCTCTGCTGCTTAGTACTATGTGACCCTGGACAAATCATTTAACCTCTCTGTGCCTCAGTTTCCTCCTCTATGAAATGAGAAGAATAGCAAGTCCCAGTGTCTGAGTCTTTCATGGGGATTAAATGAGACAGTAAGTAAAGTGCCTGGAAGGGTGCCAGCCCCTTGTAACAACGTGTTATTGGAAGGAATTTAAGGACTGAGTCACATGATGTACCATGGCTCGCTGCTTGGCGAGCCACTTCTGCTTCTCAGACTCAGTGGCTTCCTCTACAAATGGAAGAGATTAAATGAGATGCTCTCAGGCCTTGTGGCTCTGATATTCTCTGGCTGTAGTTGCAACACAGGGACAGGCTTGCATTTGAACTTCAAAATGGGCCTCAGTCCCTCACCTGGCCCCATTTGAAGGTGGAAGACTGACAGCCCAAATGGAAACAAAGCTCTTTAAGCAAAAGAGCTCACCTGACTGTCAAGTGTAATCCAAAGAACTCTCATGAGGAGCCATCTTCCGCGTCTCAGGGAAAAGAAAGCAAAGCTGTCTGATAGCTTGTGAATTTACACAAACCAGGTCGCCTCCCGCCCCGCTTTTTGAACATCTCGAACCAAATGAATTCCCCATGTCAGCAGAATTTTACATATGTTATGCACAAACACATCACTGGAACGCAAGGAAAGGCATAAATAACGCAAATGGAGCATCCATCTTAGCCCTGGCCAGATGAGGCGGGGGTGGGGGCCACAATTAGCTCGCGGAGCCCCGGCAATGGCCTCGGTGGCAGTCCATTTGTGAGGCAGAGATACAGAGCCTGCTAAAGGGGAGAGACCGGGAAGCACTGGGCCGGCCGTGATACCAGGTAGGGAGCGAGAAGCATAGACTCGGAGAGCGGGACAGAGAGAAGGTGTGCACAGGGAAGGGCCCTCGCTGGCATGGAGTGAGGACAAAAGACAGGAGCACCACCCTCTGAATCCTCACCATGGCATTTCGATCAAGCTGTTGATTCGGCTTGAGCTGAAATTACAAAGGACTGTGAATTATACATGGCAAATTGTCTGGGCCGGTCCCTTAGCAGATGGGAAAACCGTGGTGGCAAATGAAATTAGCAGCCGCCTCGTGGAACGAGCCCCTGCACCTTTGCTCCTTGGTGCTCGCAGAGTCTGCGTGGCCTATAAACAACAGGACCACCACTGGGAGGTTTTTTTTTTTCCATTGTGAACAAAACCACCCTAAGAAACAACAACAAAAAAACCCCCCTAAAACATGAAACAATAAACTTTTCTCTTTTGCAGATTTAAGAGACAAATTCCCTTTTCCAAGAAATTGCCAACCGGTTTTAACTCTTGGAGGCTTGCGTTGGAGTAAGTGTGAGACAAGGCTGCCAGATTTCTCCTTCCCTCACTCACAGCCCACACTGAGCACCATGAACTCTATTATCCCCTCTAGAGAGTTCTGCACTGGGCACAGATAGAACAGCGGAAAGGAGAGAAAATCAGCTGTCCCGGGAGTGAAGCCTGCTCCCTGCTCCTTTCCTCCCAAAACTAGTGGTTTCTGTTGAAATAGCAGCTAACCACCGTTCCTTGGAGGGTTCCCACTGAGCCACAGAGCTCAGGGAGCTCCACGCAGCCAGCACAGCAAAAACCCAGAGACAACGGCACTCACCAAACAGCAGGAAGAAGGCAGATGGGGAGCTCTCAGAAATCACGGTCCCTTGATTAGCAGGCTTCTGGGGAGTCAGCAAGGATTTCCATAAAGTCTGGGCTTTTTGGAAATCAGTTCACTAGGCTTGTATCCTAGGGGGAGACATAACCCAGCAGACAGATACTCAAAATCATAATAATCATTAAAACAACCATAATAATAATTATAATAACACTAGTTACAATCCTAAATACAAGTGTAATAAAAGCTAGTACTTATTTAATGCTTACTATGTGCCCACCACTGAGTTAAGCACTTTACATGCATTTTCTCACTTAATCCTTAAATAAGACTTTGAGGTCGATACTATTATTAGTGTCATTTTAGAGGTGATGAATGGTGGTGTAGAGAAAAGAAATGTCTTGCAAAGGTCACGGTGGTGGATTGATTGCCAAAGTGATCACCATTCTTCACGCTTCCCAGGATCCACACTCCACACACACTCTGCAATGTGATTTTGCAGCTTTTGACTGCTTTCATGGCTTGCTTTTGGCCATTAGAACGAGGTTCTGCTGATAGTGTCCTGATGCTGAGCCTGGACCTCCAACACTTCCTTCTACTCTTTCTTTTGGAACTCAGGTGAGCCGTCCAATGAGCCAGCCCAGAAAAGCCTGCTGGAGGATGAGGGGCTATGTGGAACAGAGATAAGCCATCTCAGCTGAGACCAACCTACCCCAGCCAGCCTCCTGAAGATGCTTGGAAGAGTCCAGATGAGCTCAGATGAGCCTGGCCCAGATTAGTAGAACCACCAAGCTGATCTGCTGACCAGTGAGCAATAATAAATGGTTGTTGTTTTAAGCCACGAAGTTTGGGGGTGGTTGTTACATAGTAATTAACAACTGAAACAATGGTCTAAGTAATACTGGCATTCCAAACCAGGTTTCTTTACTCCATAAAATCCTCTGCCTTTTAATTGCTGATTTCTAGTGACATACGCCCAAGTTCCCTACCTCACTCACCAACATCATCTTCCCCAATTCTACCTTTCTCTTTCCAGTAGGTTCTAGTAGCAAACATTCCTGATTGCTGGTGAAGGAGTTGGGAATCTTGATTGAAAAAGCCAGCAATGGTGACTGTAATCTTTTCATTGGCCATTGAACAGGAGGGAACGTGTGATCCATTTCTGACGATGAGACAGAAGGGTGAGCCAACTGAAGGGCTGTGGGGACAGATTTCCTTTTTTCTGAGGATAAAAACACCAGAACATACAATCTTTTTCTGATTTTGTTTGCTGCCCACCATCTTGCAACAATGAGAGGGGTCCACCTGAGGCTGAAGCCAACTGAATACGGCAGAACACGGACACTGAGGTCACTGTGATCACTCAGACAATGAGACAGAACCATGCTTGGGATCCATAGTGTTTTTCCTTTGAGTTTTCCCTTTTGCTTCAGCCAGTTTGATTTTTTTTTTTACTAGTAGCTGAAAGTATCCTAATGGATAGAGTTCCAATCACCAGATAAAAGGATCCAGCCATCTGGTTGTTGAGTCCTGTGTTCCTACAAAAACCAAAGTCCAGAGGACACTAAAGCTGATTCCCAGGAGGCAGACCTCAATTTGTGGGAGCCCTGTATTTCTGACCCTTATCTACTCCTTTGGGCTGACATTAGCAGTAAGCGGCTGTCTTGGCACTCAGAGAAGGATGGCTGCAGGATGGGGGTAAAGGGACAAGACTTGGGGAAAGTTCTGGGGAGCATGGCTGAAGTGTGGCCAGATATCAAAGGCCGCAACAGATGTTCCATGCATGCTCAGATGCTGAGCAATCAAAACATAGGGCCACTGCGGTGCTGGGACAGGGGAAGTTTGGGGATCATGGGGAAGTTGGGGGCCACTACATTGGAAGGATCCTTGAGGAGGGGTCAGGGCAGAAAAGGTAGAAGATGGATACTACGGGGCAGGTGGATCGGCAGTCAGGACAGCATGTGTTCATCCGTTTGGACTTATTTGCCGAAATTTTAACAACTTGTTCTGTCATACTGAGGCATGCCAGACAATTCTATTCTAATACGTACTACATTCTATGTGCTTCTGTCTACTCTATCAGCTTGTGGACCCCAGAGGCCAGAGGCGCTGTGATACTCATTTGCATATCCCTAGCACAGAGGCCATCTCAACACAGCTGGGTGAATTGAACAGAATCAACAATATAAACCCCCAAGACCCATTCTCTCCATCTAGTCCAGATTCTGAAAAAAGGAGAATCTGACTGGTCACAGCCATTTTCCTCTGAAACAATTATTTCTTTGGAGCAGAGTTATGGAGAGTTAAGGTGACCTCTGACGGTCCGACCTCCTTTGCCCTGAGATAGCTCAAGATTAAACTGTCTCACTGAGGACAGCAGATGGCAGAGGGAGCTGGGGGGAGAGGGCAGCCCCCTGTGTCTTGCAAGCCGTGGAGCACGCTGTGCCTCCATCATCATTAGTGATTCAACAGTTCTCATTTGACTGAGAAAGAGCACAAAACTCTGCTCCAGACAACCTTGCCCTGGGAACTCCTCGAATAAGCCAGGAATCCCAGGACGCGGACACTGTCTGGTTCTTGGAGGCACTGCTGGGTCCTATTCATCTTTCTTTTCCCCAACACCAATCATGGCAGGGGCCCCCGGGCCAGCTGCTGGGAGCCCGAGTGGGGGAGTGAATGAATGAGGGCACCCTCCTTTGCAAGTAGTTTTGAAATACAGACATGAGATGAACTTTGGAATCATAGTAATTTGGGTTCACATCCAGGTTTTGTCACATAACGGCTACTGACTTCAGGCAAACACCTTAGCTTAGGTAAAGTTTCGTTGCTCATGTACAAATAGATATAATAAAGCCAAGGTCAAGGCCTCACGACTCACGTCGGGTGCCTAGGACAACACTCGGCAGTGCTCGATGAACTGCAGCTACTCCCCTTCTGTCTTTGTTTTCTTTTTTTTCTTCATTTCATCTTTGTTTTAATATTATTATTACTGCCATTATTACTATTATGCTTAAACTCACTAAGCGACACCCTCTGCATGTATTAGAACTGCCTGGATTGAGTTTTTTTCCCACCTAAATAATGTCCGGATAAATCAGCATACATGTCTTCTCTGAACAGTCTTTGTTGTCCTTTTATAGCCATTTCACTCGCATCCACTAAGCAGGAAGTGCTGTTGGAAACCAGCCCAAGAAAGCATGTAACGTGCACCTACTTCCATTGATGTTCTCCCTCATAATTTTCACTGGGTACTTAACGGTTTGCTGGGCACAGTGCAAAACTCCTTATTATTCTTCTCTCTTTCCTAATCTCTACCACAACAAGGAGGTGGATATCAAGGTAATCTTCAATTTACAGATGAGGAGACAGAGGCTCAGAGAGGTTAAATGAGGAGATGAAGGGGCTGAGAGTAGCAGAGCCAGGATCACCACGTGGAAGTTGCCCACTTCCGGCCATGCCTTCCTCCCCTGAGGTGTGGCACACTTTCGGTTTTGAGCCATCAGCTCCACCCCTAACTCCAATGAGTGACTCTAATTGGTTTAAACCAACCACAGAAGTCCTATCCTTTTTGCACGGCGATTGGCTCAGGTAAACCAGACCGTAGCCAATCAGTTCAGGGCATATCCCCTAGCCAATGATATTGAAGTGACTGACTTTGCCTGCACTGGCTGTGAGAACCAGTTCTCCCTTTTCTTCTTCTGAGGGCTTCTCATGAGGAAGCCCGATGGCAACCTCCAGCCAGACTTGCAGCCTTGAGGGGAATTAGGGAATCAGTTTGAGGACGAAACTGAAACAGTAGGGTAGAGAGAAGAGGCGCTGATGTCCTTGAGCCCCTAGAACAATCGACTCAGAAGCCTGCTCTGCCTCTTGGACCAATATGAGCCACTAAATTTCCTTCGCTCTTATCTCAGTTCGACGTGGTTTTTCTGTTACTTGTAATCAAAAGCATTCTAAATGATACGGCAGGCATCAAGCCCAGAGCTGACCCGTGACCGGTGCATACCCCCCACATTACAGTCCTTTCTGCTTCTCTGGGTCATCATCCTGAAACTCACATCTTTATCAGCAGCCTGGTAGTCTCTCTGTGTCTCAGCCAGTCTGCAGCATTTCTGGGGCAGTTAATTTTCCGGCCCCAAGGACAAGGCCCTGGGAGGTAGCTGGTGATGTAAGGTCACTCTTTCAAATGAGTGACTGGAGGCCATTATAACAAAGCTGATGGCTACTTCTGGATACAGGGTAATGAAAGCCTCTTCTTGGGGTGACTCCAGCCAAGGAGGGCTTTAGAGAAGGGCAGACTTCAGTGGGGACTAGAAAAGCAAATAGCCAGCTGCAGTGCATGCTTATCAGGCCCTGATGTATTGAACATGGAAAAATGCTAACCTCCTCTAACTACAGTCTAATTTGCACAAGTGCTTAGAAAGAACACTGAATTTATCAGAGCTTGAAGTGCAAAATATTAAAAAATAAATCACTGCTAGTAAAATCGTAAAGCTATCAGGAGATCTATTTGAAAAGACAGTTAGCAAAGTCAATTTGAGACACATTCATCAAGCTTTGAAATCATGGAGGCCTCATCACATGGGTTTCCGTCTTGCCCGCCCAAGAGGATCCTAGAATTTAAGGCCAAGAACAGCTGAATCCTGACAGAAATCAGATCATTGGAAATTTTAATAAAAATGTTTGAAGAGGTAAAAGAAAATGCCAGCCCAAGTAGCTGAGATAAAAGGATGATTTTTTGTTTTCCCTTTTCCCTAGGGTGCACCCATGATGGGGATTGCTCTTGGTCTCCATCCGCAGATATAGTCATACCCAAGCTGCTAAGCCCAGGTATGAAGTCAATTTCTCAGACCTGGGATCAGGTGACTCTGTGACCGTAAAGAATTATCAGTGCTGGGTCTTGAGTCTTCTTGGCTGTCTGCAATTGAGGGACCCATAGTGATCTCACCTGGAAGCATCCAACCTTCCTTCTTACCTAGTTTCACCCTTGTAGAGGGTTGGAAATCCTAAATTCTGACTGGTCAGTTTCTTTTTCCAGGCCTCCAGCCTCAAAAAAGCCTGATCTCCTTGGCCCCTGGGCTGACCCACTCCACTGGTGTGTGGTGTCACACCCAAAACAGCCTTGTCTGTTTCCTCTGGGCCTCCCTAGGCAGAGGGCACCAGGCTGAGACGTGGCCTCCTCCTCCTCCCACCTGCCCCAAACTGTGTGAGAAGGAATGCCCTGACTCATTTGTGTATTAACCACTTTTTAAAAAATGAGGCAGTATGGTGTGATGGTTTAGAGAGTGGTGCTGCTCAAACTACATATGGTGAACAGCCTGGGTTTTTCTTTTCAATCTATTACAGAATAAAATATGGGCTCCCTGTGCATATCTAGCATGTAGCTTGTACACATGTGACTCACAATGTAAAGCTGACAGCCCGGAGCTCATCTCTACCCTATTCAGTGAGATAGGCCCACTGATCATGTACTTGGATGTCACGGCAATGTCAAATTATAAAAGATTCCCACTGCTTTCTTTCAGTTCCTGTACTCATCTTGTTGCAGACTAGCAATGAAGAGTTCACATCTGAAGTTGGCATTTTGAGTAACATTTATTTATAATAATGTTTCTCAAAATCTCGTCCCTGGACCAGCAGCACCAGCGTCACCTGGGAACTTGCTACAAATGCAAGTTCTCAATCTCCCTTCCAGACGTCAAGAACCAGAAACCCTGGGGATGGAGTCCACAAATCTGGACTTTTACCAGCCTTCTGGGTGATTGTGAGGATGCCACACAGTTGGACAGGAGAAAAAGCTAACAACAGAAGCTAGGTTAGGAGATTTCCTTGATTAGAGCCTTAAGTATCATTCCAAGAAAATGGTTAGGTCTGTCTCAGTGACTACTGAGCTCAGTTCTTTTTTTAAGCTTTGAAATGTATTTGCCCTGAAGTCAATGAGTAGTACATTCCACAGAAATATATTCTCATCTTAACCAAATGCACAATTTGGATTTCCAACGTTAATCTTTAATAGATTTAAGAGTGAATGAGATTTTCCATTTTACAGCTTCTCCTCACTGCACTCCTATCTTTTGCACCAGTTTCCAGCAACCCTTCAATAGCACACACAGAAATGCTCAGCAGGAAGGAAGATTAGGAGAGGGTTGACAAGACTCCCCGAGAGCAAGGATCGTGGAGCCCTTGTTCATGTGTCCACAGGGCCTGGCTCATTATAGATGCTCAGTGGATCTTAAGGGAATGGGTGAGTAGATGAATGGACAAATGGAAAAGTGAAATTTGATGAGCTAGAACTTTGTAAAAGGATGTTCTGATTAATTGGCTTTCTGATTAATTGGCAAATCTTTCACTTTCCTGAAAAAGTGTGTTTTGTTTTTCATCTAGTTTGACTGAATTTTTATTCATTGCAAACCAAAGGTCACCTGAATAAAAGACAGCTATGTTCAAGTGCAATGCATTCAAATTACATCTCTTCTAAAGGACGTGTTGCTCAAGTGTCTCAGGTCACATAAAAGAGTATAAAATAGGGAATTTCATTTGGGAGACTTTATTACTGAGAATGAATTTTATTGCAAACCACATTCAGAGAAAAGCAGATAAAAGGATTATAATCCATGAAACATGGCAAACATATGCTATTATTTTGGGTGAAATGTCATTATTTTCACTACCAATACGTAAATTAAGTACACCCACATTTGGCATTGCCATGAACATAATTGGTAAAATGGTTCTAATGAGAAGCTCAGAGTTATTCAGACAGGATTTATCAAACAGAAATAGGAAAATTAAGCAAGGAAAATCATATAATATAAAAAACAAATGAGAGAAAAGTGAAAAACATCCAGCAATTAGTTTAGGTATACAGGGCCAAGCAGTTGGAATGATGGGTTCACAGAAATTGACTGATTTTTTGCCTGAAACTTTGTTGGTACAATGCCAAGACAACCCATCAGTTTGAATTGTTCAGTCCTAAATTGACTGAATTGACCAGTCATTTGGAATGCCTTGAGAATCTGTCTATAACATGTCTGTTTTGAATACAGTGCCTGTCCTGCTTTAGGAATATCTTCAGACACGTACCACTCCTACTTAATGGAGAATAAATGCTCTGTAGCCACGTAAATTCAAGGAGACCTACCAGCACCAACAAGAAAGCTCCAGTATCTGCAACATTTCTGTGATCCAGGTCATCTCATACTGGAGAAACTGATGACTTTTTCTAAAACAAAACCTTGAAGAGTGACCTAAGTTCAAAACTTAACTCTCCCTCTTTAGCCTTAGGGTTGCCCTCCATGAAATGGGAATAACAAGTTCTTTATAGATTTTGGATACTAGCCCTTTATCTGATATGTCATTTGCAAATATCTTCTCCTATTCTCTCGGTTGTCTTTTGGCTTTGTTGACTGTTTCTTTTGCTCTGCAAAAGCTTTTTATCTTGATGAAGTCCCAATAGTTCATTTTTGCCCTTGCTTCCCTTGCCTTTGGCGATGTTTCTAGGAAGAAGTTGGAATGGCTGAGGTCGAAGAGGTTGCTGCCTCTGTTCTCCTTTAGGATTTTGATGGACTCCTGTCTCACATTTAGGTCTTTCAACCACTTTGAGTCTATTTTTGTGTGTGGTGTAAGGAAATGGTCCAGTTTCATTCTTCTGCATGTGGCTGTCCCATTTTCCCAACACCATTTGTTGAAGAGACTGTCTTTTTTCCATTGGACATTCTTTCCTGCTTTGTCGAAGATGAGTTGACCATAGAGTTGAGGGTCCATTTCTGGGCTCTCTATCCTGTTCCATTGATCTATATGTCTGTTTTTGTGCCAGTACCATACTGTCTTGACGATACCCAAAAAACAAATGATCCAATCAAGAAATGGGCAGAAGACATGAACAGACATTTTCCCAAAGAAGACATCCAAATGGCCAACAGACACATGAAAAAGTGCTCAACATCGCTCGGCATCAGGGAAATCCAAATCAAAACCTCGATGAGATATCACCTCACACCCGTCAGAATGGCTAAAATTAACAAGTCAGGAAACGACAGATGTTGGCGGGGATGCGGAGAAAGGGGAACTCTCCTACACTGTTGGTGGGAAT
>NC_138380.1:45421708-45437301 GCF_054177405.1 Leptonychotes weddellii
TTTATAGCAGCAATGTCCACAATAGCCAAACTGTGGAAAGAGCCAAGATGTCCATCGACAGATGAATGGATAAAGAAGAGGTGGTATATATATACAATGGAATATTATGCAGCCATCAAAAGGAATGAGATCTTGCCATTTGCAACGACATGGATGGAACTAGAGGGTGTTATGCTGAGCGAAATAAGTCAATCAGAGAAAGACGTGTATCATATGACCTCACTGATATGAGGAATTCTTAATCTCAGGAAAGAAACTGAGGGTTGCAGGAGTGGTGGGGGGTGGGAGGGATGAGGTAGCTGGGTGATAGACATTGGGGAGGGTATGTGCTATGGTAAGTGCTGTGAATTGTGCAAGACTGTTGAATCACAGATTTGTACCTCTGAAACAAATAATACATTATATGTTAAAAAAAAAAAAGAAGAAGAAGAAGATAGCAGGAGGGAAAGAAAGAAGCGGGGGGGAAGTCGGAGGGGGAGACAAACCATGAGAGACGATGGACTCTGAAAAACAAACTGAGGGTTCTAGAGGGGAGGGTGGTGGGAGGATGGGTTAGCCTGGTGATGGGTATTAAAGAGGGCACGTTCTGCATGGAGCACTGGGTATTATACACAAACAATGAATCATGGAACACTACATCAAAAGTAATGATGTAATGTATGGTGATTAACATAACAATAAAAAATTTTTTTAAAAAGAAATGGGAGTAACAGTACAATCTGCCTCAGAGGCTTTGTATTTCTTTATTTTTATGGTTTGCAGATTACATAAGCTAGCACGCATGAAGCACTTACTGACATGCCTGGCATTTAATTAACGTTCGCTATTATTGTTAGTTACTCCTCATCAAGCATAAAGCACAGAGTTCTCCTTGGTTCGCCCCACAGTAGCTCCTTGGTATTAGCTATTTGAGTTCACATCCAAAGTAGAGATCAGATGACTAATGGCAAACTCTTCACTCCAGTGCTGAGTTTACATCACACTTAATGAGCTGGTTGTGAAGGAAATGATGCTTTTCCCACCCAAAAACATATCATCTCTGGAAATACTCCAGTTGACGGTCATGAAACCATAGAGCAATAGTAATAAAAGTAGTATTGGGCTCTGAAAAGAGCGACAAACTAAAGAGAATTCCAAACTCATGCCTGCCAAGTTTTCCCTTATTTGGAAGTAGCCCATATGAAATTCTAGAACTCTCTACAGGTCACTCACAGTCTGTCCATTAGCTTTCCTGTTTGCTGTCTTCTTGTCTACTTACATCAACTCTTCTTAATATTTAAGAACTTTTCAGGAAATTCAGTTTTAGAAAGACAGCAAAGGAGCCTTGAATTGGCAAAAGCTTCACATTTCAGAGGTGATACTAATCTAAAGAAACACACTATTATCTTAGTAATTTCCAATTGTTCCTGGAAGCATTTTACTGCAGAGACCACTGCCAGCTATTAAGTAGAGGAGACTCGTTTTGGTTGCCAAAATTAGCTGAAATTAAGATCCTTTGACATCTTCTTACAGAAAAAAGTCAGTTTCAGTACAAACAATTTGGAATTTAATAGATTGTGACAGGTTATAAAATTCTATGCATTTGAAAGAAAAGCTTTGCTGGTGGAATAATGTGTTTCTAATTTACACATAATAGGCCCATGAAGCTGTGACTAGAAGGACATTAAAGTAATGAGGAAATTCCAGTTATAGACACTTTCTGTAGAGATCTTAAAGATTATGATTAGGGCAGTCATTTTCCCAAGTACCGTGTATAGCTAAAGCCAAAATGAAGGTGTCCCGGACAAAGAAAGGAGACGAGAAGGGCAATGAGCCTGTTTCGAGGGTAGAGAGAGCATCTGGGAGATAGCTGCTCAAGCCAGAGGGGGAGGATTTTGCTAAACTTGATAAACGCTGTATCTACTGAAGACCTACAAAGGGCCTAGTGCTGGGTGCTTGTCCATGAATGAGGAGGAATCACCCATGGCATGAGCCATAAGAAAGGCCAAGTGATTTTTGTGGGTAAAACTCTTTACAGTAAAAAAGAATTATACTTTCCCTCGACTCTTTGTCCCCACAGTTGTCCAAAGGAGCCATGCCTAGCCATCCTCTTGATGATCAACACAATGCAATATGGACCCCTGAAACACTTTCCTTATTTAAAAAAGTCTCAATGCTCCTATATTATTTAAAATGTATGCTAAATGGCAAAGAAAATTTGGAGTGTGTCATTTGATAGGAGCTTGGGTAGCTGTTTTCATACCATAAATTGATTTAGAGATAGGGCAAATCACTTATGCAAAACAGCAGAGAGCATGCTCGTAATGAAAGGCACATGCTTTACTTTAATGTCAAAGAGTATTTTTCTGCCCTTTTTTGAGATCCATTTCTCAGGTATAAGTTGATGTAAGCTAGAAACTTGCTTTCTGACTAGAAAATGACTGGAATCTTATTCTGTTATTGCTTCTACTCTTGTTTCTATTTTGGGTGTTGCATCTGGCATGTTATAGGTGGTCAATGAATACTGACCACCCAGGTGTTAGGACATCTGGCAATTTTGTTATTTCTTAAAAATTTTGTCCCGGAGGGCGCCTGGGTGGCTCAGTTGGTTGAACGACTGCCTTCGGCTCAGGTCATGATCCTGGAGTCCCTGGATCGAGTCCCGCATTGGGCTCCCTGCTCAGCGAGGAGCCTGCTTCTCCCTCTGACCCTCCCCCCTCTCATGTACTCTCTCTCTCATTCTCGCTCTCTCAAATAAATAAATAAATCTTTAAAAAAAAAAAATTTTGTCCAGGAAGAGTTTCATGGCTCTTTTTTCTTAGCTCTCTACCTTTCAAAAATATATTTGTGAGCATCCTCTATATGCCAGGCATATGCTAGGTGCTGGAGAATGAGATCCCTAGGTTCATAGAACTTCTACTCTGGGAGGAGAGGTAGGGAGGTGGAAGATCGTCAACACAGGAAATAAGATAATTCTTCCTTGTGCCTCCTTTTACTCATGCGTCACACTTCAGCTCTTGCTCTTTGGCCTGATGGGGTCTTGTCCTTCAGAGGAACCTTTCTTAGCCTTGGTCTTGCCTGAGTATGAAAGAGAGAGAGATTGCAAAGGAAGGTGGTGGATAAGATGTCTCACCTAGAGCCCTGCCATCGCGCCAGTCTGAGAAGATGACGGGTTTCTCATTTAAAGAACACCATTTAACCACAGAAGAACAGAAAAGGTCCAAATAAAACAAAGAAATGCTTATGCCAGCAGCTTTGCTCCCCCAAAACCCATCTCTTTCTGACCCATTCAAAAGACATAATGTTTAGTTACAAGATACCATTTCCTTCCTCATCCTCCACAACGAGGTGTGCCCTTGTGACACTAAATAGCTGAGCAGTCAGGCCAATTCAGCTACACAAAACAAACCTAGCAATGTTGTTTAGCATCACATAGAAAGATAATATTTTTAACTGTGCAGCTGGTTTGTTATCTTGGGGTGTTCTCAAATCCATTTGTCTATAACTCCAATGTCCTTCAAGAAAGAATAGGATAGGATTTTATTCTCATTCCTCTGTGGTTGTTGTGTCTCAACCATTAATAAAATTTCCAGAAATAAGATCAAGGGCCATGGTGGACCCATTTATTTAGAATGTAGTAGGTTTTTTCATTGACCTCAGTAAAAGTGTTTACTACAATAGCACGAGAATTATCTCATTACAGGAAGACTAGAATTTGGGTTTTTGCTGTTCTCAGCAGCCTGAGGACTTGAAAACTTCAACTCCACTCAAAGTGAAACCATATTCTTCTGAAAGAATTTTGCACATAAACTTGCATTGTTGGGTAATGAGGGGTTGGAGTTATTTCAATGATTTTTAACATGAAGAAACAGCATTGGTTTGTGGTTGAAAGAAAGATAGGCTATTGTTACTGCTTGGGCTTCTAGAAAACTAAACTTCCAATAGACTAAAATTTGGCCTCCAGACTGGTCAGTGATTTCTTTCAGAGTAGGCCCATGCACTAGATAATTAAATTCATTTCTTTGCAGAACCTTTCGTGGAATTTTAGATTCGGAAAGAATCTTAAAAATTATTTACTCTTAACTTCACCCCTCCCAAATCTGATACTTATGTCTCTTAAAGGACCAAATGTAGTTACAAATAAATCACCATTTGTGATACATGAAAAAATGCATAGCACAGGTATATGCAATGAGATTCATATGGAGAACCCATGGAGGAACAAAAAGATGCAAAAAAAAAAAAAAAAATTGCAAGTGGCCAACTGCGTATCAGCAACCCCTGGTGTGGGAGGTATATGCCAAAACTGGCTGACTCTCCTCATGGCTTCACCATGACAATTAGAAAGGAACACACCTTCTTTTTAAAAGAAGTTCTCAGCCAAGCACATTGATGTTACTTGCTGCCATTTTTCTATAACCTGTATTTCTTAAAGGCATCTATACAATTCATGCAGTTTCTGAAATCTATACTTTAGAGTCATTATATGGAAAGTATTTCCTTTTACATATGTACTTTGGGCATATGTACATTTGTTTAGTATTTAACACATACCTATTATCTACAAGATACTTAGAAGCAATTGAAGTGAATATGTATCAAATGGCTTCTGTTTGCTAAGGAATACAAGAAATATGAAGGGAATTTTACCAATAGTTTCCAAAAGTTGTAAAAATGTACATATCCTTTGACACTGCAATTCAACTTCTAGGAATTTATCCTAATGCTGCGGATTATAGTAACAAAAATGAGAATTAATCCAAATGGCCAAACTTGTTGTTAAGGGAATTAACACTAGCTTGCTCTAACAAATAACACCAAATCTCAGGGGTTTAACATGATCAAGTTTATTTTTCACTCATGATACAGTTGGAGGTGGTTGTTTGGTGGCTTTCCATATAGTGGTTTAGGGATCCTGACTCCTTCTACCTTGTAGTTCTATTATCTTTCAGAACTTCAAAGCACTCATCTAGACTCCTGCATTCATCCAACAGATGAATGAAGAGAGAGAGAGAGCAAAGAGGAATGCCTGGATTTGTTATGGGCTGGATATGGCTTACATCATTCTGACCACATTTTATTGGCCAGAACCTGGTCATGTGGCCACAACTAACTGCAAGGGATGCTGGGAAACATAATCTCCCACTGTGCCCCAGAAGAGGAAACAGGATTGGTGAGCATCTGCCGATCTCTGGCACGTTCACAGACTGGCTTAATGAAGTATGGTATATCCATGAGCAGGATACTTGCGCAGCCATTAAAAATGAAGCTGTAGAAGAAGATTTAATGAACTAGAAAAGATTTACACTATGACAAATGGAAAAGGTAGGCAACCAAACATTTAGGTTATAATCTTGGCTTTGTCAAAAAATACGTTTTACCAAAAAATATATATTCATAAATAAAAATCCTAGAACATATACATTAGTGTTTCTTCCTGAGTGGTGAGACACACCACCTTTTCTACCCTGTGCTTTTCTATATTTTCTCAACTTTATACCATGACTCTGAACTACATTTTCTAATCAGAACAGTTAAAAATAACTGTACCCTAGAAAAGTGCTCTCTGATAGCGATATAATGGAAATCATGCATGTAATTTTAATTAAAAATAAAAAGAATCAGGTGAGATTATTTTTAATAATATATTTTATTTAACCTAATATGTTCAATATTACCATTTCAACATGTAATCAATAAAAATTAAAATATTAAAAATTAAAATACTGATGAAACTTTTTAACACTTCTTTTTATTTATACAGAGTCTTTGGGTATGGATCTATGTTACACCTATAGCAGATCTCCGTTCGGGCCAGCCTCATCTCAAGGGCAATAGCCACATGTGGCTGGCAAGTACTGAATTGGTCAGCATCACCTGAGAGTGTGCTAAGTAATAGGTAGGGCAACAATCAGGTAGCTCAGAAGAGGACAACACCTCACATGAGGATTGGAAAATGTTTCATGAAAGAGGCTTTGGCATTGGGCTTTGAAGAATATGAATAATACCACCAATTACCACGATACTGATAATACCTAACATTTATTTTGTGCTTGCCGTATGCCCATCACTGTGCTAACCACTAGGGGTCAGTAGAGAGGAGGAAACAGACTTCCCGAAGAGGGAGACCACCAGCAGTAGCAAAAGCAGAGACCTTGGGGGGGAGGTTAGTACACTTGTAAGCATGGGGGGTGAGGGTGGGGTTGGGAGGGGTTGGAACAATTCAGCATTGGACTCTTAGGAAAGTAGTAGGAGAAAAAACAAAAGGTTAAAAGCCCCTTGAATGTTAAGGGAGGAACTTCATACCTAGTTCACTGAGAAAATGTGGTAATCGTAACACAAAACACTCACTAAGCACCCATTTTACTGATGAGGAAACTGAGGCATAGGGAGGTGAGGAAATTTCCAAAGGTCACACAATTTGTAACCATGTTTGGCAGAGCCTGGATTCCAACCCAAGCATTTCTGGCTCCTAAGTCTACACCTCAACTGCTCACAATGACCACAAATTTTCAAACCAGAGACCTGAATTTGCATTCCACACTCTTCATTCTTTCACTGGGAATTGAATCAGTTCCCTGAACAACTAGGAGCTTCAGCTTCCTCCCCCATGAAAATGGGGTATGTCCTGCCAAACTAAAGTGTCATTGCATGAATGTAATGACACTGGGCATGGAAAGCACCAATTATACTGTCTGGCACAGAGTAGATGCCAATAAAGGCTGGTTGCCCTGCAAAATGCCATGGGGAGCCATTTCAGGCTTTTAGGCAGGGGAATGGAATGACTGGACTTACACTTCAGGAAGATTTAAGCTGGAAATACCTGTCTTCCTTGATTACTTGCCCGGATGGATTGGAGCTGGGAGAGATGTGTTAGGAAGATATTGCAGTAGTCCAGATAAGAGGTAACGAGGGCCTGTGCTGGGACAGTGGCAGGGAGATTGCAGTCGTATTATCTAACTGTAGGATATTAGAACCAAAACAGGCCCTATGGAGAACAGAGTCCAGACTTAAATGACTTACCCAAGGATAAATCATGGGATTGGTAAAGTTCATCTAGTTCTCTCATTCACTGTTCTTTCCTTCACTCAGGCAGTGCTGATGTTAGAGATCAACACCAAAATTTTCAACTCTTAATAAAAATAACAAAATGTCTCAGTTTTGTCTAAATCGTATACTTTCTACTCTTTGATAGCATCCATGGACAATCTCATGTAATCCTATCAATGGCAACTCTCCCCACTCCTAAAGGAAGGTAGGTAGACTGGAGTCAGAACAATTTCCACATTACAGATAGGTAAACCGAGGCACAGAGGAAGATGAATCTTATTTCTGGCTCATATTCTCTCATATTCACTTCTAAATTAGTTTTTTTTTAATTAAAGTTTGTTTTGGCTTTGAAGTGTTACTAAAATGTTGATACAGGGATGACGTTCATAAAATTTCATGTGAACAGAATGTCATGGTAACTGAAGGGCTTGCATCTTTTAAGATTATTCAAATTTTAAAGGTTAATGAGTACAGTTGACTTGAAATCATGTGTAAAGGAAGACGATTATGTGATCAACGGGAAATTGGATCTCCGTAGTTTTGTCTTAAATATAGTGAATGAAGGTATACCTTGCTAAGAAAACGTGTTGAGATGCTCTCTCTTTCCATCTCCCATCTGGAGCGGAGAAAAGAAACCAATGTTTAGAAAATTCGCTTTCCTGACTACGAAGAATGGTAAACTCTACCACAGGAGGGCGCAGGGAAGGGCAGATGCTTTTTCAGATTATCGACACTAGGTGGCGCCGCTCTGCTAGTTTTCTTAATGCCTGTTTTTAATTTCTTATTTTTTTTATTCCTTTGTTTAGTAGCAATGTTAATGGAGTAGCTTAAGTCCTGTAAAGAAGCATTTTTATTTTTCTATTATTTTCTTAATATGTCTGGGTCTGTCATATATAAGTATATGATTATATAATATACTTATATAAGTATGCTAGGGGAAGGAAAACTATTTTCTGTACAGTGTACAGATTAGTTATATTTTGCTCTTGCATTAATTTTCAGGACATTCAAGTATGGGTCCAAATTGAGTTTTCCTTTGTGGTCTGTCATTGTCTCAGAGTCTTCAGAGTTTTTTTGGAGATTTCACTTTAGTTTGATTTCAAAAGGGACATAATTCTGAACCACATCAGAGCTACTAAAATGTAACATAACTTAAATACTGGAAAGAAAAATAGGTATCAGTAAAGGAATGGAAAATGAATTCTCCCATTTGGGTTTATGTAAAAAGGAATTCTCCAGCATTACCTAGTCAATTAGTTGTGTTGTGCCAGTCTTTGGAGTTCAAATTCCTAACTACAAAAATAAGAAATTCCTCTAAACATCCTCCACGATCTCTTTCAAGTTGGAACACCTATGACCTTATGAGTTTGTCAATATAGCTGTGCCACCTGCCTGCCCCAAACACCATTCTTGAACCTGTATGCATAAGCTATATTGCTAAAAAAAAAAATCTGGATAATTTTCTGTGGCACAACAATGTATGCAGTCATGATCCCCAGCTAGCTTTTCAACCTACGTTACTAGAGTGGAATTGCTGTAAGAATGACGTCGGCCCACAGAGGAGTAAGCTGACCGCTCTGTAGAATCACATCTCGGGACGAACTGGTTCAGTATGATGAATCTGCCTATCGAGAGACTTTGAATCCCACACTGGCTCTATCCCTTACTGGCTGGGAGAGGCTAAACCAGCAATGAGTTAGTAGGCATTGAGCTCAGTGCTAGTCACCACTGTGGACAGGTGGCGAAGTAAAAGGCCAGGCATGGTGTGGCTCACAATCCAGGGGTGGGGCACAAGTTGTCTGTTATTGGGGAGTTAGTAATTGTGGGGAATAAGTACCAAATAAGATCAGGTCTGTGCTCTGAACCCTGGTTTGGGCCTAAACCCTGCCCAAAATTTGCCCATGGTCGTCATCCTGAGAAGTGATACTAAGTCACCGCTGGGGACTGGGTGGGTGTAGGGAAATCAGCCAAGTTGCGGTGGGGAAGAGCAAGGAAGGGCTAGAGAGAGATAGTAATGAAGTTGCTTAACATTCTCTGCCACCTGGTAGCAAATGTTAGACGTCATGATCAAAGGGATAATATTTTCTATGAAATAAAAGAAAGTGACATAGACATAAATGTATGAGGACCCCACAGACCTTCAGCAGCCTGGAAGCTAGTGACATCTGGAAGTCTGCAAGGTAGTAGGCAGAAAGGGAGTAAAACTCCTTGGGCCACACCATCCTTGATGATGTCCACTGCGGTTGGTAAAACCTCCAGTGTGAGCTCATCAAACCAAGTGGTGCATATGGAACCCTTTCAGATGCCATTGTTGGCAATATGGGGCTCTTTTCTAAACCCTTATAAATATAGACAGACACTTGTGCATTTTTAGGTGTGCTATGCCAACCACTCATCAAGACAGAGTGGCTAAATGAGTTGCTAAAGGCCATGAAACATGTTCATGTTACAAAAAAATAGGGCAAATTTGGAATCATTTTATACTTGATGTCATATAGGCTTTGGAGCATACCATATGAACAAATTTTCTCACTCGTGTAGAGCTACTTACTTGAGGAAATGGCTGAATCTAGTAAAAATAGAGTAGGCATGGGCCTCCCCGAACCCCTCTGCACCTGTGAGTGATGAGCTTGGCAAGTTTTCTTGGGGCAGAGTTGATGGGGTGGTGGGGAGGCTGGAAATTGGAAGTGAATGGGATGGAACCTGAGTCTGGAGGCTGAGACAGTGAAATAGGGAAAGGAAGAGAGAGATGAAGCCACAGACACTCAGGTCAAAAAGTTCATGAACCAAACCTTTGTAAATCAGGAATGGCTCATTTAGGTTCAAGATGGCGGCCATACTGGCAGTCAACAAATGTGTGGGACTTCCTAGCGATGAGCTGGCCTTCCTTCTTCCAGTACTGTCCTAAAGCAGTGATTCCCAAATGGTATTCCTCCACACACTAGCACTCAGAGATGTAAATGGGTGGGGAGAACAAACGATTCTGCATCACTTTAGTTCGGAAAATGCTGGATTAAACAAAGTGAGCAAATTTCTCTTGTGCTTGGAACCTTAATATGCCAACATATACTGTAACTCCTTAATAGAAGGACTTATCATTTAGTGTTTCCCAGACTTCTTGGGTTTAGGACCTATTTTATTTTATTTTATTTATATAAAAATATGGAACGCTTCATGAATTTGCATGTCATTCTTGCACAGGGGACCATGCTAATTTCTGTATCATTCCAATTTTAGTATATGTGTGCCAAACAAGCACTGGACCTTTTTTAAATTTTTATTTAAATTTTTATTTTAAAGATTTTTATTTATTTATTTGAGAGAGAATGATAGAGACAGAGGATGAGCGGAGGAAGGGGCAGAGTGAGAATGAGAAGCAGACTTCCCCCTGGGCAGGGAGCCAGACGTGGGGCTTGATCCTAGGACCTTGGGATCACGACCTGAGCTAAAGGCAGATGCTTGACCCACTGAGCCACCCAGGTGCCCCTAGACCTTTTTTCAAAAAAAAATCATAGAGTATCTCAAGACAAATGTTCTGAGAAACCCCTCTTGGAAAACAATATCCTAATGTACACTAATTTATTTCAGATTAAATTCTCTAGCAATTTTCAATGTGAAATTTTCAGGATAAAAGAATTGCCAGAGAAGTGAAAGATTCATTGAACCAACTTTTTTGGTGACATGCAAGCCAAACCAAGTGTTCTTTTGATTCATTTATTTAAATTATTTGTGTGGGTAGACCCACTCTTAAAAGGCACAGTGACCCCCATCTTTAGATGATTTTTCTCATGGGCAATGACACGGAATTAGCTCCGCACCCCTACAATTAGGCTTTGCCCAAATGGTGCCACCACCTTGGAACCTGGTGTCATGTGGCTGTCAGTCTCAGCATATCGGTGCTATGAGAATAAGAAGAATAAATACAGTTCCTAATTTCCAAGTCAAAGACAGTGTGAATTGATATTACACAGTAAAATGCGATGAGATTAAATCAATAACATCTGCAATAAGGCATAATGAAGGTAAAATTATATCTCTGGCTTCCTGAACAGCTGTGAATCTATTTTTAATGATCCTCATTTTTGGCAGTCAGCTAACAACTTCTAAAATGTCCTAGAAATTGGATTGTTAAGCAGATGAGCACTGCAGTGGCTTGGAATGTCATTAATTTCAGCTGCCTTACCCATCTGCATGGGCGAGATGGAGGCATCATGAATTCACCCCCCACCCCACTGAGCACCCCACTTACCGGGCCTTGGGTGGCCCCGGCAAATGCTGGATACAGCAAAGCAGGAGAGCTGGGGGGAGAGGGGCTCCTGGGAGGATCATGGGCTGTTGAATGATGGAGAAAAAAGGAAAAAGTCCTTGTTTTTGTAATGCAAACTGCAGCACATAACTGGCGTTCAAGTCTACCTTGCGCTATTGGAAGCTCATAACGCCACAGAGAACAAGACATTCTAATGGTTCCCTGTTTCCCAGTGGGGCAGTTTGGTTCCACGAGATTGCTCTGCCCAGGACTTGGTCAGGGTCACACCACCAGCAAGTGCAGGGGCTAGCACGCATCCCTGGTCTTCTCATTCCAAAGCCAGGGCCCTTTCCATGGCCCAGCAGTTCCTCTGCTTATTGGAACAACGGCTGTGGGAAAGACACCATGAAAACTTCGAAATTGAGGAAATGTGAACATTTGGGATTATCCATGTTTTCCTTCATGCCTGGCACCTTCATACTTTGCTGTAGCTTTAACCAGAAGCCATGTCTGGGAAACAGACAGTTGATCCCTTTGGCTAATTGTTTTGAGCTCACTTTACTTCTCTGGGCTGGCAGGGACAGGGGGGCGGGGGGGAGGGTGGCACCCCACACTTTGCACACCATTGTACTCCCTACACCCCACCGACAGACTCTCAGATTCCCAAGTCAGTCTTACTAGCTAGGAGGCTCAGGAGGCCCCAGCCTAAACTGTGTTCCAGAAGACTGAAGCTAAGATTCAGATTCCCATTCAGATTCCCTCCTTGCCTGGGTGAAAGCTGACAGGGTGAGGATGAATTCCTTATTCTCTTCCCCACCCTGAGAAGCCTACAACGTTGAGAGAGAAGATTTTTGTGTAGAAGACAAGGCTGCAGCTAAGTGAAGCCGTTAGTTTACAGAACTGACCCCACTGCCTGACTTGCTCTCAGCAGCAGGGGCTGACCCTTTGCTGCCTGAAATATCAGACAATCAAGAGGTTAACGGTGCAGGGGTGGAGACTGTGCTGAGGCATAGTTTTGGACCGGAGAGAAGAGCCTGGCTCCAGGAGAGTCATCTATGACAGAGGGTTATTGGGTACAAAAGTATGAATGAGTACCTCTGTTCAGCAAGGGGATTATCTCTACTAAGCAAGGGGACACCTTCCAATGGCCAATGGCTGACATAATGATCAGGGAGGCTGTAAAGAGAGAAGCAAATGGAGGGAAGGGGGATTTTGTGATAATGAAACATCATACACCACTAATGATTAACACAATGCCTGGTGTGCTAGAAAACTGTGCTTGCTCCCAAAGATAACAGGGAGATAGGAGTGAGTTCGGTTCTTGCAAAGGTGGGCAAATGATGCTCAGAGAAGGCCGGGAGGTCTAGGGAAAATGGAAGAGCTAGCGCTGGGCCTGGGGTGGGCAAACCCCAGGGGCCAGGAGGCAGGGCACTGAGCAAGAGGGACACAGGGGCTGACCTGTGCCAGGACCTGCTTGACATGCCTGAGGAACAGAGCACCTCCCAGTGCACAGGGGAGTGACACATCTCACCCTCCAGCAATCCTCTCCGTTAGGCTCTCCCACAGAGATTAATGGACAAGGTGGATATTTTGTTGTGGTTTAAGAGAAGCCCTTAAACAGGAGCATCTAACTTGCTTGCTTAAGAAGCACACACATTGAACTTCAAGCGTTAGCTGGGGGACACAGCCTTCCACTGCACAATGAGCTAGTGATCAGTTATGCAAACTTCATGCCTTCACTGTTCATTGACGTGGGTTCAATGTCAGGTTGGCAAGTAGGTTTCCCCTTACACATTGACTTCCACTGTTGGCTTCCATCATGTTCAGAAGGACTCTGAGGCCAGCCCCAGGTTCGCAGGAAAGAGTGTTGCATTCAGTTAGTGCAGTCTGCCCTGGATGAGTGAGAAAGGGGGGAAGGCCCTGGATCTCCACTCTCCTGCTGCCTCCCAGGAGGGGCTCTCACTTTACGTGAAGCTGGTCCAAGTGTCAAAAATCAAAGGAGCCTCAAACTCACAAGTGAGGAGGATGAAATGGATGGAGGAAAGCTTCCTGCCAATCTCAAAACACACTACCATTTCAAGCTTTGGAAGCATCAGGAATCAAATTCACTGCCAACGAGGTTATTTGGAGGAATAGAGTCTCTGAAGAATGGTTAAGTAGAAGCCAGAAGGCCAAACTAAGTTGTCCGGTCAAACTGACTTAAAGTTAAGGGTCAGGGAATTGAGATGACTACCCACCCGCTCACTGGATGCTCTTTTCCTTCTCATCCTGAACAGTGGGGGGAAAGCAATTCCAAAGGGAGAAGGACAATGGAGATAGGCGTGCGTGTGCACACACGCGCACACGCACACACACGCGCGATATATATATTACACATAGATCAAACACATCACATTTGCCTCATCTGTGTGGTGTACCGAGGAGAATAACGTACAGAATCAAGCTCCAGAAGCTGCCTTCCCTTGCAGGTCTGGGTCGGGTAGCTGTTACCCTCACTAACTAAAGCAATAGGACCAAAGGACCAACACCCAAGATTAGAGGGCAGCCATACCCAGATTTCTGGGGATCTGTTGGTCAGATACCCAGAAACCCGCTTCATGGTAAGTTGCGACCCCCGGGCACGTCGGAGGGGAAGTCACAGCCTTGGGGAAGCACTTAGCCTCCTGGCTCTGTAGTTCAGAACCTTGGCTCTTGGTGGTGCCTGGAAGCTTCACTGTGAGTTTCGATTAGTTCTGAGAGGACCTGTTAAGCAGAGCTTAACAGTATTTTAAACAAGAAGTATCATGTTTTCTGAAGTACTTCCGCGTGTTGATATCGTTCTCCAAATGATAGCTTCTTAATAAGCATCATTTCATCGTAGTATATTGTCATGCTAATAAACAATGGCATTTGTTGTTAAAAAGAAAAGCCACGCCGAACGTCTGCATGGCTAATTTACCTTATGTGTTAACATCACACATTTGGTGTAGAATTGCTAAGGACTGAATTGCTAAACCCAGGCTCCTGGTGGCACCAATTGCATTAAGAGATAGGCTGCAGGTCTAGGAAGAAGTGCTCAGCATTTAGGGTTGGGAGTTAATAGGATCAGGGGGTCACCACTCCTCTTTCTGGGCTCAGGAGCAGACATCAATAATCACATGAATCCACTGCATAATTTACCAACACCCCCAGCAGGAAACAGAACCCCAGAATTGTTCTGCAGACAGCACCCTAGCATTCCCTACAACCTGAGAGTTGACACAAACACAATGAAACCTATTTGCATTTAGGGGACTTACCTGCCTACTAAATCGGGTAGTTTATTATGCGCTCTTCAAAGAATGACAAGAAGTCTCCTTAGATGTTACTTTTGCTGTTCGCCAGTGGCTGAGATTGGAAACCATCCTCCCTAGGTAATTAAACGAGAAGGGCTTATTAAATATTTGAGTCCTTTGCACTTTTTCCTGGATACCATCCAAAGTGGTGCAATGTAGGGATACTTAACAGGGTCTATGAACCCCCAAGTGACCCATATGTATAATTTGAGGGTCTATGATTCCTGATGTGAAAAAATACATGTATTTTTGTTTTCACTACGTTCTAACTGAAACTTAATGTTGAGTGTCAGCAAGAAACCAGCATTAGTATCTGTGATTTTGTCATTAATAGAAATCACAGATTTCATACCCCATTGCAGTTGTTGCGGACATTGTGTAGAATCACATATGTTCATCACAACTTGGAAATGACAATAGGGCCAAGACCAGCTGCTAGTTACTTGTTCTTTAATGTACCGTTCTAGAAAAGCATGCGGTACTAGATCACACATTTGGGTTTTGTTTTTTTTTTAAGAATATTTTGATAATTTCATTTCGATATAGTTGGTCTTTGTTGTTATTATATGTTAATTTTATATACTAAAAACATGATTCCAGAAGAGGGTCTATGAATAGAAAGGATGCTCCTTTCAGATGAGGAGGCTGGGCTCCAGTCCTTGCTAAATGTTTTTGTCAAGCCCCCTCTTCTTTTTTTCTTTTTGTCTTTTTTTCTCAATTGAAAAAAAAGTTGAGATTAAATTCATAGAACATAAAATTCACCATATTTTTTTTAAAGATTTTATTTATTTATTTGAGAGAGAGAGAATGAGAGAGAGAGAGCATGAGAGGGAGAGGGTCAGAGGGAGAAGCAGACCCCCCGCCAAGCAGGGAGCCCGATGCAGGACTCGATCCCGGGACTCCAGGATCATGACCCGAGCCGAAGGCAGTCGCTTAACCGACTGAGCCACCCAGGCACCCCTCTTGTTATTTTTTTTTAAAGATTTTATTTAGTTAGTTATTTG
>NC_138380.1:45437801-45454415 GCF_054177405.1 Leptonychotes weddellii
TTCACCATATTTTTTTTTAAAGATTTTATTTATTTGAGAGAGAGAGAATGAGAGAGAGCACATGAGAGGGGGGAGGGTCAGAGGGAGAAGCAGACCCCCCGCCGAGCAGGGAGCCCGACGCGGGACTGGATCCCGGGACTCCAGGATCATGACCCGAGCCGAAGGCAGTCGCTTAACCGACTGAGCCACCCAGGCACCCCTCTTGTTATTTTTTTTTAAAGATTTTATTTAGTTAGTTATTTGACAGAGCACAAGAGAGCACAAGCAGGAGGAGCAGCGGAGGGAGAGGGAGAAGCAGACCCCCCGCCGAGCAGGGAGCCCAATGCGGGGCTCGATCCCAGGACCCCGGGATCATGACCTGAGCCGAAGGCAGTCGCCCAACCGACTGAGCCACCCAGGCGCCCATAAAATTCACCATATTAAGGTGTACAGTTCAGTGGATTTTTAACATATTGACAAGGTTATGCAACCACCAGCACCCTATAATGTCAGAACATTTTCATTACCACACAAAGAAGCGCCATCCTGTTCGTAGTCACCCCCCACGTTCCCTCCCTCTGGATGCTGCAATCACCAATCTGCTTTCTGTCTCCACGGATTTGTCGAGTCTGGACATGGCCTAAAATGGAGCCATAAGATATGTGACCTTCGATGTCTGGCTTCTTTTGTTCCACATAATATTTTGGGGGTTCGCCCATGGTGTAGCACGTGTCAGGGCTTCGTTCTTTGGGTGACTGAATAATATTCCATTGTATGGATGTCCCACGCATTGTTTATCCATTTGGCTGAGTTCTTTATCAGTCTTCATTTCTACACTTTCCAAATGAAGGTATTAGGGCAGATCACGGCTGAGGATTCTTCCAGCTCTCAAACCCTGATTTCATTCCCCTTTGTAGCCTCTGTTGTGCTGTTTTGCATAAAGCTCTGCTTAGATTGGCTCCAGGTCTCCTGTCCTCAAAGACTGGCCTATCAAATTCCTGGGAACACATTTTTAAATTTCATCTGTTCATATCCACCTAAAAAAAAATTTTTTTTTAATTGATCTGGAGACCTTACTTAATTTAAGCCTTGTGGGTAAACAATCTACAGTGGACAGCCACTTGTTCTTCTCCAATTATGTTTACAACATCACAGTAACCATCAAACTGTGATGGGCTGGCCCATGAGTAGGGGACTAAATTTTTTGAAGCACAATCAACAGAAAACCCCTTTTTATTTATTTTTTTATTTTTATTTTTTTTTAAAGATTTTATTTATTTATTCATGAGAGACAGAGAAAGAGAGAGAGAGAAGCAGAGGGAGAAGCAGGCTCCCAAGGAGCAGGGAGCCCAATGCGGGACTCGATCCCAGGACCCTGGGATCATGACCTGAGCCGAAGGCAGACGCTTAACCGTCTGAGCCACCCAGGCGCCCCAGAAAACCCCTTTTTAAAAAATCCATGGCATGCTGTATGCCCTAGGGAACAATTCAAGGTCTTATTCTAAGGTTCTCACTCTGCCACTCTCAATGCTTAATTCTGGAAAAAAGAAATTTCACCTGTCACTTTAAAATTTCAGCAGATGTCTACAGCTTACTTCCACAAGCCTGTAAAGGATCAGAAAGATAAAGGAGGAAAGGGCTCATGGAGATAAGGGACTGGCAATAAATCCTCAAACTGTGTAAGTAAAGAGTACTGTTAACAGTTTCTTTGAGGTTCTGAGACACCTTCCTAACTCATTGACTTTCACTCTTGTCTTTATTAGATTATAAAACAGCGTATACTAACTACAGTCAGATACAACACAAAGGCTTCTCATGGCACAACAAATACATATTTAATGTGAGAAAAGATTGTAAATTACATATTATATTATTCAGGTTTGTGCTATCACCCATCCCCCACATGCATAATAAAAAAGGAACATGCTATGTTTCATCCCCCCACCTTTCTTGCCATCAGCTGAGCCCTGTTCTGCTTTCAGCCTGTTCCTTTGTTACATAACCACACTCTCAATCCATTCTTCCGTTCCCTTCCAAGTACTTTCCATCATGCCCGCGGTGTCTGAACCTCATTACACCTACCGGCGCCCGATGCTGAAGCATTTACTGCTCTCAGCCCAGCACATTTTTTGCTTGCAAATGCTTCAGATTCTTTTCCTTGGGAGATAAACCAAGAAATCTGCAAATTCATACCTAATCTGTCATAGCCCTGTCACCCGGTTGCAATTCTCTCCAAACAAAATCCTTTTGGTGAGAGGAAGACAATACCCCGGTTTCATAAATAATTTTTCCCACCAACCTTAATCTGCTGTCTATGAATATTAATGAGTCTCATCGATTCATGTCTCCATTTTATGTCCAATATTAGACACCTTCCCAGAAAGCTTGCTGTCAAAGCTGCAAAGGAGCCTATCTCACTTTCACATTAAATTAGCAAAATAAAAAAGGGCAACTTCTTTGGCCTGTAGATTTCAAGAGGCACTGCCTTGAGCTCTGCACGGGCCTTTTACGTTGTTCCCAAATTATAGGTCAGTCCTGGCAGGAAGGGGAGCTAGGTCGGTCGCCTCAGTTCTTTTTTCGTTTCTTCCAGGCAGGGGTTGACCTGGTGAAAACATTTCAGACTCATTAAATGTGTTTCTTCTACCAATCTCAATTCCTTTGCTTGTTTGCTTTTTTTTTTTTTTTTTAATGCCTTCCTTGTTGGGTCTAGGTCTGAATTT
This sequence comes from Leptonychotes weddellii, assembly GCF_054177405.1. Taxonomy (NCBI): domain Eukaryota; kingdom Metazoa; phylum Chordata; class Mammalia; order Carnivora; family Phocidae; genus Leptonychotes; species Leptonychotes weddellii. The sequence goes on from NC_138380.1 coordinate 45,440,501, forward strand.
TTGTGACATTCTGCTTCCTGTGGCTATTCTTGCTTTTAAATTTTCTGCATACAGACCACAGGTTAACTGGGATTGGTTCCAGGGTTGCTGCTGGCCTATAGGAAATCTTGGTGAAAATTAGGAGAGTGTTCTTCTGATAGACCAATCAGAAAGCACCATTCCCTCCAGATGGACATAGGAGAAAAAGGAGCTCCCTTTGGGTGGACATATGTGTGTAGTAGTATCCAGGGTCTGGTGAGGGGGAGGGTGCACAGCATGTCAGCACCTACTCCCTTTCCTCCTGGCTCCTTGGCTGCTTTCTCTATTAAATCTTTCACTTATCTCCCTTAGCTGGTTTCTTGGATCCAAAGTGTTTGGGGAATGCCAGAGATTTGCCTTTTATGCTTAGATCCTTCTTAACTGCAATCCACTCTTTTCTTCTTCACTCATTTTCACAGTGTTAATGTTAAACTCCTTGTTTATCTGCCAGGTTTTCCTGAAGCACCCTTAATTCATCTTCCCATCTTTGAGCAATTTGAGTAGGAATTCAAATGATATCCTTGGGTTTTTCATTTATTTGGTTGGTTGATTTTTTAAATACATGCTTTCATACATTCAAAGACTTGCTTGATGATAGCATTATTTGTTGCTTAAATGACAAACATATGGCCAGCTGCCAGAGGAGCTATGTTATTTGAGGAGGTCCAGGAAGCCTGGTCTAGATCTAACTATACCCTTCCTTGCTTGCCAGTCATGCCTAAAATTCTACCTTAAAGCCTTATTCTTTTGGATTAAGGAAATGCAGCCCTGTTGTAATATACTACACTTGGAAAGAACTAAGTACATGGCATCAGTCATTGACACTTTAGTGAAAATTAGTTTATCAAATCCTATTCCAAGGGCAGCTATATGAGAGAAGAAAGATGGTTTGGGGCATGTAATGTACTAACCCCCTAGGGGGCAGGCCTGATTAAGCTGGCAGAATACTCTCTGAGCATATTGGTCACTTTTAGGGATTCTGAAGAGCATGAGAGAAAAACTTCCATTTGCCATGTTTTTGTCTAGAGTAATACCAGGGTTGCTCAAAGAGATCTAAGTTGGTATCAACTACTCAACAGTATTGATGTTTCCCAATGTGACTACGGGTAAGACTCTTTTGTTAACTTGTTGGAGCAGTTGAGAATTCAGATTCTTTCCTTGGGCCTACACCAACCACTCCCTGTTTTGACTTTGACCTTTAGTATACACATTGAACTTCCTTGAAGGCCCAGGGTTGGTGATGTTAGCAGGGAAGGATACACACATCTAAGGAATTCATTTCTCACATGAGTATGGCCATAAGGAATTCATTTCTCACATGAATATGGTGGAAAGATCTATGGAGGACAGATCATAGGCACCAAGAATATTGAAGAAATAAGGGTCCTTAAAGACCATCGTCAGTCTAGTCCTGGGTCTCTCAAAGTGGGCTACTACACATCTGAGGGTGCAAAGCCATGAGTTATACACAAATTAAATATGGTGCATCTTCCTGGAGTGTCCTTTTACTAGATAATAAATTTAAAATGTTAGCTTTAAATTTTTTAAAAGATTGTATTTACTTATTTATTTGGCAGAGAGAAAGAGAGAGAGCAGGCCAAGCGGCAGGCAGAGGGAGAGGGAGAAGCAGGCTCCCCGCAGAGGAGGGAGCCTGACGCGGGGCTCGATCCCAGGACCCCAGGACCACAACTTGAGCCGAAGGCAGACATCTAACCTACTGAGCCACCCAGGTGCCCCAAAATGTTAGTTTTAAATTAAAACAAGCATGATTATACTATGGAATACAGCAGTAATGGGAATTTGAACAGGTACCAAGGGAAATGAACACATGATCACAGAAAACAGAGCTTAGATTGTCTAGGCTTGTATTTTCAGCAATAATTTTGCATCAGAATCACCTGCAGAACTTCAAATGAACCTTCAAAACAATTCTGATGCCAGTCCCCTTTCCAAATGGATTCTAGTACATTGATATTTCTCCAAAGCTCCTCTGGTGATTTGAAGGTACAGCCAGAGTTGAGAACCACCAAATGTGAGCCCAGCTAAGGCTGAGAGGGGTGAAGGGATGGACCCAAGATCACACAACTCATTTGTATTTTGTGTTTTCAGCCATTGTTCTATCTATGATATACTTCTCAATAAGATCAGCTGCATAATTTATGGGGCCTAGTGCTAAACAGAAATGCAGGTCCCTTGTTATAAGTTGTTGAGTATTTTGGGACAGCAACAGCAGAATATTACCAAGCACAGAGTCCTTCCAGGTGTGGGGTCCAGTGCGCATGCCCATGATGTCGGCCCTGCCCCTCGAAAAGCCTGAAGAGTCTATTCAGCCCTGCAGCCACCTTCAAGCAGCCAGACAGATCTACAGGATAGGGAGGAGCAGTGCCTTCCTCTACATTTCCTAGTTTATGGGGCCAGTTAACGCCTGTGCGCACGCGTGTGCTCTCTCTCTCTCTCTCTCTCTCACACACACGGGCCTCTGACGGAAGTGGTTAGCAGGGATTAAATGAGATTTTTTCTAGTGTGAAAGCATGTTTGCCTCTTCATCTAAATTGAGAATGAAACTGTCAGCTTTTTAATCCATGTTGGATGGATTATAGAGTCTAGTTTACACTCTCTCCCCAAACCACAAACCCCCTCCCTGTCCCTGCACAAGTTCTCATACTCCTAAATCTTTGTCTGGAATTGTAGACTCAGACTACAGAAAAGCATTTTATCACATTTTGACCACAACTGAGTGAGGTCCCTCTCTGAAATAAATGAGTATGTTTGTTGTGCTGGGGCGGGGTGGGGGTTGAGAACTAGGGGCTGAACCCCCCCCAATATCAGAGAAGAGAAGGCCAGCACAGCTGGATCAGATGGCAGAACCTAGGCGTAAGCCTCACACTAAGGAGGCTGTCCTCTCCTGGAGAGGGGGAATGCACACTCTGTGCTGGATGAAGACCTCTGTGAGGGGCAGCTGCAGCTGTGTGTGTGAGTGAAGTCCTGGGGGAAATACAGGGAGGAGAGGACCAGCCAGACAAACTGCTGGAGGAACCGAGAGTGCATTTGTTCTCTTGAGATTCAGCAGCCGGGCAAGGTATGGAGAGTTAATGAACCAAGGGGAGGATGGGGGACACAAGGGAATTCAAAGTAAGTGAATGAAATTCTCATTACGTCGCCACTGGAATTAATATGCAAGCTTTCCTCTCTCCCAGGACTTCTTTCTGGCACTGCTTCTGTGAAATATTTGGGGCCAAAGATGGAGGAAAACCCTAGAGAAAAGCAGGTGATTCATGTTCCTGGGAATTTGCATCCAACCCCGTAGATGTGGCAGATGGGGACTAGAGCCTGTGAGACTGGGGAAGCTTTCTGAAAACCCCTGAAATCAGTAGCCGTCCAGTCCTGAGAGTGAGGGCGCTCTGGTCAGATGGGGGCAGGGAGGACCCCCGCTTGCTTACCTGGACGGCCTCCTTGATGCCAGACCCCCGTCTGTATCTGATTTACTCAGGCTTATCCCTTAACAATGTCTGGAGACATGTACAAAAACGACAAAGGATTCATCAAGACTTAGAAAAGCCATATGATGGAACGCACCAGAACCAGTGTGTTAAGTGTAGGACTGCAGGCCACGCACAAGTGTAGGGAGGCGATTACACAAACCAAGCGCCAATCCTGTAGGAAGGGTCTCGGCGCAGCGGCCAGAGTGGGCTCTCGGCGCAGGAAAACATGAGTGTCGCTCCCACCTCTGTAATCAGAGGCCAAGAACCTAACCTCTCTTAGTCCTGCTTTCACCAACTAAAAAAAAGTTGCATCGAACACCTATTTCATAAACTTGTCTTGAGGATTAAATAAGGTGGTGTAGCTATGAAGGGTTTTGCATGGAGCAGAGCCGGTATTTGGCGTTCGCACACGTGTGGTATGCAGTAGGCTCATAGTCGGGATTCAGTAGTAAGTCTTATTAGCCATCAATCCTTTCTTTCTCTCTGCCCTCACACTGGGAATTAATGAAGACCTTAGCCAAGAGTGACTTAAAAAGGAGATGCTTTTGGCCAGATTCTGTTCCACCCTTTTAACACATTCTTTTCCTAATCGTGCATCCTTGGCCAGCCTTCTATGCACAACAAGCCCTTGACCACAGAAAAGCCTAGCAGAATGGGCATCCTTCCACAGCAAAGCTGATATATTAGCTGAGAAGACAGACTTCTTAGCCTCTGTCTCCTGCTGTTCGCAAACATCACATTGTGAGTTAACACTGGGTCCTGATTTGCTTCCTGATCAATTTGGACAATGTCGAAAAATAAGGCTGTCCCTTTCCTTTCTCCCAACGTGTGTCCAGTGAAATGACCCCCAGAATCATCTCTCTGAGCTATCTTCTAGCAGCATGAGAGAGGGCTCATAAAGATCAAAACTTCTCCTGGGCGCCATGCCCTCCAAAGATGCATCTTTGAGCCTTCTGTTGCAAAATGAGAAAAGTAAGGACAACAAAGAAAGTTTTCTTCAATAAAGCTTTCAATTGAAAGGACTGTCCTCTATGGGGAGATTATGGTTTACTTATGTTTTTGGTATCAAGATGTGCTTTGTGTGTGTGTGAAACAACAGAGGAGCTGAAAGTGGTTATATTTTATGCCCTGACTTGGCAAAAGAATAAATAGGCAAACCCATGTTTCCCCCCATTACCACTCAATGTAAAAAAAAATAATTTTCCTGGCTCATGAAATAAGAAAGCTGGAAACCACTGATATGGACCACCCTGGCCGTTTAGGGAAAGAAAATAACTTCCAGATTAGCAGCTACCTGGAATACCTTCCCCCAGACTGTAGACCCCTGGGCTTTTGGTGCATAAATTATGTCATGGCTCCTACATATGGCAAATATGGTAAATGAGGGTAAAAGGGGCTCTGTGAGAGTTCATGGGTCTCCCCAATAGACCAACCATGTGCTAGTAAGGAGGGATGCCAGGGCAAAGGTGATGTCCCCATTCCTACCACAGATATAACCCTTCCTTCGTGCAAATAGCTCTGAAAACATTTGCTGTTGATGCTGATCCAGCACACTATGCTAATATTTTAAAAATCTCTAAGTAAAATGTCTTCTGTTAGAGCTTCAACTTCAACCTCGCTTTATTTGGGCTTGAGAGACCTTTTTTTTTTTTTTTGGTGAGTGTAAAATTATTCCTTTCATTATTATAACCAGCAGGTCCCAAATTTCATGAGCCATGAGGTCACATTTCTAATAACATATCTCGGATTATGTGATGTCTTGTACTATCTTCTTGTGTTTGCTAACTCTGCCACGGCAAGTATTTCTAGATCTCTCTGAAAGGAGCCTGGATGGTTTTCCAGAGCTTTCTTGGGGGTTACCTGATGCTCCAGCCAGCCATTGGGCAACTCCCATGGCCCAGGTTACACCACCCCATGGCCCTAGGTCATTCCACCTTTTCAGGCTTTTCCTGTCAGGCCTTGGTCTCCTCCTTCCTCTCTTCCCTTACCAGCCCTTTATGATTAATTTCTGCTGTCCTCTCCTGGAATGACTGCTTGTTCAAGTCCTTGCCCTCTGCCAAGGTTCAGCTCCAATCACATTTCCTCTAGAAATTCTAAGATCCTTAGTGTATAAATAGCCTCTTTTTCTCATTCTCCTGCTGCATTTTGTACCCCCCAAATCCAAGGTACACATGATGAGTACTGAAATGATTATTTATATGTCTATCTTCCTACCACTTCTAGCCACCATGTGAGCTCCAGAATGCAAGGACTAGATCATATTCATTTTTTTTGAACTCACCAAAGCACTGGCTCTGTATATTGAACATAATAAGTCTGGTAAATACTGAATAAAACTGAATTGCCTTAAATTCTCACTAAGGTGTAAATGACTGATTATCATACCTCCCAGAATGTATAAGAAAAAAAAACTTTGTTTCCTCCCAATAGGAATGTTGGCTTCAATTATTCCTTGGAGGGAACAGACAGTTCTTGAACATTTCAGGAACTCATGCAGGATGGACAGCCTGAACAGCACTAAAGTGGGTGAAATGCCAAAGAAGCACATGAATTCCTGACAAGAATCCCCACCGTGTCCCCTACCAATCACTCCAAACAACAACACTGGCGGATTTTGTACAATATCAGCCTTATTTAACCAGCCATCATTTCCTCTTAAAAAAAAAAAAAAGAAGAAGAAGAGTTAAGGTCAAGTAGAAAAAAAAAATGCCTTTGAATTAAAATCTTAGCTTTTCTTTGAACATCCAGCTGATTAAATGAGATCCAGACAAAAGCAGGCAATTTCCAAAAAATAAAACCCAGCCGGGGGTATTGCATTCCCTCATGCTTCTACCAGTAACCCCATGGTAAAGTAAAGTAATGATTGATTCGGAGAGAATTATGGCTATTATAAACTGTAATCAGTGGTGGATGAGAATAATTACACAGGGAAAGGGGGGAAAAGCTGAAACATGGCTGAGCAGTGTTCTGATGGATGGGGAAGTCATTTCCTGGCCGTTAATGACTGATTTTTCAACAGTCAGCACACAAGCTTTAATCCCAGAGGGGAGAAGGAGAAAGAAATGGCCACGTTATTAAGGATGTTACTGACTTAACCTTACCAATTTTAATCTGAATATAGCTGATGCCCGTCCCCCTGTCTGTCCTTGCTTTTGTTCCTGCTATTGCAGACATACCCTTTGGCGGAGTGAGGTTAGGGCTGGCCATTATCTGAGAGACACCAGAAAGAGTTATGGTTGCACAGAACTCCCCTAAATCGTGGTGGTGGGATATGGAGTCATGGTGTCAGAACTGTAAGGGCCACTGAAATCACCTAGTCTGTTCTGTTCATGTTATCAGTGATCCCCGAGAGGTGGAGTGACTTGTCTAAGTCACACGGCTGAGGGACTTTAAACCTGAGGAGATTGCCCACACAGGACCGGAAGGGAGGCGGGTCTCATCACAGAGGCGTGATCGGATCTCTGAAGGACACAGCTTTGCTAAACCCATTTTGATACTGGCACCAACTTAGTCTCTTGTCCTCTGAGACAGGCTCTGGGGTCCCATATTCTGCCTGCAGAAGTTGTTACTGGGGGGTGAGGTTACAAGAGGTCTGAGAGAGTGTGGGACTGTGGAATGATCTACTTTAATTTACAGATGAGCAGTGCGTCCTCTAATCTGTGACCCTAATGGAGGGAGGGAGGGAGAGATTGAGAGAGAGAGAGATCGCAATTTATCTTATTTGCAGCCATAAAATAGGATAACTGATGGGAATAGACTAGAAGTCATAAAACTGTGTAAAGCAGGGCAGCCAGAGTCAGTTGGTGACAGACACTCCCCTTCAGAGCCCTATGACTTTGAAGAGCCTTTCGAATAGCTTCGTGAAGTACTGGGTTTCTCTCTGCTTCCAGCAGAGCTCCCTTAAGAAGATGTGTGATGGTGAATGGTGTGGGACGAATTCTAGCAACCTCTCCCCTCTCCCCTACCCAAGGACAAAGCCCAGCAGAAGGAAAGGAAGGATCATCTTCTAAGAAAATATGACTGCCTCTGAGGCTAAATTATGTCAAGATATAAGATCAGGAATGTCCAGATGCTGTTTATCCCATCTTAATTAAATTTGGACTTCTTTGGGGGAAAAATACCTCAGTTCCAGGAAAAGTTGTTTTGACTCTGAGGCTGTTTGGATTCTGTTTTATGAAAATAAACATTTTAATCAAGATACCATCATCCCAGGATTTTCACTGTGAAGGTATTTTTGAAGCAAACTCTCTTGAGTCAATATATGTCCTTAATAATATTCTATTCAATGTTGTCCAATAATCTTAGTTTTTTCTCTGTTCTCATTTTTAGTTTCCTAAAAGTATGTCAAACAGGGTTGATTCCTTTTCAGGCACACTTTAGAGTGATGCTTTGAGAAATCATTTGTCCATCTGGTATTCCTTTCCCTCCTTCAGGTAAGCACACATCACTCTTTACTTTAGAGAACCATGCTTCCCCTATTCCATGGGACCTGATAGATCTACAAGTACCAGGGTTGTGTCCCCCTGCACAGCTCCCCACCCACAGGCACTCCATGTGCCCCCCAGTGCAGAGGGGGCATGTGATTCTGATGGGCCAGTCCAAGTCCTCTCTTCCCAAGCCAGAGTGATTGGCTTTGAAATGGCCATCTTTCTTGAGACTTTCTACATAGATGCTGAGAGACCATGTGTATGTCTCTTCAATTTGGAATCATAGCTATAAGGATATGGTCTTTGAGCTGCCTGGACTATCTTTCCATCTGTAGAGAAAGAGCCACAGGAAGAAAGAGAGAGAGAGAGAGAGACTGACGACTGACCTTGAATGTCATCCAAGTCCCTGGATCCAGCAGAACCTGACTTTTTAAATCCCATAACCCTAGACTCCCCAGTTCTGGGAACTGACAGACTCTCTGCTGTTGGGTTACTCTCTTTTACTACGACAAAGACTTTTCACTGGGCCTGCTCTGATTTAAATTTTGGCCAGAAGGTCCAGTACTTATTTTTTTAAATTGAAATATTTATAATGAATTATTGTGGTAGTAACAAAGAGCTATAGTACTTCATACGGCAGAAAGTAAACATATCTTTTGACTGTAACTTTGATTTCCAAGCTCACTATGCATCTAGTACAACCAATCTTTGAATCACATGTTCTGAATGAACAAAACAAATGACAGAACAGACAGATGGGCTAAAAGTCTTCCAGATATCATCCAGCACCTGCTGCAAGCCTCCATGCTGCCAGTGAGTTGTTGGAATGACCAACTCTTTTCCTTAACTATAGACATACACACACACACACACACACACACACACACACACATCATCCTACAAGGACTAACCTTGTAGAAAAATAACAAAAGCTCTCTAAAGAAAATATTTGGAATGAGTGTTTGACATGTCATTTAAGGAAGAGTGCCATTCCCTCATGGGTAATACCAAAGTTGGGACCAAATTTTAAGAACTCCAAAGGGATGCAGAAATTCCAGGGAGAAAATTCAGATATCTAGATTTTCCCTTTCCCTCTGGGACCCAATCTTCCATGTCTTTGAGGGTTGGGTTACACATAATGAAACCCTTCAGCTCTCTCTCTCTTTTTTGAAGATGTATTTATTTTAGAGAGAGAGAGAGAGCGAGAGCGTGAGCAGGGGAAGGGTCAAAGGGAGAGGGAGAGAGAGGATCTCAAGTAGACTCCCCTCTGAGCACAGACCCTTACGTGGGGCTTGATCTCACAACCCTGAGATCACGACCCGAGCCGAAATCAAGAGTTGAACGCTCAACTGACTGAGCCACCCGTGCGCCCCAAAGCCCTTCATCTCTTATAGGTTCTGCCCCGCTCTACACAGAGCCCTCAGTGTGAGAGCAGGACATGCACAGAGGTGCTGCCCTGAGAACTCTCAGGTGTGGAGGATGAGTGTTTGAGCTCCGGCCGAAGCATTCCAAAGGCTCTTTCCCATGGAAGACGCTGGAGGCCGACAGCATGGGGGGCACTGTTAGAGGGCGCAGTGGCCCGTGACTGGCAGAATAGGCCGGGAAGGGCAGCCAAGCCAAGAGAGCACACAAGGTCTTTTGTATCTGCCCCAGGCTTGCCCTGCCCCGTTCCTGTAAAGCACAGTTCCTCACTTGGGAGGAGAAGGAGAGAGAAGCTACCCCTGGGCAGAAATATCAATTAAGGTCGCTGTCTTCAGTGTGGCAGCCCGCTTCTGCTCCAGGCAGGGACTTCCCCATCTCATCCTGTCAAAGGTGGCCATCTTTACAAAAAATAAATGGATTATTTTGCCACAGTCACTTGACCCCAGAAAATGGAAGACAAATCCTATTACAGCTAGTGGGGGTCCCTTTGTCTTGGTTGTTGTTGGCCTTCTGGGTGTGACATACTTCTGTGGGTTTCCCAGTAGGTCATTTGTCTGTATCTGTGGGTCTTCGAAGTCAATCATGATATGTATGTTATATGTATGTTATAACATACATCTCATATATACACACAGAATCACAGACGTACATGGGCATATACATTTATTCACATTTATTTATATATGTGCATGGTGTGTCTATGTATATAACCACACACACACATACCTGTCTTACCCATATTGTCACTCTGTTAAGAGGTGTTTAGCAGATTTTTACACAAATGGCTTAATGACATTTCTGGTGCTAAAAGTGAGAATGCTCATTGTGGAAAAATTAGAAGATGTGCAAATGTGTGAGGGGAGAAAGAAATACCACTGATCAGTCCACTAAACAGAGGCAACCATTGTGCTTTATCCATTCCTGCCTTTTGCATGCACATTGGAGGGGTATCCTTTTTTTACAGTCAAAATTGTTTTATGTACAGTTCTGCAAACCAGTCTTCTCCACTTAGTCCTATGGGAGGCATTTCCCCTACATTTGTCAAGATAATTTTAAGCCTACCTTAAGCAGCTCTTTCCAGGAGCCTTCAGTAAATATGAGTGTGTGGTGTCGGGGTGGGACCAGGGAGCAGGCTGTACCCCAGGCCCTCTCTCTCTGATATTGTTGCCATGTCTCCCTGAATGAGGGGAGGAGTGGACATGACAGGTGTTCACTGGCATTTGCTCCCTTCAAGCACGCCCCCCCCTCCTCCCCTGGGCCCAGCACCAGTGTTGGACCCACAGCTTGCCCTGATCCAGAGCAGGCCTCTTGCTTAGCACTGGCAAAGTGCAGGTCCCTTACCTAGGAGGCGGGCGGGCAGCCCTGGTTCCAGATGGCCACTGACCCTTTCCCTGAAGAGAAAGCACCTGTGAGGCCCGCAGACAGAGGCTCAGACTGTGAGCATGCACTTCCCTTCCTGCCTTTCTAGGGCACCTGCCTTCTTAGGAGCCCAACAGCAGGCTGAAGGTGCTCACGGCTGTTTGTGTAAGTGACGGTTCCCTGCGTGGTGTGTGTGTTATTCAGAGAAGCAGGGCGATGGGCTGCCCGGGGGAAGAGCCTTGCCAAGTGGCTGAGGGAGTAATAGAGCTTAGTGAGGGGTAGTAGCTCACGGCTCTGCCACCCAAGGGCCCGGCTGCCCCCACCCCACCTGCAAGCCAGCCTTTACCAGATCTGCTTCCATTTAGTTGGGCCCAGAAGCACTGAATTCAGAAAAGGGAAAAAAACAAAAAAAAAAAACCCAGAAAACAGGATAGAGAACAAACATTGTAAAGAAACCTGTTAAGGAAAGATTTAGGCACAAAGACATTTTTATATTTTTTTAAAGCACCAATAAATTCCTTCTCATAAAAATGACAGAAAACCAATTTGGAATGAAAGGGAGAAACTTACAGAGTTACCAGATAGACTTGAAAGCAAATGAATACAAGAGAAAGAGCTTGCGCCCCACAACAGTGATGGAAGTGAGAGGCTGGTCTGGCCTTTGCTGGCCCAGCCTGAACTCAGTGCCCTGGAGAAGCCTGACTCAGGCCATCAGAAGGCGCCCTCCTGGAGGCTGTGTGGGCTGAGGTAGGGAAAGAGTCAAGGTGTGCTGGGGTCTCAATGCCAACCTAGCCCTCTCCTGGAGATCTGCCCAGGGAGGTGTCTGCTGAGACCCTGCCTGCCCCTCCCCAGGTCCAAGCAGATGCCCACAGCTAGAGGAGGGGCTTGCTGAGCAGTAGGGCCCAGAGGGGATCACAGACCTCTGTGGTGTCTCTGAGCCAGTGCCCCTCAGCCCTGATTCTACTGTGTTGGGATTGTCTGGGACTCGGCATTCATTCACGAGGCCCTCCTGTCTTTCTGTTAGTTCACCAAACACAGGAGATTTCTCCTCCTAAAATTGTGAAACATTGACTTAAACAAACAAACAAGAAAAAAACAAAAAAAACCTTCCTGATTCATTTTCTGCTCTCATATCTTAGCTAAATCTTAAATTTGACAGCATTGTTTTAAGACAAATGCTATCTGTTCTTAGATTACAGAATTAACACACTTTTATTTTCTACATTTAGGAAAATTGAGAAAAGCGTTAAAATATTCAGCCATACTAGTATCTGGAGGCTGTATTTTCTTTTCTTTTCTCTGCCTTCCTTCTTTTCCTTTGAACTGGGATGGTAAATGCCAGACCCTTGGACTTGCCTTAAATTGGGGCATTTTTGAAAAGTCTCAGGAGGTGATCTGAAAACCATGGGACACGAGGATTAAAAATGTTGGGTGAATCCTGCTATCCTCTTCTCAGAGATACTCAGAGAAATCTTATAGAAAATACCATTGTTGGGCTTGGTTTATAAAATCTCAGGATCCTGTTTGACTCTAAAACCATTTATTTCAATCACATCCACTGCCATCCTGTGGAACCATTCTGGATACATGGCTTTGAGGCCGCTGTTAAATCCTGAGGAACTTTAACAGCCTGCTGTCTGTTGTTGTGCTGCTGGTGTGTATACTCTAAAGTGCAGCTAGTTGGCAGCCCCGAGCCCTCATATGATGCTTTTGATTTGGGGCTGGCCTTCGAAATACCATTGATTACGATTGCAGCTTGATACATTGGATAGTTTTATTATTGGACTTCCTCTTACTGTTCTGTTAAAAACCTTTGGTGTTTTGTTTCCTAATGATTATCATCATCGTTATCACTAATGACATTTATTGAACATTTACTGCCTCCAGGCACCGTGCTGAGCCCTTTACGTGAATTATCCTATTTAACCTCATACCAGCTTTATCAGGGAAACAATATTCTCCTTCTCATTTACTAGATAAGGAAACTAAGGTTCAAATTGGTTAAGTAATGTGCTTTTAAGTGGTTCCACTGAGATTGAAATCCACATGGTCTGCCTATTGTTAACAATTGTATGCTATTTGCTTCAAAAATCTCAGCTCCAAGGTTTGCAAACATCCACAGAAGGAGACTTAGTGTACATGATCTTAAGATTTTATGTACTTTTCTCTCCACATATGTATAGTCCTAATCAGTCTAATTACCTAGCTGACTTCCCTCCCTCCCCTGTCCCTTTCCTCTTGCAATTACTTATTAAATTTCTATTAGATATGAAATGCTGAGTCAAATGTTAAAGTGAATATTCAGTCTAAGACATGGGCTCCTCCCTTAGGAGGTTAACAGTCTAATGTAAGATCCCAATGAGTAAATCATTGACTGAAACAGAACACACGATTCTCTGAGAACCCAGGAGAATAGCGTTTAGATCAGTGGGGGCCAGTGAGAACTTTTCAGAGAAGGTGGCAAGAGAGGTAAGTTTTAAGGGGTAGGTGCCCATTAAGTAAGCCAAAGATTGACATTCCAAGAACATAAATGGGCATGCTCAAGGCACGGAGGCAGGAGACGGCCCAGGAGTTTGGGAAGCCACTAGTGCTGGAGTTGTGTTGGGCTGGAATGAAGGGCAGTGACCCTCGTAGACAGTCAGGCAGGGTCAGGTCCAGAAGGGGCTCTGTGTGCTAAGCTGGGGGATTTTAGATGTATGGAGAAGAAGATGATTAAGTTTGTGTTTTAGAAAAGCCCCTCCAGATGCGGAGAAAGGGGAACCCTCCTACACTGTTGGTGGGAATGCAAGCTGGTGCAGCCACTCTGGAAAACAGCATGGAAGTTCCTCAAAAAGTTGAAAATAGAGCTACCCTACGACCCAGCAATTGCACTACTGGGTATTTACCCCAAAGATACAAATGTAGGGATCCGAAGGGGTACGTGCACCCCGATGTTTATAGCAGCAATGTCCACAATAGCCAAACTGTGGAAAGAGCCAAGATGTCCATCGACAGATGAATGGATAAAGAAGATGTGGTATTTATACACAATGGAATATTATGCAGCCATCAAAAGGAATGAAATCTTGCCATTTGCAACGACGTGGATGGAACTGGAGGGTGTTATGCTGAGCGAAATAAGTCAATCAGAGAAAGACATGTATCATATGACCTCACTGATATGAGGAATTCTTGATCTCAAGAAACAAACAGGGTTGCTGGAGCAGT
>NC_138380.1:45454915-45476146 GCF_054177405.1 Leptonychotes weddellii
TCAATCAGAGAAAGACATGTATCATATGACCTCACTGATATGAGGAATTCTTGATCTCAAGAAACAAACAGGGTTGCTGGAGCAGTGGGGGTGGGAGGGATGGGGTGGCTGGGTGAAAGACACGGGGAAGGGTATGTGCCATGGTGAGTGCTGTGAATTGTGCAAGACTGTTGAATCATAGACCTGTACCTCTGAAACAAATAATACATTATATGTTAAAAGAAAAAAAGAAGAAGAAGAAGAAGAAGATAGCAGGAGGGGAAGAATGAAGGGGGGGAAATCAGAAGGGGAGATGAACCATGAGAGACAATGGACTCTGAAAAACAAACTGAGGGTTCTAGAGGGGAGGGGGGTGGGAGGATGGGTAAGCCTGGTGATGGGTATTAAAGAGGGCATGTTCTGCATGGAGCACTGGGTGTTACGCACAAATAATGAATCATTGAACACTACATCAAAAACTAATGATGTAATGTATGGTGATTAACATAACAATAAAAAAGAAAAGCCCCTCCAGCAGGGGGTTGCTGGGGAGGCTGCCTGAGGAGGAGGGATGAGGTGTAGGGAGTTGAATATAGAACTGCCTGCCCTAAGGCAATGACAGTGTGGATGGACAAGAAGAGATAGATGAAGGAAAGATGCAGGAGGAGAAATTGAGAGGATCTGGTTGACTTTTAAAGTGGGATGTGAGTGAGGAATGAAAATGAGTCCTGGACGTTTGTGGTGATGACGGTGGTGGGAATGGGAAGCAGGGAAGATGGCTCTAGAGGATGGCCAGGACTGGTGACTGGGGGACGCAGGGTGAGGTGGCATGGAGCCTGCGTGTCTGGCTTGGACAGCTCTGTGGGTGACGGTCCCATTGGGACAAGTTGGGCCTTCATCTCAAGAACCCTTCCTACTCTTTGACTTGTCCATTCTCCTAAAGTTGTGCAACATTAATTTAAAAGAAGCCCAACCTATATTTATATTTTCTGTTCTCAAATATTAGCTACATTTTAACTTTGACAAAATTGTTTTCAGATAAATATTAACTGTTTTCATTACAGAAGCAATACATCTATATTTTATACATTTAGGAAAATTGAGAAACGTATGAAATGTTTACCCATACTATTACCTTAAAGAGATGTATTTGGAGGTCATGTATTCTCTTTTTCTCTGCACTCTCCCATACCTTCCTTTACTTTCTTTCCTATGTGTTCATTTTATTTAGTTATTTATCCATTCACTCATCTGTTTATTCAACTGATATTTATTATCATCAACTATATGCCAAGGACCATCGTAGGCATTGGGGATACAGCAATAAACAAAACAGTATCTCAAGGAGTGTAAATTCTAATGGGAGAAACTTTTGGTAATAAATAAGCAAATAAAGTATGTTGGGTGGTGG
The DNA here is from genome assembly GCF_054177405.1 of Leptonychotes weddellii. Classification (NCBI taxonomy): domain Eukaryota; kingdom Metazoa; phylum Chordata; class Mammalia; order Carnivora; family Phocidae; genus Leptonychotes; species Leptonychotes weddellii. Next base: position 45,456,306 of record NC_138380.1, read on the forward strand.
TATGTTCTGTGGACAAAAATAAATAAAACTGGGCACGAGAGCTATGGAGTACTAGACAGAGATTTGCCATTTTATGCAGAGTGGTCTGGAAAGACTTCTCTGGTAACTTGAGGCCTTCAATAGAGCCATGAAAGAATAGGGGAGCAGGCCCCGAAGAAAATCCAGGGAAAGAATGTTCTGGGCACAGGGAGCATGAACTGCCAAGGATTTGAGGTGACAGAATGCTTAGCATGCTTCAGGACTAGCTCATGGTTGGATCAGAAGGAGTGAAGGGGAGAACAGCAGATGAAGTCATGGAGGGAGCAGGAAGCCAGATCAGACTTAGTAGGGAACAAATTCTTGGAAAGCAATGTAGAGACTAGTTTAGGAGGCTATTTAGATATCCTGCAAAAGAGATGATAGTGGCTTGGACCGGTAGGGTAGTGGTGAAGTGGTGAGAAGCAATTGGATCTGGATCCATTTTGAAAGCAGTCTAGGGGGATGTGTGAGGCAGGGGTTAAAGATAACGCCAAGGGTTTTGACCTACACTGAAGAATGGAGCTTTTGTTCACCGACGTGTATTGCATTTATTTATTTATATACTTACATATGTTTTTATATGGTTGAAACATAACTTTGCATCCTGCTCTGCCCTCCCTCTCCCACTAATTTCCTCTAAAAGAAGAAAATTAAAGAAAACCAAACAGAAGACATACTTCCTGTTCACCTTCTCACTTTAACTGTGCTTATCCCCTCTCTTCTCTGTTTTCTTGTCAGAGAAACAAAAATATACGTGAATTAAACCATGCATTCTGAATTTTGCTTGTGAGGGAACTTGGATAGAGGCTGCACTTTATTTGAACTGTGTGGCCCATGGCCAAGGGAAATAAAGTTTAATTAATGCTAATTTTTCTAACCCCTTTCTTTGCCTTTTCAGCAAAATAAAACTACCTTTGGGAGAACTGGCAAAAAAAAAAAAAGTTAAAACAGATACCACACTACTAAATCTAGCCATTGATAGAGCAAAAATATTTTCCTACAGTGTTGTGTTTAGTCACCAATGATAAAATATTTTATCTTGCTCTTTCTCCAACCACCTCTGTTTTGTTTTGTTTGTTTGTTTTAGTTTGAACATCAGCTGATTTTCATTTGTCTTTATTTCTTTAGAAGCTTCAGACAGTCTGTGAGCTTGTTTGCATTGGGCTGTGACATGAGTGCTGAGCTTGGCTGGCCATTGTTACAGCTGCTAAATTGTAGGGTGTAGCTGACAGGGTGGGCCACCCACTGGGGTACTCAATTAGGGTTCAATTTGTTGGCCTTTCTGGTCTGTGAGATTACATTAGACCAGCTACTAGGGGTCCATTTATTAAGAAGAAATCCATGCTCATTTCTATAGTTGACAGTTTTTGTTAACTCTGCTTAGAACCAAAGCATGTCCTCTTTGGTCTACTGGTGAAGACCATCAGCTGCTAGAGTTTAAGGGGTTGCTTTCTTGTCTTTGGTCTATTTGCTAAGTATTTTTCAGGTTACATTTACAAATTAGTTGAAGTATAGATTATGCAGTGGTCTCTTGGAGCTATAGCATTCCCATAGAAAATGCTGTAATGTAAAGCCTTAGAATCTTATGGCTGGATAATCATTTGAGGAAATCGAATCTGGTCCCATCCTCTCCCCCATTTCCTCATGCCCAGATCAAAAACCAAAGAAAACAAAACAAAAAAATGAAAGAAACAAAATCCTCCACCCATGCCCCACCATTATCATTTCCATCCTATTTTAAAAATGAGGAAGCCAAGGCCAAGGCTTGCTCAGGGTTGCCCAGTGTGTGAACAGCATAGCTTGGGGTTTGGCTCAGAAGGTTGGTGCAAAGGTGGCTGTTGTGAAGACAGCCACATTTGCTGTTTGGTTACTCTTTGGCTATGGCCTCAGATGAGGTCATGAATGAGGGCAGTGACATATCACACCTGGACCACTCACTGCAGTAGCTTTCAAAGTAAGATCCCTTCACAGTCCTTTTCCTCCTCCAGCTCCCACTGGAAAGATGTGGCGCATCGAGAGCTGGGGTCGGTTGTGGCAAAGGAGCAGAAGCTCAGAACATCACAGAGATAAGACCAAGAGTTGTGACATGGGGGTGCCTTCAATGGAGAGACATATTTGCTTATGAGGCTCCATTCCTGCTAATGGTGGAAAATACCCAATCTTCTCAATTCAAGCTACATCATTCTCTTCTGATAATAATAATGGCCTCTTTGGGGATACACTCCCTCCTCTTAAGGGCTTTCCCTACCTCCTCTCACACAAGGAGTCATCTTGGATAGTTGCAAGGGAAGTCCATGTATCCAATATTCTCTTGGACTTGCTGAATCTGTTGCTTGATGACTGAGGCTTGTGTATCTACCTGTGACCAAGTGCTCCTCAGAGCCTGATGGTTGCCTGATCTCCTACCTCTCCTGGTTCCCTGAGGCCTGCTGGTGGTTCCTACTGAGAACCCAGCTGGAGGGGTTTATTCTAGAGGAAAAAGAAGAATATAGCTTCCTACTCTGGAAGGACCTTAAGCCTATCTTAGGATCCTCTGCTGAAGTTCCAGTCCTCCAGGTACAGGAACAGAGAAGGGAGGACACAAATCTGGTCTCCTGGCTGTCTTCTTTTCTCATAGGCTGCCCCTGCCCCCATTCCCGCATTCATATGAGCCTTTTTCTTTCTCCTAACCTGACAGGTATGATCCTCCTTCTATAGTCCATGATTTACACAAGCAAACTTGATGATCAGATGCCACCAGGCTTGACCCCTGATATGTAAAGAACCAGCTTTGGGAGTTAGGAGAACATTCTTTGCTCCTTCTCACAACAAAGACTGGCTCCTGCAAAAATAAAAAGGGTGGGTATCTGTTGACAAATTTTTTTTTGCCTTGCTGCTTAACATCAGAGTCTCCTTCCCCTTTCTTGACCAGGTGCTCCATGGGACCAGACACAAGGTTCTGCCATGGTGTGAGTTTGATGAAAAGTGAGAGATCAGATACCCAGTTTGCTCTTGCAGACTCCTGGCTCCTAGGTCATGCAAAGATGCAAAGCTCCTGGTTAACTCTGATTCTTGCCTGATTTCTGAATCTGTTCCTTCAGTCTGCCTCTGGATGTTATCAGCTCCCAGATATCCCTCCTATAAATTTTTTTTGGCTTATTTAGATTCAGTTTCTGTTGTCTGCAACAACATGCCATTTCAAGCACATGCCTTCAGATTATCATGTGACTATAAACTTAAAAAATTATTTTTGGAAATTCCAAGTTGAGCAATGATTTGCCTGTTTTTAGTGATTCTACTTTTTCCATGAAGTGATTAATTCTTTTGTTTTAATTGGTGTGGGAGGGGATGTTGGGGCAACTAGGAATTAGGAATTATCAGGAGCTAAAGACATTAGTTTAATATGTCAGAAATATTATTCTCACCACACATTTTGGGAAGTTTCTGGATAATCTGGAGTAGCATTGTTCATTCAGAAACATAGGAACACACAGGACTATAGCTTGAGCTATAATTGTCACTTATGATATCAACCAGTTTTTCTACTATAAACTGTTGCCTGTTTCAGTTTCTCTGTTCATCATGTGTATTATTTGCTGTAGACTTTAAGAAAAATAAAGCAACCATATTAGTTATCTATTGCTGTGTAACAAATTACCGTTAAAATCATGAGCTTTAACATACAATAAACACTAATTACACACATAGTTTCTCTGGGTCAGGAATTTGGTAGCAGCTTAGCTGGGAGGGTTTGGCTTGGAGTCTCTGATGAGATACAGGACATCGTGAAGATGCAGTCATCTGAAGGCTTGATTGGGGCTGGAGGATCTGCTTCTATAGTGGCTTATTCACATTACTAGTAAATTGGTGCTGGCTGTTGGCAGGACATCTCGCTTCTTCCCCACATGGTTTCTCCACAGAGCTGCCTGACTTGGCAGGTGGCTTCCTTCAGTAGGAGTCATATAAAAGACCAAAGCAAAAACTGCAATGCCTTTATGAACTAGCCTTGAAAGTCATATAGCCTCACTTCTGCTATATACTATTGGTCACACAATCAAACCCCGATGCATTATGTGAGAGGCTTACATAAAGGTGTGAATATGAGGAGGCAAGGATCATTGATGGCCATCTTTGAGGCTGACTTCCACAGCAACTGAGATGTGTTTTAAGATAGTAGGAACAGATGATCCAGTGGACGATTTACAGGGACCCGTGCACCATCATCAAATTCACTGCTCTGTCAGTGAAAGCTGCTATAATTTATACTCTGTGGAGAAGCCTTAAGATTAAGAGGAATTCAAATGTTTCACCTGTGGAAACAGTCTTACTCACAGCCTCTTCACCTTTCTTTAATCTTGGAAAAATAAGCGCCCTCTGTCATTTTGTTATGTCAGAGGTAAATATTTAGAAATCCATTCTTGGTCGGCATCTGAGAGGGTGAAATGTGTTTGAACTGTCACTTAGTACTACCATCTCAGCCAAGGTATCCTCTAGATATTACCTTGTTATTTCTCTTTAGTTAGTAGATAGTTTGTCATTTTGACTTACTGAGAGGAGAAAGGGAGGATCCAGGAGGAGCCATAAAGCCCTTCCAGAGTCTTTATTTTAGATAAAGACAGCCCTCATTTTTGTTAACAAAAATCATGCAGTGTGGCACATGTCCATGGAATCCTACCATGTTATAATTGGAAGAGATCTTAGCGGTAATGTATTCTAGCTCCATTCTCTTGTGGAGGAGGAAGCTGATGTCCTGAGCAATGAGGAAATGTATCCATTAATCAAGCAGCTTATCAGGTGCAAGTCTAGAATCCAAACTCTTGATTCCTGGTCCATTGTATTTCCTACCATTCCAAACTGTTTCTATATTTTCATTTCAGAAATTCTGAGGTAAAATATTCTGCCCATATTGCAAGTTTTCTGATGTAGATCACTCCCTTTTTGGGGGGGAAGTCATTCTTTTGGAATCAGAATCTATTTTGAGAATTTATGTGCTCACTTCCAGAAATATGCATGTACTCATATACACAATATTTGGTATGCAAATTCAGGGAGTATATACCACCCAAATGCCATCCTAGGTGAGTGTGCAAGTCAGGTCAAAAAACTCTGTTTAAAGTTTATTTATAGCCTTTTGCATTTCCAAAATTATACTGTAAAAACATTCTTGCTGGGCTTTGTCTCCCAGCATTTAAACAACATTGTGAGTTCGATTATGTTTCTTCTTTTGGAAGCTGCGTTATCTTTTGGCTTCTCAACTTGCAATGATTTTTCCTCAAGCCCTTGAAATGTGTGTTTGTGTTTTTTTTAATGCATCTCCCAAAGAGTACTATTTCAGGTCTATCTTTGTCTAGGGAGATTGTCTTTATTTTATTTAATTGAGAATATTTTTGTTTTATAGACTATTTAATATTTGAAAGACTGTAAGATTAAACCCACCACCTGTTGACCTCCCCCCACTGCGCATAAGGCATTATTTCATCACCACATGACAATTCCAATCAGAATTCGAAGTCTGCACTGACAGCCTTAATCTGTGGGGTCATGTTTAAGTTTATCACTTAACAATCCAGAAATAGGCTTCTTTGGGTTGTTCATCAAGGTCATTCATTCTGACATTCAACCTGATGACTATTTCATATTTTTCCTCCCTCCTCAAATTCCAATGCCCCCCCATCCTTATCTCAGCCAAATATCTTATTTTCTATTTCACTAATTAATTGAAGTAATCCGAAGAGAAAATTCACTAGTTACTATCACCATGTCCTTCCATCTCCTTGCACTTATGCTGTGGGTGCCATGTGCCCTCTGGTTAGGATGAGTGAACTGTCCAAGGTCGATCTCTTCACCTGTGCACTCGGTCTTATTCCTTCTTTCTACTTAAGGATGCAGCCCAGCAATCTCCTCTTTTTCTATTTTATTTTATTTTATTATGTTATGTTAGTCATCATACATTACATCATTAGTTTTTGATGTAATGTTCCATGATTCATTGTTTGGGTAAAACACCCAGTGCTCCATTCAATACGTGCCCTCCTTAATACCCATCACCGAGCTAATCCATCCCCCCACTCCCCCTCCCCTCTAAAACCCTCAGTTTGTTTCTCAGAGTCCATAGTCTCTCATGGTTCGTCTCCCCCTGTGATTCCCCCCCTTCGTTTTTCCCTTCCTACTATCTTCTTTTTTTTTTTTAACATATAATGTATTATTTGTTTCAGAGGTACAGGTCTGTGATTCAACAGTCTTACACGATTCACAGCGCTCAACATAGCACATACCCTTCCCAATGTCTATCACTCAGCCACCCCATCCCTCCCACCCCCCACCACTCCAGCAACCCTCAGTTTGTTTCCTTATATCAGTGAGATCATATGATACTTGTCTTTCTCTGAGCAATCTCCTCTTTTTACTCAAGGATCAGCTTCTCTCTATATACTGGATTGTTCCCATCAGCATACAACCCTACCACAATCCCTCTCACTATAAAACAAAGCAAAGAACACTCCCTTGATCTCATATTACCCTCTAGCTATGGTCAGATTTCTCTGCTCCTAGTTACAGCAAAAGTCCTTGAAAGAGATGTCTCTACTTTTAGTGTTAGTTCCAGCTCCCTTCGTTCTCTTTTGAGTCCACTCCAACCAGGATTTCACCCCCACCATCCTGTGGAAAAGGCCCCCATCAAGGTCACCATGGATGCCATGTTGGTTATGACAACTCCTTGCCCAGCCCCAGGTGTGCCGTCTACTGCCCTTCTGAGACCTATCCCCAAACGGCATATTTGTAAACACTCAGGGTATCACAAAGGGAAGGAAAGAGATTTAACCCAAGTGGTCCCCAGATTTGATAATGCTGCCTGTCTTGCCTCTATTTTGTACAATGTAATTGTATGAGATAAGTGAGCCCATCTAATTGAAAATATAAACTTGTCTAGGTTGACACATACAAAGTGGTGCATCAGCAATTATCCTGTAACTTTGGACTGTTTAGGCAAAGAGCTAGAATAACTGAGACATTCTGCACCTCCCCCCATCCCTCCCCATCCTTTCTGCCTCAGTTGGAGCTATTTGGCCTTGAAGGATTTAAAGGATTGTCTCAGTGTTTGCTTTCCATTTTCCTGGGGAGAAGGGCCCAAAGTCTAGAATGGCACATATTTTATTTCAAAGGAAAATACTCAGCATGAGAATGGAGTCTTAGGAGCCCAGCAAGCTGCACCCTGTCTCAACAGAGAGCAACCACAATGGTGTTTCCATAGGCCCTGGGGGAGATAACTGCTCATCAGCCTTCCAGAAGAGGCTCAGAATGGACAAAACAGTGGTGGTGGGCTCTGGGGGATGGGGGAGGCATTCCTAATAGATCTACATTACAAGGGACTGCTTTATAAGTGACTCACGATTTATTGCAGTGGGATATGTATGTCTTCCTCACCAACCAGGAAGAGAGAAAAGGATCTCAATCCATCTTTTAAGAACTCAGACTATTTCTTCTTTGTCTCCTCATGGGGCATTCTCCATTCTATCTCCTTCCAGAATGAAAGGTTCATTTATTTCCCTAGATAAGGTCTGAATAAGGGCAAGATATAATTTAAATGCAGTCAGGCTTAAGATAAATCAGTCATAAAGAGGCAATTATTTTATATTAAATCTGTGTCCTTTCTAAAAAGGAATTTGTATTTATCAATTAACTCATTATCACCATTTAATTTTTCTAAAGGAGATCATGAACATAAAAAAAATCATTTTTTTTCTATTTGTAGAAAGATTTAGATAGCTTGGGGATTCCTATCATATTATATAGTCCTGTTTTTCATCAACATTTTCTAAATAATATTAAGAAATACTAAAATACTGTAGATGTAATTTTTTTATTTAAACATTCAAAAGCTCATGCTACATTTTTGTCATACATTTCTGTTATTAGATTAGTAATAGGAATGCAGAGCAGGTAACTGAGCACAGCAAATAATCAAACGTCATTTGTAATCAGATGAGTTTGAATTCAAGCCTACCACTGCATGATCTAAGACTTACTACTTTATCTTATAAAGTCTCAACATCCTCAACCATAAAACAGAGATGCACATAACATCTAATAGGGATGCACATAACATTATAGCAAGTGTCAGTTTCTTCAACCAGAAAATGGGGATACAAATGACAAATAAATGTAGTGAATATCTACTGTTTTTACCTATCATGCATTTCTTTTTTTATTCTCAGCAACTGTTCTTCCCCTGTTCTTGGCCTGTAAGGTCCTGGTGGAAATCACCTCCCTCTAGGTTTGGGGTGCATGAGACTCAAAAATGCCCATCAGAGCACCATATTTCCTTGGCCACACATAGGTGATGTGAATGTGTCCTAAGCTGGACCAGTGACTCCTGCTAATGCTCCTGGAAAATAAGTGCACACTCTCCGTGAGGATTGCGAAAATGATAGTATGTAAGCCTAGGGCTGTGGTTGCCTATTTTTGTCACCCTATAAAAAATACTTCTTGGGAATGGAACCAACGTAAAGAAAAGCCAAGCCCCCCCACCCAAAAAATGGAGAAAGACAGCATCCTAGAGATATCATTTGAACTGCTGGCTCCAGATATGTCCAAAGTGCAACACAGCTTTACATTTCTTAATAGTGTAAACAAAAAATCCCATATTTTCAAAAGCCAACTTGCAGTACTTTTCTGTTATTTGCAACCAAAATAATCCTGAATACTGCAGATATTGACAACTAGATGTGGGGAGTCACAGGGATTAAACCTAAAAGATGAAACTGGTTAAGTCAGGATGGAAGATGGAGTCTTGAGGCTTCCCATTCTCCTAGCTAGAAAGTTGGTAATCCCTGCAATGTGGTGACAAATTTTAGTCTTGTAGGCACTGGTAACTCACCCGAAATTTGCAGCTCTTTGCCTTCCAGACATTTGTTAGAATTGAATTTTATGGCTGCTGTGATTGGGTGGAGCCATGTGACCTACCTATTTTGGCCAATAAATTTTGAGTAGTGTTGAGCACTTAATGCTGGTGCAAGATTTTCCAGAACATTCCTTGCCCTCACATGGAAACCAACAATGTTCAAGGTGCTGGCTTCTCTATCAGCATGGATTCCTGAGCATGGATCATATGTGGAACCGCCCCTGATGACCACCACGGGTCATGAAACATGAGGAAGAAATAAACCTTAGTAGTTATCAGCCACAGAGGTTTTAGAGGTGTTGGTTAATGCAGTGCAATTTAGTCGTTCATGGCCAATGTGCTTATTATATCTTAGGATTTAAACCATATTCCTATCAAAGCCCAAGCCTTAAGAGGCACCTGGGTGGTGCAGTCTGTTGAGCGTCCAACTCAGTTTGGGCTCAGGTTGTGATCTCAGGGTCATGGAATCGAGCCCCATATCGGGCTCTGTGCTCAGCAGCAGAGTCTGCTTGAGATTCTTTCTCCATCTCCCTCTGCCCCTCCCTCCTCTCTAAAATAAATAAATAAATCTTAAAAAAATAATAATATATGTAAAGAGCTCAGAAGAGTGCCTGAACATCAGCAACTGTTTTAGGTGCTCTGATTATTATTAGCCAAGATAATGGATAGATTGCTCGAAGCAACTTGAATTGCCGAAGAAACCTGAACTTGGCATTCAAACGCTTGTAATTGCTCAGACCCTAAGATGAGAGGTCCCAAACCCCCAGACACAAGAGGTGGGCTGCCATAGGAATGAATGCAGCCTCTGGAAGGGAACCTCTTCTCCAAGATCCGCTCACATGGTGGAGAGTGGACAGGAGAGGGCCTTCCAAGACAGCAGAACTGGGGGCAGCCAAACTGACTGATCCTATGGCTCACTCCACTGGCAGGGCAGCCAGGACAGGCTATTCTGGTCCAGCATGAGATATCACCAGTTTTCAATAGTGGCCACTGTACGTTGTTTTATTTTTTTCCTTTCCTAAATGAAATATTTTTTATTGCAATTACCCTATTTTTCTTCCACCATTGAATACTGGGTGTGATTTGGATTTGTCAAGGTGAGGACCAGAGCTGAGTTTGGCGATAAGAGTCAAAGAGAATGGAACTGCTCTGATTAATAGATGGAGAGAAAAATAGGTAGGTTTCCTGGGCGTGGAAAGGTACGGAGAGGCTTGCAAGATAATGTGAGGCTGTAGGCAGTATATGGAATCAAGAAGTCCTGAAAAAAAAATGCCTGGGGGTGGGTGGAAGACAAGGGTCGGGGAGAGAGGGCAAAAATAGTAAGAATGAGATTACCCAATAATTCATTGTACATGGTTACCTGCTCCAATGAAACCCCCTTCTGCCTCCCCGAGACTTTTGATGTTCTGCAGCTCACAAATGCCTGTGTGAGCAGGTTTTTGTGGCGAGTAAGGAAAGGCTCAGTCGTACATCTGGGTCAACATGGTCACACATCTGGATGCACATCACTGAACAATTGGGTGGAGAAGCCCTCAAATCCAAAAGAACTATCCCCTAACTCTTTAGAATTTATGGAAATGTAAAAGGAAGACCGTGACTGGCCACAGAGTGTGGAATGGAGTTCCCAGCCCCTCATAGCCGGATATCAAGGGGCAAGGGGGCCTCAGCTGACGATGGGTTTCACGTTTTTTCAGGTGTTGAAAACCTTGTTGAGATGGGAATGAACACTTCCAGGACATACCTTTTCAGAGTGCCAAACAATGAAATTGGGAGTGAAAAGTGCTCAGGTCCGGATAGCACCCCAAAGTTGATAAACCCTTCAGAGCTCTTCCGACAGCCTGGAAGTTGGATGACTCCTGTCTAGTTTGGGTGAGTGACTGCAGCCTGGGATCATGTCCTTGTCTTTTCTCCTTTCTAGTATTTCCATTTCAGGTTTCATCCCTGGCCCCAGAGGAGCCTTTCATGCTTTCCTATACAAACACCTGAATGATCATTTCCATCAGGGTGGACGAGTTCTCAGGTTTCAAGGTGAATGGTCTGCTAGTGGCCCCGGCAGAGCTGACAGTCCTCTCAGCATGTGACATACAGTCATCCCGTCTGACTCTGCTGAGCCGCTGTGGGCAAGAGGAGGAGTGGGACATGTCACTGCAGATCACACACTGGCGGCGCTCTGTCTGCCACGCTGTCCTCGGTTTCTCCAGCACCTGGCCGAGAGCACACTGCGTCTCTTTGGATTGGCTTCCACGTACTGAGAGTACGCTCCTCGGAAATCCCTCCCCTGCCCTGTTATCTGGGACCACTGGGGCATCTGGCACGGGGGTTCAGAACAATAACCAGGGAGCCTTGATTGAGAAGAAATCCAAGCCTGCTTTCAACCCACACACTGGCAGAGCTCCTTATACAATTACGAAGTGTTTCCATGTACACTAGAAACTCTCCTAACCAATATCCACCCCATCCGCTTGCCAGGCCCACTGACCCTCTCCATTCCCTCCACAAAAGGTGCTGGCTGAGAACCACAGCAAACCCAACGCTCCTGACTAGAAACTGACTCTCTAGGACAGGGTCTTTGCAAACTCCGGGCTGAGCTCCATGAGCGTGACATCAAAATGGTTTAGTAGTTTGCACCCATAATTTAAAAACAAAAGGAGAGTAAAATAGATTGCAAAAAACACCAAAGCGCATGACACATTGTAAGGGTAAAGCTGTGTTTTCTGAAAGTTTTGTTTGAGGGGCATGTGTGTGTTTGTTTTTGTATGAGGGGGGTGTGTGCGTGTGTGTGCACGTGTGTGTTTGTGTGTGTACTGGGCTGCAATAGCAAATGCCTTTCTCGCTCTGGACGTACATTCATATAGTCTGAAAGCTATTGCTCTAAAATGCCCATGAGCCTCTGTTCCTACCAGTTGCATAGTTGCAGTTATTTCTAGATTTATTTTTAGCAGTTGTACTTGATAAATTTATATTAGAACTTATACTAATTTAAATTAATTTATTTAAAGCAGATGAACTATGAATGTAAAGAAGCAGAGAATTGTTTCCATAAAAATAGAGCTGACTGGAAATATTTCATAAAGTGAGTTCCTAAAAATAACTGTGCTGTCAAATTAAGTTTGGGTAAGATCACTGCCAGGGATCTGGTGAAAATGTTTTAAAAATTCAGGAGTCTCAATTTATATAATTTTACAAGGGTCTTTAAGTTGTAACTTCCTTAAAGAAATGGATTTGAGGGGCGCCTGGGTGGCTCAGTCGGTTAAGCGTCTGCCTTCGGCTCAGGTTGTGATCGCGTGGTCTTGGGATGGAGCCTCTGCATTGGGCTCCTTGCTCGGTGGGGAGTCTGCTTCTCCCTCTCCCTCTGCCCCTTCTTCCCGCTCATGCTTGCATGTGTGCGTGCTCTCTCTCTCCTTTCAAATAAATAAATAAATATATAATAATCTCAAAAAAAAGAAAGAAAAAATGGATTTGAGCAAGAAAGACCATAGGAAAAATCTATCAGCAAATCCACACTGAAAAAAGAGGCCTATGTCCTAGAGTAAAGCTTGGTCAGTGAATGTACAGGTATATGTGTTAGACCAAAATAAAGTATCTATAGTATATATTTATCCTTTTCTATGATTCTTTGACATAACAGAACTTTTTAGGTAACACATCATCCTTTCAGGGGGCAACCACGCTGGGTAAAACACAGCTTCTAGTAAACATCCATCTCTTTTGATCCAGAGAGGCAGGTAATGCAAATATCAGCATCCCCATCTTGCAGATGAGGAAACTGAGGTCAGGGAGTAAGTAGGGGCAAACCCAGGCTAACTGGGGAAAGTGTGGCAAGCCTCAGAAGTTTAATCTAGTGATTTTTTTCAGCTGTGCAATAATCCATCGTATGTTATGCAAATTTTAAAAAGACATTCATTTTCTTATTTCTCTAATGTCATAAAGGGAAGCAAAGATAACAAAAGTCTTCTCCTTCAGTTAACGATGGCCCTGGTGAGGGAAGATTTACCAGCTCTTTGGTTCCATTTTTATTATTATCTTTGTCCGTTCCTTATTTTTCTTATTTTTCTACTACAAACAAAGTCATTCTTGGTTATGTGACAAGGAGCTTTAAATATCACCAGTGTCACTGGTAGGTCTCCAAACACAACAAACCAGCAACTGGTTTTTACATGGCACAGACATTAATCCCATAGCAAGTAATACTAGTTCATTGATTCATTCTATCTACTGGTCCTCTACTATGTTCCAGGCACTGTTCTGGTTATACTGGGGAAGCAGGGAAGGGTAAAATGAATGTGAACTTGCAGTCAGAATACCTACGCTCAGGTTCTGACTCTTTTCACATACATAACTACTCTTCCACCACAACAAAAATTGTTGACTATCTACTACATGATGTCAGAATGTGTCAGATTTGTTGTTAGACTAAGTTTGTAAAATATTGGGGGAAATGTTAAAAATCCAAGACTCTCAATTCATACAATTTTACAAGCGCCTTTAAGTTGTAAAGTCTCTTTAAAGAAATGGATTTGTTCAAGAGATCCCATCGGCACCTCCATCCGCAAATCCACTGATTACATGTCTAGACATTGAGGATTCCGTGATAAACAGGACTCACTAGGAAGATGACAGTGAACGGCACCCCCAGTCTGCCCTCACGGAGCTACAATCTAGCAGGGAAGACAGACTTCAGGTAAATAACTGCACAAGTAAGTAATTACATCTGTGATAGATAGAGCTATAGAAGAGAAAGGTCAGGACTGCAGAAGCACGTAGAAAACTGGAAGGTTAGAAGTCACTTTCTTGAGACTCTTGAGTCTCCTCCCTCAGCCATAAAATGGAGATGGACGTAACTGCCCTTCCTGTTGTCCTTTAAGGGGTTTCATGAGGATCAAATAAGAAATGCCTACACGTGTAGGAATTTCTGCATCTTCAAACCACCATGCAATTTCTCTCCCTCCCATCTCTGCCACTTTCTTGGTGAGTCCTCTACACTTCCCACCTCCTCACAACCTGTTCCTTCTGAGTCTTGTTCCCACCTCTCCTGCTCCTGCAATTGCTCTCAGGAAAAGCTCCATGATTTCCTAAGAAACCCAATGGTGTTTTTTGTCAGTCCCCCTCTTCCAAGAGGAGAGCAAGGCTGTAGGAAGGGGGAGCCAGAGATTCAAGCAATGCAAAGGGTCAAAAGGGAACTAAAGGGGATTGGATCAAGAGTATGGGTTTGCTCATGGCCCTGTGTTCCTTTCTCTCTCTCCTTCTTGAAGCGGTCATCAGTGGTCACCTCTGTGCATGATCCCAGGTTCTCCATCTTCAGCCCTGGCCTTTCTTTAGTCACGAGGGCCCATTAGAACTCTGGCGTTACAACATCATGCAGTTTCTGAATAGCCTGAACAACTTACATGGCTTTCAAATGTTCTATTATGCCATCAAAACTCTGGGACTTAATTAAAGCACACAACCCAAGGCTTATGAGGCTCCTCGTCCCATTAAATCCTATCGAGTGCCTGCCTCCAGAAGGTAAAGAGCTTTACTTAGGAATGCATGGAAAAAACTGGAATTTGTCTGACTGGAGTAAGTGCTCAAAGCACAGGAGGTATTATGAGTATTAACGAGCACATAGGTTCGTGGAGAAACGTCCCCCTCATGGCTTCATTAACCAATCTGCCTGTTTTCTCCATTTTTTAGTAAGCAGGAAAAAAATTGGTATGCAGTGATGATTGTCAAGAGAATACAATAAAAGAACAAATTACTTTCTCTTCTTATGTGCCAGAAATGAGAAACACCTTGCCTTGGCCTGGCCTCTAGGGGGCCATTCTGTGGTCTGTTTCTCTTTGTCAACCATCCTAATGACAGTGTGAGAAGACTGACCATGCTGCCTCTCACCCCCTACCCTTAGATTGACCTAAACAATGTAATCAACCATTTCTTAAATCAAATATTTTATCAAATGGACATGTTCTGAGCCTCAAAATACAGTCTTGGCAAATTATGTGGACTGAAATAGCTGCATATAGAGAAACACAGGAAGATTTTCATGTTCAATTTCAGTGTTTCTACCATGGGCGAACCAGTAAAATTTTGTACATCTCACTGAGATTACAAAATACCTCTGTTTAGCTACAAAAGGCATTAACTTTCCTTTTGATCAGTTCAGGATTCCAGAGAATTCCCTAAAGTCTCAGTACTAGGAATAGGTGTGCTTCTAAACAACATCTTTCTTTCTTTTTTTTAATCTTTCAATACTATGAAGCATGGAACTGTCCATATTTCCCTTTTTTGCAATGGCCGCAAGGAAACTCAAGCTCAAATTTGTAGCCTGATGCTGGTAGCAAAGTATATGGCTTACATTCAGAAGCAAAATGTAAGGTCTACATTTTATATCTAGTTTTACCCTTGGTGTTGCACCATTTTAAAATCTTACTTGATTTTGTTTTTACTCTCGTTTTCACATGTAATTCTATAAGCTCCCACAAATCATACTAAAATAAAATTCAAACTCTTTATTATGGCCCAAACAAAGGAACTTCTCTCTAATACATCTGCCATCCCTCTGCTCCCTGTTCACACTGGCCTCCCTGCTGTTCCTTGCGCTCACCAAGCACTTTCCTATCTCAGAGCTTTTGCACCTGCTGTTCCCTCTTCCTGCCAAGCTCCTCCCCTCCAAGTCTCACCCTTTGCTTCTGCTCCAGTGTCACCTCTGCAGATAGGCTGCTCTGGCCACCATGTCTAAAGCAGCATCCTCTATTCCCTTTGCCTCCCACCCTACTTTACTTGTTTTAGAACATTTATCATGACCTCACATTATAGAACATTTTATACCGGCAGCCTGCGAGAGAGTGGTTATGAATACAGACTCAGGAACCAAACTGGGTTCATATTCCAACTTGACCACTTTCTAGTTTTGTGACCTTGGCCAAATTATTTCACCTCTTTGGGCTTCAGTTTCTTCATCTATAAATGAAAAACATATAAAATAGTGCAAATAGCAATGCTAAGTATTTCATTTGTGAATAAATAAATAATTACTGTTTATCATCTAATGCTCACTTGATCTGTCTTATGCATCACTATATTCTTAAATTGAAGAACAGTACCTGACATGTGGTTGGTGCGTAATCTGTTGAATAAATTCTCTGCTGGAATCAGACAAGGGCATTAAAAGTTAAATAAATCCATCTCAAACCTAGGGTTAAAGAGAAAGAGCACTGGGCTAAGACTTGGAAGACAGAGATTTCAGTTCTTGCTTTGTCACTTGGAAGCCAGTTGACTTCAGGCAAATAGCTATAATCTGCCCAAGTCAACTAAACAAACTGGAATAAGAAAAGTCTGCTCTGCTCCAGAGGTATTGGGAAAGTAAACAAATCTGCCCTTGCTCCATAAATAAGGGCTATGTAGTGTTCCCCAAGGATAAAGTGAAGCTGGGTTTATTAAGCATTTCTATGTGGTGGGCTCTGAAATAAGCTCTGGGAATGTGGAGACTAAAGACTTGTTTCACCCTGGGAATATAAAGACGAAAGACTTTTTAGTTTATTTATTTATTTATTTTTTGGTCAGCTCTAAGGAAACTGACAAAATCACAAGGAAGAAAGAAAAGTAAACAATTATAATAGAGTGGTGGTGAGTGCTCTGGTTGAGGTTGAGTTTTGGAAGCCCAGAAGAGAGGCACCTATCGGTGTGACCTTCACACTGAAACTTGGGTGGGTAAAGTGGAATTGTCTGGATGGGAAGGATTGTTCCAGACAGAAGGAGTATGTGTGCAAAGATGTGGAGCTGTTTCCATCTCACATTTCAGGAACTAAAGGTTGTTTAGCACACCGCGTGGTGGGTGCATGAGAGGAAATGGTTGATGAGGATACGGGACAGGTAGGCAAGGACCCCATCTTATGGGGTGATACTAAAATTCTCCTCCTCGCCCTCCCCCTTCTCCATAAAAGTAGGTGAGTAGCCTCTGGAGCTCAGCAATCTCTCCTTGCCCTGGGAGCCATCTTGATTCTCGATGGCCTCAAAGCTGCCTGCTGAGATGTACGTCTTGTGCCTGAGGGAAGCCGACAGCAATCCTCAGAGAGGGGGTGGGTGATAACCCAGGTCGTCAGACCTAGTCAAATTTTTCCTAGACAAACATGCACTAAGCCTTCCAATGCTTGAGGAGAAGGCTGAAGAGAGGGCATGGGTGGAAGAGAAAGAACAGTTGGAGTTAGGCGCAAGCCTAATCTTTTAGACACCTTGAACCTATTCTTTCTTTTCTCCAAATTCTTTCTTTCATTGCTTTCTCCCATCATGGCAGATGATTTCACTGATGGCCCTAGTTCTCCACCCATCTCTGTATCTGTGCCCTTTGCCATGTGAGCCGTGGCAGCATGAGGGGACTCTATTTCCCCACCTATTGAACATGGCTTGGCTTTCTTTGGCCAAGAGAGTGTGTTGGAGGTGCTGGTGTGTCTAGCCCTCAAGTTCCCTGGGGAACCCTGCCTCTGCCATGAGGACAAGGCTGGGTTGGCCTTCTGCAATATGAGAGGCAAAATGGGAGATAGTGGAGTCATTCCCATGGAAGCCATTCTAGACCAGTGACCCCCAGCCAGCCTGGCAGGTAACTGCAGAAGCATGAACAAGTTCTAGCTGAGGTGTGCCAAGCCCTGACCACCGGCAGAACCACTTACCCAAGCCTTAAGCTTGGGAGAAATGATTAATGGTTGTTGGTTAAACTACAGTGTTTTAGAGGGTTTGCTATTCAGAATAGCTAGTTAATATAGTTACTGATATTCTTTCCCTTTTTGTCCCTTCTTCCCCAAAAAGGGTTGAAGAGGCATGATCCTGGTGAATAAATTAGGGAGAGGTCTTGAGTCACCATTGGAGGGTTTCTTCTCTCTACTCTTTCATCCTAGGATTGAAATTTCTACTTATGTGAGTACTAAATGCCCAGAAGAGACACCACTTATGTTGTGAAACATGTTTTCCATTCTGATAAACCAATTTTCCCTTTGCCCACAGCACAGTTCCTCTGCATTCTGAGGTGGAAGGTCAGTGCTAATTGGCATGGCTGCTCAAATCTTCTCTGGGCATCGCCTCACAAAAAATCCTTGCAAAGTGGAGGATGGCTGGTAGGGGTGGGGGGGAGGACAGCACAATTCTGATCAAGGGCTAAAGATAATTTCACTGGCTCACTATGGGCCTTGTTTGTTGGTGATAAAATAAGGGCTAGCAGCTCAGCAACCAAAGTGGCTCCAGAGCTGATGTGTGGCCAAGTTGTCTTGATGAAAAGGCAGGGGGTTGTAAGGCCCACTTGCCCTTTAATGGGCACTTTGTGCTTGTCTGGCTTCTCAGCCAGAGATCAGGAAAAATCTATTAGTGAGATCCACACCATTCACTTCTCATGCTAGAGCCATCTGGGAGAAGTGTTACACATTCCTTTTCTGAACCTCTAATTGAAACTGCTGACTGAGTCCTGTGTACCTGAATGGCTTAAGATGGGGATGCTGAGGGCCCCAGTACCAAAGCAGTTGAAAGGGCAGCGGGAGATGTCATTCACGTCGTCCGCAGATCCCTTTGGGTGGATGTGGATGGATGTCAGGAGCAGCCGGCCTAAGTTTCTATGCAAAGGTGGTCGATTTGTCGTGCCCTCTGACTGCACTTCTGAAGCTGAACTCTGCCGACCCCAGTGGGCTGAGACTGAGTGTGTTGGGAGGAAGCTGGCAAAGAGGCGGGGCTCGTTTTCCGAGCCTTCCCTCAGAGTCTCAGAAACCCAGACAGGATGTCTCCTGAAAGAGGCCTTCTGGCTAGAGTTTTCAATGACAGGAGGCGGGAGCTACTTGCAAATTTAACAGGGAAAACCATTCAGATGTGGCCGGTTGGCTCCAATTAATCATCCTCATGGGTCTTCAGAGGGCTGAAGGAGTTCTGGACCATTGTGTCGCTCAATAGTTCACACCCACACAACTTGCTCGTTTAGTCAGTTATTCCCTGGAAGGCCAGGCCTGCTGCTGTTTGCAGGTGACAAGGTGTACTTGCTCAATGTGAGTGGGATGGGGGGGACTCCAGGGGAAGCCAGGCTTCTTTCCACAGTGTATTCCTTTGCATTTCACAGCAAAGGCTTTTTCTAAAGAAGGCATTCAATTTATTTATCAAACTTTTATTGGGTACCTACTATGTGCTGGGACCCCTGTGCATGGGAATGCAAGAAGGAACACAGTGTGGCTCCGGTTCACATGTTGTTCAAGGGCACCAGGCTCTTCCTCGGAATACCCTGTCCTTCTGATTCTCTGGGCACCCAGCACCGCAGCCCTTTGCCCTCTGTGTGCACTAGGCCCTAATGTAACTGGAAGTACCTGGAAGGTTGGAGTGGGGTTTTCTCCTTCCCCCAGAAATGTAATGGGTGATCCTTCTTTCTTACATATCTATGAAAATGAAACTTTTATATTTTGTTAATTTTCATCCCTTCACATTCCAAAATGTGTGTGTGTATGTATACAGGTTATAAGATGAAACAGGTTATAAGATAAAAAGGGTTATAAGATAAAAAGGGAAAGGATACAAGGGAGACTACAAGAAGGAAGAAACATACAAAATATGTGTCATGACAGAATGGGAGAAGATATTTGCGAATGACATATCAGATAAATGGCTACTATCAAAAATCTATAAAGAACTTATCAAACTCAACACCCAAAGAACAAATAATCCAATCAAGAAATGGGCAGAAGACATGAACAGACATTTTTCCAAAGAAGACATCCAAATGGCCAACAGACACAAGAAAAGATGCTCAACATCACTTGGCATCAGGGAAATCCAAATCAAAACCTCAATGAGATACCACCTCACACCAGTCAGAATGGCTAAAATTAACAAGTCAGGAAACGACAGATGTTGGTGGGGATGCGGAGAAAGGGGAACCCTCCTACAATGCAAGCTGGTGCAGCCACTCTGGAAAACAGTATGGAAGTTCCTCAAAAAGTTGAAA
>NC_138380.1:45476646-45516266 GCF_054177405.1 Leptonychotes weddellii
TCAGAGAGTTGTTGCTATTCCTTTCTTCGATCTCCTGTTGAGTTTGTAGGTGTTCAGAATGGTTTAATCCCTATCCAGCTGAATTCCTGAGAGGAGACGAAATCCAGGTCTCCTACTCCTCCACCATCTTGCTCCGCCCCCCCTTGGCTTCTACTTCTGACAAATATCCCATAAATTAGCCACGATGAAGGGCCAAATGGAAGAAGATCAGTAATCTGGATCACATTCTCTACCCTAACATAGAATTATCCTGGCTTGCAAAGTTCACAGCAGAGATTGTACTAATGAATGAAGAAGTGGAAGATGGTACACAAACTCTACCTTTGGCTTCACTAATCATATTGAAACCTTTTTCCCCCCTCTGTACTAGAAAATACTCAATCTGTTGCAAGTGAATTTACTTTTTTCCACATTTGGACCAAACTTCTCCGATGTTTTGCAGGCCTTAAAAGTACATAGAAGATATTTTTGCTAAAATTCTCAGGCAGCTGAGCAGCATTTGACCCACAGGTCACAGAATGATCCCTCTGTTCATTCAATAAATGTTGGTTTCTCCTTTTTGTTCTAAGAAATGTTATAGCAGCTATTATTGTTGGTAATTTACCATTATTATTATTATTATTAGTCACCAAATAAGGAGTCCTTGATCATTAAATGCCTATATTTTTAACACGTAAGTTTCATTTTAATGCTCTCTGTTTAATTTGCTTTTCCCATTTTTCATGATACCTCCCTCTATTCACACTGAATCAGGTCTGGGTTTACAGTCAGCGAGTGGTGATATCTTGTGTCACAGCCATAGATGACCCTCTCTGCCAACACTCAGCCAGCGTCCCTGGAATGAAGCTTATCAGGCACAATATTGTTCATTCCAATGTGTTTAGTAAAAATCTCTACTACATGTCTTCTTTGGGAATTTCTTCTCACGTATTTTGAGCATTGCCAGAATTAGGCTGACAGGAACACTAAATGAAGGCTTCTTTCCACTGTCCCACCACTAAGAAATACCAGGCCCCACAAGTTCAGGATGCCTTCCTCCTTGCTGCAAAGACATATGAAGGCAGAGCTACACTAGCAAGTTGGCATCACATATGTCCACCAAGACTCTGATTGTACAAAGAGCGCGTGGTTCTATTAAGATATTAACTTGGCACTTTTCATCTTCATTCAAATGCCTTTGGGGGTGGGGGGAGAAATGTTGAGCCAACCCCGAACAATAACATGGTAATAAAAGTGAGAATCACTATCATTGAGTCTCTGGATTTGATTCTCAGCAAAGAGAATGCATAGGAAGTGCCTTTGAGGAAGAGCCAACATTCCAAGCTCTACCTTTGTCCTTCTCCCACCACCCCCCTTGTTGATTCTTTGATGTTCATGGGGAAAATCCTTTATAGGGGCCAGATCCTCTCCCATTGCATTCCCCCAAGCCTTTATAATAAGAGCGAGCCCTTGCATTTGTGTGGTGCTCTTGGCTCACAAACTGCTTCCACATCCTTGGCCCCACCTGGGCAGTGTGCTACAGAGAAAGAAGACTCTGTGTTCTCAGGATGCATATTCAGCTTGAGTCCCTGCCCCAGCCAGCTTGCCTAAGGTTAAGCAAGTCCACATTCCCAACAAACCTTGTGTAACTTGGAATTTCCTTAGCAGCCATTGGGGCAGTGACATATCTCTCATCCAGGTTTCTCTGACCTGACAGCTTAACTGGCAAATGGTAGGAGCAAGGAGAATCCTAAAGGCTAAAGGAACAAGCCCCACGTGCTGGGGCAGGGCCCTCTCCACCATGGGTTCTGTGTTTTGCACACCTGTTGGCTCAGGTTTCCAAAGGCAGTTGACATCTGCTGACCCAGAGGTTACCTGAGCCTGGAAATAAAGGGGGCTGAAGTCTCTCCATTTCTAGGCATAGGTTTCAACATCTGTAACCCATAAGCAACAAGGAGTAGCAGGATTTGGGCCCCATGATTCCAACAGCTCTTCCTGCTTTCCTGTGATCTGGTCTCTCGTGCAGTTCTTTCTATAAATTCTCCTTTATTGGAAAACTAAATCTCATGCATAGAAAAAAATGAAAAGAGTACAAAGTTGTATACAAAGAAAAGCGTACACCTCCCATCTGCCCTGAGCTCCCCATGTCTCTTGCCAGAAGTTACAACTGTTAATGGTTTCTTATGTATCTTTCCAGGACTATTCTATACATATACAAGAAAACAAATATATATATAAACTAGAAGTTCTTAACAAAATTTAATAATCAAGCTGCATCAATAGAAAACCAGAAAAAAAGAGATAGTGTGAGATAATTCAGCATCATTCAGCAGCCATCTATGGGCCAAATTCTTCATTAGCTCTTAAGACACTCATATATTAAAGCTTTTCAAATGATAAATTCAATATATGCTATGCACTTTTTTTTAAAGCCTACAACCAAAGGGAATAATCTTGCCTTGTCAGTGTAATTCCCTCCCTCCAAGAAAGCTCTTATATGGAATCAACCAGTTTTTAAAACTTTACAAATAATTTAATTTCTGAGAACCTAGCAGCTCCTTGTAACTTTGTTGTTGAACCTTTGCTTAGAAACTGACTCTCTCTTTGCACATTGAGTAGGGCTGTTATCGTGAAGCCCCCCACCCCTTTAGGCTCACACAGATATTCTAATTTCCTTCCATCTAGCTGGGTCCTCCTGGAACTCCTAAAGTCACAGGCTTTGTGGGTTGGCTTCCATCCACTGGAAAACACCCTTGGGCCAGACAAACACTGGAAAATACTAAGTCCTGACACTAACAGTTAACATTCACTGAGAACTTCCCTGTGCCAGGCACTATCCGAAAATTTCACATTCGTATGTATGTGTTCTCTGACCCCATGAAGTAGTATGCCTAGTAGCCATATTTTACAGTTGAAGAAAATAGATCTTGGAGAAGTTAAGTAACTGGCCCAAGATCAAAGTACTGCTCTAAGAAGTGCCATGTAGAACATGTTTTGATTCCACTGCCTGTGCCCTTAACCCCTTGGATCATGGGATCATACTAACTTTCAAGTGAATCTTGATCCCCATTCACTGCATTCCCCAACTGCACCAGCAATCTCGGGTAGTAATGGACACCATTCACCCCACAAGGAAGGCTTTCCTTTCTCCTCCAGCGAGGCTAATCTGACCTGGCTCCAGGACTCCAAGTTCCTCAGGCAATCCCCTGACACCTGTTCTCAGACCTTGACAGATGTCTCTGAATAGGAATCTGCACATGTGGCATCTTTGTGCTGTTTTCATTATTTATTATTATAACTTGTTATTTGTATGCGCTTAAAGGACCTTTCACCCTTGTGGACTGACTGGCTTGGATGCCAAACCGTCTTGGTGAGTTGGGGCCAACAGGGAGGTGTGTCCTGCGATATGAAGGTTTAGCCCAGTGATGGGGTGGGAGATGAGCTTCACCCCAGACCTCTCTTGTTGCTATGGAGTGAATGTGCACTTTGGAAATCAAGATAAGATACTTCACCCTGGCTTAGGAAATGACACATACAGAGAGAAATGCAAATGTCTTAATTCTGGAATGTGAACTGAGCATGGGCAGTGGATTGTGAACAGATGCCCTGTCTCACTAGTATTCCCAGCATGGGCCATGCTACCATCAATCCTGACATTACATTCCTACCTGGGGACTCCTGCTCCTGCATCCCAGAGGATCTTTACCTTTTGAGGAAACAGAGCTTGCATGGTCTCCAGGCATGTTCCAGAATTGCTGTGGTTGCTGAGGTGTGAGATGAGGGCGCCTATATCCATGGAACCCTGCCATCTCTGAGGGCCATTGGGCAATTACTTTTCCCTCCTCATTACTCTCCCTGTTTAATGTTCACCATGCTCTCCCCAGAATGAAAGCACAACAGACATGCTTCTTCAGAGACCAGGTGAGGCCAGCAAGAACTGCTACATCCTAAAGCCTTCTAAGGATCACATATAACCATTGACAAAATGAGATCACAAATAGCAGTGTGGGTGGGAACTCATTTCTGGGTGAATGACTTTATCAAATCAAAGGCCTCAATCAAAGGAAAATCAGGTTTCTGTGATTGCACATGGCACAGGAAAGCAGGCAGAGAGCCCAAAGGACCAGGCCAGCCAGTTCTCCTGTTCCCTCTCCAAGCCTATCACCAGTCCCTTCCTTTCAGCTTTCCCTTGGTGGTCCAGGAGGGTGAGCACTCCCTTCTGAGCCTGAAATACAAATGAGTTAGAATCCCTGTGGAAGTGGCATGGTGAATTCAGCACCAGTTTAGAGAAATACCCCCAACAAGAGGAC
This sequence comes from Leptonychotes weddellii, assembly GCF_054177405.1. Taxonomy (NCBI): domain Eukaryota; kingdom Metazoa; phylum Chordata; class Mammalia; order Carnivora; family Phocidae; genus Leptonychotes; species Leptonychotes weddellii. The sequence continues at coordinate 45,480,936 of NC_138380.1, forward strand.
CAAGTGTCTTAAGACACAGAGAAAGAGGTTTATAGAAAGAGGGAAAATAGATAGCCTAGACCCCCCATTTATTATCGATAATAATGGGGGCTCTAGGCTATCTATTTTCCCTCTTTCTATAAACCTAGCTTTCTATAATAACTAGCTAATCCTCATTTATTATCGATTTCCCTCTTTCTATAAACCTAGCTTTCTATAATAACTAGCTATCGATAATAATGGGGGGTCTAGGCTATCTATTTTTCCCTAGCCAGTTGCTTGTTCTCAATCTCAGACTGTGCTCCGAAGCTGAATTTGTTTCCAACATGTTTCTCAGTTTAGTAGAGCTGCCATTCTTTTAGTCTGGGGGAGAAGCATGTGAGTGTAGGTGAAGGGGTAGGTAAAGGTGCAAATGTAGGAAAAAGTGGAGTTGTGAGCATAAAATTTTCTCTTGATGCCATTACAAGGGAAATAGGGACAGTCAGCCCGGTCTGTTTAATGGATGACCATTTGGTGGAGAGTGGGGCTGTCATACTCAATACCCTCTTTGGAACCAAAAACTCTTTCCCATCCTTGCTTATCCCCCTCCACTCCTTACTCTGCATAAAACTATTATGGGGCTAGATCTGAGTGTTCTTGTTTTCTCTGGTGACAGATTCCTTACAGCCCTTTCACATTTGGGCGGCTTATATTTCCAGAAAAAACGCCAGTTGCATTAATGGAATGTAGCATAAATGAAAATAATAGCTGTACAGTGTGTTTTCCTACTTGCCAAGAAACAAAAGTGCCTGTGGTTTTTAAAAATGGGATGCCGCATAGCGGAGGCAAGGAACAAGTATCTGGTCTTTCTCCAAAAGAGGCTGCCTTGAAAACTCTTGACCAGTCATTAAACCAAAGAGGTCTGTTTTCTTACAGTGAGGTCTTTTGCTCTTTCAATTGCATTTTCTGCCACATTCATGATATTTTGTTTATGCACAGGGGTCTCTTGTTAGGAAGAAGGAAAGTGGGATAATAGAGGTTTCTCAGATTCTTCTCTTATGTGCTTAATGTCCTATGGGATAAGTTTCATGGTTTCTACAATAAAAGTAGCACTGACTTCAGGTTTCCTGGCGCAGATAGATACCTTTTAATCACTTTCAAACTGAAGTAAAAGGAGCACCACAAAGTGAAACTTTGGAACACTTTGATTCCTAAAAAGAGAACGTGGGGACATGCTGCAGATACATAAATAAATTATCTTGAGAGCATTAGAAAGATTCCTGATTCCTGTATTGTTTTCAGGATCCCCTAATCAAAATGGCGCCTACTTGTTGCAGTTGATATCCACGGCGCTCATGTACTCCATGCTTATACTGTAAGGCAGCTATTCAACTTCAGCTTCTGCCTCTAGTGCCAAACCGTGTCTTTATGAGACACATTGACACTTAGCAGGTTGAAGAGAGATTCCAAATAATAAGTGGCCTGGGTCCCCACCAAGCAGTAGACAAGGCCACGAGTTGACAAAGGCTTCAAGTCTGTCTGCATTGTCCCTTCCATCTTTCCCACTCTGCGGAGAAGGGAGACTAGATGGAGGAATGTGCCCCAGGAGGACTCAACAGGGATGGTCAGAAAAATGCACACCCAGTCCGATCTGCACATGCTGTGGATTATGTCCTTTAAGAGAAAGACAAGGAGCTGATTGTGGTGGAAGGGTGAGATGTCTGGCTCTCTCTTGGTCCTTTGGCTCTGAAGTGAATGAGAATAACATACCATACCACTCTAGATTCATCTTGCTTTGGGGACCAGAATGCCTGATGCACTGGAGAGTTTGGGGTTTTTTTTTCCCCAGGGCAATTTCTTTGCAGATTCTACCCATTTTTCACTGTATGTTTCAAAATTCAGCTCTTATTGACTCTTAACAATAAAGAACAAATTGAGGGTTGATGGAGGGAGGTGGGTGGGGGTGGGCTAGATGGGTGATGGGTATTAAAGAGGGCACTTGTTGTGATGAGCACTGGATGTTGTATGTGATGAATCACTGAATTCTACTCGTGAAACCAATATTGCACTGTATGTTCACTAACTAGAATTTTTTTAAGAATTCAGCTCTTATTAATTGCACCTGCATCATGAAAAAGACTAGCTAATCCTCACCCTCGGCTTTTCAACTCAATAGTGAAGAAAATGAAGAGAAACCTAGGACATCCAACAAAAAAGTTCCCCAGTCTCTGCTTTCAGAGGCAGAGAATGGAGAGTTGGGTGTAGCTATTCTCTCGCTGGATCCTTTTAAAGAAATAGCTATTTTACAGCACATGATCGAGAGGCCAAGTGTCCAGAAATTGTCACCACTTATCTGCTTGCTGCTCCTGATTTCTTACTGAACCCCAAAACTACATCCACACAGAAACTTTCTCCCCAGTGGCTCTCCTGATATTGGTGTTCGGATTTAGTTCTACTTGTTTTGCTCTCACAAGGAAATGATTGGTTTCAGTTTTGTCTTTATTGGTTTATTTTCAAACTTCTCCTCAAAGCAGTACTTATTGTATTAGGTTGATGATGCTACCATCATTCTTTTTTTTTTTTTTTTTTCCCCTAAGCAATAACCTAGCTCTCTCCCTGAGATAAACCTCTCCATCTTGGACCTCAGAGTTTATCCAGTCTTGTCCAAGGTGATTTTCTCATAGAGCATTAAACTTTTCTACATGGATGCAATTAGGGCTCCCTGTCATTTTAGAGGCTTGAGCAATCACCTTTACCAGGAATATTGAATCAATCCTCTTTGAAGATCTCACCTTTTCAAAACATAAGCTCTATCTGACATTGATTTCTAAAAAATTCCCATTGACTCATGAGCCGGACCTAGACATCGATTTCAGAAGATGGACCTACATTTTCTCAGTAACAGGGTTTTGCTTTCTTCTTGTGATGTAATGTGGCCCTCATATTCCTAATACAAACTTATGAACTTTGCACTGCTGAATTGATGCTATAAAAACAAAATAATTTTCACACCGAAGGCCATGTATGTGTGATTTTGACAGTCCCGTGCATCATATTGCAAGCAACAATTTTTCTTAATATCAGCCACTGAAACGAAGTTATGAGTGAGTGATGTTGCTATTATATAGAACCACTGATGGCCAAGCCAAGTGCTGTGCAATTTCTCTCCTGGAAATTGTTTGCTATCTCTGCTTATATGCATCCAAGCACTAAAAAAACTCATTTTGACTTCAGCCTCACATTGCCCTGCCGCCACTTACATGTTCCAAAACTTCCAAGGGGAATCAAACCATCCCAAACACAAGTCATATCTATTTTGAATCACCAGGTCACAGAAATGATCCAGGTATTTATCTTGACTATATTTTCCTCCTCTTAATTAAAACTCTCGGAAGTTAATTTATTGGCCTTTGTAACCTATTGGCTTATTGGCCCTAAGATGCAATTTATAGAATTACGACCTACCAGCAGTAACCACAGCAATAACCAGGTGGCTTTCAGGAATGCTTGTTTATTTTAAATGAGACATCTTGCCCTTTCTTTATTTTTAACTTCACAGGGGGATATTTAGCATTTGTACTTTTTGTTTGGGGCTCTAATCACTGGAGCAAACTTGAGAAGAGAAAACAGAGCCCACAGGAATGAGGAATAATTTACAATTAAACCCATGAAGATGAAAGGGAGAGAGCAAAGGGAATTAATGACTTAAAAAGAGTTCAGCCTGACCTGCTCCATAGTTTTGTTGACTTCCTGAGAAAACTGAATGTCGCTTTAACCCACTGAGAGCCGACCTAGAAATGGCACCTGGCCTCAATCTGGCCACTAAGTGTGGGTTTTAACATTTCTTTTTGTATCTCTGAGAAGCAGAGGAAGAGAAGTTCTGGGAATCCAAATTTATTTTTCCCTATCTGGCTTTTTTCAAACCTGCTCCCTGCGTTCTATTTGTATGTCATGACTTAATTTTTTTTTCTTTTTACCAAATCCTTATAGATGATATTCCAAAGGCATTGGCTCATTTTTTTCTTCATTGATTTGCACATTCATTTATTTCATTTATTCTTTCAATGGGCCATTATGAAGCTCCAAACTAGACACTACACCAGGGGTTGGGGGGAAAGGGAATTAGCAATATTCTTGCCTTCTAAGACATGAGAATTTAGAAGCAGAGATGAGCTTTGTTCACAATAACCATATTTGAAATGTAAAGAATGTTGGGTTTAATGAAAGTTTATGAACAAAATTCCATGGAAATTCTGAGAAGCTAAAAATCTATCCTTGGTAAGAAGCTTAAAAAAGACTTTGAGAGGACTTAACCTTGGAATTTGTTTAGCAAGATGAAATCATTTCCAAGGAGCAGAGAATGAGAATGAGCTAATGGAAAGCAGTGAGTAGGAAAATAGAAGAGGGCACAGTGGTCGAGGGGAGGGGAACTTCCGGTTTCACATAAAGCTTAGGAGGGTGGATGAAGCAGGCTGGCGGATGGTCATGCAAGGAATGACACTCCGAGGTGTCTGGAGTGGGGACCTTGTCATGGGGAATCTCTCCTATCAATGCCCTATGAATTTCATTCAGAATCATAGACTTCTAGAGTTGAAGCGGCTGTTAGAAATCTAGGCCAGTCTCCACACACTTTACAGATAAGGAACCTGAGGTCCAGACCAGTTAAATTACCTATCTGGGATCACCCAGCCACTTAGGAGCAGAGCCTGGACCAGAGCTCTTTGGAGTTGGTTTTTTTATTGCTTGGAAGTCATAGAACTCAATAAGAAGGAGGTAATAGTCTGAGAAGGCAAGATTAGAAGGCAAATAAAACCACACAGTGTTTTTACTATAGATTGGGGCTTGTTTTCTCAGGAGAGCAGGACTACCGATTGGATATGCACTTTGGAAGGAGTTAGAGTTAAGGGTGGGCCCCAAGGGGCTCCAGACCAGAAGAGAAGGTTCACAGCACAAGGAACCTAGCCACCTTACCCTAAAGTGGTTTGTCATCCTACACACAGAGCTCTTGGCAGCATTCCTTTTGACTTACTCTTAACTAGGAACAGACAACCAAAGAATACAAACTTTTGAGGAAAGTCCATAATACATCAGAGAATGTATAAGATAAACCAAGTGGAAAGCAGGAGTCCTGAGGATTTAGAGAAAAGAGACACCATTACCTCTTAGGCCTAGAAGATGTGGGCAGACACTTGAACACTTGACTTCTAGTAACTTACCACAGAGGTCACTGTAACAGGGGAACACACATTTATTTTATTTTTTTAAAGATTTTATTTATTTGACAGAGAGAGAAAGCGTGCGTGCACGAGTGAGCACGCACAAGCAGGCAGAGAGGCAGGCAGAGGGAGAGGTAGAAACAGGCTTCCTGCTGAGCGGGGAGCCTGATGTGGGGCTCAATCCCAGGACCCTGAGATCATGACCTGAGCCAAAGGCAGACACTTAACCCACTGAACCACCCAGGCGCTTCCAGAGGAACACACATTTAAATGCGGTATCCATTTTGGCACAGCTGATAGAATTTTGTTATCCAAAGATTAGATGGTGAAGGAAAAGAATTTCCAGTTAAATTGGATCTAAACTTCAAGGTTTGATTGTAACCCTGTCTTCAAAATAAAACTAAATATTACAAAATGTAAGTTTATTGTATTTATCAAATTTTATCTGACAATTCTAACTACTGAGTTTTGAGAACAGATGAAGAATTCATCAGTTGTAACCTTTTTTTTGGGGTGGGGGGGAGGGTATCATTTTCCATGTGTCTCCTTGAGTTCTAGTCTCCTTTCTCAGTGTGATCATTAACAGGTCATTCTTGCAGAGACATTCTTGGCAGTGTCAATTTTCTCAAAGGTCTCTCTTAATCCTTTGATATTAAACCATTCTCCTTCGGAGCTACTATCCCATTCTCTTCTACAATTGTTAACTTTAAAGAAACACTTTAAAGACCCTTCTTTGCCAAAGGCCTTTCAAAGGTGCAGTTTTCTGTCACCACTTTACAAAATCCTCTGTCTTTGCTTGAGGTACGGTTTTGCAATTTATTTGCATTGTAGTTGCGTCATTTGGACTTCGACAATTCAGGGGGCAGCCGGAGGTCACTTAGTGAGTTTATTTCAAGTGCATAGAGATTCCTTCTCCTCATCCTTATCCTTTCTGGATTTTGGAACAGCATAGGCCAGTGTATGCTCTGAAACTAAAATGCTAATTGAAAACCTAATCATGCTCACACACACACACACACACACACACACAAAACCCCATATCCTCCACAGATTAAAACTTTTATCTCTTCCATGTGATTAAATTTGGGAAGAAATGTGTTGCTACTACCACCTTACCAATTATGGAATCACGACTCATGCTCTTTTGGTTCCCAGACCTTCAGACCCAGACTGGGACTACACTAGCAGCTCTCCAGCCTACCAACTAAAGTTCTTGGGACTTGTCATCCTCCATATATTCACAAGAGGTGACACGTGTATCTGATGTTCCTGGTTCAAATCCTATTTTTACCAATACTAGCTATGACTCATTTACCTTCCATGTACCTCAGTTTCCCCACCTATAAAATGGAGCTAATAATAAAAACCACCCCATAGCGTTTTTGTAAGGATTTAATAAATGAAAACATTTAAAACAGTACATAGCAAGTGCTCAATAAATGTCATCTATAGCCTTTGATCTCAGGGATACACACAGATGATGAATCTTGTATTTATGTTCTTGGATTTGGTGTCTCCTGGATGGGGTATTGAGTACGGGCCATGAGGTCTTCACATTCATCCTTGCCATTTATGAGCTCTTCCTTGTTTTCCCATCTGTTAATTACACTGAATCACAATCATTCTTTTAAATATTTATATCCCCGGGCTGCCATTGTCATCCGACCAACAGAATCCATCTCAGATCTCAGAACTCAGAATCTTAGAAAATGTTAGAACTAGAAAATAGTTAAAGAGCATCCACTGAAAAAGATTTAATTTTTTTTCCCATTTTATGAGATAATCAAAAGTTATACATCTCTTGGTAGTAAAATTTGGAAAGCAGAGAAAAAGATAATCTTTCCTGAGTGTGCATGGTAGATAAGTCACTTCATTCTTTGGACTCCCACGCCAATTTTTTTATAACCCTCTTTTATAACATTTGGTGGTGTGTGTTTTTCACCCATCTTTCCCAAGACAAGGAGAAGGCCCTCGTTCCATGCATCAGTGGATGGCCTGTATCCACCACCTTCACTCATGAATGGATGTGTGACAAAGTTACTAATTATAGGATGGGATGAGTGGGTAAGTGAATATAGGAAGAAAGGAAGGAATAAAACAAATCAGCATTTTTCACCACAGTCTTATCCTATGGGTGTCAGATCACCTGAGACTGGAATGAAAGTCCTAACTCTAACTCAGGCTGTATTAAATGTGTACATATTTTTATGACTTACATTGAAAATTAAGCACTTGGTAATGACCTATTTCATTTTTATGGATGTGTAAATTAGGACAATAAAATCTGAAATTAAATTCAGAGACCAGCTTCAACTCAGCCATCTCCAGTTTTCCTTGTTATGTCCTTTCTAGGGCACTCAGCTCAGAATTTTATTTCAGTATATTTTAAAATTTCCTGGGTTACCTTTTTCCCTGCACTAATCCCTTTGCTAAATCTAATTGTTCTTTTTTGACGTGACTGAATGATCTAAGGTTAGATGTAGTAAGTAAAAAAGTAGATTCACAAAGGTATGCATTGAGGAAGGAGCCTCAGGAGGTAGAACTTACGATAGTCCTTATCTGGGGCTTTCTCAGGAATATAATCATAGATACTTCAAGTATAAAGAGCTAATAAAGCACATTAAAAAGTGACATGAATCCTGGACCTGATCAAGCTTCTAGATCCATTAATAATTTGTAGGAAATACAGAGGACAGAGAAATGTGGGGGGTATAGTCAACAAAATCACAACTGCTGGAAATTCTGCAAGGTAAAGACTGGTTCCTTCAAAAACTAAACAGAGAGAGCGTGAGGTCTGGGCGGGAGATGTAAGGGTAACCTGTTGATAAGAGGCACATCAAGTAAACCCAAGGTGTGGGGCTTGTTTGCTTGATTCAAGCAAAAAAATGGTTAAAATAAAGTGACATTTGTGAGAACAATGTATATTAACAAATTATTATCAATTTTTAAAAGGTGAGATAATGATATTGTGGTTGTATTATTTTTGAAAGTATTCTTATCTGGGGCACCTGCGTGGCTCAGTTGGTTAAGCATCTGCCTTCAGCTCAGGTCATGATCTCAGGGTCCTGGGATCAAGCCCCGCATCAGGCTCCCTGCTGAGCAGGGAACCTCCTTCTCCCTCTCCTGATCCTCCCACTTGTGCTCTCTCTCTCTGTCAAATAAATAAATAAAATATTTTTTAAAAATAAAAGTATTCTTATCTTTTACAGATATATACTACAGTATTTATGAGTAAAGTATTATAATTTTTCAGATTCAAAATAATACAGAAGGGAGTTCTACTTCTAGCCAAGATGTAGTAACAGGGGCCAGATTTATCCCCTTCCTGAAACCCCCTCTCCTCCAAAAGACAAAATATATGAAACAGTGGTTTTTAAGGCATTGGACATCAGGCAACAAAGGACAGTCTTCTCTGAGAGATGGGGAAAAATAGGCAAGGCCTATCATTGCCACTGCTCCCTGCACTGAAAAAGCCTCTAGACGATAGCACAGGAACGATGTGACCCAAGAAGAAACCAAGGGACTCCCTGAGTTGAAGAGATAGAGCTGAGACTCTAAGCAAGAATTGTTGGCAGGACAGAATATTGGAAATGAGAGAGCTGCACAGAAAAAAAATCCTAGAGATACGCAGAATCACCCTTGAGCATTCAACACAGTATAGGTCAGTGCATGCACATGGGGACAGTATCTGAGGGTGGGGGAAGAACTATCCAAAAGGGTAAGAGGGAATAGTCCCCACGTCTCACACAAAGTTGGGAATAGTGCATGCTCCCACCAACCAGACTAAAGAACCTACAATTTAAGGGGCATGTGGCTGAGCTTTCAGGATGGTCTTGTCTCAGTAACTGGGGATAATTAGACTTAGACTGAGCATTGTTCTGGATTTGCTCAATAAATCATAAAAGCAAGATCCAAAATGATCAAGTTGTTTCCAGGTAACTTCACTGCATCCCAGAACTGCTCAAGAACTTGTAAGAATACAAAAATGTCCTCTACCCAAAAAGGTAAAATTTATAATGTCTGGCATTCAATTAAAAATTACAGGTATGCAAAAAGCAGAAAAATTCTATCTATAATGAAAAGGATAATCAATCAATAGAAACTGACAGAGAACTAGCAAAGATTTTAGAAACAGCAGATAAGGACATTAAAAGTCATAATAACCATATTTCAGATGCTCCAATGCAGTGGCCAGAATGGCTATAGTAATATGAGAAGAAACAGAATATAAGACAAAAAATTGTTCGAAACAAAGAGAGATATTTGAGAGTGATAAAAGGGTCAATTCATCCAGAATATAAAAAAATTTATACATCTATTCACCTAATACTAAAGCCTGAAAATAGAGGAAGCAAAAACTGGCAGATTTGAAGGTAGAAATAAACAATTCAACAATAATAGTAGGAGATGTCAACACCCTCTCTCAATAACAGATAAAACAACTAGACAAAATTAGCAAGTAAGTAAAAGACTTGAACAACATTGCCAACCAATATGAACTAACATATGTCAAACACTCCACCCAACAGCAGAAATGCATTCATTTTAAGCGCACACATAGCATTTACCAAGATAGACCATAATGTGATCCATAAAACAAATTTTCATAAATTTTAAAGAATTCTAATTATACAAAGTTTTTTGTCTGACCACAATAAAATAATAGTAGAAATTGTAACAGAGGGGCGCCTGAGTGGCTTAGTCGTTAAGCGTCCGCCTTCGGCTCAGGTCATGATCACCGGGTCCTGGGATCAAGCCCCGCATCGGGCTCCCTGCTCAGCGGGAAGCCTGCTTATCCCTCTCACACTACCCCCTGCTGGGTTCCCTCTCTCGCTGTCTCTCTCTCTGTCAAATAAATAAATAAAATCTTTAAAAAAAAAGAAAGAAAGAAAGAAAAAACTGTAACAGAAAGGGGTGCTTGGGTGGCTCAGTCGGTTAAGCAGCCAACTCTTGGTTTCAGCTCAGGTCATGATCTCAGGGTCCTGGAACTGAGCCCCACATTGGGCTCTGTGCTTAGTGGGGAGTCTGCTTGAAATTCTCTCTCTCCCTCTGCCCCTCCCCCCCACTCATGCACACACGCACACTCTCTCTCTCCCCCTCTCTCTCTCTAAAATAAATAAATTAAAAAAAAGAAATTGTAACAGAAATATATTAGGGAAATCCCTAAATATTTGTAAATCAAATAACACTCCTAAGCAACCCATGAGTCATAAAATCAATCAAAACAGAATTTACAAGGTTTTTTTCGATTGAATCGAAATGAAAACACAACATATCAGAATGTGGGAAGCAGCTGAAGCAGGATTTACAGGAAAATATATAATACATGCCAAAGTAGCAAAGAATCAATTACCTGAGCTTTTACTTTAAGAAGCTAAACAAAGAAGAACAAATTAAGTCAAAGTAATCAGAACAAAGGAAAAAATTAAGGTCAAAGTGGAAATCAGTTAAGAATAATAAAGAAAATCAATGAAAAAAAAAACCTGGTTCTTTGAGAAGATCAATAAAGCTGTTAAAATTCTAGTTAGACTGATATATTACCAATATCAGGAATGAGAAAGTGAAAATATTACAGGCTCTACAGATACTAAAATGATAACAAGGGAATATAACTAACAACATTATACATATAAACTTGACAACTTAGCTAAAATGGACAAATTCTTTGAGAGTCACCAAATATCAAGGCTCACTCAAGGAAAAAAATATAGATAAATTGAATGATCCATATCTATTACAGAAATTAAATTTGTAGTTAAAATATTTTCACAAAGAGAACTCCAGGTCCAGATGACTTCATTGGTGAATTCCACAAAACATTTAAGAGAGAAATAATATCAATTCTATATAAACTCCTCTAATAAATACAAGATGATTGAATATTTCTCAACTTACTCTCTGAGGTCAGCATTACACTGATACAAAATAAGGCAATGACATTATAAGAAAAAATATCCACAGAAAACAGAGGTCCTTACAAAGTTATTGTGAGAGCCAATGAGACAATCAATCCTCAAATTCTCTCTACTTTACTGTCTAATTATCACGTAAGTCACTTCTTTCCACCCCTATGAACTTTCAGAACCCCAACCTGTTTTGGATGACTACCCAAGTCTCCTTATTGTCTTCCTTTTTACCTTTAATCCCCATAATCTCCATACTACAGATGGATGGATTCTTCTGAAATTGTAAATCTTGGCCTTGAAGGCGTTCCTTTCCCCAGGTTAGAGCCTAACTCCTTGGCAAGTTTTGCAAGATTCCTTCATGATCTGGTCTGTTGGTCCCCAGGCTCATTTCTTGTCTTTCCCCTTCTTCATGCTTCTCTCAAGATCCAGGCACATTGATCTGCTTGCTCTTCCCCAACACAAGTCATATGCTTTCTCTTGCTTCTGGACTCTGATACCTACTGATTCCTCTTCTTGGAATATTTTCTCTATCCTACCTATCCTTGTCTCATCTTCTTCTGGTTAACTACAGACACTATTTTAAGAGAGATATCAATTCTTCCATGAAACCTTTCTGGACTCTTCCCATCTACTCAACTCTGGATCAGGTGCCCTCCTAATGCTCTCATAGATCATTTTGCTGCCACTGCTGCAGCATTTATTATAATCTATCACAACTGTCTGTCTGTTTATTTTCTCACTAGGTTCTCACCTCTTCAAGGGCAAACACCATGCATTGTTTACTGTGGTCCTCCCAACACATAGACGACTCTGTGAGGTAAAAAGGATGCTCAACAAATATTCATTAAATGGCTAATACCATTTATTAAATGCTTACAATGTTCCAGGCACTGTGCAAGGGACTTTATGGACAACATCTTTTTTTTAAGCATATCCATCCAAGGGGTACTATTCTAATATCTGCTTTACAGAGGAGGAAACTGAGATACAGAAAATGATATGACCCATCTGACATTACAACAGATAAGAGTATAGAGCCAAAATTCAAGCTCAAGTCAATGGGTTTCTAGAATCTATGCTACTAACCACAATAGTTTATGAATGAATGAATGAATGAATGAATGAATGATTTCAACATCTACTTACTAAGTACCTACCATATGATAGGGCCTGTTCTAGATGCTGAAGATATTATAGCAAATAAAATAAAACAAAATTCATGTCTTCAAGGAGCTCACGTTCTAGAGGGGAAGACAGTCAATAAACAAAGTGCATAAATAATCTGATGTATTATGGAGGGAACAAAGGCAAGAAAGAGAGATTGGGAGTCACTCAGTTTTAAATAGGGTGCTCAGTGGAGATATCACCGAGAAAATGATATTTGAGCAATGAACCAAAGGTGAATATGAATGAATGCTTTTCTAACACTTCAGAATGGTTTGCAGATAAATAATAGTTCTTTTTAATGTTTGTATGTCCCATGTATAGACCATATTTATACTAAAAAATAATTTGCCTTACGTTTTTATTTGTTAAATTTGACAACCCTGCACTCATGGCAAAGCTCACCTCTAGGTCAGACTGGGAAGAACTGCTTTTCATTAGTAATTGTGGGTCTATAGGACCTGTGTTTTTCCAAAAATTCTGAAATATGAGATCGCAGAGCATTGGTGTATTAGCATGCAGCTTTAGCAGAGTTCTCCTTGGCAGCTCCACATAGATGTCTCCCAGAAGCAAGAAATATCATTTTGTAGATCTTGACAGATGGGTTTTGCCCATGAGGGAGGACATTTAGGACAATTCATACCAACTGGCATATCAACAGACTTTGAAAGAGAGCTATTAAAAATGGGATTGTGTTAGCTCTGATTTATGCTGAACAAAATAAGCAAAACAAGAAACCATTAGAAGGAAGATATAAGACATTTAACATTTGAGGACTTTGAAAGTCAGGAGAAGGGTGTATAATTAGTTCTTATTTTGCTAGATTGAAAAATTCTGCTTTTCAAGGGAGAGCTAATCATATAATGATTTCTCACTGAACCTAAAATGTTATCTAAACTTGGGCAGAGCCGGACATGCATACGAGTGGGTTTCCTCTTAAGTGCTGTAAACTATACAACCATGGGGTCAACTCTCCAAATTGAGAACACTTAGAACAAGTACAACCCCTAATAATGTGTCTTTCAAATTGCCTTTCCTCAAGTCCAGTCTCCACAGGCTCTTACCTGGCACGTCCTTTATGTGACAAGCTTAATGTCATTTCCTCAGCAAGTATTCTTGCACCTCTAGGACTCCATTAAATCTCCACGTTATCTGTCCCTTCTCATAACACTTATCAGAGTGATAATTAGTTGTACAGTCCATCTTCCCCACTAAGCCTGGGGCCATTATTCACTATATCCATTACTATCTCTCCAACACCCAGCATGGTTTGGGTAAATAGATGGTGCTCAATAAATATGAATTGACTTGATTAAAAGCTTTCAAGGAGTAGGCAGTCTCACCAAGCTGAGCTTATTGTGGAATCTGGCCTAACTTTGAATGAAATTAGACTCCCATAGAGTCAAGAAAAATGGTAAATTGCTATTCTTTAGGTAACAAGTGTGTATAGGACTGCTTTTATAAGTGAAAAAATTATATAAACACTATCCATTAAAAAAAGGTGAAGCCTCAGGATACAGCAGTTTGTCTTCCAAGATCAAAGGAATAAAGCTAATATATATATGGTGTCCTAGACTCTTCTTTTGTAGATAGCAAGCTGAGTACATATTATAGGGTAATAAGGAGATAACGATCAACAGATATGCAAGTTGATTCCACTTCCATGAGCATCCACTTGTTTGGGCAACATACTCACCTGATGATAAGATTTGATAACTTCTCACATCTCTTCCATTTCTAGTGTTCTATGTCTCCATAAAGGTAATCCAGACTAAAGAGATATTATGTCCAAAGGAATAATAATATACTTGAAGCTAGCCTAGGGTTTCTCAATCTTAGCACTATTGATATTTGGACAGGATGATTTTGGTTTTTGGGGGGAGAGTACTGCACTGTGCATTGCAGGATGTTTAGTAGCATACCAGAACTCTAGCCACTAGATACCAGCAGCACCCCTTCCCCAACATATGACACCTTAAAATGTCTTTAAACATTGTCAATGCCCCTGTGAGCAACATCAACCTCAGCCGAGAATCACTGAGCTAATCTTTACTGAGTGCTTAAAACATGTCCACCCCTTGAACCCTCCTACACTGTTGGTGGGAATGCAAGCTGGTGCAGCCACTCTGGAAAACAGCATGGAAGTTCCTCAAAAAGTTGAAAATAGAGCTACCCTACAACGCAGAAATTGCACTACTGGGTATTTACCCCAAAGATACAAATGTAGCGATCTGAAGAGGCACCTGCACCCCAATGTTTATAGCAGCAATGTCCACAATAGCCAAACTATGGAAAGAGCCAAGATGTCCATCAACAGATGAATGGATAAAGAAGATGTGGTGTATATATATACACACACACACACACACACACACACGATGGAATATTATGCAGCCATCAAAAAATGAAATCTTGCCATTTGCAATGACATGGATGGAACTAGAAGTTATTATGCTAAGCGAAATAAGTCAATCAGAGAAAGACAAGTATCATATGATCTCACTGATATGAGGAATTTGAGAAACAAGACAGAGGATCATAGGGGAAGGGAGGGAAAAATGAAACAAGATGAAACCAGAGAGGGGGACAAACCATAAGAATCTCAGGAAACAAACTGAGGGTTGCTGGAGTGGTGGGGGGTGGGAGGGATGGGGTGGCTGGGTGATGGACATTGGGGAGGGTATGTGCTATGGTGAGTGCTGTGAATTGTGTAAGACTGATGAATCACAGACCTGTACCCCTGAAACAAACAATACATTATATGTTAATTAAAAAAAAAGAAAATATGGAAATAAAAAAAAATTCCACCCCACTACTAAGTGCTCACAGGAGAGAGCTTCTCATTTAATCTTTCCAAAAATTACTATGAGATAGGAATAATCAGTATACCCATTCTACAGATGGGGAGAAGTTCAAAGATTGCTGAAAGGCATGCCACTGGTAAGTAGTGGCACTCAGGCTTTTCATCTCTACTCTATCTAGACTTCAAGTGGTTGTGGGAAAAAGAGGTAAACTGGGATTTGGTGGCGGAGAGCAAAGTCGACACTGAGCATTAGCTAATGTGAAGGCTTTACAACTGCTTTCCAGCAAAGGCCAGCTAGGGACAGCTAGGAATTCCTTATAGGACTTCATTAAGGAGGGAACCCCAGGGCAATCAGAGCTAGTCTGTCTTCATTTTCTGTCTGTGAGCTTGCCAGCTGTCAGCGGGCTACATGCTTAAGTAAACAAGAAAGATATGAACAGGAAGATGAAAGCCAAAATTAAATGATTGTTGTTATTATTTGTTCCCTAACATTTAGAAATAGTGAACCCGTACAAGGTTAGTCTATTGCCCGTGGGTCAGATTTCAACCTGGGGTGCCAGACTTAAAATCTGATGCCAAATTTCTGATCCCAAAGATCCCCGGCCCACCCCTGCCCTCCATGTCTGGAAGAGCTAGAGGAAGAACGGGGGCCAGGCTAGAGTGAAGGCTCTGTGTGTGGTAAAACTGCTTTATGAGCCATCCCCATCCTGTCTCGGCAACAGAAAAGCAATCCCACTGACATTGGAGAAGGCTTCTGACATTCCCTGTGAGGCCAGAGAGGAGGGACAAGACTCCTCCAAGCTGGGCTGATGGAAAGTTCCTCAACTACCAGGACAGTTCGTCTCTCAGCAAGATGGTTAATAAAAAGCCCTCCCTGTGGGATGTGGCACTGGCTGGAGAAGCTGCCCCAAGGGAGAAAATGAGAGGTTTCCTGCAGAATACTCATAGGTCAAGTTGCCGGCTCTGAACTTCTTCACCCAAAAACCAGGGCTCCACATCATAAGCCCTACGAGGTCTGTAACTCAGAGAAACCCTCCTAGACACACCAAAAGGCACATAGAGGAATGCGTATGGCAGCACTGTTATGGGTAGCAAGACTTGGATGCAAGCCCAAACGGCGATCAGTGGGAAAGTGGATGGATTCTCTATGGGAGAGCCACACAAGGGAACACTATACAACATTCAAAATCAAAGAAGCAGGGGCGCCTGACTGGCTCAGTTGGTAGAGCACGTGTCTCTTGATCTCGGGGTTGTGAGTTTGAGCCCCACGTGGGGTGTAGAGATTACTTAAATAAATAAAACTTCTAAAAAAATGAAAGAAGCAGGCTTTCACTTCCGAATAACATGGAAAACAGGAACCAGGTTTACCCTCCTGCCTAAAACAACCAACAAACACACGAATAAGAACAACAAAATAGACAAAATATATAAAACCAACAGTTTTTAAGATCCTG
The DNA here is from genome assembly GCF_054177405.1 of Leptonychotes weddellii. Taxonomy (NCBI): domain Eukaryota; kingdom Metazoa; phylum Chordata; class Mammalia; order Carnivora; family Phocidae; genus Leptonychotes; species Leptonychotes weddellii. The sequence goes on from NC_138380.1 coordinate 45,497,437, forward strand.
GAAATCAGGCAATGAAAGACAGTGATTTCTGAGAGACAAAAAACAAATGAGATGAGCCCTACAATTACCTGCAGTTACTGACTTAGTTAAGAGAGTTTCCAGGCCGAGCACAGGAAGTGCATACCCAGGTAAGGTCAAGCAGACTCCCTGATTTTTGCCCATAAAAATACAAGCTGTGTCCTATGGAGATGCAGATGATGTTGCCTATAAACACTGACCAGTTAAGCATCTACATATAAATTCATTTACAAGGGAACGTGTAAAATACTTAGAATTAAAATAAATGAAGACACTATATATTAATATTTGTGGGAATCAGGTAAAGTAATACTTAAAGGGAAAATAGGGAAAATTACAAATCTGAATACATTTATCATAAATCAAAAAGAAACAAAAATAAACTAGCTAATTGTTCAACTAAAGAAAGCTAGAGAAGAAGCAACTGAATAAGCATAAAGAAGGAAATAAAGGTAATGGTGGAATCAATGATATTAGCAAACTAAAATATTTAAATGTTTAAAAATAAATGTTGAGTCTTTGAAAACACCAATATGTTTACCAAAACTTACAGTAAAATTGAGGACGAGAAAAGGGAAAAACCCAAGTAACAAAATATGGAACCTCAAATAAAGCAGAGATTTAAAAAATCTTACAAGCAGATTACTATGAACAACTACACTCCAATAAATTTTACAACCTAAATGCAAATGCAAATTTTCAAGAAATTTTCAAGAAATTTTCAAGAAAGATATGAAATGCTAAAATTCACCCTAAAGAAACAGAAAAGATGAACAAACTGATACTATTTACAGACTGAAATATTAATTATTCCCCCCATAACCCTTCCCAAAGCATTTTTTGTTGGAGAGGCCTCCCCAGTTTTCAAGGAACAGATAAAAAAAGAGACATTCTAGAGAAAAAACAAAGAGGAGAGAAAATGTATCCAATGAATTTTTTCAAGGTTAGTATAATGGTGATGCCAAAATAGATATGAACAGCACGAGAAGAGGTGGAAAGGGGTTTCTTAAATAAGTAAATTTAATAATTAAAAAAACTAAAATAATATTCCCAATATTATACAGATAGGATTTGAAATTTTGATAACCTAAAAGTGAAGATTTTTATTTGAAGGAAGAGCATTACAGATAAAATTAACAAACTGAAGACATTAACAATATGTAAAACTCACAAATGCTTAATATCTACAGCCAATAAAGAACTCTTTAAAATCAACAAGGAAAAAACACAGGTTATCTAGTTACCATGGCTGCAAAACAAATCACCTCCAAATTCAGTGGCTTCAAATAACACATTTGTTTTGTTCATGGTTTTGCAGCTTGGGCAGGGCTGAGCGGCCGCAGCTCATCTCTGCTCCACTCACGTTTAGGGGTAGCATCTTGGTGTCTGGATACAGGAGCCATGTAAGGGAGGGAAAACTATAACCTCGTAGGCCAAATCCTCTTTTTCTACATCCCACGAACTAAGAATGGCTTAAATATGTACTATTTGGCTCTTTAAGAAAATGTTTGCTGACTCGTATCCTATAGCCCACTCATTCACACGTACCGCAACTGATGAGGGCAAGCAGCTGAATTCTTAGCCAGAGATGTAGGCAGAAACATCTAACACTGTTTTGTCATGTGGTCTGGCTCCCTCACAATATGGTAGTTGGGTTTCAAGGGCAAGAAGAGAAAAAGAAAAAAGAAAGAGAGAGAGAGAGAAACAGAGAAGCTATATTGCTTTTTATGACCTAACCTCAAAAGTCATTTTTCATCACATTCTATTAATTAAGGTAGATACAAAGTCCTACCTAGATTCAAAGTAGGGGAAGTAAACTCCTCATCTTGATGAAAAAGTGCTAAAGTTCCGGAAGTGAATGTGGAAAGGAAAATATTGCTACGGCCATTTTTGGAAAATACAGTCTGCTACAAAAGTAAACCAAAAAAGAAATGTGCAAAGAATGTGAGTAGGCATAGCAAGTAAGCCTAGATGACCAATAAGCATATAAAGAAATAATCAATAAACAGAGAAAGTCAAATGAGAATAATGAGATCTCATTAATATCTACTAGATTGGGAAAAGGAAAAATAATGTTGGATAATATTAAGCACCATTGGGGTTGTGGAAGAAAGAGTAAACTTCATGACCTTATAATAAATGGTGCAATTTATTGGAAAGCAGTTTGGAGTAATTTAGTTACAGTGTGTATATGCCTATCATCCAGCATTTCCACCCTTGGTATATATATAATTGGAATACTCTCATAGGAGTACCCAAGGAGGATGTCCACTAAAACACTGTTTGTACTAGGAAAAAAAAAAAAATCAAACATGGAAACAGTTAAATCCTTATCAATAGAGGAATGAATAAACAAAATGCAATATATGCAAATCATAAAATTCTATGCAGCACCTTGATATAAATAGATCTCAAAAATATAGTGAGTGAGGAAAGTAAGAAATGGAGAGGCACGTACAGCATAGGGAAGGGGACCCACCCAAGGGATGGATGAGAATGTAGGAATCAGGGAGAAGCATGTCAAAAATTAAATTTATTTTTCTAGAAAAAAAAATAGATCCCTTGAGGAGCTTTTTGTAGGCCTCACTCCTGGAAATGCTGATTTGGTGGGCCTAAGGTAGAACCCAAGAATCTATGTATTTTTTTAGAACTGCCTAGATGAATCCCAAGATCAGGTGAGTTTTAAAAACACTTACTTTAACATATTCAGAGTTGCAAGTAAGTTTCTGTTTATATTCCTAGTCTGCAAGCAGCAGAAACTGACTCAGGCTGAAAAAAGCAAATGTGGTATTTATTAGAAGGAATTCAGAGAATTGTCAGGCTTGGAAAAAGCAAGAACTCCACAACTCCAGAGGGTCTGGACAGTAACAGCTGGAATGAATGGGGACCAATTGTGTCCCATTCTTTTTAATGCTTTGTTCACAAAGCAACTTGTATTTTGGGAAGGAAGTATCTAATTAGCCTAGAAAAGGCAAATTATCTTAATCAATAGTCCCATCAGCTTGTGTTTAGTATGGTAATTCCCACAGAACCCAGGCTGTTGTTACAAAGCAATGTGTGTGGGCAGTTACAAAGCCTTAACTTCCTACTATGTCTGCGCAGAGAGGAAAGAATCAAAAGAGCATGGAAAAATGAGAGATTTAGGAGTTAGATCAGATCTGGGTTCAAGTTCTGGTTATGCCTCATCTGTCTTACGTCGGGCAGGTTCCTTAAGCCACTCTGCTGTGTAACCTCCTCTCAGGGCTATGCTGTCATGTACAAAATGCCTGGGATAGCTGGTTCTTTCTTTGCCACCTTGTCTGGCATCAGGGCAAGTGGTCCACTGTGCTCATACAAATGGGCTGGAGATGGTGGAGTCATGTAGGAAAGGCTCGTGCATGTGAGCTTTCATCGTTAGGAAAGTAAAGATGTTTGAAACCCGGAATCTCTTTTCAGGCCACTTATAGGGCTAACGTGCTGAGATTATCTGAGCCTCTTCTTGAGGCAGTTGGAGCCTCTCATGTGAACTGGCTAAACATCTCAAACCTTTGAAACTTCCTATCATCATCACCATCATCATCATCATCACCATCATCATCACCACCACCATCATCATCATCATCACCATCATCATCACCATTATCACCATCATCATCACCACCATCATCATCATCATCACCACCACCATCATCATCATCATCATCATCATCACCATCATCATCTCAGGACTCCTGGGTGTTCTCCAGTCTTTTCTTTGGCCAGCATATTTATGTTTGATGACTACTTTGTACCCATTAAAAGAAGATAAACAGTTTTCCCTGCTAAAAATCATTTGTTTAAAAATGAAGGGCTTAAAACAAAGATTAAACCTAGCAATGTGATCATCTATCAACAGTACTCCCAGATACCTGCTGCCCCCATTAGCCTTGCCAGTTGCTCTTGCTCATCCTCAATGCTATGGTGTCTGTCTCCATGAGGCCTGTGATAACAGACAGATGTAAACAATGAACTCCACCAGGGGCAGAGGTTAAGCCAGTCAGCTGGGTCCCCTTGGAAGGCAAAGTTCTCAAGGGTTCTGCTGCTGCTGACTTTAAATATGGGTGGCCTCCAAAGTTAACAAAAGGTCAGCTGCTTAATCCACCATGAAAACCAGATTCCGGGTCCTCCTGGTGTTATCTCATCCTCCCTTATCCCAACCAGGCATTAGATAAAGCACCCATTTACTATGCTGTCAGGTTTTTTTAATATCCCTTGAAAAGTTATAGATGGCATCCACCCACAGAAACACTCAGATGGTGGTAGAGAGGAATGGTGGGAAGTTTATAAGACAGCGAGATGCCAAGAATAAGGAAGTTCTGGAAAGACATTAGGAATGACATATACATAAGGAGGAATCCAAAGAGGAATTACAGATAAAGGCACAAAAAGTCAGTCATAAATGAGGAACTAGGGTACAGAAAAAGGTAAGAAGGGCTTAGAACAACAGAATTTTCTTGAGAATTTTTTGGTATAAATATTATTTGGGTTACACTTGGATTTTGTAACAAGTTTTAATTTCTGTAAAATTTTTCAAAGGTAATTTTCCCCAACGGAATTCACCCAAAAAAATTACTTCTGAGAGAACCTACTCATTTCTGGGATTTATCCAAGGGGGTAGTTTGAATAAAATGACACGATGAGTATGATAAACCAACATATAAAATCAGTTTCAGTTTTTTGGGACTTTGGAGCCTTCTTTTCCTTATATCACTCTACTTCATTCTACTTGAGTGTGCAACACCTGAAATGAGAATTTTTAATATAATATGAATTATGGAATGTGTATACATCTATACAATGGGATACCACATAGCTATGAAAAATTATGTTGTAGAACCATATTTTTTAAAGTATGGTTTGAGCAGAACAGTATCAAAATCAGCTAGGGGTGCCTACTAAAATCATGGACTCCTGAATCCTAGTCCAGACTTATTGGTTCAGAATCTCTGTGCAGAAGAACTAAGAAGAGGCAGTTGAACATCCTCTCCAGGTGATTCTTAAGCATCGTAAAGGGTTAGCATCTTTGTGGTGGAAAAAAATGTAATGTTTTGAGAAAATGTTTTTATATAATATGTGTGGTGAAACTCCAATTCTGTAAAACAGGAAAATGCATAAAAATGCTAAGAATACGGATTGGAAAGTAGAATGATCCCCACCAAATATGAGCAGCTGTTATCTCTGGGGTATAGGATAATAAATTATTTTTATTGTCTTTCTTTCTATATTTTGGCTTTGAAATTTTTATATTTCAAGTATATACTAATGTAATATTAGGAAAACTCTTGATTTTCCTTAAAATATTAGCATTTGAATGGATTCTGAGAAAGGCCTTACTGATAGTGGCTTGTAAAACAAGAATACAGGGGGCGCCTGGGTGGCTCAGTTGGTTAAGCGACTGCCTTCGGCTCAGGTCATGATCCTGGAGTCCCGGGATCGAGTCCCACGTCGGGCTCCCTGCTCAGCAGGGAGTCTGCCTCTCTCTCTGACCCTCCCCCCTCTCATGCTCTCTATCTCATTCTCTCTCTCAAATAAATAAATAAAATCTTTAAAAAAAAAACAAGAATACAAAGAGTCAGGAAGATGGTAACCTGGACAAGGATGGAGCCTAGAAAAGGGAAAGGGTCCTCTTGAGGCAAAAGCCCGGGCAGGGGTGGGACAGGGGTAGCAAGGGCTGGGCAGGAAAGACAGACTTCGACCCCATGCATTACATGTTGGATAAGTACTGAAAAATGTATTTTTTTAAGCCTTTATTGTTTGGGGGAAAAATGTTTAAACATCTCACAGGAAAAAGGTTGAACCACAAACTATACACCCCATCCCCTGTTGTTTTATTTCCACTTAAAGCTACTCTCTATCATGATGTACTTACATGAGGAAATGTTTTGCAGTGGTGCTAGAGTTCGTGTGTGAGCACCGAGGGAGGCAGGAAGGCACGCTGTGCACAGCAGAGCTGTCTGAGGAGCACTTAGGGGCTGGTCTGAAGGAGTATGTTCACGAAGAACGGGGATTGGTTATGTTTTCTGACAACTTGCTGGCGAATTGCAGTTTTGATGAGGAGAATATTACCAGTGAATACAACTTAGAGAAAGGACAGTTTCTCTGAATCCTATTTCTGAAGTATAAAAGGTACACACATTGCAGTGAGGAAATAAATGGCATTTTGCAAATGGTGCCCTACTGTAATGTTATATATATATACATATATATATATGGCTAGAATCATATACCAAAGACTCTTTTGTGTGGCATTTATAATTAATAAATATATATTTTTCTATTCATTGTGCTAAGTATTGGGAGATGTTTGATATATCAGGGTTTATTTAGAAATCAAATGCTTTACCTTTATTTGGTCTCCTGTTCAGAAAACTGAAAGGATTTAAACACTCATATCCATATCACCTTTTAGATCTTTTCCAGTCCCAAGATTAAATAGCTCTATGATTCTCTCCCCAACAGACTCAAAAACAAGCTGCAAGTGTATGTCATACTCTGCACTTCAGTGCATTCATGGCAGAAGAAAATCAATAGAACAAATAAGCATTGGGTGCCGCTGTTAAATTGTTATACAAATATCTGTCTATTATAAATTAATATTGGAAACATATTTAAGGAGGTGAATTTATAGTTTTTAAATTGCATTATATATCCCATAAATTTCCCAACAATATCTTGAAATACAAAGTAAAGAAAGGAATTCAATTTTCTGATTTTGCTGGTAGAATACCTGAGATGTTAAGAATGCTGGTTATCTGTGACTACAGAAGGTATGAGGGAAAAAAGGTTGTATTCACAGCAACCTACTGATTTAGTAGGTCTAGTGAAAGAAATGGTCAACTCAATGCAGGGTGAGGGATGGGAGGTGAAGGAGGGAGGATCTAATTCAGTGAAGAAGTCCAATCTAAGCAACTGTTGCATTAATTGGACTTGTATCATGACAGTCAATACAAAGACCATGTGGAGATTCAAACATTGGCTTGTTATTCAAGATGTTGAAACAATTGGTTGATTCAGATATACACGAAAAAGAAAAGGTCAATTCAGTAAGAAAAAAATTACAAAAATCACTTGCCTTGTTTGAATAGAGAAAGTAACCAGTTAATTGTCTGAAATTTCAAACCAGGGTGAGGCATAGTCTATTATTGGATGCATTTGATGTTTGTCTAATTATTTATTCTCCAGAATAAATATTTCTTGTTGAATAAATAAGCCCACATAAAAAACAGGCTCTAGTGGGCTCTGTTATTCTTGAGTATCAGGCCTGTATCTTGAAATTCTCCATATTCTCTTCTCTTCCTTGTGTCCCGCCTGTGAGCAAGGAGGCCTGGACTCAGTTTCCACAATGGCTCCTTGTGGAAAAGCAGAAGATGAGGGGGACCCTGTGGATCATTTCCTACTGTTTGTGGATGTTCACATGAAGGTCAGAGAAGATTTAAGCTGTTGCCCTTGGTAGTTCCATTCCAACACACCTAATTTTGAAGGCCAGAGATTGTGATCATGAGCGAGTGACTAAGGTTTTCTGTTCATACGGGGACAATAACACTTAACTTTTTCCCCTTGGGCAAAATTGTTTGTCTCCTCAGAGCTTCAGTTTCCTTCTTTATAAAGTGAGGGTAATAAGAATATTCACCCCATAGGGTCCTAGGCCAAGGACGGTACCAAGTGCATTACATATATTATCTCATTTAATTCTCATGACAATCTCCTTGCATAAGTATAACTATATTCCCATTTTACAGATGAGGAGTATGAGACACAGAGACATTTAGTAATCTGTTCAAGGTCATACACTGAGTAAGCAGTAGAAGCAAGAACTGAACCCGAGTCTATCTCATATTCAAGTCTGGGCTTTTAACCCACACACCTCCTCTTCTTTACACACATGTCAACTAGCAATCCAGCTTTTATATCACATGTAGATGGCCTAAAGCAAGGGTACAATAAGTCTCAAGGCTTCCAAGCATATGTTTCAGAGGACAGTGACCTAAACAAACCTTTTCCCACATCAGCTGCTATCACTCATCCAGCACAGGTTGTCAGGAGGGTGAAACCTCGGGTCCTTTAGCCGAGGCATACTGGGCAGGATACTATGGGGCAAGCCAGAAGGCAGCCATACATGGCCCTGGACATGTTCTCTCTCAATAGAAGCCTCTGTTCCAATTGGCTGGTATCAAACCAAACTAATGAACCATGTCTTACATGCACCAACCCCTCTCTTCATGAAGCATCAACACAGAGCAAAACAAGAGAGGCGGTCCTCTCCGCGTCTTTCCTAAGGAAACTTAGGAACTCTCCTCACTGGTTGTGAACCCCACCTCAGAGCTGGAGAAACTGGGGCCCAAGGCAACCAGGCCTCAGAGTGATAGCCTACCCTGTGTTCCCAGGTTTGCTTCCAATTAATCACCTTACTGCATGGGAAGTTCTCCAGGCATATCCATTTCATGTGGCCTTGCGGAGTTAGTCCTGCTGGACCAGTCCAGTTATCGTCTTGTAGAGAACTGCCAAAGCCACACTGCCCCGGGGTTGGAGGAAGGGGGAGGAGCATAGCTTCTCTTTGAGGCCCCACCACGTCCCATCATCCCTTTTAAATCCCCATCCCCACTTTCAGCAATGCCCCCTCCTGCAGACCCCCAAAGACTCTGCCCTCCTGGGGGACAATCCTGTGGCCCGAGTGACTCCTTCCCGGTATCAAAACATATCAATTTATCATCTCATTCCCAGCCAATCTAATAAAGAAATGTATTCTGCTGCGATGATGATTTAATATGAGACATCAAACAACCTGCCAAAGTCTTTCATTTTTATGATGTATTTTTTTCCTTTAATAACCCCCGAGTGCTTAGCAATATCCATATGTAAAAAGAAATCATATCTTCAGCTGTTCTCATGTCCTGAAAGAAATCTCCCTAGAACCCTAATAGAAGGTTCCCAGTACTGCACATGGGAACAGAAGTTGATGTCCTGTCTTTAGTTGGCATGTACTTGGGAACTCATGCCCTCTGAGTCAGTGAAAAGTCCCCCTAAAGAGCATTTACAAATGGTTTATTGCATGTTTAAGTGGGACTGATAGATTAATTGTTCTTAGAGTTGGCTTTTTTTTTCTTTGCAGGAAATCCATGTCCCTATGTGCTTATTTCTTCTTGTGTAAACTCTGCACACTTGTTAAAATTTTAAAATATATATATTATAAGCAAGACTTTCCAGAATGACATCCCTGGGACCAGAGGTATAATTTAACTAAAATTTAGGTTGTGTCCACACAGGCACGGGGAAATGGTGAGTTGAAATAATTATTGAAATAATTCAGGTAAAATGGCCCTTTTCTGCCACTAAGAGAAGAGCATTTTTCCTAGGGTCAGACCTTTCCAGATTGGCTGTTAATCTTGGTTTTGTTTTTCTCCTGGAGGTGGGGCCACTAGGGAGGACTGGAGTGGGTAGAATAGGGAAAACCATTGCATTTCATTCACGGAACTGGGACCACATCCAGTTCAAAGCCTACGAAGGCTTCATTTCCAGGTTTTAAACCATTCCAAATCTTCACCTTGGTCTGGTAATTAGATAAACCGAGACAAATGAGCCAACTGGCCCTGTGGTACTTGAGTCACAATGACTCTGAAACAAATGCTTCCTCTCTCAATAATAACCGTGAGCCAGATCCGAGAGACATCCATTTCCTTGTGCTGGCTTTCTGGGTGCAGGTGATTGAATTCCTCCCCCATTTGCAGCCTAAATGTGCTATCACCAGCCATTTCAAAGCAGAAATGTTGCCCTAAGTTTGGCATAGCCTAGGCGAGAGTCTGCCTCATTTGGGGATGATAGCTCCTTCTACAAGCTTTATTATTGGCATAATCATTCTTTCAAATGGGTCCCTGGAGGTTCTGCCTTCCCCAGCTGCTGTGCATTTTCTCTGATGGGTTTTAGAAATAAACAACAAAAAGTTCCCAAAGTCAAGGAATACTGAGGAGTTGGCAGCACTGTCGAGATGAGTCAAGTATCATTGGGATAGAGAGTGGGTGGGTGGTCGCCAGGGGCAGGGAGCACTGGGGAGTTAGCGTTTAACGGGTACAGGGTTTCAGTTGGGGTAGGTGTAAAAGTTCTGGAGATGGATGGTAGTGGTTGTTGTTCAATAATGTGAATATAGTTAGTGCCACCGAACTCTACACTTAAAAATGGTCAACGTGGTAAATATTATGTTATGCATATTTTATCACAATAAAAGAAAACATTGAAAAAAGGGTCAAGACCATATCCAGCACTGGTCAATATTTCATGAAACAGTTTCTATCAGGGAAATCTTTCTTGAGACACGCACCCCACCGCCCTGCCCTTTTTTTTTTTTTTTTTTTGATACTGATTTTTCTGTCCCACTCAAAGTCTGTCATTGCTGCCTTTGCATTTCAGTGTTCAAAGAACAGGTCAAAGAGAGAGTGGCAGGATACAGGCTGTGTAGAATCAAACTGAAAACAAGAATGGTTTTCCCCATTGTCTACGTAAACAGGACAAGGGTTATGCCTGGAGTCAGTCATAACTGAGGGCACTGGAATTCTAGAGCTTCTAGCTGTTTTGAAATGCGCATGAAGAATCGATAATTCCTCCTGGGCTTGATGTGGGTCTTAGTGAGACCTTCAAATCTTCTTCCCAGAACCCAGTGAAAATATACAGTGGATACGCCTCGCTGTACATTTTCTCAGACCATCAAATTATTGCCTGGTATTTAACACAGTGACTTGTTTAAGAGACATTCAACATTTAACTAAAATCAAAAAAGGTTCACCAAAGAAATGTATTTCTTCCCAGGCAATTTACAAGATTTTGTTTATTTGGTGGGAGAGTGGTTGTTTTGTTGGTTTTTTGGCGTTTTCGTTATTTGTATACCATTCATGGGGATATTTTAACAAAGAGATGGAACTGACAATAGAGTAAAATCAGGGTCCCTACGAAGATCTTCATACATACCCTAGAATGGTCTTTAAAGCAAATTCCTTACTTTAAAAAAAAATGCAATTACATTTCTTGCAACCCCTGAGGAATTTTGCTTAAGTGCAGTACATTTCTCCAAATGGAAGAGAAAGGGAAAATCGAGTGGAGACGCTAAACCCCCAGCAGCGTAACGATCAGTGTTAATGCTCTCTCACACCTTCTGCTCTGCCATTATTTCCACAGCTAAGTGGTTACCCAACAGCAGCGCTGACACCAATACCTGTGCTCTTGCATGAAAATCTTGCTCATGCAAGATTTCTGCCCCTCCCCCACACATTACATCTGCTGTTTTGAATCATTTCTGCAGACAAGATAAAGTCATTGTGTATAGTCATTGCATCTTTTTCAAATTCTTAATTTGAAAAGCTAAAAATAGCCCCCAGCTGATTGGAAGCACAAGCATTCAGAAAGATGCAATGGCTGTTGAAGTTTTCACCAAACCTTCTGAAAATAACACTTGAGTCTGGCTCTCAGAGATTCAGGATCTGCAGGAAAAATAAACTTTACGTAACCGATGGTGCACGTGAAAGAAAGACGCTTGGATTGTGAGCACTAACAGTAGGTATGTTAGTTATTTCAAACTTTTTACTTTTAAAGGACCCCCTCGAAAGACACTTGGATTGTGAGCACTAACAGTAGGTATGTTAGTTATTTCAAACTTTTTACTTTTAAAGGACCCCCTCGATCACCCAGCCACAGTTTCAAGGTTTTGCCACGATGGTTTTACTCTTATCCTATTAACTTTTAGGATATTACCTCTATCCTATTAATCTGCCTGGGGCTAATCCCAACATATCTACCTCCTATCCTGTGCAATAGCAATATACAGCAATTTACAGCTTCCCCTGATTTGAACCTCAGAATTCTGACTTTGAGTCTCTGTTTCTCCATATCTGAGTCCCCAGCTTCCTTCCTCCTCCATTTACATCCTCTACTCCCAAAATAAAAGTAACTAAGAGATATGTAGAAGACTAACAGTGAAGAGGTGAGTTGAGCTAATAGCATATTAACTGGAACTTTAAATGAAAGAGAAGTCCATCTTCCCATAAAAGCAAAGTCTGACAGTCTTGACGAGAAAAAAATGTCATCTTGTTCATGAATGGTTTAGTGTCCTACCTGCGTCTGAAATCTCTGTGCTCAAATAGATGGATTCTCTTTAGACAGAAATGAGATGACAATTTAAATGGTGTCATTGACTGACCTCCAGGAGAGATCAAGAACTGATTACCAAACATCACTTGATAGGTACATAATGCATTGCTTGGGAAGAAAAATCGAATAAAATATCCTAATAATGTCCTGGACTGGCCAAGAATGGAGCGGGGAAGAGAGAGGAGAGAGATACAACTGCCCTCACCTGAGAGTCTGTGTTGTCTTTTCAATTTTCATTAAACTGCTGAGAAGATAAGGAATATCAAGAGCTTTAAAAAAAAACATATTTTATTTCATGTCTAGTAAGAGCAGCTGCAGTTATACACAAGAGGCCAATTCAATACAATAAGACTGGCACTTCCTTATTAAAATCATTTTTGTCTAATTGCCACATATTGCATTATTATTTTTAGTCTTATTAGCAGCTTTGATTGCTTTGATCTTAGGCTATTCATATCAGATTCTCAATTCTGTCTTCAGGCTCCTAACACCCACTTAGGCCTTTGCCACTTTCTTTGTAGTAAGACCTTTTTTTAAATCCAGAATTTCAGAAAAGAGTGTTCCAACGGTCCAACAGTGTAGCAGGGCTGTTTGCTGAGCTATTCCAAATGGAAAATTGATCCGAAGGCACCAAAATATTTTTTTAGCTTTTAAAATGTTTTTCTAGGAAACAGAAAAGAAAAGGGAGCACTAAAGGAATGTGTGTGTGTGTGTGCTCATGAACACACACACGTGTGCCTGTGAATATTGAGAGAGGAAATGTGGACGGAAAGTCATTTTCCCATGTTCAGGATCAATGTTCATCACATATTGGTAATTCACTCTACTGCCCCAAAATTATTTCTAGAAACTATACAATAGTGAGTCTGCATGAAATTTCCCACAAGTCATTACATCTGAGTCGGACTGGACTTTGGTCCTCCAAAGTCTTACAAGGTGAACCAGAGAAGGTTACTCTTTCTAAGGAAAACAAAAAGTTTAAATAAAGTACTTAAGTTAGAAGTTAGTAACCGGCATGAAGCACGTCATTAGCCATTGGAAGCTGAAGCTGTCATTCCATCTCCTGGTCTTAGCCAGCCTGGAACCATCAGCCAGCCCCTTGAAGCTTCAGCCTCAGGTTCCCAACCTATAAACTGATGTTTCCAAACTGCCGGTTTGAATTTTTGACTTCCTCATATCCTCTGTGTCCTGAACAGTAGTAATTACAGTTTGACACCCTCCTCCCCACTCCCTTTGTTCTCGAAGTCCACAGGATGATTTAGATCTTTAATGATTTGCACTGTTGTTTGGGGATGAAAAACACTTAGATTCAGTGATCCTTCAAGTTCTATTAGGATGTAACGATTCAAAATACAAAAGGTGGTTGGTTGGTTGAACGACTGGCTTCTGCTCAGGTCCTGATCTCAGGGTCCTGGGATGGAGCTTTGAGTGGAGCTCCCTGCTCAGCCGGGAGTCTGCTTGTCCCTCTGCCCCTCCCCCACACATTCTCTCTCTCTCTCTCTCTCCCTCTCAAATAAATAAATAAAATCTTTTAAAAGAATACAACAGGTATTTTCACACAAAGCACAGTATAAAACATCCAAAGTCCAGAAACATCCAGAATGCTCTAGTGCCTGTATCTCCTGCCACAGAACAATAAAAATTCTGCATATGCACAGCCTCTGCTAATTTTTTTAAAGATTTTATTCATTTATTTGAGAGAGAGAGAACACAAGCAGGGGGAGCAGCAGAGGGAGAGGGAGAAGCAGACTCCCAACTGAGCAGGGAGCCCAATGTGGGGCTTGATCCCAGGACCCTGAGATCATGACCTGAGCTGAAGGTAGATGCTTAACCCACGGAGCCACCCAGGCACCTGAGCCTCTACTAATTTTGTTTCCAACCCATTTTCAATTTCTTCTTTTTTTTAACCCCTGAAGGAGAGTACAAGTTTGGAAATGCCAGAAAGGTAGGATTAGAGATGATTTTTATTTCCTCTTTTACTTTTCTGTGTTCTTCAGGTTCTAACTTACATCTATTACTTTTGAAATCAGAATAAGAATGAGAAACAAGAGAAAGAATAAGATAGATATTAACCAATATTCAAAACTCAGACTTCATCTTCCTCTGGGCATATGGTTGCATTTCAAAAATCCAGGAAAATGTTAAAAATCAAGCATTTCTTTCTAAAAATGGTAGCTCAGAAAATGAGAACATCTAATTCTATGTGGGAAATATTGCACTTGATAAGTCTGGTGGTTTTTGATTTTTTGCCTTTGAGTATTTTCAACCTCATATACAGTATTCTAATCTGCTTCACTTGATATTGACTTCAAAATCATAATCCTTTTGTTTTAATATATTGCTCTCATATTACCACCTGACATGTGCTCTACCTGGCTATAGTTATTTATCTGTCAGTTTCTCCCTCTACTAGAATATTCCATTCATGAGGGCAGGAACAATGTCTGTTCTGCTCTCCACCATATCTCAGAAACTTGAAATGATACGTAGCACAAAGCAGGTGTTCAGTGCATGCTGGAGGAATGATCAAGTGAATGAACATTTACCTACTTAGTGTTGGGACCTGAAGAGGCAAACAGCAAGACAGAAGGGCAAGACCTATTGACAGGCCACCAAATATAGATCCTGTTACATTAGGTGAGTCAGTATTTATCAACTGTTCCTTAGTTTTGCAGACCAAAACCAAACAAAACAAAACAGGTTTTTGCCAATGTATCAAATATAGATCAGTTAATAGAGCAAAGATAAACATTAACCAAGTTCATGGAAGGCCAAAATATAGGCCAGAAAGTAAAGTTATTCACTGAAATGAGAACCATGTGGAACTATTATGCTGAGCAAGCATGGCTCATGGGTTGTAAGCATCAAGTACCTTTATTTTCATCTTTCTCTATTGCTGTAAGTGTGGATTCCATGGGTCTGTCTGGTTCTTCCTTTGCCCCTGGATCAAGACTCAGAAAGGCCAAATGACTCCTCTGGCCATTCCTAAGTAATAAATAAAAGTCCTACAGTCAGTTCAAGTGGAAAAAACACACTCTCGGTTCAGTAATGAAGATGTCCAATGACATATAATAACCAATACTCTGAGACTTTTTTTTTTTTAAAGATTTTATTTATGTATTAGAGAGCGAGCGAGAGAGAAACAGCATGAGAGGGGAGAAGGTCAGAGGGAGAAGCAGGCTCGCCGCCGAGCTGGGAGCCCGATGCGGGACTCGATCCCGGGACTCCAGGATCATGACCTGAGCCGAAGGCAGTCGCTTAACCGACTGAGCCACCCAGGCGCCCCTACTCTGAGACTTCTTCCCTCCCCCAGCTTCCACTCACTCACAGTCATGAAGCCTGAAGTCAAAGGCAGATTGGGTCAATTTTTCTCAGTTTCCGCTCCTTGAGGGCCTCTCCTTCTAGTAGCAGGTTTGACCCTTGCATGTTGGAGCAGGGAAAGGGAGCAGAGGTAAGGGAAGCAGGCATGCTCTTCCTGGAATGGTACTGGAGCACTGTTTGGGGCTTGCTTGTTGTTTTTATTGGTGGGCGTACCAGCACGCCACCATGACAGGCAGTGGAATCGGGGAGAAAAGCAGTAGTCCGTCTGCATTCAGTTCCCTTAACAAAAGATACATACACAGTGTCTCTCTTCTGCCTGTTGCTTAAGAGTCCTTCCCCAAAACCTATGTATCTCTTATGGGTTGAATTGTGTTTCCCCCATAATTGAATTCCTATCCTCAGAATGGGACCCTATTTGGAAGTAGCATCGTTGCAGATGTAATTAGGTCTAAGTTAAGATGAGGTCATACTGGAGTTTGATGGACTCTTAATCCAATATAAATGGTGTCCTTAGACGAAGAGAGGCACACAGGGAAAATGACCACGTGACAATGGAGGTAGAGAGTAGAGTTACAGAAGAGGCAAAGAAGGATCCTTCCCTACAGGCTTCAGAGGAAGCACGATCCTGCCGACACCTTAATTTCAGACTTCTGGCTTCCAGACCTGTGAGGGAATAACCTTCTGTTGTTTTCAGCCATCCAGGTTGTGGTACTCTGTTAGGCAGCCCTAGAACACAACCACAGCCGCTGGCAGCCTATTTCCACTTTCTATTTATACCCCCAGGTAGCCCTTTTGGACTGGATATGAGACAACGCCATGCTGGCTCTCACTTGTCCACAGTCCGCTTCTCGCCTGGGCAACACGCATGCATCCTTTTCTCCCAAGAATTCTGGGAGGGCTATTATCTCCCAAACCACATCCCTTAATTCTCCTACCATACACCTCTTCAGCTAAGCTCATGTGTTTTAGATTTCTCAGCTGTGACTCAGAAACCAGCGTCCGAGGCCCCCAAGTTGCCGAGGACATATCTCATGTTCTCTGGACTTTCTCTTCAAGGCACCTTTCTCCACATTGGCTCCAGAAACTCCTGAGTTTATATACGAAGCAAATAGAAGGGACTAATGAGAGCTTTTGAAACCCTATTACAAGTTTCTGTGATGGAGAATCTGATTGCCTCAGTTCTGTGTCAAGTGCCCACCCCTCCAATCAACTTTGGTCTGGGGGGCAAGGTGGTATACCACAAATATGGGTTTCAGAACCAACCATTGTGGGTGGGGAAGTCTCAGAGAATGGGTCTGTAGGTTGGCCAGACATACCAGGAAGGGTCAATAGCACACCCTTCAACGGAGTAAAGTCAGGGTTTTCAGTTAATCACACAGTTCTGGATATTTCCTGCCTTTCTGTATCTCTAATTCTCATTTTTTATATTCCACACGGACCCCGTCCTTCTGTTGATATATTCTCTATTACATGGGCTATTGCCATTGATTCAGCTATAGTCTCTAGATCTCTAGGTAGCCATTCTGTCTCTTTACAGTAATTTTACATGTATTTGATTTCATGCATTAGAGTTGATACAATTAATCAAACTAAACTTGGAGGGGGGAGACTAAGTGCTGGCACTTACCTTCATTAATTTGTAAAACTTCAGTAACATTTAGTAAAATTCAGTAACTCTTAGCCCCATTTATAAGAAAACTTTAACTCATTTAAGAATAAATTGCATCAGTGAGTTTGTGATTTTTATGAGAATAAATTAATCTTTGAATTTCATAAATAAAATATGTCATCTTATGAACAAACCAAAGTACACTTGGTGCACATTGACCTAGCATCTCAGTAAATTGGAGCAGGTCAATTCACTCTCCTGCGTTTGCATCCCTCATTTCAAAAATGAGCATTAATCACCTGGGCATGTCTGTTAAAATTCAGATTCCTGAGCCTGACCTCGGATTTCCTGAGAATTCTTGGGTTGCAGCCTGACAACTAGCATTATTACAAATTCCTCGGGGAACTTCTTCCACACAGTAAATATAAGCATTACCAGGAGACAATGTAGTCCCCTGTAGCCCAAACATTCTGAGTCTATGTTCCTAAGTTAAGTGTTTCCAATTTAAAAGAACTACACATGTTTTCAGTGGCCCTCCAAATTTTCTGCCCAATTTTTTTCCAAAAAGGTAATATTATATTATTTTTTACTCAATGTTCCAAAGTTCTAGAAATTGTATATAACACTTTGAGTAAAAGAAATTTGCTTCGGGGCACCTGGGTGGCTCAGTCGGTTGGGCTGCTGCCTTTGGCTCGGGTCGTGGTCCCAGGGTCCTGGGATTGAGCCCTGCATTGGGCTCCCTGCTCAGCAGGGAGCCTGCTTCTCCCTCTGCCTCTGCCTGCCTCTCTGCCTACTTGTTCTCTCTCTCTCTCTGTCAAATAAATAAATAAAATCTTAAAAAAAAAAAAAAAAGAAAAGAAATTTGCTTCAAAGGACACACCAAGATGTATACTGATTTGGGGGTTAGAGGCAAGGGTTTGAATTCCAGCTCTCACATGTACTATCTAGCTCCACTTTTTTGGCAAATAATTTCTATTTCAGGGAATATTTTATCTGTAGGGAAATGGAACCAGATGTTCCCACTTTGCAGGGTGGTTGTGAGACTGAGAGGTAGGTAGCATAGTGTCGTGGTGAAGAGCAGGGACTCAGGAAGTGGTTTGGATCCAAACCCACACTCTGCCACTTCATAGCTGGGGGCCCTCGAGCAAGCTCCCCATTCTCTCTAAACTTCACTTTCTCCATTTGTCAAAGAGCAACCAGAATCTTGGAGCAGAGTCAGCGTGGGGGATCGTGTGAGTTAGTATGTGTGAAGTCCTCAAAATGGGAATTGGCAAGCTCTAAGTGTTGGTTAAATTAGAAACCAGATTCTGTACATGACAGTGTTTTCTAATAGACTAACCAAATGTAAAGAATTAAGAAAAAAAAACACGTTATTAATAATCCCGTTCAAAGCATTCAGAAAGTCTCGTAGCTCTTGAAATGTCTCTGAAGTCACAATAGAAAAGAGCTTTAGAATCCATTTTCCAAATCATCAATTACCCCTTCTGCTGTCATAATTAATTCCTATTGTTATACTTAATAATGGCCAACATCTTGCAGATGATATGATACTTTATGTGGAAAACCCAAAAGACTCCACCCCAAAACTGCTAGAACTCATACAGGAATTCAGTAAAGTAGCAGGATATAAAATCAATGCACAGAAGTCAGTGGCATTCCTATACACCAACAACAAGACAGAAGAAAGAGAAATTAAGGAGTCGATCCCATTTACAATTGCACCCAAAACCAT
>NC_138380.1:45516766-45547932 GCF_054177405.1 Leptonychotes weddellii
TGGTGGGTATTGAGGAGGGCACGTTCTGCATGGAGCACTGGGTGTTATGCACAAACAATGAATCATGGAACACTTTATCTAAAACTAATGATGTAATGTATGGGGATTAACATAAGAATAAAAAAAAAAAAAGCTATGGACATGGAGATAGCCACTTACATGACCCTGAGGGTGAGTGTCTCCTTAATCTTGCTTCCTAGGCTCCTCATCTACCTCATCCTATTCCATGTTCTGTTGAAAAACCTTGATCTAAGCCAAAAGGGAACCTAAGCGAGAGAGATGCAGCAAGAAAGAAGGGTGAAATGTGGGCCATCTACTTACAGATGGAAGTTAAAATCATGAAAGAGGATGAGACCATCCAGGGAAAGATAAAAAAGAGAAGGTAATTTAAGAGCCCCGGAGAACCCAATCACTTAAAGATGAGCAAAGGAGTTTCCAGTACCCCTGGAAAGTTAACAACAACATCTCTTTGATTCTGGGAAGAGGAGAGGGCTCTCTAGATTGATAGGGAATTCAAGGCTTGATCTGGAAGTTCAAGACAAGGATTTTGTGGCAGAGGTGGCCACAGAGCTAGCTAGCTCTCAATATCCACTCTCCTTTTCCACAGTGATTCAATTTTATCCTAAGTGTGTGGTCTCCAAGAATAAAAGCTACATTTCCCAGACTCCCTTACAAGTAGTATAGCCATATGACTAAGTTCTGTTCAATGGGATGTGAGTGGAGGTGGTGTGGACAACTTGCACACTGCTCTCTCAAAGGGAAGGGCAAACTCACCCTTTTCCCCTCCTCCTTCTTCATGCAATCTGGGACAACAAACTTGGTGGCAAGCCATTCTGGACATGTACATGAGGGTAATCTGCTGAGAATAACACATGGAGGAGCCAGAACCTCTACACATACTATTGAGCATTGCTACCATACCTGCTCAGACATTAAACTTTGTAAGTCACTAACATGGAGCTGAACCTCTAACCAATACAATGCAGGGCTATATAGAATTCTTTAGCATTGACTACCCTAAAGCTTTTGTAAATCAGAATACTTATGTTTGTGAATCTTTGAAGAACAAAATTTCATATCTGCTATTGGGGTTTGAAGATTCCTCTTCTCCCAAATTCTGAGCCAAGTGAAAAATAAGACAAAAGAGTAAAAGACAAAAGGGACCAAAACATCACTGTAACTACTGATAATGCAGAAGCTGGAGAATATGTGGCCCATACCTGTGGCAATCAGGCTTCCTAACGCTGAACTAAACACAATTACCCTGGACTAAATATAATTATCCAGCACTCACGGGGACAACTGGTCTACCCTAGACCTCCCCTACAGAGCTGGCTGGAAGTGTTACACTAATGAAACTCCCTCCACATGGAAAAACAGTAGGACAAGGGAAGAAGCATTAGTGCCTAATATTCAGGTCCCACGGGGATGGCAAAAGATGCAGTGTGAGGTCCATTTAGCTTGGAAGTAAAACCTGAGATAAGGTGAACCAAGGTTCTCCAACATTAGGAAAATCTGAGCTTAAAACTCACCAGTAATGCTGCATCAACAGAGGTTTTTATAACTCAGGTTGTTCAGGTTTCAGAGTAGATACCAAACAGATATTCATGGCAATTCTACATCCACACCCCTGCCTGTAGCTTCTGCCTGAGTTCAGCACTTTGGATTTGATCATTACCTCTCTGCGAGATGGGAGGGTAAGGGCAAACCAAGTTCCCAGTAATGTTTTCCTCCTCACATTGAAGAAAGAACAGAGCATTCCATGAGCCCACAATTGTCATATGGCCAGTCATCCCAACAAGGAAGGACCAGAGTTAATACTAAGGCTAACTCATCGCTAAATTATAAATTCCTACAATAAAGATGAGAGGACATGCAGCAATCTCGATCCATAGACTAAACCAGTCAGAGGAAAGATCAATGGTTCTCCATGGGAGGGTGGGCACTGCTCCTAGGGGATGTTCAGAAATACTTGTTTGGGGTAGATTTTTGGTTGACACAAATGACTGGGGTTTGTACTGACATTTACCAGGCAGCAAATATCTTATGTCATATGGGACACTTGCACACAATAAAAAAAATTTCCCCATCTAAAATATTAATTGCACTGGTTTAGATGAACGTAATCTAGAAGACGTCCCTTATTGCAACTCACATCACAATGTAGAAAAAGGTAAAGCAGAGCCCAGGTCTTATTATCCATATCTGCCTCCTCTGTGCATCTTACCTTAGGGTGAATCTCTCAGAAACAGGGAATTTTGGAAGGCTAGGTCTGTAACTATTCCTGAGCACTATAATACAACATTACTAAACTGCATTTACATGTAGTTATTGTTCATTCATTTATTCAGTAAGTATTTGTTGAGCAGCTACCAGATGCCAGATACTGTTCAAGGTCCTAGGGATATAAGGAATAATAATTAAAAAAAAAAAACCTCTGATCTATTCAATATTGTTTTGAGGGAGAGGGAATCTAAAGAAAAATGGTAAAATTCCTCATTGTGTTTAAATAAAGAAGCCAGGAATTATATAAATTTATAAGTAAAGGGGCACCTGGGTGGCTCAGTCGGTTAAGCATCCGACTCTTGATTTTTGGCTCAGGTCATGATCTCGAGGTTGTGAGATGGAGCCCCGAGTTGGTCTCTGTGCCGGGTGTTGAGTCTTAAGATTCTCTCTCTTCCTCTCCCTCTGCCCCTCCTCCCACCCTGCTCTTGCTCTATCTCTAAAAAGAAAAATTTATAAGTAAAAAGGGAAGTTCACCTTCATTTTATAAATGGAGAAACTGAGACCCAGAGAGGCTCAGAGCTTGTTCAAGGTCACATGGTAGCACAGTAGAAGGACTGGGGTCCATAAATGCCAGTTGACTGCAGTTTCTCCAGCATTTTATTGCTCTGCATTTTATTTCCATCTCTATGAAAGATGACATCAAAAACTCAGGAATAGGGGCACCTGGGTGGTTCAGTCGGTTAAGCATCTGCCTTAGGCTCAGGTCATGATCCCAGGGTCCTGATATTGAGCCCTGCATCGGGTTCCCTGCTCAGTGGGGAACCTACTTCTCCCTCTCCCTCTGCTGCTCCCCCTGTTTGTGCTTTCTCTTGCTCTCTCTCCCACTCTCTGTCAAATAAATAAATAAAATCTTTAAAAAAAAAAGACTCAGTAATAATAATTGCTTGACCTTTGGTTCATAAAGCTTAAGCTTCCTTCATGATAATCCCAATCAATTATCCTTCCTAGTTGGGAAGATCAATGGACAAATGGAAAGGTGAATGGTTATAAAGCAGGCTTTCTAAAAATTTTTAATCATTTCAATTCAACAAATACTTATTGAGCACCTACTGTGTGCCAGGTACTCTACTATGTGCTCTGGGGGACTCTAAAATGAATGGACTCTTCTACCTAACCTCAGGAAAGTTACTGTATGGTGAAAGAGCCAAATGGTATGCAATGACAGCCCTGGAGAGAATATGATAAATGCCATAATACAATTATAAAGACCTGTGGGAGTTGAGAGGAAGAGATGAACACCAGATCTTCCATAAAAGGTTTCCTAATTTCCTCAAGTGGCTTTTGAAATGGAACTTGAAAGATGGACAGAATGTTTATAGAGGGGGAAAGACCTGCTTCAAATTCTCATTGGAGGTGACAAATCGCTTAGAGGTCAAAGAAAAAATCTGAGACCCAAAGATGACAAAAAACAAGGCAAGGCAAGTTTCTTGGCAACAATTAGGCGGTTCTGGTCCTGAAAAATCACTGAGAGACATTTCCACATCAGGGCAAATTGCAGGGCCTCACTACTACTAATAAAAACAGTAATGAATATGACAGCATTTACTAAGCACGCACTGTACATCAGGAGCTGGACTCCTCACATGCATGCATTAGCTCATTTAAACCTCAGAACAGCATTTTGAAATAGATGCTACTGTCATCCACATGTCACTGGGGGAAATTGTGCTGTACAGGGAACATGTCACATGTCTGAGGTCACACACATAATAAGGGTCAAAGCTGAGCTTGAAGCCCAGGGCTTGGTGTCTCCAGCCGACATTGTCCCTACATGGTTATTTGATGAATGCTTTCCCTCAGAGTTTCAGCATTCATTCTCACCAGCATTTCAGAAGCAAATAAACACTAGCATATCTCAAAAGGGCTGGTTTAGCTAGCTTGCACCTGTCATACATCCTTGTGATCCTGGGCTACCTTTACTGCCCCCCAAAGGGACGTTTTCACCTGGGCCTGACTAGTCAGTAATCTCTTAGCCATATCAGATTTACTCAAACCAATCCCTAAGATTCTAAAACCACTACGTACACTCTGGATCAGGGAACCAGAAGATACTCTGCCAAAGACTTCATCTGTTTGGCTCCTGCTTCTTCTTCAGACCCATCAGCTCTTATGCCTTCATGCAGCTTCCCTCTGAGCACAACACCCTCTCTTCATAGCTTCACCCTCGCAACTCCTACTTCCAGTATTATTTATACGGCACTGATTCATATTCTGCCTGTTGCATGAAGAACCCTATCTCCCATCATTATGCTTACTTGGTTCCATTTCATCCCACAAGGGAGCAAATAATATGAGAACTAATACTTCTAGTCCCTCCTCAACTCCCACAGTTCTCCTTCCACAACAGAGAAGACTTAGCAGATTCAGGGGCAGGGATAACTGTTAGGCATCCTGAGTGGATCTGGGCACAATGCAGAAACACTGCTCTTTAGACCTATCTACCCCCAGCGCTCAGGCATAGTGGACTCAACTTGTATTTTCACTCGCGAGCAGTAAATGGATGGAGCAGGGTCAGACCCGGGTGGGTCTGGTCTATTCTCTAATCTACCCAGCTTTTCATGTTGTGCCTGCCTGTCTGGTACATGGGCTATGTCCAGGAAGGAGGTGGAGGAGATTGCCACCTCCTCCAATCCAGCCACATCATTAAGAAGCTGACACTGGGGGGGCGCCTGGGTGGCTCAGTCGTTAAGCGCCTGCCTTCGGCTCAGGTCATGATCCCGGGGTCCTGGGATCGAGCCCCGCATCGGGCTCCCCGCTCGGCGGGAAGCCTGCCTCTCCCCCCTCCACTCCCCCTGCCTGTGCTCCTCTCTCACTGTGTCTCTCTCTGTCCAATAAAAAAATAAAATCTTTAAAAAAAAAAAAAAAAAAAAGCTGACACTGGGTATGGATCCTCATTTGGCTTTGGGTGTATGACCTCACCTGATTAGTAATTTGGATTGTTTTACCTACTCTGCATTCTCAACACATTTATATGCATGGATGGGTCTTCCACCACCTGTGGAAGCTCATTGAGCACAGAGGCTGTGTTGCATGGTGGGAAGAACACTGGACCAGGTGTCAGAAGACCCAGCTCTAGGCCAGGCTGTGCTTGGGAAGGTCCCTTTCCATTTCTAAGCCTTTGTTTCCTTATCTTTAAGATGGAAAAGTTAGTGTTCGTATACTCATGTTCATCTCCTGGCAGAATGGTGAGAGTTAGAACAATGTACATAAGAGTAAACTCTAAAGTGCCCTACATGTGTAAGGGCTTATTATTATTATTATTACTATTATTATTATCATCATCAAACTTTTTTACTAATAGAAAAGGGAGCTCTCTTTTATTAAACACCTACCATGTGTCAGGCACTTGAAATACATTCATGAGCCTCTTGAGGTAATGTCTTGTTTGTAAAGCCCAGTGCAATGGTTCCAAACTTTGCTACACATTGGAATCACCCAGGGCTTTTTAAAAAACACTGATGCCTGGCTCCCACCCCCAGACATCTGACTTAATTGGTATGTGGTGTGACCTGGCATTGGGACTTTTAAAAGATCCCCAGATGATAAATATGTGCGTTTTGGACACCATTGGCACAATCTTTTGACAGCTAAAAAGGACACAGGCAGATTTGCATGAATCAGGTTTGAGGATTTACTTCTCATCTCCTCAGCCAACGATTTCTAGACTCCTGTAGCCAGCTGGGCGGTCACATATCTGGGTGGTGGGCATCGGCCTGTGGCAGTGGACAGGGTGAACAGCTGTGGGATCCAACATCTGGGAGATCACTTAGCCCGAGAACAAACAGAGGCTGAGGGCAAGTGGACGTCCTTTTAACAAGCTCTCTAGCCCTCTCGCTGACCTCAGGGCCACTGTTTACTTCCCCTGGGGTGTGGCAAATGTGAATGTAAGAATAGGGAGGCCCAGTAAGCAATTGAATAGTACCAAACCTGGTCTTCCTACTGAGGAAGACCAGAGTATACCCTGTGGCTAGCCCCATATTTCTCTCACTTGCCAGCTCATTTTCTCCAGTTCAACTTAATTCTGTAAAAGTCAGCTAGTAAAAGCACTTTAGGGAATTTTTCCACTTAAGAATAAAACAAGTACAGATCCCTTTCTGTCAGTGTCTTAAGCAAACTACGTGTTTCCAAATAATAGCAGCTCCTTGTAAAATCTTACAACCTGTTAGTTCTGCAGGTTCAAACCCACTTCTTTTAAAACTAAGTTTTCTAAAGAATTTTGTAAAAGTGGATCTATAAATATGACAGGTTCTCTTTCAGACTCTGCAAACTGGCATCTACTGTTTTAATACAGTTTTGTCAGTTTCCCACATTTTATTGGTCATCCTAAGGGGAAGTGGATGATTATTTTAATGATTTAAGATTGATTTATTTATTTTGGAGAGGGAGGGGAGGGGCAAGGGGAGCGGGGACAAGAGAATCTCAAGCAGACTCCTCACTGAGTGTGGAGCCTGAGGCAGGGCTTGATCACAAGACCTGAGATCAGGACCTGAGCGGAAATCAAGAGTCGAACTCTTAACCAACTGAGCCACAGAGGAGTCATGGGAATGGGTGATTATTACAAAATAGTAGTGCATACAGCCCAGCTTCCTTATGGAGACAGCCTGGGTGCTGGTAGATAGGTAGGTATTATTTTACTGCACAGAAAGACTGAGGCTCAGTCATGACATGTCTTACAGTAGTGCTGAGGTTCAAATTTTTTTCTGTTTCCAAAGTTTAAATGTGTGTATACTTGCCCGGTGTGCCATGTCACCACCTTCCACATAACTTTAAGCCCCAGATATTTTTCCCTCATTAAATTAGAGGGCGTGTGGAACATTGGATCCCCACCTTTCTTTCCCTAAGACAGGTCTTCCTTATGTCGATTGACCTAGTGCTTGGCAATACAATATTTACCAGTTGTTTGGAGAGATGGTGTGAATGAAAAAAGTTGGCAACTTTAGTTCATTTCCCAGTCTGAAAGATTTCACATCATAGAAAAATACTTAAGCTTTTCCCCAGTGACTGCCTTGACATAGCAGTAGGGTTAGCTTTCGGGTTAGAATTCTACCAGGGGAGAGGATGAATTGCACAGAATTTGAGAATATTGAGAATATTCCTTCAGGCCCTAGAAGAGAACTGTTGTCAGCATGTCCACTCTTCTTCTCTACCACACAAAGATCTCAATATGCCATTGTGTCCCCCACAGTCACTTACTCGAAGCTCTAGGTGCCAGAGCCTAGACATATGAACGAACAACCCAGAAGGTACCTTCAATTGTGTTAGACTGATATACTATTTTTGATAATCCAGAAGAAAATAAGATTTAGGACATTTTCCTTGTGTAAAGACAAAAACCCAAAGAAGTACCAAAAGAAAAAAAAAAAAAACAACCTGGACTGTCCCTTGGCATCCTTTCTGCCTTGGTCAACACTATTTCCTATCACTCTTTACCTCATAATCATGGACATGTTCCTTTGAAGAATAATGTAGTCAGCTCTGCACAATAGGAAAGAAACCTTTGGCCTAAAAACTCTTCTCCAGGTGCAGAGACCCAAAGCAAGGCCACCTTGATGCTGCCTTTCCTAATAGGAGGCAAGGGAAGGAGTGGGAACATGGTGAGTGGATAAAAGGAAAAGCTGCCAAGTGATGGCTTTAAATCAATGCGGACAGAACTTTCACAAGGAGAAAGGAAAGTCATTCAGCACCATCTGTACAAACTATAGGGCCCTTCCCTTTGATACCTCACAAGTAGGATAGAAGCATGTTCCATTCCGCCTCTAGGTCATTGTCAAGCTGACATTGTGATTGTTAACTGTGTTAGCCTTGCCTCTGGACATCAGCTCTCATCTCCATATATGAAAGCAACAGAGTAGGGAACTAACATGAACAGAATGCCTGCCGTATATCAACATTGTTCTGGGTGTTTTATGTGCATTATTTCATCTAATTTAACTTAGCACTCCACCACACCCCATTTTACAAATGAGGGAAATGAGCCACAGAGCTCATGTGACTGATCCAACATCATGCAACCTGTAAGCCCATAAATTGCTGACCTGAGACTCACATTCACTTGCTCCGGAACCTGCGTGTGGTTGCCATTTTATCAATATCAGTAAGGGTTTGGTTTTGTTTGAACAAATTTACCAGAGTTTACCCAATAAAATGAGGGCTGCCTTTCCATGGATGAAAATACCTGCCCCCAAAGATGTCGTAAGGATCAAATACAATGAAATAAACTTGAAAGCATCCGAGATACCAGAGCAAGGCACTCACAAGCATATGTCCGTTCCCCTAGAAGCCAGCCTCCTGCTCTACAGTGCTCCCTTGGCCAATCATGGTTCAGGCAACCCTTTCAGAATGGTCATCCAAGACAGGCATAAATCCCAGAAACCTTATCAGTGCACATGCACACCCTGTTGTTGACTCAACCATGGTAACCTACTTCTGATTACCAGCCTGATTCCCTGACTTGTTCTGGATGACTTAGAAATGTAAAAATGAAATTCAATCACCCTTAGAAACAAGAACATGTCACTACTGAAGATATTCAAGATTATCTGCTGACTCTGAATTCTTAAAGAGACATGGATAAAAGGAAAAGCAAAAGTATTTCCATCAAAGGCAGCATCACTGGTCTTCCAGGTGAACTACTGTACAGAGAAGTACATTCATTTGTATGGATATTTTAATATGTTTTTTAAAAAATCAATCTTATTATCCTATACTTGTGCCTCCAGGGGAATCGCAAACTTTCCATGCCTGGAATGTTAGTATAAGGGTGCTTTACTTTGGAGGAGAATGTGCGTTAATTAATTAGCTCGGGCTGCCATAACAAAATACCTTAGATTGGGTGGCTTAAACAACAGAAATTTATTTCTCACCGTTCTGGAGGCTAGAAGTCCATATTAAGATGCCAGCCAATTCAGTTTCTGGGGAGAGCTCTCTTTCTGCATTGCAGATGGCTGCCTTCTTGCTATATCCTCAGGAGAGAGAGAGAGAGAAGGAGGGAGAGGGAAAGAGATTTTTACCTCTTCTTACAAGGCCAAAGTCATATCAGATAACAGCCCCTGCCATTATGACCTCATTTAACTTTACCTCCTAAAGATCTTATCTCCAGATATAGTCACATTGGGGGTTAAGACTTCAACACATGAATTTGAGGGTTGCGACACAATTCAGTCCATAACAATGTGTTATAGAACTTTAAATCCCTTGTCTTTTTTTAATCAAGCAAATTTTTCCAATGGCATTTGGTTTTGGGATCTTACAAACACATGGATATTCATTCACCGATCTCAGAGTTGGACTAGTAATTAACAAAATACTCCTTCCTGATACTCTTTTTACTTTCACCTTTTTCTGAATGATATATACCAGACAATAGAAGAGCAATACTACTTTTATCTTTAAACTGGATATTATTTGCTTACTAATGCCCCAAACTGGGATGCCTTTATGAAAAAGATGCATCACCTCTCCTTAAAGGGCAAGAAGAAACAAGCAGGAGGAGAGGTGCAAGTTGACAAGAAATGCTATAAATGTTTCTTTAAGGCCTCCCTTGTTAATATCAGCATTGGCTCCTTGTACCAATAAAACTAAATTACTGGTCTTGGGGATCCCCCCCAAGCATGAAAAGCCGTAACAGTAATCTGAACCAACTAAGGTTAGAGATACAAGACTTGATTAAGATTAATTTCCTAATTTAAAAATTATTTTGGTGGGGTGGGAAAGGGCACTTCAGTCCTGTCACCTCAGCACACACCCAGACCCCACGCATGACCGATCTGATTGCTGTGGCAAGTCCTGCCCATCCGAGTTTATATCAGCTCAGGGCAGAGATTATAGCCTGCCCTGCCACCATTTTCCACCCTCTGGTTACATTTCCCTTCACAGCAAAGATGAAAATTGTCATGAAGTTTGAGTCCCGGGGCCACCCCACCCCCATCTCACTCCTTTGAGATGACCTGCTCCTCCCTGTGACCAGCAGACCAGCAAGAAACATCTGCAGCTCAAAAGAAACACATGAACAGCCACACTCCCCAGATTAAGGGTCAATAGACTTCCTGATCCAGCAGATCCTCTCCCCTCGCAGGGCGTCTGGTTGCTTTTGCACATCACTGTTCGAAACTCCATGTTTCTTCTGCAGTCCTTGTTATTGTACTCCACCCATCTTGTACAGAGCATCAAGATGGTCCACTATCTTCCCCCCAGCGGCTCCCTATTGTCCCCCTTCAAAGGAGGGGGCTGTGCCAGACACACGGCGGGCCCGTCCCTGGGCTTCCCTTTGCAAAGCCCAACAGAAAGATGCCGAGGAGGACAACAGCTGCAGTGC
Source organism: Leptonychotes weddellii (assembly GCF_054177405.1). Taxonomy (NCBI): domain Eukaryota; kingdom Metazoa; phylum Chordata; class Mammalia; order Carnivora; family Phocidae; genus Leptonychotes; species Leptonychotes weddellii. The sequence continues at coordinate 45,527,367 of NC_138380.1, forward strand.
TGGCTTGCTCTTGACAAATGGGCCTGTCACTCTTCCTATTGATTAGCGATATTATGACATTTCCCTTCAAAACCGCAGATGTGGCAGGGCTAGTGACAAGGCCACGGCTCCGGGTGGAAAATAAGGTTTGCCATTGTTGGCTCTTCCCCTCTACATCTGTTCAGCTTCAGAGGGAAAAGAAACCAAGATTCTGAGGGTGTTCAAATGATGTGAAGAAGTAGAAGTTCTGACAGTCTGAGAAATACACACTAATAAGCCATCACTGTACACACGGAAGAGACAGCACACAGCAAATCTGCCTGGGACACGGCGGAAAGCAAGGGGCATCTGATACACTTGGAAAGTGGGGCCTCCCTCTCTTGGCAGAGCTGCTCCTCAGGTCTCCTGACTCCATAAATCAAGCCATGGAGGGGTCTGTCATTTCCGTCCCTTTGCATGAAACGCATGAAGGGAACCAGCGAATTGGTGCTTCATTGCCTTCTCCCCTCCAAAAGTGCCTTTAATTTCACTCTGGCCCTATGGGGCTGACAGTGTATTAGGGGGGAAATGCACCTAATTCCATTTTCTTTCCCTTGTACAGAGCCCTCAGATGATAACATGTGCCTACTTTAATTTGTGAAACTTCTGTGGGGTTATTTCCCCCCAACCCATTCCCAACATCTATTTCCATGTCAACGGGGGAAAAAAAGTGTTCTAAATAGCAGTCCATTTAAGTAAAAAAAGGAAAAGTGCATCTTGCAACCCAACATATGGTACATTTTGAGGTAAATTACAGGTAATTCAGAACATTTCCAGCAGGGAGATTGCCATCATGGGACTCTTGTATACCCATTACGTTCTCTTCTCATTTTTGTGGTAGAGGAATCTCTCAAGCCTTTGAAGCAGAAAAGGCAACACTCTCTCTGCACCATTTTGTCCTGCTAAGGAAAGTTATTATCCTACTAACACACAGGACTGATCCAGCAACTTGATTTCGGCAAAGCTGATGGAAAGCAGGCTGTGAGGGGCACGTGTAGCATGGGTTTTACAGCACAGAAGATCTGGGGGTTGGCAAGCGCAACAGTTAAATGGGAAAATAAAATCTGAGCAAACTAGAAACAGCCAGGCCAACACTGTTGGATGAAAGAGAAAAGAAAAGAGGAAGTCACTTGGGGGGTGGGGAGGAGAAACAAAAGGAAGAAAAATATTGCCTGTTAGCCCTGGGGGTCGGTGATGTAAATTAATATGAGCTAAATGGGATGTGACCAATTTGTAAGGCATTTGTTTCTCTCCTGTGAGATGGGAGACCTCCGTCCCAAGCAATTAGAACTCGCCTCAGGCTACCCCTGACTCGTCGCTATAACGGTGTTGACCACCTCTCTTAATGCACGGGACTCCTCACAGCCACTATGACACCCCAAGTCCAACAGCCTTGTGAATTTACTCCTGTGACACTAACATCTCTCTCCTTGGGACATATTGGATCCTGGTTTGTTGGGAACGATGAAGGGGAGGAGAGCAGGGGAGAAAGGAAGGACAAAACAAGTGTGCGCGGCATAGTTGGCCCCTCTGCATTGTTTGAGTAGCCTTTGTGTCTGGACCGCCTGCGAGAATTACGCAACTTCCAACATCTCCTTCACATCAAAGAGCTTCTGGAAGAGCTCTTCAAGCTCTGAGGCTGAGCTGCCCTGTGCCTCCCGTACCCTCGTACTAAATCAAGCTTTTATCTGCCTTCCCATCAGAACTGATGCTAAGTGTCCCTGACACACACATCCTCCAAATAATTTGAACTTCATCTGAGGCTTTTGGCCCTCTTGACTCGAAAGAATTGCCTATGATTTGCTTGGCAGCCATCCACCTCAGCATTGGCAATTGTGGGCGGTGATGTTGATGTTCATGAAGGAGCAGTTGCCATGGCAACACAGAGTTCAAAGGAAGGGCCCTCCGTGGTGTCAGAATAGGGGAGAGTGATAATGTAATGAAGGCTTGTGTCTTCTCAGGGAGGGACAGGAGCTGGCCAAGTGATGGTGGGGGGTGGAGGGAAACACGGGTAATTCACCATTACAGTTATGTCTAACTATGCATTTATTTGGCTTTTGGGGGATTAGCAGCTTAGAGGAAAGTATACGTGATAGAGATTTTTAGGCCTAGCCTCAACTTTGCAGGTAGATAGTTGAGTGATCTTCACCTTGTTGCTCATTAGTTTCCTCATCTATAAAATAAAGGGTTGAACTAATAAAATCCAACTTCCTTTCAATTGCTAAAATGCTCTGATTCAATTACTCTAGGCAATCTAGGGACTTTTTGCATCTAACAGGCAGCATTTTGATGCAGACCACATTCTGCTTACCAAGGCCTTACAAAATGGAAAAATGGGCGGATATCCATTGATACAGGGAACAAGTGCTTCTTAAGCACCTAGCTGGCTCAGGGCACTCACTGTTCAAGGTGCTGAGAGGGTGAAAAAAGATGGACAAAGCACCTGTTCTCAGCAACAAATGTGTATTCTAGCAGGAGGGACAGACGTCATACAAAGAAACACACAACAGATCATTTAACAGCGATTGTAGATAGGGCCACCATGTTGAATACAGCATGTAACTGGAAAATCCCAGGCAGTCTAGGTGGGCTGGTGGAGTGTCAGGGAGGCTTCCGGTAATAAGCAGTCTTTGGGAGAAGCCCTGAAGGGTGAGTAGGAGTTAACTAGACAAAGGGAGGAAGGAGAAAGCCTTGCAGACGGAGGGAAGGCAGACAGAGGGAAAGGCATGTGAAGCTAGGAAGTGGTAAGGAACTCCAGATGAGCTGTGCAGTGGGCCTGGGTAGGTGGGCACGGCCCTGTCATATCAAGTAAAGAAGACTACATTCAGTTGTTCTGTTTTTAACCTAAGAGCAATGAGAGGTCATTGAGGTTTATAAACAGGGCTGGCAACTCGGATTTACATTTTCGTAAGATCACTTTTGCTACATCATGGACGACAATGGCAATTGGGGGGTTAGGGAGGTGGCATTTAGATTTCAGAGATGAGAACATCCTCAAGACAATTGTAAATAATTCGGGAATCAAATTTCTTTTACTTCAAGTTACCTATTTTGATAGAGGCAATTCAAAAAATAATTTCACAGTTTTTTCTCCTTTGCCTTGCCTCGGTAGACACATCCTATAATGACTTTCCTGAACCCCAGTTGGTCGAAACTGCCCAGGGAATTCGTGCGACCAGTGGTGAATTATTATTGATCTATTATTCTTCCAGTGTACCTCCACTGGCCTGCAGACATTTCGTGTTCCTAGCAGGGTTGGAATAAGGGAAAGTATGTATGAAATGTTCATTTTCAAATTCGAAATGCTTTCTCCTAAAATTCATAAAGGTTCACATAGCCACCCATGGAGTTGTACTCAATAATACATCTACTTTGAAACAAAACAAATCTCAGCTTCAAAAATGCAAGAAGTGTGTCTGGAAAGAGTTATTTCCATAGCAACGTTTATCAGGGGCTCGGGGTGTCAGATTGCCCATTGCAGGGAGAAGTTCTGGGCAGCCAGGTTTTTAGGGGAAGAATAACTCAAGAGTCAGTTAGGTGATCAGCGTGGGATGCCTGGGGCACAGAGACAGGGCAGTAGATGGGTCGCACAGAAGACCCTTGTCACTTTTTTCAGTTAAAATGTATTGCATTTTTGCTGTTGTCTATGGCCCATGCTAAATGCTTTAAGTCCCTCACCTTGTTGAAGCCGCAGAACAACCTCATGGGTAGCGCTATTATTATCTCCACTTCACGGATGATGAAAGGGAGATGTGCAACATGTACTTTGCCTGTCCGCAGCAGCCGGCTTTCAGGCCCTCACATGTACCCTCTCTGCTCTACTGTCCAACTGATCCCAAAGGAGGGAAATGATGAGAAGAAGCTCAAAGAGGAGAGCCTCATGCTTCCAGTCATTTTCTCCCTCAGTCTCATGCCTGCCTCCTTCCTCTCTCATTCCTGCCTCTTCTTTCCCACTCCTAGAGGGAGGCCGCAGGGGAAAGATTTATGAACAAGGAAAAGCTCTCTAACCCCCTTATAAACTTTATGGGCCATGTGGACATGTACAAATCAGATATAAACATGATGTCCAGGGCCAGGGTTCTGTAAATAGTGATATCACTGAGGAAAATCTCCAGGAGAATCTGGTTCCCGGGAGAGAACAGACGAGGGTCCTGAAAACAGTGTGTGAAGAATGATGAAAGCTGCTTTGAAGTGAGGCCCGGGGCCTGCGGTGTTTTCAGCAGCTTTCCCCCTGCAGCCCTTGGAATTTTAGTTGCAGTAAAAAAATACCAAAAGAAAGCAGCTGGTCTGGCTGGATTTGTTAAAGTAGAAGCAACGTGTGGCCCTGTGGAGAGGAACATGATGGTGGGAAAGCAGGTGTGATGTGGAGGAGGACCGAGGGGTGGTCTTCAGAATTAGTGCATTAGGCCCACCACAGTTTTACTATACATGTCAAACACTGAACAAGTAACAAGGCACTTCCAGTAAATTCTCCCCTTGGATCCAGACTAGCCCTGTTGGGTAACTAGGGAAATATTAGTATACCCATTTTATAGATGAGAAAGCTAGAGTCTTAACTTTGGCCAAGGGGAACCCGTGAGGGGTTATCCTGGGCGTTGTCATCTCATGACAAAGATGGGGGTTCTGAGTCCAGCTCTACCTCTGCCTGAGAGTTTTTCATCTGTGTCCACACTCAAGAAGGTTCTGTGACAGAGTTGGTTGCTGAGGGCCTGACACCTAAAGAAACATTGGGGAGAATTCTCACTCATTTATTCCAGCATTATTCCTAGATCCAGTGACCCTTAAATGAGAATCATACTGTAATAGTGCAATTAAAGTTGATAGTAGTGAGTCTCGAAGATCCCCACCTCTTGGCATCCATAGCCTTGTGTAGCCCCTCTCACATTGTACTAGGGTTGGTCTGTGTGGCCAATAGCATATAGCCAAAGGGATGGCAGGTCATTCTGAGACACAGGAGACTATAGCTTCCATCTCGGGTTCTCTCATTCCCTCTTCCTCAAATCACTTGCTCTAAGTAAAGCCAGCCTGCACATTTTGAGGACAGTCAGGAAGCCTATTGAGAGGTCCCCATGACAAGGAACTGAGTTCTGCAGCCAATAGTCAGCAAGCAGCTGAGGCCTTTCAACAACCACATGAATGAACTTGGAACTGGATCTTTCCCCAGCCAAATCTTCAGATGATGGCAGCCCCAAGTGATAGACTGACTACAACCTCATGAGAAACTGTGGGCCAAAACCACCCAGCAAAGCTGTTCTCAAATTTCTGACCCACAGAAACTGAGATCATAAAGGTTTGTTGTTTTAACTTGCTAATTTGTTACACACCAATAGATAGCTAGCACATTGTATATGCCATAGCTCTTCTGCTCTGAAGCACTAAGGAGAAATGGCAGAGGAAGAGAACTGTTACAGTATCTAATACTTTACTGCTGTTCATCTAAGAAAGATGCTCAACCAAAACTCTACATTGTAAAGGATGCCACAAAAGAAAGACTTTTCATGTAGGGATTACAGTATTATCAATGGGATTAAATAGACATTCTGCTAAGAGCTGGGGATATGCACATCAAGAAGAAGAAGAAGAAGAAGGAGAAGGAGGAGGAGGAGGAGGAGAAGGAGAAGAAGGAGGAGGAGGAGAAGGAGGAGAAGGAAGGAGGAGAAGGAGGAGAAGGAGAAGGAGAGGAGGAGAAGGAGGAGAAGGAGAAGGAGAAAAGGAGGAGGAGGAGGAGGAGGAGAAGGAGAAGGAGAAGGAGAAGAAGAAGAAGAAGAAGAAGAAGAAGAAGAAGAAGAAGAAGAAGAAGAAGAAGAAGTAGTAGTAGTAGTAGTAGTAGTAGTAGTAGTATGATGGCAGCTGACTTAGAGACCTGAGCTGAATCTCAAGGATGAGTAGGGGGAGGAGAAGGCAGGGAGAGAAGTAAGCAAAATAGCAATGAAAGAAAGAACAGAATACATATGAATAACGAGAAAGACTTCAATATGACTAAAAAAGCAGAAAATAACATGAGATGAAGCTGGTTTGCCAAGAGAACATCAGCCTGGGTTAACAACAGCCAACAATGGTCACCCAACTAAAACAGTTGCTTAAAGAAAAGATCAAATGTTGATTCGCAAAGTTCATATATAGCTGTGCTGTCCAATATGGCAGTCACCAGCCATATAGAGTTATTTAAATTTAAATTAAGTAAAATAAAGTAAAATTAAAAATTCAATTCCTCAGTTGTATTGTGAACATTTCAAGTGCTCAATACCCAAGTGTAGCTAATGGCTACTGTATTGGACAGTGCAGATATAAAAAATTTCTATCATCACAGACAGTTCTATTAGACAACTTTCATATAGATCATTCACTAGATAAAATCACAAGCATATATTGAAATTTTAAGACAAGTTGTGTAAAAGATCTGCCAGCATCACAAGATCATATCTGATACAACTCTGAGTAGACAAATTCTGTCTAGGTACCTAGGCTTAGATTAAACCCCCGGAATGTAATTGTAATGGGATTTTTCATGTACCTTCCTCACATTCTTGGCATGTACATTTCTTAAAGGTAAGTAATTGCATAATACTAACTATATAAATGTGCTTAATGCATAGTTTTATAAATATTGGCAAATTTCATCATAAAAACTATCCATGGTATTTTTTTCTCCACTGAAATCCTTAGTATTTCTCATAGCAATAGTGTCCTGAGGAACACGATTGGAGAAACTTTTATAGACCATGAGGAATTGAGGAGACTGATATGACTAGCCTCACAATTTAATAGCATTTGTGAAAAGCATCAAGCAGGATGTTTTCAGGCAGGGGCTTGGTGAGATGTGAGGGGAGGACCAACCATTAGGATATGGTTGCAGTGCTCCAGGAGAGAACCATGAGGGCCTGAAGTAGGGCATGACTAGAGAGGGGTCCCTGGGTAAGGTGTCAGAGATGCAAAAAGATAACCTACATATGGTCTTTGCCCTAAGCATGCTCCCAGTCTTGTGGGATGACTCAAAGATAAGGACAGATATGTCACTGTCTAAAGGATGCAAAGCCTTGCTACAGAAAGCCATATAAAATACAAGATGATGGCTCTGGAGAACATTCCCCACCCCCTACATCCTGTCCCATGGCTGAAAACTACATCTTTAGATTAATACATTTGGTTAAGATATTCTACCTCCGGGAATCCTCTTCTCAGAAGAGACAGAAAAGCAGTCTGAATAATAGCTTCAGAGTACAGATTCTGAAGCCAGATCATGGGGAACCAGTACTGGCTCCACCACTTGTCAGCTGTGTGACTTGGACAAGTCACTTTGCCTTTCTGAGCTTCCGCTTCCTCATCTGTAAAACTGGGCTATTAGCAGTGCCTACCTTATAGGGCTGTTAAGAGGCTGAATGAGTTTTATGACAAGTGCTTATAACAGAGCTTGAAACATAAAGAGTGCTACATAAATATTTGCCCTAATTATTATATTTTTTCAGTCTTGACCAAGTAAGTTAGTAATGACCACATGTGACAGCTCAGTTGATTCCAGGGCATGTGGTCAATGCAATTGGACGGATAGCAGGAAATTAAGAATGTTTGGGGAGCATATGGAGTGGTTGCAATGAGCTCCTCAACCTCAGGTGATTAGATTGAAGAATTGTTAGGGGAGACAGCTGAGCTTTAGTGAAAGAGGTGAGAGCGTGGCAAAGACAAGTCTCCCTTGCTTTATAATTTTTGGTGATGCTGACATGGGTGATTGGGGGCCGTTAAGAGCATTGACTTTGGAGTCAGTCATAGCTCTGCATTTTACTAGCTGTGAACCTCAGCATCTCCATCAACAAAACAGAATAATACCTGCATCATGAGGTTACTGGGATGATTAAATAAGATAATATGCAGAAAGTATGGTTGGCCCTTGAACTACACAGGTCCACTTACATGTGGATTTTTTAAAATAAATACAGTACATTACTGTAAATATATATATATTTTTAAGATTTTTATTTATTTATTTATTTGAGAGAGTGAGCGGGAGGGAGAGGGAGAGAGAATATGAAGCAGACTCCACTCTGAGCACAGAGCCCAACACGGGGCTCGATCTCACGACCACAAGATCATGACCTGAGCTGAAACCAAGAGTCCGATGTTTAACTGACTGAGCCACCCAGACACCTGTCTTTTCTTTTCCTTATGATTTTTTTAATAACATTTTCTTTTCTCTAACTTATTTTATTGTAAGAATACAGCATATAATTTATATAACATATTAAATATGTGTTAATCCACTGTTTATGTTTCAATAAGGCTCTGGTCAACAGTAGGCTATTACTAATTAAGTTTATGGGGACCCAAAAGTTATATGTGAATTTTCAACTGCACCAGAGGTCAGTGCCCCAATCCCTGCATTGTTTAAGGGTCAACTGTAATTTACAAATAGTAGGCCATCAATAAATGGTAGTTTTTACTATATTTCATTGTAAGGTATCAATGATTATAAGATCATTGATTATAAACTAATCTCAGAAATATGAACATGTGAAAAACAGAATATAGATAGAATGGAATGAAAGGGAAGGAAGCTCATATTTACCAAGTCCCTTCTATAAGATACCAAGTATCTAGCCAATGTATCAAGAAACATGGTATACATTATTCATTGAATTCTCTAAACAGCCCTAGAAAGTATGTGGCATTATTATCTCTACTTTACAGCCATGGAAACTGAAAGTCAGAAAGTTATGGAGCCTGCTCGGAGTCACGCAGCTGCTAAGTGCTAGCACACCATTTTAAATCCTCTCTAACTTCTCCTAAGCCTTCATTTTGGCCCTTTCCTCAGACTGGGTATGGCCTTGATGGGGGAGAGGCTGCAGATGAGTGAAGGGGCCCACTCTTCACAATCTCACCGAAAGGAAGTCAGCTGGTAGTAGAGAGCATGAACATGGCCCCTCCCACCCTCTTCTTCAGGAGGGGAGGAAGTGGGAGATCAGAGCATGGGCCCATGCAGAGGGCTGGCTACCCTGCTAATGGGGAAGGATCTCCCAATGAGGGTCAGGCAAAAGCAGCTCTTCACCTGATGGCCCCAGAACTGGTCTCCTGTGTGCAACCAGATTTGGCTCTGTAGGGGTTCACGTTGTCATGGGGGTAGCACGTGGGGAATTGTGATCTTGATGTAGAAGAAAAGTAATGTTCCTTGTTTCTCCCAACATTTGTTATGAATCATGGATCTTGGAAAACAACATCCTGGATGTGCAGGGAAAGAAGGTGAACAGGGTAGTAAAGGTATGGGGAAGAATAGAAAATGAGAAATGAAGAACAGAAGACACAGGCATTCTTACCAGTGTCATTAATGCCAGGGACTATTTGGATTCCTGCAACCAAATTAAACAGGGAATGAAGGGAATCTCTTTGGCCACTCCTAGGGGACCAAACTCAACACCCAAAAAACAAATAATCCAGTCAAGAAATGGGCAGAAGACATGAACAGACACTTCTCCAAAGAAGACATACAAATGGCCAACAGACACATGAAAAAAAATGCTCCACATCACTTGGCATCAGGGAAATACAAATCAAAACCACAATGAGATACAACCTTACACCAGTTATAATGGCTAAAATTAACAGGACAGGAAACAACAAATGTTGGCAAGGATGTAGAGAAAGGGGAACCCTCCTACACTGTTGGTGGGAATGCAAGCTGGTGCAGCCACTCTGGAAAACAGTATGGAGGTTCCTCAAGAAGTTAAAAATAGAGCTACCCTATGACCCAGCAATTGTACTACTGTATATTTACCCCAAAGTTACAGATGTGGTGAAAAGAAGGGGCACATGCACCCCAATGTTCATGGTAGCAATGTCCACAATAGCCAAATTGTGGAAGGAGCTGAGATGTCCACCAACAGATGAATGGATAAAGAATATGTGGTTCATATATACAATGGAATATTAGTCAGCCATCAGAAAGGATGAATACCAGCATTTACATTGAGGTGGATGGAACTGGAAGGTATTATGCTAGGTGAAATAAGTCAGTCAGAGAAAGACAATTCTCATATGGTTTCATTCATATGTGGAATATAACAGCACAGAGGATCATAGGGGAAGGGAAGGAAAACTAAATGGGAAGAAATCGGAGAAGCAGACAAACCATGAGACCCTTGACTCTGGGAAAAAAACTGAGGGTTGCAAAAGGGGAGATGGGTGGAGGGATGGGGTAACTGGGTGATGGGCATTAAGGAGGGCATGTGATGTGATGAGCACTAGGTGTTATATGCAACTAATGAATCATTGAACACTACATCAGAAACTAATGATGTACTATATGTTAGCTAATTGAATTCTTTTTAAAAAAATAAACAAAACAAAAAACCCAGCCATTAAAGTCATATAATAATACTAAAATGATAGATAACAAATATGCATGAGGCACTTTGCTCAGCAATTCCCACGTACTAACTCATTTAATCCTTGTAGCAACCCTACAAGGTAGATCATTCTCCTCATTGTACAGAGTGGGGATACATCTTAGGCTCAAAAGATTAAGGAACTTTCCTAAGGTCATAGACGGGAAAAGGCAAAGCAAGGTATAAATCTAGGTGTAGATGATTCAAGAGGCTGCACTCCTGCCCAGACTGCCATATTGATCAGGAAATTTTAGGAAATTTCTATTTCAATGTTGATGAGGCAATGACCTGCCAACTAGATGCTTTGGAACTGATGTCCAGCTTGCCTCTAGGATATAAAAGTTAAATAATTCTGATCCATTGTTAAGAAACATTTATGATCCATGGTCTGAATAGACAAATATTTCACACATAATCATATATGGCTTACTATAATGTAATTTAGTAATATCTCTATGAAGTAGAGATTAGAGTCACCCTTTTAAATAAAGGAAACACAAGTTCTAATTTGCTTATGGTATGGATCAGACCAAGGATTCATATCTATTTAAATCTGGCTTCAATGCTCATTCTCTTGCCACTATGACCCATATTATGTGTTAAATGAAATGGCTGCTTGTAGTTAAAATGAAGAGAAAAAATAGTTTGCATCTTTTTTGTTGTTGTTCTGTGATTTGTATGTGTACACTTAATATTTATCTAAGAATAATTTGCTGCAAGTTTGTTGGTTTTGTTTCAATATCTACTTTTACCTCTGATACCCTAAATAACAATCTGTTAGCAGCATGCTACCCACCTACACCCCGCGTATTTTATCCTAGTAATTTCACTGAATGGCTAATGCCAACCCAGATTATTGGAGATAATTTGGGAATTATTTCCAATTGCCACATTGGAAAACTGGCCAATTCCATCTCCTGTTTAGGGCCATCACGGCAGACCATAGACCTGGAGGCCACCTTTCTCAGATTTCCCCACGTAACTTTGCATCTCTTGCCACTCGCTCCATCCAGCTGCCGGGTGGTTTCAATTCGCCTTAGGCAGTCTGCGGCAATTTTCCATGTCCCAATCTTATCCCCCATTACAAAAAAAGATGGGAAATATAATGGGCTGAAAGAATTCTGATAGCAAATGCCAGACATCAAATTACACAGGTAGTAATCACACAGATTAGGAAACATAATGAATACAATATTCAAGCAGAACACAATGAATTTTTCAGTATGATACAAGCTTCTTGTTAATAAAATGAAATAACAATTTTCTTCTTATTAAAGTTAAAGCAATCTCTGTTTTCTAAAGGGACACATGTCACCCAGACCTTTGGGCTGAAATGATTTGAAACTCAATACACACAGGACCAAATGGACTAACAGACACTTTGGCTGACTCTTATATTTCAGATCACGCTGCTGTTATTGCTCATTATGGAGTGGTTTGGAAGTTTCCCCTAATGTTTCTGAAACCTTCTCAGAAACGAATTTGTTATTCACAAGATGTTGGACACAGACAGGTACTGATGTGGGAATCAGGAGACTTGGGTTTTAGTTCTAATTCTAATTTAGATCTTTAGTTCTGATTTAGCGACTTTGGGATACAGAGTGATGTACAGGATGAAGCAGTATGAGGCATCTGCCCTGGGGGGGAAGGAATAAGGCAGTGTGTCATCTGTAGTGAATTTCAAACAGTAAGAAGACTGACTAAAGTCAGCCCCCTTTTTTTTGTTACGATGCTCCATCCATCCTCAGCAAGGTCAGCGATAAAATGTTCCTCCTCCCTCTCAAATGTTCTGTTGGTCTAAGTTCTTAGCAATTGATTTTAGTGAATAAATACATAAATAAATCACACACATGCTTCAAATTAGCACATTTTTTATTACTTATCTTTTAATTAACACTGTATTCTACATGAACGTTAAATTTTAAAACACCCAGTTCCACAGTTGGGCTCCAACACACACGGATTCAACAACACGCTACATGCATTTGTTAGGGGAATGTGTGTCCTATTTGTCATCACTTCAAATATTTGTAATGATTTCGACTTGTAATGATTTGAGCTCAGTCTGTATCTTTAGCTCCACGATACTACAGACTCCTAAAGAGAATTAGAGTAAAAAAACAATAGCAAGTGATCTTGAAGACCACCAACAGAACTCGATTGCTTCAGTTCTGTCATTCTATGTGATGACTTGGGAGTTTTTATTTGTTTAAAATGTGTAAGAGTGAAACGGTGTGCATTGGGAAGTATAAAACTTTTGCTTGCTAAGTTCAGTTGAGTCATAAACTAATTTACTGAATTTGAATAATATTTTTCAATTGAAATTTATCCTTTTAAAATTTATAATTGTTTTTACAACTAGAGAAAAAAGCAACAACAAAATAATGGCAACTGATTATCCCTGGTAATTTTGGAAAGTAATTTTGTTATATGGAGGACGAGGTGTTACAAGTGACCTGCTGTGAGTGTCAAGATATGCTCTGTCCGCAGGAAGCCTGTGAACCCACCAGTGTAGGGTTCATTTCTTAGATTAGAAGCAGCATTTCCCAAGGATCAGGGATCTGTGGATCACTAGTTCACTAGCTCCCTGAGCCTCTCCATGAAATTAAATAATAAATGTCATAATCATTATTTTGTTGATTTTTCTTCAGCTGCAAAACAATTAAAAATTGTTTTTAATTTCCATTGGGGCATATTTCCATTGGGACATATTTCCATTAAAAAATAGGATTCAGATTCAGCCCAATAGATGTGGGGAGTACTTACTTCCCCTACACCCTCTTGCAGATTAAAAATGTGAGTTACTATAGTCAAAGCTCTGAGAAATCTCGCAGTCAAAGGAAACAAAAATGTCTTTAACCTAGCTTGTCCCAGTGGTGTTCTGTGTTTGGTTTTATTTTGGAGTAGGGGTTGGTGAAGGATGGGGTGGGGGGCAGTGGAGAGTGATCAATGATGTTTAGGAGAGGGAAATACCTATCATTGTATGGAGCTGCAGAATTCACTTTGGGTTGGACCAGTGGTTCTCAGACTTGGCTATACATTAGAATCCCCTGGAGAGCTCTTTCAAATCCCTGTGACCAGGCTGCACCGCAAACCAACTGGATCAGAATCTCGGGGGAAGGGTGGGGGACGGACCCAGTATCAGTTTTTTGAAAACTCCCGGGTGATGCTGCTGTGTAGCAAAGTCTGAACACCTGTGGGTTTGATCACCTTGAGGTGTTTTTCAGATCTTCAATTGTAAAGTAAAGCTCTTGGACTTTTCATCCCCTACAGTGTTCCAGTCCCTTTCATGGACTGGTGGTAGGAAGCAGGATGAAGAGGTGATCTGACCTTTGAGCTTCAGTCAGGGAAGGGATCAGATCATGATTCCTACCTCCCAGCCCACCTCAGTGGCCTGAACTGGCAAGGCTGTCTGGAGCCTGTCAGAAAGAGGATGCCATTAATAATAATAATAAACAAATGGCTCCTTTAGCCAAAAACCCCCCAGAAGTTGAAAAATGGGATATCTGTGCACTAAGATGGTACCCAGATGCCTTGAATTGTGAGAAGAGCAGGGAAAGAGAAGACTGCAGCTGGTTTCCCCATTTCTAGGCTGATTTGCCTATTAACCTCCTGGAATTCTGAGCAGCATTTCTTTTAGCTTGCTTTCCACAACAGCCCCGCACAGGCCCTGCCTCTGGGACACAGTGTGCAAGGGTTTTCATTAAAAAGTTAACATTTGCCACAGAGTTCAGAGCTCCCTCAATATCTCATTGAAAAGAGAAAAACAGCTCAGCTTCAATGAGGCAAATGTCACAGTAAGATAAATGCTAACATTTTCTTGAAAGCCACTGTAATTATTCAAAAAACAACCCCCACACACACACCCCATCCCACCCCTCACTCCCAGGCCTTTCTTTTTGCCAAGGATCTGCTCCTGCTGTCCTCATTCGGCAAAACTCCCAGGGCCATTTTTCCCTTTCACAACCCTGTGGGCACCAGCCCTGCCATCCGTGGGTGACCACAAGCTTTAGCAGCAGGTAGGGTCAGGTCCAGTGTCCTCAAGAACAACCCTGCCCGTGAGTTCCAAACTTCACAAACTGTTCCCAAGCTCAGTGGCTGGCTTTTACCAACCAGGTTTAGGAAGTAGAGACCTGAATTGGGCACCCATAGGGTTGCCCCTGAAAGGCTCTAGAGTTCCTACATCACTCTCTTCCACAGTAAGGGTTACGTTTCAGGATGAGGTCGTGGCAACAGGGGGCATGAAGTCAAATAGAAATTTGCTTCCACCCTGAGCACGCTTGCTGAGTGCAGAGGCAAGAATTACCTCCTGCCTCCCTGCTTGTTGGGTATGTCCCTTGCCCAACATGAGTAGGTCCTGCTCTTTGGTTCCCTTATCTGAAATGGGAATAAAAGAGCACCTCTGGAGATCATTGGGACTGAAGATCAAATTAGATAAATGTAGGTAAATCACCTAAACAGTATTTGGCACAAGTGTCACCCTTAACCTGAGTTCAAGTTCTGACTCCTTATTAGCTGTGCAGTACTGACCACGTTACTGAGGCACTAGACCCCCAGCTTCCTTACCTGTAAGACAGGAATACTGTTAGTTTCCAACTCCAAGTTTTTAAGGATTTTGTGACCTGTTGCATTTAAATTGCTCAGCGAAATTTTGGCACAAAGTAAATGCTCAAGAACTTCTAGCTAAGAAAAGCAGAAAGTTATTTCTGTGTTTGGCAAAGGACAGCTCGGCCTGTATTTTCCAAATTTGAAACTTAATAGAGTGAGGCTCATTGACTCTGGTGAAAAGGAACACAGTTCACCTTTTAAAACTTGACCAGCAGCTGGACGCTCTTTTCATATAGCAATTCTGAAATTGACTGTGATCCCACAAAAGCACTGGAGGATATGTTCTATTTACACTGGTAAAATAAAATAAAATAAAATAAAATAAAAGCAGTGTTATTATGAAATCTTAAAGAAAGGCTTTACCTCTGAACTATAAAAGGATGAATCTGGAGATGATCAAAGGTGATCTAATTCAGATTTAAATGGCAAAAATTTCTGCAGATTTACCATATGCTATCACTCTTTTTTTTTTTTTTTAAAGATATGGGCATTTTTGGTAACTTTAAGGAAAAGCTATCAGGATTTTTTTTTTCTAGCTTTATTGAGATATGGCTGGTATATAGAAAGTTGCACATAATTCACATAAACCATTTTGTGCAGTCGGACGTATGTGTACACTCACGTTATCGTCACCACAGTCCAGGCGCTAACCATATAAGGACCAGGATTTTTGAAAACCATAGCAAATTCAAGTGGAATAAGCACCCAGAGATACTCCACACACCTCTATTCTTTTCCAATCTCACCCTTTTCACCCAGTAATAGAGAAGTTGATAATATGCGACGAACGAGAAGGTTCAGAAGGGCCCATGACTATTGTTTTCACCACTCTTTTCTAGATATCATTCCCTCTACTTAAACCAACCCAAATCTCACTAATAGCACAGCTCAAGTTGATTGGAAAAAGACGAGGACAGGTTAAGCCACTTGAAAATTCTACTATTCAGCCATTTTAAACAAAACAACTACATATAGCCAGATTGCCTACTAAATTCAAACTTAAGCAATGATTTACTCACATTTTCCTAAGCTCTCAAAAATCTTTTTTTTTTTTTTTTTAAAGAATCAAGAGGAAAGAAACCTATGTCCTTTCGGAATTCAGCAAAGCAAGGCAGAGTTTGAGATAGGACTCAAGTCCTGTTTCATATTTATTTTAAACAACTTGCTGTCTGGTAACATTTTTCTGTTCTATTTTTAATGGCTATAAAGTTTCTATCACATTCAGTAATTATCTTCAATCTCAAAAGGAGAAAGGAAATTCCATAATAAGAACTACATGAAACATTCAGTGTACAGGTGCCAGAAAATATTGTTTTGTTTAGTGGAGATGAGATCGTAAAAATATGGCTCTTTGTAATGCATGTTCTCAAGTTTATTTATAGACACTGTGACACCCACTCTTAAACTCCTTATTTAATCACTAACAGAAACATTATTTCAAAAGGGAATTAGGGTGGTGAAAATATATTTTTAAATGGTATATTCTCTAGAGCAGTCTCATTTTTTCTTACTATTATCAGCTGCAACAACCCAGAAAAAAAAATCAGGAGGCAATTTAAGCCACAACAAACAAAAGCATTTTAAATTTCTCAGGGGCAAGCTGCACTCCATCTTGAAGGAAATTGGAAGGGATATCAGAGAGAATTTATTGTCTGATGACCACCCCTAGTTATTTAAGTGAAAGCTGTAAGAGAAAAATACAGCAGCAGTTAAGAGATCTGATATAAACTTTCTTTAAGGGCAGGCAACGTGGAGAGATTTTAAGATTTCACGAATTTTATGCTTTGGGACCATGGATACCTTTGCATATGTTAATATAGCATTTTTGTGTGGTATAATTGCATCTTAAGCAATTATACCAGGTTATTATGATTACTTTTGAAAGGGCAAAATAATGACTTCGCTAATAGTGAATTCCATTCAGTGCAGTTAGGAGTAAAAGTGTCTATCGCCCTGACCACTCACAGTGGGGTCATTAATAGTTACTTTTCTTCCACTTACGGATAATGTGCATTAACTGGATGTTAGAAAAGCAAATAGTGCTTTTCTGCCTACTAGAAAATATTTTCCTAAAAGAAAAAAATTATAGAGCACAAAGGGTTATGCTTTACTTCTATCAAAGTATCTACAAAGATGTATCCACTTCTCAGAGTCTCCTTCATTATCTAATAGAGATCTCACTAATAAATGCAATAGAGTTAACCATCTATATAAGTATTTTTTCAAATCTCAATATTCTAAGTTTATGTTCTCTGTGGAAGGTAGGTTTACAAGGGTTTTTTCCAGAAGAGACACTGGAATAATGGTTTTGATACAGAATATTAACAGTGGGAAAGTTTTACATACTTACCGTTAAATGAAAGGGATTTTTCAGGATACCCAGTCACTTTTATGAAGGGGAGTGGGATGTGGAGAGAACATAAAAGAAGAATTTTTGTATACATTCCTCATAGACCCACTTCGGATTTTTCAGCTCAGTTGATGAAGCAAGTGAGGTGGACATAGCCCTGTGTTTAATTTTTTACTGGCAGAAACAATGAGGACAAAATAGCCGACCAAGGCCACCCCTCATTTCCACTGAAAGCCTGGTAGCTGCCAAACTTGTGATTAGAGCAAGATCCACTGCAGAACCCCAGACTGGCAAGTCACAGAGGCTGATGGCCCTCTAACATTTTAATGCATTGGGTTTTCTTCTGCTGACCCACGACATGGGTAAATAAAGATAACCTGCATCAAGAAATAGAGACTGCTCCCAGGGCGACACTGGGGGATTCTGGCAGTCGTGCTCATCATGGATGTGAAGAGCATGTCAGTTAAGAGCAGTAGACGAGGCATTCTGGAGACCCGACTGCTGATTATCAGTTATCTGACCGCAGAGCACGGATGGGAAAATCCTACACAAAATCTCTTTGTTATCCAGCTCAGATGAGTGGTTTTCTCTGCTTTGTTTCCATTAAACATTTACAAAGAGATTATCCCAAGTTTTGCTTATTTAGTTGTTGTTGTTTTCTGGCTTAACATGCAACACATCACCTAATAAAAATCACACCACATTAAACAGGCTGTGTTGAGTATACTGCAGTTAGTGTGACTTTACTGGTGTTGTTCTAAGTGCCTGTTCTCTAAATTCCCTTGGAATTTATGCTGTTAACTCCCACGGATATGAACAGACCTTCCAAGCCTGCAGTTACACAAGCTGTATATTTATTAGGAGGCAACTGAACTTCTAGATGCTGCACAGAGGGCTGTATTTTGTCCCTGAACACTTGAGTTCCTTAACATACTTGTTTGAAAATGTCTCTTAAAATATATGGTTTAGCTGGACAGACTAAAAATTTTGTGTGATCAGAGAGAATGTTTAGAAACGTTGTTTGGGGAGGGAAATCATGCTTTAGTACTACTTCCAAGAGAATAAACAATGCAATGCCCCTTCTTTGGGGCCGTGGGTTTGCCAGGTATTGCGAATAAAACAAAGGAGAACAAAGCTCTCAGAAAGGAGTGATACAAAAACTTCAAATATTTAACTATTTGGCCTGGATACATGTATGAGACCCAATCAGGTCCTTTCACTAATACAACAAATATTAAAATACCCCTGCAAAGGCCTTTCATGGGGAAAGATTAGGCTAAAATCAAAGAAAAAAGTCTCTTGGTGAAGTTTGTGGCGATATATCTGAAGAGAAAGCTTTCATTTTTGTCAGGAAAGTTTTCATCTGATTTTAAAAGATTAGAGTTTATTCTATACTTAGGCTGAGGGGGTTAACTTTTCCCATTTAATTTATAAAATATTTGTTTGGTATTGTTGCTTATGTTCCAACATTATAATTTTGTTCTATAGGGCACTCCATTTCTTTTTTTTTTTTTTTTAAGATTTTATTTATTTATTTGAGAGAGAGAGAATGAGAGACGGAGAGCACGAGCGGGAAGAGGGCAGAGGGAGAAGCAGACCCCCTGCTGAGCAGGGAGCCCGATGCGGGACTCGATCCCGGGACTCCAGGATCATGACCTGAGCCGAAGGCAGTCGCTTAACCAACTGAGCCACCCAGGCGCCCCTAGGGCACTCCACTTCTAATAAGAGAATTCACCCCAAACTGTGATAGGTTTTTCATTTGTAACAATTGCTTCAGAGCAGTTCTGAACAATTAGCTGAATGTTGTTGAAAACGGGTTTAATTTTTTTAAGTTCCTGATTTATTCTGTTTTGTATTACTTAATGAAATCTAGTCGTGAAAAATCATGGGTCCTGATAAAATCATAGATTAGAGAAAAAAAGAAGAGCAACAACTCTCTGAACAGAAAAGCGACCACTTTCTGGAAGGTAGGACGTGCGGAGAAGTGAATCCGAGGCGATATTCAGGAGGATAGACGGCAGGGGAGGGGCCTCTGTCAGCCGCTTCTGGCAAGTGATAGAGCCGCGGAGCACAAAATCGGAACTTTTAAAAGTCTGCTCCACTGAGGGACGTCACTCCGGTGGCTAAGCGGGGGGTGGAACCCTCGCAGGACAGTGTGGTCTCAGGACCCTTGGGGTCACAGAAAGACCGGGGGTGCCTGAGTGCGGCAGAGCTTCCAGGTATCGGAGCAGGGAAGCCGGCTGCAGAGGCGGAGCCCAGGCGTGGGCTCTCAGCTCGGGGTTGCCATAAACCGTGATCCGCGGCACAGTCGGGCCACTGCTCCTCCAGCAGGGACCCAACAAGCGGCAGAGCCGGGGAGACTCACCTTCCTCCCCTGGGAGGAGCCGCATGGGAGTGCACCGCAGGGATCTGCTGGGTTTGGAGACTCCACCCGGGGTCGAGTGCCAGAGATAGAAACGTGCGGTCACAGGCCGGGTGAGCATGGAGTGCAGCCGGAGACCGGGGAGACGGGAGGGACTGACGGTTTTTCTCTGGGGGCTCACTGAGGAGCAGGGCCCGAGTTCTCGGCTCCTCCGAGGCAGAGATTGGGAGGCTGCCATTTTCACTCTCGGCCTCCAAAGCGGTACAGAAAGCTTGCAGGGAACAAAAACTCCTGAGAGCAAACCCGAGATTACTTAGCCCAGACCGGCAAGGGCGGGGCAATTCCACCTCCGGCAAAGACTTCTGGAAACCACGGCAACAGGCCCCTCCCCCAGAAGATCAGCGAGAACAGCCAGCCAAGACCAAGTTTACCGATCAATGAGAATGGCAGAACTCCAGCGCTAGGGGAATAATGCACATAGAATTCATGGCTTTTTTACCATGATTCTTTAGTCTTTCAAAGTTAATGTTTTTTTTTTAACTGTCTTTTTTTTTTTGAATTTTTCTTTTTCCCTTTTTCAACCAACATCTTATCAATCCCTTTTTTAAAAAAAACATTTTTATTTTTCATTTTTAGAGTCATATTCTATCCCTTCATAGTAGTTACCCGTATTTTTGGGATATATATATAAGTTGTTCTCTCTTTAAAATTTTGAGATAGTTTCTTCTAACAGATCAAAATATACCCTAAATCTCTATTGTATGGTTTTTTTCTACTCCCCTGCCTGATCACATTCTCTCCCTTTTTTTTTTTAAATCCTCTTCTTTCTTTTTTCAAACAACTTCTTATCAATTC
>NC_138380.1:45548432-45593436 GCF_054177405.1 Leptonychotes weddellii
CTGGAGGAGATTATGCTAAGTGAAATAAGTCAAGCAGAGAAAGTCAATTATCATATGGTTTCACTTATTTGTGGAACATAAGGAATAACATGGAGGACATTAAGAGAAGGAAGGGAAAAATGGGTGGGGGGAATTGGAGGGAGAGATGAACCATGAGAGACTATGGACCTGAGAAACAAACAGGGTTTTAGAGGGGAGGCGGGAGGGGGGATTGGTTAGCCCGGTGATGGGTATGAAGGAGGGCACGTACTGCATGGAGCACTGGGTGCTATACGAAAACAATGGATCGTGGATCACTACATCAAAAACTAATGATGTATTGTATGGTGACTAATATAACATAATAAAATTAAAAAAAAAATTAGGGGGCTGGGAAGCAGTTTGGTTAAGAATCGTGGCAACCCACGCACCAACTTTATCACCAATCTTTCTCTCTCTCTCTCCCTCTCACACACCCCCTACACCACACACACACACACACACACACACACACACACACACACTGCACACAATGAAACCTTCCTTCTAGGAAGAAAATTGCAGTGGTCAGTCTCCTGGCAGCCTCCTACCCCAGGGGCCCAGAGCCACCCAGGAAGAGATGTCTACTGCCACCATGGTGCCTGGAATGAGTGGCCACTGTCTCCATGGCTTCTGGTGTCTGAGTGCCTGGCCTGAACCCTGAGTCTGTCAGCCACATTTCCTAGATAATGAAGTACAGGCCACTTACAGAAGTGGCGATTTTCTAACCGAGGAGCTGAGACAGTGGAGCTGACTCTCAGCTGGAACTTATTCCTTGGGCACCCCACCCTCACCCCTCCCCAATTCCCCAGTCACTCCCTGCTCTCTCCCAGGACAGCTTGCATTTTAGCTGAAGGTAATGAAAGAAAGTTGGCCCCAAAGGTGTCTCTGGGTGTCTGTGCCCAGAACTAGAGAGAAGTTTTTGGCAGAACTTCCAAAGTACAAGCAAACTCTTAACAGGGTTTGGCAGATCACAGACAATTAGGTGACTGCACTCCATAATCAGCCCACGGGGATGGGGGGGCCATGCGCCTGCCAGATTTCTGGTAAAATGTTGCTTTAGTTGGAACGAGGGTGCTTTTCCTTCAGTGTCCCCAGGCCCCGAGGAGGCTGGAAGGAATGCCAGGACCTCTTATTCTGGGCAAACGTGACCGGTCAGTGTTTTACAGAGGAACTTCAAGCTGGCAACCATGGAAGTCTAGGGGGGTCTCGGAAACCCGCGTGGCTTGTCTGTTGGGAGAGAGGTACACTCGTGCTTGTAGGGAAAGAGCCCTTTTCTGTTTTGTTCCAAATGTATAGAAGCTGTGAGGCCTGGTGGTAGATCAGCTTTCCTACCAGGAGGGAGAAACGAGTGTGATGCTCTGTGGGCCTGGTGCCTGCCTCCAAATCACTGGGAATCAAGTCACAAATGGAGCAGTTCGTTCTGACTTGAGGCCACGGGAATGATCCCATTCCCAGCAGGGTGGAGTTGGGGGGAGGCTGTGGGCCATCTGTGAGTCAGTGGGTGGGCCTCAGCTGGGCTTCTCCGAGGGGCATGCCCTCAGAGGGCCTCAGAGATAAGAGCATGAAGGCCCACCTGGGTATCCTGGCACGGGGCTTGCACGCACCCAGCTCTGCCGCACAGATGTGAAAGCAACTGGATTTGCCCAGCAAGACACTGTTGCTCCCCACACTCCCCAGTGAGAAACGTGGGGCTCTGGTGCTTCTCCATCCCTTATCCCCAGAGGGTGGGCAGGCTGCCCCCTGGTGGAGCACAGGCACTGACAGAGATGGAGGCTGTGATTTAGCTAATGGGGAGATGTTTCCAAAATGGGCTACAAGTCAGTTTACAAAAATGGAAAAGGAAAAAGAAATCTATTAGGTTGCAATCTCTTTTTGGGGAATGTGTTTCTAAAGGGAGTTTACATGCCATGGAAACAAATCCCTGAAGCCCAGTTTCAGCTTATTAGCGCTAAATTGGCCACAGCAAATGAGCACTACAATTGTCAGTGACCTGAGGTTTTATAAGCACACTGGGACTGTTTGCGGAGATTTTACATGCACCCTGCAGAGCAGCTGAGGGGAAGCGATGCCACCCGCTCTTCCATTTCCAGAGCCCAGAATAGCAGTGTGGCCGCCCCCTCATGCCACTCCACGCAGGAACCTCCTGGGGCTAGAACCAGCGTTGAGATCTTTGCCCTACAGCTTAGCTTTACTACAAAGGCAAGAACAGAAAGCAAAACGCACAGTTAAAAAGTTCTCCTTGGGGAAGGAGCCTTCATCTCTGTTTAAAATGGATTTGAAAGGGTCCTATCCTGGCAGAGAAGTCGTGAGGGTAGCCAAGGAAAACCAGTGATAAAGGGGAATAGAGAGTGGCCAGCTCCTGGTCCTGCAGGGAAACTGGCAGGGGTGACTGGGGAAGCGAACAGAAAAAAATCTCCTCTTGCCAACAAGTACACAGCTCTGAGAGGGAGCTAGATACAAATCTGCCTTATCTGATGATGATTTTCTATCTTCTTCTCTCACTAAGTCTCATCCTTCGTGGGGTTCACATGCTGGGGACAGATAGAAAATTAAAATATTCATATACATGAATAAAATCATTAACATTCTGATCGGTTCACTGGAGGAAATAAGCAGGCAGCTGAAAAGGAGAGGAAGGTGGGAACTCACATTGGAAGGGTGGTCAGGAGGCCTGGGTGGGGGGCGTCTCAGCAAAGCCCTCAGAGGATGAGAATAAGACCTCTGAGAAAAGCAGGACCAGAGGGGCTTTGCAGGCAGAGGGGCAATGAGCATCCAATCTGTAAGTGTGAGTTGGGAGGGAGCTCCGGATGCTGCTAGCCATGAAAGAAAGCCAGTGCATGAAGAAGAGAGGTGCAATATTACATTGTAGGGGTGGGCAGGGGCTCAAACACACAGAGCCCTGTTCCAGGGTTCACATCTTATTTTTTTTTAATTTTCCTTTCTGAAACTCTTTTTCTCCATATCTGTAAAATAACTATACTAATCAGAGCAGTGCTTCTCCAAGTACTCTGACAAGGCCATGACTTCCTTTGCCAGCTCATCTTCACACACACACACACGTACATACACATGCACACATATACATGCACACGTACACATACACATACACACACGGACACACACGTACATACACATGCACATACATACATGCACACCGTACATGCACACGCACACACACGCCCACACACGTACATACACATGCACATACATGCACACATGTGCATGCACATGCACACGTATACATACACGTACATACACATACATACATGCACACATGTACATACACATGCACACATGCACATACATACACACATGTACATACACATGCACATACATACACACGCATACACGTGCACACATATACATGCACACGTACACAACACATGCATACACGCACACACGTACATGCACATGTACACATATACATACACATACATGCATGCACACACATACATACACACGCACACATATACATGCCACGTACACATACACATACATGCACGCGCACACAGGTACATACACACATGCACACATATACATGCACACGTACACATACACACATGCATGCATGCACACACACGTACATACACATGCACACATACACACATGCATCCATGCACACACGTACATACACATGCACACGTACACATATACATACACGCACACACACGTACGTACACATGCACACATACACATACACGCACACACACGTACATACACATGCACACATATACATGCACATGTACACATACACATACATACATGCACACACACGTACATACACATGCACACATATACATGCACACGTACACATACATACACACACGTACATACACATGCACACATATACGTACATACATACACACATACACACAAACACACTCTTGAGGGTTCCTTTGGGCTGGATTCTTAGCCACTTGCTCTTTCCTCTCTCTATCTGAGCCACTCTTGTGGTATCCTGCACTATAATATACCTCTATGTTAGTGACTTTCAATTCTGTCCACTCTCCAAATTCCCGTATTTCATTAATTGATTAACTAACTCAGTGAACATTTATAAACACTTACTGTGTGCCAAGGATTCTGTAAACTTCTGGGAATATTAAAAAAAAAAATCAAGTAAAGCCCTTGCCTTGCCCTCTTAGACCTCCACTTGGGGATTAGACATTAAGAGCATCTGCAAGAGTAGAAAGTGGAGAGGAGTATGTCATCCATCATAGGGGTTTAATGAGATGACATTTGAGCTGGGTCCCCAAGGAAGAGTAGAAGATTTCCATTGAGAAGAAGGGGCTGTGGGTGAAACACCAAGACAAAGAAACTGCCTGTACAACGCATAGAAGAGGAAATGGTCTTTAAGGGACCAGGAGTAGCTCTTTGCATCCTCCCTGCTGGGCCCCAAACCTGTCAGACAGGTGTGTCAGGGTCTCAAGAGGAACATAAAACACCACTGCCATGATGGTGAGCACCCAGTGTGTGAAGAAGAGGTTCAGACAGCTGGAAAGCAATGTCCACATGTGAAAAGGCTGTGAGTTTGAGCCTGGGGGGAGTACCAAGAACATTGTGGCAATGATCCCATGATAGTTTACCAGGACAGATAAAGCACAAATGAGCAAAACTGAGAAATTAGAGTCATGAATTGGATAAACATCCTGCTCTTGGCAGTTAGCACTTTCCTAAAATCTCCTGGACCAGGTATGAGACCTTCGATATGAAGGGGACTGAAATATCAGGAGAATCCATTTAACACGTGGTTATACAACTGGAAAATAGCACCTTTGGGGAAATATTAACAAAACTAGAATTGTACAGTTGGGGGGAGATGGAAGAGTGATTATAATACCACAATATATAAAAGGATTTCCTATGAAAAAAGATAGCTGATCTTGTTTATATTTTCTTTTCACTGGGGAGAGAAGGAAAATGGTTACTTGTAACCAAAAGGGTTCTGATTGAATATAAGAAAAAGTTTTCCAGACAAGAAGGTCTTTTTAAAAATATCACCAATGCTTGCATCCCTAATGTAATTTATGGGTGGATTTGCCTGAAGCATGTTGAAAAGGACTAAGTGAATTCTCAAGGAAGAATTTTTCTTCCTGGGCTGATGAGGTCAAGTTGTCCATGAACAATCCAGAATTGGTCATTTTGGCCCATGGTAGAAACTTCAGATTCTCTTGCCAGAAATATTTTTTACCTAAATCCTGTTTACTCTACACCTGCTCACACTCTCTTCCTTAATTCCTGACCAGTTAAAGAGAAGATGAAACTGCCAAATGCACCCTGCTCCCCGCTGCCTTCTGACTCTATTTCAGACTGAGTCAACCAAATAGTTCATATCTTCATTTGCTGTCTGCTGGCATTATCAAAGTCTTTTTCCCTTTACTTCCTAATAAAGCTCTGTTTATTTGTACCTTAATTGCTAGCCCTTATTGCCACAAGAGACAGAATTCTTGTGCAAACTGTGTTCTATAAACTTGTTCAATAAATAAAATTCAATTGTTACCATGCCTTTCTGGTGAAGGTTTGGGGAAGTTCAGAAGCCGAAGGCAAGAAATGAACGATTTGCCCAGGGAGTCACTAAGAAAGAGTCCATTGCTGGAACAAAGATAGAACACACCCATCCCTAGAACATAGGGAACTTTGCAGCTTAAATTTGAGACCCTGTCAGAAGGGGTCCAAACAACATTAAGTATCTGGGCTACAGACTATGAGGGGTTCTTTGTATATCTTTCGTTGCATACAACCACACCCCTCTCCTCTCATCCTATTCCTGCCCCCCTTCACATTTCCCTGGGGGCTGCCCTCCAACAGCTGGTGTATTGGCAGAGGGCTGGCTGCCCGCCTCCCTCAACCAGAGGGCAGCCCCGACCATGATCACACCACATGCTTAGTGAATTAGAATCGGGACTCTTGCCTGAGCCAAGACTGTCAGAGTGCCAAGCACTGCAGGAAACACCAGATTCCAAGTACCATCTTGTAGGACCCACTAAATAGACCTGCCACCTTGACTATCAATCAAGCTGAAAGCTGTCCAATGCTCTGTCGCTCTTTGCGGGAAAGCTGTGGGGCTTCCGAAGCTTCCTTGTCACCAGGCTGAATAAAGCTACTAATTTGTATCTAACTTATCTTTCAAAACTCCTCCAAGCTCTCCAACTTCGATGTCAAACTATGTTAACAACGGCTGACTTGGAAAGTCCCTGTAGGATTTGTAAGAAATTAATGTGAGCTTCCTCTCAACAGAAAGCGAGGGCTTTGCAAAACACACCATATGCTTGTCACTTTGCCAATGAATCAAGATGTTTTTGCAGTCTTCTGAGTCTAAATAATTAATGGTAATGTCTAAAGATTACCCCAAGGTTCAGGGAGTAAGGATAGGGTCTTTGCACTGTCCAAAGTTACCTAGCCTCAGCTCAGTCCAATATTTCATGTGATATATGGGTCAGGCTTCATGACCACCCCCCACACACACCCCACTCATCACCAGTGTTCATTCTCTTATACTTCCTTCTTCTTTCTTCTGTAATGAGATTCTCTGGGTTGCTTCAAGTAAGTTGCTTCTCCTCAACCCTCAAATAATAGGCTTCCACCCAGGTTCCTCCAGTTTCCCTTAATGGATAAGAGTGTGTGTCTAATATTTTATCTGTTAATGTTAACACTGTTCTTATCAAGAGATTAATCTCCTCTCAATACACTCTCACCAACTAATTAATCCAAACCAATAAATCAAACTAAATAAATCAATAGCCCCACAAATTTGGATGATTGTAGAGATTATAGGTTTTGTTAAGTTTTTTTTGAAAGAGTAGATACTGAGCTCTTGCTTTATAAAATAAAAAGACACCTCCATGAGCTTTTAAAATATTTCCTCTTAATCAGCAGAACCCTTCTTCAATTCTGTGATCCTTTGGGTGGGGGTTGGGGGGAACTGCATCACTTAGTACTTATTCTTGATGCATCTCATCTCTCATGTCAGCTCATCAAAATGAAGTGCTATTCAGCACTCCCCAGAATGGGCAATCATGGTATTTTAATTGAATAAACAGAAAAGTCTCATTCATTGCAGGAGACGATAGTAATAAAAGTTCATTTTAATAAAGTATTTCCTATATGCCAGATGTTACCTTGAGAGTTTTACAATCATTATTTCATTTGATTCTCAAAAAGGCTCATTTCTAGATGAGGAGACTGAAGCTTGAAATAGTTTCAAAACGTTAGTTTCAAGTCATATAATCATTAAATAGAAGAGCTAGAGTTTGAACTGGAATGCTCTCTAGAACATCACTCTCTGTGGATTCACTTCTCACAGAAGGCTAAACCCAGACACAGCCTTCTGGGACAAAATGCCATAAATGGTGGGGTAAAGAGACCTTTGCTACTAATAATGACAGCCTTGACATAGCCTTCAGAATAGGATTCAGCTGAAGCTGCCTTCTAAAGGACCTTTATTTGTTAATTTACTTCAAATAAATTAGCAAGAAGTCTAATGTTTGCTGACAAAGGCTTTAAAATGTACCATCAATTCCTATAAGAATGGATAATACCTTTACTCTAAGTCCAGGCTATTCTATTCATGAAATCATCATTATCATTACTTATGCTTGTTTCATGGTAGTTCACATTCCTATTTTTCTTTCTTAAATTGTATGAATCTTCAGAAATATTAACTGGAAATGATGAAAGCGTGGTAGAATAACTGAGTTCATGATCTATATTTTGAAATAATGATGAAAAGAACAATGCATTGTCCATAGCAAGAGTCAGTCTTCCAAGAATTCAGCAACCTTTCAGATACGTTTTAGTATTAGTTCAGCATAACTGTGAATTAAACCCACAATTATACTTAATGTCTTATTCTATACAGAATGGTCTTGGGCAGAAGAAAGACAGAATCATCCTGGCTTCAGAAGTGTTGCCATCCTAGGCCAAGTAAGTCTGCAACCAGTGGGTGAGTACAGTGGCCATTAGAATGGGCACAGGACTGGGTAATCAGGAGTCTAGGATTCTGGGCCCAGTGCCCTTAACCTGCTGGGTTATGTTGATGTGCATTCAGTTGGCATCTCAGAGCCCACATTTATTCACCTGTAAAGTGAAAGTGTTAGAGTAGTTGACCTCCAGGAACCATTGTTAAGTCTAGGATTCTAGGATTCTGGTGACAATAATAAAAATCATCACATTATCAGTGATGTAAAATATTGGTTCTCTATGTAAAATATGGGCAGAAAGATGATTTAAAAATTATAAATGCATAGCCGTCAAGGTTGAGCTAAAATTTCCATTGCTTTCCAGTAATAGGAAAATATAGATTTCATTACTAACCTAAGTACAGCTTTTACTAACTATGACTACTAGTCCCCAAAGGAATAGGGCATACAGAATCTTCATCAAGTAAAAATAAAGGTCATCTGATAATACTTTAAAGAAGTTGTCTTTTGTATTCCATTTTATTTTGAAGGACAGACAATAGGACAATGGCCCACATATTCAGAATCTGGACATTCTTTGGTACAAATGACTGTATTTCTTGAACAAACAGTAGCATTTAAAAGAGAAAAGGGGTTAACACAGATTAAGAGAAACCTGAGACACACTAAATGCAACGTATGGACCTTGTATAGATCCAAACTGTAAGACAAGCAAGCATTATCTTGTTGTTCATTATTGTTAATTCTGTTAGGTGTCATAATGGCCTTGTGGTTTTTTTAAGTACCTACTTGTTAGACTTGAGAGTCATATGGAATTGTTTGTGGGTGATTTGATTGTGTCCTTTGTTCATGGTCCTGCATTACCATCTTGCATATTTGTTTTTCTAGGCAGCACTTCCCTTAGTGTGAATATGGTCATCCATAGATTATCTAAATGTGAATTAGCCACTCTGTGGACAGTCTGGGACAGAATTCTAATCCAAAGTGGCTTTTTTTTGGTCACCAAGTAGGTATTGCCAGGTAATATCAGTATATTTTTATATTGGCCTAAGAAAAATATCACCTATTGCAGATCAAAGATCAAATGGATTTTAGAAACCCACCCACCCACCCCCAGTTTGTTTCAGTTTATCTCCCCACCACTTGTCTCAACTTTCATGATATCCCTGCTTAGGCTCCTCAGAAAGTAAAGCCTGGAACAAGGGCATATGTGTGAGTAATTGTTACAATCTTTGGGAAAAGGGCAAGAGGAGAGAGGAAGGAAAGAAGAAATGCCAGTATAAGGATGCCTCACAGAAGCAACTGGTGGCTTGATCCTCCAGGACCAAATAACCAGCCATGGGACTGCAGATGGTATTTCAGAACCACCCATTCAAGGGGAACACAGGGAAGAATTTATGCTTCAGATCCCACCCTCCACGGGTCAGGGGTTTGTCCCAAGGGACGTTAATTACTCTGCTAGCTGCACATCTGTGAGCCCTGAGCAGTTCCATGGTGATTCCCTTGGTAGAGAGGGTGCTGGGGTACGAAGGAAGCAAGTTGAAACCCATGCAGGTGAGTTTGAGAGGCTCTGAAGTAATGCATACATCTGTCTGATATGCATAACTATTGAGAATTGACTATTATATGATAAACTAGATGTTTTGGATGTGTCAGTGCAGAAAAGTAGAAAACTGAGGCCTAACAAAATAAAATAAAGAACACCTTTCACCTAAGATCCCTACATTTGGAGCTAAAGAAAAGTTTTGGAAGCATGAGTTATCTAATTTCCTCAGTTCCCAATTTCACCTTGGGTATATAGTATTAGTAGTATAGAATCTTGTTATATTATTATTATTGTATTAGGAAAAGTGGAGAAAAGGGATTCTAGGAGCGTAAATAAAAATTGAGAAGTGATTCATTATTATCATTTTTTCATAATGAAAGGGTCATGATTTCAGGGTCCTGGGATCAGGTCCCCCGTCAGGCTCCCTGCTCAGCAGGGAGTCTGCTTCTCCCTCAACCTCTGCCCCTCCCCCTACTTGTGCACACTCTCGCTCGCTCTCTCTCTCACATAAATAAATAATTTCCAAAAACACTTCCATTCTTTATAACTTATGACTATTAACTAGAGAAAATATTAATTTTAAAATATCAAAATACTATGAATTATAGTCATCGTAGTTTATGAGGTTGAATGATTAGAAAATATGTAATTTAACTAAGTCAATAGTGATAGATCCTTCTATGTCATCACCCATCAGGTACTTTGTATAGTTGATATAAAGATTAAAGAGATATTTTCCATCTCTGTGGTATCTATAATCTGGTTAGAGAGACAAAGAGACATACAAAGCCCTTATCATACAAAGCAGAAAGTAAGTGCTTTAACTGAAGCAATAAGATCCAAGGGAGAATGAGGTTTTGGGGTGCTGTGGGTGGGTAGTAGCAGTGATGATGGCTTCACCATAAAAAAAAATATTGGTTTTGGGGATTAAGATTTTCACAAGAGGAGAACTGAGCCCTCTGTTGAAACCAAATAAATACTATTCAGATACTTGGGCTGAAAGCAAGATTATTTCTCCTAGGAATGCTACTTATAATTCTGTTTGATCACTTTTTAAAAATATTTATTTATTTATTTTAGAGAGAGAGAGTGTGTTGGTGGGGAGGTGCAGAGGGAGAGAAAGAATCCTCAAGCAGACTCCCTGCTGAGTGCAGAGCCCAACACAGGGCTCAATCCCAGGACCCTGAGATTATGACCTAAGCCCAGACCAAGAGTCGGATGCTCAACCGACTGAGCCACCTAGGTACCCCTCTGTTGATCACTTTATGTCACTAAATTATCTATATATGAATGGCATAATATTTTTGAAGTTTACCCTAGGACTACAAAATAGTCTTCAGCAGACATATGAGATGTTTCTCTTCCTCACAAGTTTGTTCCCAAACTAGGAGAGCTCCATAATATCCTTAAGGAAATGACAACTTATTCACTGAGAGCAGGTTCCATGCTGCTGGGGTTAATGAGAAGGGAGCATGTTCATGGAATTCCATCATAGGTGGATCTTCTGAATCCTGGGAGCCCAATCTTTAGAGCAGGTTTTCTCCAAGTGGGTCCATAGTTGAACCACCTAGATGTTAAAAATGCAGAGAATTGGGCTTCAACTCAGACCCACTGAATTAGACCATCTGCAGTTGAGGCCAAAAATCTGTATGTATACATTTTTTACATTTCTCCAGATTATTTTTGTGCATGCAGAAGGTTGCAAACCTTTACTCCAGAATGAATTTGATCTGAAGGGGTAGAGAAGCAGCTGTTTTACATTATCTAATCTGACTGTTCTGCTGATGTCATTCTCCCCAAATTTCCTTGAAAAGGTAACTATGAAGGATATTGAGCTCCTCTCAGGGAGTGCAGTAGTGAAGGGAGCCAAGGGCCTGTATAAGCTCTAAGAACTTTGGGGACCAAGAAAGGAGCCTCCTGACATATGGCTGGATTTGTATTTCACTTTGGTTTTTCTCTCTTTGATCCATCCATGTTAGTTATGTAAGAGATGAAAGGAAAAAAAATTATGGCTCATGACCCCAGAGAGAAAAATGTATTTATTTTTCAAATGGTAGTAAAACAAACAACTCTGAGCCCATAGACTTGTTTTCCTTTTCACCTCTATGAACTTCTGTGTAGGATATGAAAATTTCTAGTTGTTCCTAGCTGTCCTCCTGGGGATCTCCCTTCTCTGTCATCCTAGCAACTATCTTTGCCTCTCTTGTATGTGTCCCCTTTTCTTGGATTGTGTGTCATCTTCTTTCTTAGTTTACCTCCTCAATGTGGTGGAGCGCATCATCCAGTAGTTTCCTTGGGAATGGTGCATGCGATGTAAACTCCTTGAGCTCTTCTGAGAGGAAAAGGATAAGTTGTCCAAGACTGATATCCTACAAACTGACATCCCAGGAAGTACTGAATTCCTTCAAAGCTCAATTAAAACAGGGTAAATCTAGGGGTGCCTGGGTGGCTCAGTCGTTAAGCGTCTGCCTTCGGCTCAGGTCATGATCCCAAAGTCCTGGGATCGAGCCCTGCATCGGGCTCCCTGCTTCGCGGGAGGCCTGCTTCTCCCTCTCCCACTCCCCCTGCTTGTGTTCCCTCTCTCACTGTGTCTCTGTCAAATAAATAAAATCTTTTTTTAAAAACAAACAAACAAACAAAAAAAAAACAGGGTAAATCTAGTGTTTCAGGCAATCAGTTCTGATCCTCAACAACATTTAGACCCCAAGAGAAGGGCTGGTGCTTTACTAACCATGAACACTGATGACATAAGGCCCACCACAACTTGCCTCTTCATACAGCTGCAACCTCAAGGCTTGATCCTAGCTCCCTGATCATTCCAAGGGAGGGGCTGGTGCTATTTCCAATCAAAAATAGTGTCTTGGCAGAAGAGGGCTGGAAATAAGTTTCTGCCAAGTACTATTACTGTTATATCCTGACCTCTAACTACACAGAGGATATACTGATGTTTCCTTAATTATGCAGTTTAAAAGCCCCAAAGCCCAAGTAACTGAGTACCTTCTCCAGAGTCTGACATCTAGCTCTGTCAGACTGTGCTCTTTCCCAGAGTGTGGTGGGCAGTGGGAGAGCTTTACACTTGCTACTGATGCTGTTACCATGAATTTCCCCAGTGAACACTGCTTCAGCAGCCCTGGTGTGTATGCTGTCTAAACATTAGTCATTGTTTGCACAGTATCTTGAATGTATGAAAAAGTATCCATTCTCCTGCCCCCACCCCACCCCTACTACCTCCACCACTCACATCACCTCTGCCACTATCTAATTGATAGTTCGGCTGGGCATAAAATCCTGGGGTGAAATAATTTTACTCTTATAATAATAAACACATTAATCCATGGTTTACTCATTTCTGCTGTTCAAGAGTTCAATTCCACTCTGATTTCCAGTATTTTGTATATGATCTGTTTGGATTTTTGGATTTTTTGGATTTCTTTCTTCCTTTCCTTTCCTTTCCTCTCCTCTCCTCTCCTCTCCTCTCCTCTCCTCTCCTCTCCTTTCCTTTCCTTCCTCCCCTCCAACTTCTTTCCTCTTTCTTGAAACTTAGGATCATCCCTCTGACCCAGTATTCTGAAATTTCATACTTATATACCTTGGCATTGGTATTGTTTTAATCTATTAAAAAAACAGATCAAAGGGCATAGTTGTCAAGCCCTTTCTACCTGGAAATTCATGTCCTTTGGGTCTGGAAATTTTTCTTTGAATTCTTTTTTTGATGAATTCAAAAAGGAAGGACAAAAATGTCCTCTATTTAATCCAGGTCCCTCTTTGATTCAAATGTTGACTCTCCTAGACTAACCCTCACTATTTTTTAGCTCCCTGTTTTCCATTTCTTTGTCCTATTTTTCAATTTTCTCAACATTTCCTTGTCTTGAAATTCTTGTGAATTTTTCATATCTGCTCTCAGAATTTTAATGTCCAAGAGTTCCTTTTTGTCTTTTAAACATTCCTTTTATATAGTCACCTTGTTCCTTGTTTCATGAAATATATTCTTAGTTCTCTGTGTATATTAATGAGTTTATTTATTGTTGTTGTTGTTGCTTTTTTTTTTCCTTTTCCCTGCATTCTTGTCTCTATTCTTTATTTTGAATTCTGTCTTTCATGTTAGAAGTTGTCCTCAAACACCCATTGATCCCTAACAGAACAGTCATGTTTAAGTGTGGAACCATAAAAACCTAATTGACAGTTTAAGAGAAGTTAACTCTTTACATGGGGAGCTAATTCATTAGTTTGGCATATAAAAGAGGTTGTAATAAAAAAAAGAAAAAGAAAAAAATCTCCTCTAAAAATGTGCACATAAAAATAATTCTACATCCATGGTTATGAGGTTCACAGATTAAGAACTCCTCAGTTCATGAAGTAAAATGTTCATTGCTGTTTTTACACCTTAAAACTAGTCCATGTTCAAATACTTTTCTAGCCTTTGCTTGAACAGCTTGAATGAAGGGAGCCCACCATCAGCCAAATTAGTCCATTATCTTGGAACAGTTCCATCATCAAAAACTATTCTTTGTTTGATCCAAATATGTCTCTCTGTAACTTCTATCCTTTTGTCTTATTTATGCTAATTGGATATATTAAAATCCAATCAAAGGTGCTTTTTTTCCCCTACTTGGAGTTTTTTAACATAATCAATATTAATCCTACATTAGTAATTCGACCTTTCTGGGCTACTGCTGTAAAACCAATACCTCTCTTTCCCTGAAAACACCTATTAAAAAAAGAGAAAATAAGTATCCCCCACCCAGCTTTTCAAGAAAAATCTTGGATTACTGGGTGCTTAGGCTTGGGTTCCATTTAAGATGTAGAGTTGCCAACTGGAGTAGTCAGAGAGCATAGATTCATTTATATTGGGAAGAGTTAAGTACTGGGAGTGAGTGGCAGGTCAAGATGAGATCTGGTTAAGCTGGTAGCCAGGGAAGAGCCTGAATCAGCTACATTTTCGGAGTTTTGAGAGAGAGAGAGAGAGAGAGAGATCCAGACTGGTCAGACCCTTATTCTCAATTCTCCAGTGACACCAGTAAGCTCTTAGCTTCTGACAGTTTATAATAGCTTAATACATGACTTGATTCCCTCTCTTCCCTATACTAACAGTGTTAATGAGATTAAGCCTGTTCTTTCCCAGCTACACAAATCCTGGAGTACAGTCCTTATGAAATAGGGTGGCCAAGAAACTTGAAAAGTCTTTCACAGGCAACAAAGCCATTTGTTTCTCCTACACACAGCCAAAGAAGAGCTAATAGCAAACATCCACCAATACACAGGGGCGTGTTGCTTTGGTAGAAGCCAAAATCCCAACTTTCAAAAAACTATTCTTGAAGCCACCATCTTGTTCCCTTAAAAGCCAGTCCCTCCAGAGCTCACTTCAGAATGGAATCAAGACTCCCTTAAGTTTTCCATTTCACATTCTCGCCCTTAGCTTTAATATCACAAAGGTGGACAAACTTCCAGTCTCTAAACTTGCTTCCCGCCCCCCTGCAGCACCTGGCTCCCTTGCCTTTGAATGAGGACCAGCCAAGAATGAACTCAGCTGGAGAAAATGTGCAGAAAGGGTGGGAGCCAGAAAGCCAGGGGCAGAGCAAACCCTCCCTCCCAAGGTGATGGACTACACAGCTGTCCCAGGCCTCCGAACCCTACAGTGCCAGTCAGGGGGCTGGCTCTGCCTGTCTCCTCCTCTCCATTCCTGGCAAGGGGTCTTTTTGTTGTTATTCCCCCTCCTACTCTCCTGATTCCAGGCCCAGTGTTTGCTTGTCTTGCAGCCAAAGATAAACTCCAGGCATTCAGAAGGCTACTCTTTAGATATCCGAATAGAGCACTGCCTAAGGGAAAGAACAATTTGTCTTGGGTATTGCTTTCCCATTTGTTTTTTTCCTTCGTAGCTCATTTTGATGAGGCAACACAGTGCACATGGATTCATAAAAACTCAGGGTTGGAAAGCAACATAAAATACACCGAGGATAACCCCATGTAATCCTTGAAACCCATATTCACACAATTCCAGATCTATCTTCCTTCCATTGACACCAAATTTACTGTCTCCCTAAAAAGTGCCCATATTACAGACAGTACTATTCGAATTCTCTTCTTCCACTGTATTTACTGAAGGCAAGACATTTGAAAAGAAAAAAAGTAAAAAATTAAAAGGATATTGGAACTTACCTCTTTAGAGGACTAGGACTAAAAACAAAATGCTAAAGGACACTGTTGTGTTTTAGAGCTGTGTTCAGTTTGGGAGAGTCCAATAGAGACAGTGGGAGAGAAGAAGGTTAATCATTGCCTTCTGGAGAGGGCAGCTGATCTAGCAAACACCATAGTCCACTCCCACTCAGTAAGAACCCTTGTGTGTTCTGTGGCTTATTAATGCAAAATGTGTACACTTTTTACTGAATAATAGATAGAAGAAGCAAACAGCCCCTGAGGCCGACTAAGAAGAGAGACAGCAGGGACAGTGAACATGGAACACAGGCTAAAAACAAAACATGGTGCAAAGCCAGAGGTGGCTGTTGGTTGTCCAAACCTAGGGCTCCACACAAAGGTGACCTCCTGACAAGTCGAGCAAAGGAGGCTCATGGGGGCACACCAGGGTTGTACTTGGAAGTCAAACCACATTTGCAGGATAAGGAAAAACATAATTTGTTATTGTCTGCAAATAATTGGATCTCTACTACACTGAAAATGAATGGAGAATAGGGATAGTCTCTCCTGCCCAGGCATTCAGCATGCCAATTAGAAAACCAGGGGCAGGGGCAGCATGAGGAGGTGCCATGTAGCTTTATGAATGTTCCCCTGTCTCTGGGCAGACACTTGTGGGCCCTGGTGAGGACATAATGGATGGTGAGTGAGCTTCATGCCCTCCTCAGCACAGGAGGTGATGCCCATGAAGCCAAGGGCCAGAAGCACATGGAGGATTAGAAAACGGACATTTTCCTTCTGTTCTTAAACCATTCCGTGAACAGCTGGGTACCGAGAAAATGAGCAGGTGATATCAGATTTACGAAGCTGCATCCTGACCCCCTAGGCAGAGCCTCTGAGAGCAGAAGGTGGGAGGCTGACAGAGATAGGTAGATGTGGGCATCTGAACCCAAAACAGTAGTTCTGATTACATATGGACCCTTGAACCAGCTGCTAGAAAGGGCTGCCTCAGTGCCAGGGAACTGTCCCTCTCTCAGCGTGGAGAAGCCAAGGAAGGATCATCATTTATGGAAGGTTTCTGTTGAATAGGTTAGTTCTTGTATTGAGAATGTAATTTAAATTTTTTTCTCGCCATATTTCTATGCTTCGATTTACTTCTAAAAACTTCTAGAATTTTCCTGTAGATACTGTTGTCATTTATTGATAACAAATTCATTTTCACTGGTGGAAGTGTCTCCAATCCATCCCTCACCATTCTCTTCCTATGGCAATGAAAACAAAGATGGGAAGAACCAAAGGTAGGAGATGAGTAAAACTTCTCACACCGAGAAAGCAACATCACATTAATTTTATAACAATTCTAGTGCTTGCAAAGGAGTGTAGAACATTAAACTAGCTCAATGGTGTAAGTATTATTGTTCACAGATATTTGCCTGTGAGGATTATATTTCTCACCCATTAATACTAAACTTGGCCATATGATTTGCTTTCCAAAATGAAATGAAAGCAGAAATTATGTATGTCATGTATCACTTCCATGCAGAAGCTTAAGGGTCAGTGCATGATCTGTCATATTCTCTTCTCTCTCTGCTAGCTGATTGTTCTAAACAGAGGCTGCTCCTTCACCTTGGTCCTTGGAATGAAGATAACAAGAAGCAAAGCTGGAGCTGATATGCAAGGGACATGTAGCATGAATGAGAAATAAACTTTTGCTATTATAACCACTGAGACTTGAGGATCTTTTGTTACAGTAGCATAACCTGGCCTATACTAATTAATACAAAGTACACTTAAAGTACATCAACTTTCTTTTTAAATATAATTTGTGTATGGGGTGTCTGGGTGGCTCAGTCCGTTAAGCATCTGCCTTCGGCTCACGTCATAATCCCGGGGTCCTGGGATCGAGCCCCATATTGGGCTCCCTGCTCTGAGGGAAGCCTGCTTCTCCCTTTCCCACTCCCCCTGCTTGTGTTCCCTCTCTCACTGTGTCTCTCTCTGTCAAATAAATAAATAAAAATCTTTTAAAAAATATAATTCATGTATATTAATTTAAAAGATTGTTAAGAACCATGGCAAAATAATAGCGATTATTTCCTGGGTGGGGGATTATGATTTTTTTCTATTCTATGCTTTTCTATAATTCCTAAATCTTCTACAGTCAAAAAATATGCATTCACTACTAAGGAAAACATAAATACTATGATCTGTAAAAGGCAAAGTATCAAGCCATGCCTAGGCTGCAAGTTCCATTGTGAGTTTCACCACTCACCATTACATATGAAACTTTGGGTGACAAGGGTAACATCTTTAAATGTATCCCTAAGATCTGCATCACTAACTCCAGCTGGCCTCCTGTGCCGCTTCCTCCTTGCTTTCCCTCAACCCACAGTCTTGCACTCACGCCCCTAGGTTGGGACTTAAATGCAGTGTCCTGAAGTCCCCATCAGCAGTGTGGTGGTCCACAAAACTAACCCACTCACTTAGCGCAGAAGAACCTTGATCCTTCTTGGGATCTCTGTGAACATGTCCTCCTTTTGTTTCTCTATCTGACCATCTGACCTCTGACCATCACAGTCAGAGGAGTTCTTTTCTAAGGCCTGTTCCTTTACCATCAAATGAAAAAAAAAAAAAAGTCTACCTGTGGGGATGGGAGTAGAGGAAATGCCTCCTTCTTCCAGATTTATCAGGAAATTAACAGTGTATCCAAGAATTAAAACATCCTGGAACCCCTACTTGAAAAGACCAAGAATGAGGCCATGACCTTCTGACTGTGGTGGGTATTCTGATTCATCCTGATTCCATTTTAAAATCCCTAAAAATTCTGCTAATTACATTATTATGTTCTGTTATTAAATTCTTTCATGACTCAGGACAAGAAACACTATGTGCTATAACAATCCAAAACCTTGGTAACTTATTTCCATAAAGGTATATTTCTCACTTATGTCATAGGCTGATGTGGGTCAAGAGGTAGCTCTCCTTAAAGCAGTGGCCCAAAATCCAGATTCTTTTTGTCTTGAGATGGGAACATTTTCAACAGCAACACAATGGTTGCCATAGGAAGGGGAAAGAATGAATGATTACTAAGGGATTTTTATGCAATAGATGGAAGTGATATCATTTCACATCATTTCAGCCCATAATTCATTATCCAGAAACCAATTAGATAAATCAACCAAACTGAATAGGAAACTGGAAAATGGAATCTTCTCTTTACTGAAGAAAAAAATAAATAAAACTGATAAGCATATGGCAGGTCCCTCCCTCGGTTTTACCTTCTGTTCACCAAATATGCATTTCATTCTTTCTCCAGTACATACAACTCACTCACCTCTCCCAAGAGGGACAATTCAAAGTCCTATCCACTCACAGAGTCCGAATTTGGGGTCCTGGGTCTCTGGGAAATATGCAGACTTCTCCATCAGATCCAGACGAGACCCCTCTAGACCTGATAGGCTATGAACTAAAAGGAAATGCTGCCTGCCCCACCCCACACCTGGTCTGCCACCACCACATACATCCCAACAATGGATAAACACATTGAGAACAGCCTTAATAAACCCCCTCATTTGGAAGAGGAAGAAGGAAAGTCTCATGTCAGTCACTGAACTGTAAGAATTCTGAGATCCCACTGAGCAAATACTCTAAAACCCCCCTTCCCTGAGGTGGGCAAAGTCCCTTGACTAGGCCAGGTTCTGCTCTCTGGAAGGAACTCCTCTGCCCACTGTTCTCCAGGGCCTTTGGCTCCACCCATGGGCGTTCCTCCTGGTTTATTACTGTCCTTGGCCACATCTGAGGATGGCCTTTTAGAAATGAAACACCATTTGAAGCTGTCCCCTTCTAGCTTCCAATATCAACTTCCTTGCCACCCACTTACAACACCCCCACCACACCACTTCCCCTGAAGAAATCAATTTCTGAAATGACCAGGCTTCAATCCAGAAAACAGAAACTGCCTTTGACGTTCTGAGTAGGAAGACATTTAATACAGGGAATCAGAGAACATGCAGTTATTAGATAGTGAAGAGAGCATAGATCAGGAAGGCCACTTTCAGGAAATCCAGAAATATAGGGTTGTTGGGAAGCCACCACCAGTGGTCTCCACTTCCACAGCATGAACATGATTCTCAGAAAGACCTGCAATGCAGTTCAGCTTCCTACAGCACAGAAGTCAATTATTCTTAGGAAGATTTTCTAAACCATGTCACTAGCAAAATCCCACATCAGCTGTCTGCTCATGCTTATAAGAGGATAATAGCTTCTCCTTTCCTTCTGCTTTCCAAATCTCTGAGGAATGTCCCCTTGGGTGGGATCTAACCGGGACCCCCTGGCAGGGGAGTCTGGGAAATCAAGTTTCCATGATTTGTCACCCTGCAGTTCAGAGAAGACTGCTTAGAAGGGTGGTGATGATATTAAAAAAAAATCAGAAATAAGATTTTTCTCACTGAAGTTCACAGAAATTGTTAAAAGTCACAGCCATTTACCATTTTCCTCTTCTTGCCCATCTTAGCCTACTCTGTGTATCTTGCTTAGTATGTTCACAGCACATGTGAGCATAAGACAAATCATCCTGGGACAATACCATGAGAAAACTATTTTCCTTTAGGGTCTAAAATTGTGTGGCTCCAATCCAAGAATGTCCAATAAATCTGGCCTTTGATAAACATTATTTCAGAGCAGTAAAATGATATGATGAGGAATGAGCCTAGTGGGGGCCAGTCTAGAGTTTGCTACTAGTATTCCACTTGAAAGAAAGTTATATGCCTTCTCTAGACCTCATTTTTTTCTCATCTGGGATAAAGGGTTAGACTAAATATTAGGCTAAATGTGTGGTTTCCAGGCTTTCACATAGCTATGGAGTCATTCTTCAAATGAAATCTTACAAGGAGTTCTAGTAACTAAAATAGATAAGGTAGGAGTTGCTCCTCTGTAGTAGGATGTAGACCTGGAGCCCAGTGTTCCTCATGGCAGCTCCAAATAATTCCTTTGATTCCATGGGGCATAGTTTTAAAACTCCTTGGATGAGACTGCCTGAAAAAGATCCTATCGACTTCCAAAGTTGTATGATGTAATCATGTTCTGAGACTTGACTCTGTTTGAGGTAATGTCAAATGCTCATCAAAAATATATATATATTCAGAAAAGCTCTAAGGCTAATTTGCATTAGTACCCAATAAAGGGGGGAGGGGTGGAATTCCATTAAAGTGGAAACGGTTCAACATTTTGAAAGTACAATAGCTGTGCCCCAAAACTAGGTTCCAAATGCTGTAAGACTTACTTAAAGATTTGATGTGTCTACAAATGGCCAACAGACACATGAAAAAATGTTCAAAATCACTCAGCATCAGGGAAATACAAATCAAAACCATGACGATACCAAATCATACTGGTCAGAATGGCTAAAATTAACCACTCAGGAAACAACAAATGTTGGCGAGGATGCAAAGAAAGGGGAACCCTCTTACACTGTTGGTGGGAATGCAAGCTGGTGCAGCCACTCTGGAAAACAGTAGGGAGGTTCCTCAAAAGGTTGAAAATAGAGCTACCCTACAACCCAGCAATTACACTATTGGGTATTTATCCCAAGGATACAAATGTAGTGATCCGAAGGGGCACCTGCACCCCAGTGTTTATAGCAGCAATGTCCACAATAGCCAAACTATGGAAAGAGCCCAGATGTCCATCGACAGATGAATGGACAAAGAAGAGGTGGTATCTATATATAATGGAATACTACGCAGTCATCAAAAAAATTAAATCTTGCCATTTGCAATGACATGTGTGGAACTAGAGGGTATTATGCTAAGCGAAATAAGTCAATCAGAGAAAGACATCATATGATCTCGCTGATATGTGGAATTTAAGAAACAAAACAGAGGATCATAGGGGAAGAGAGGAAAAAATAAAAGGAAATCAGAGAGGGAGAAAAACCATAAGCAACTCTTAAGCATAGGAAACATTCTGAGGGTTGCTGGAGGGGAGAGGGGTGAGGGGATGGGGTAACTGGGTGATGGGCATTAAGGAGGGCATATGATGTAATGAGCACTGGGTGTTATATAAAACTGATGAATCACTGACCTCTACCTCTGAAACCATTAATACATTATATGTTAATTGAATTTAAATAAAAAGAAATAAATTAAAATTTAAAAAAATAAATAAATAAAAATAAATATTTGATATGTCATTATTCATATGATACTCTGATAGCTGGAATAGGGTCACAGAAGAGTGTCCATAAGCATTGTAAAAAAAAAATGAACAGGCACCACTTAGGGGACAGCAGTTAGACTTAACCAGAACCTACTGATGTTGTCCTATGGAAATAAAGCCAATATTGTTTCCAAGGGGAGAGAAAGAATTCCATAGCATTCACCAGATCTTCTCAGCTACATTAAGTGGAAGACTGCCATGGTTAGGGTCCATTTGGAGTAATTTAAACTATAGTAGATGCAAGAAGGCAGAGGTGGAAAAATGTATGATTACTAGAGTTTTCTTGACAATTCATCTTTTTGCCCATTTTCCAATTGAGCTTCCATGTCTTTGTTTTTCACTGTACGACCTTATTATTTGAAGCACTCCATAGCCAGATCATGAACTCTGCCACAGAGAGTTCAAGTAGAAGTACTCCACTGTGGCAACAATAGAGAGCCAAGAATATCTATAATTTTATTATTGCCTGAGTCTGTTTGAGCTTCTATAGCAAAAACACTATAGACTAGATGGTTTATAGACAACAGAAATTTATTTCTCACAGTTCTAAAGATCAAGGTGCCAGAAGATTCGGTGTCTGGTGAGAGTCCGTATCCTGGTTCATAAACAGACATCTTTTTGCTGTGTCCTCACGTAGCGGAAGTGACAAGGGAGCTCTCTGTGTCTCTTTTGTAAGGGCACTAATCTCATTCATGAAGGCACCACCCTCATGACCTAATCACCTCCCAAAGGCCTCACCTCCAAATACCAGCACATTAAGGATTAGGTTTCAACATTGGAATTTGGTGGGGGCAGGGAGAGACACAAACACTCAGTCTATAGCACCCACATCCTGGGGACCATGAGTTTCTACTGGCTGCGACACACCCCCTGCATCTCTGGACTTAGTCCTTCCACCCCTCTGATCTCTCTCAGAGGTCACCATGTGGTCAGAGATCTGCAAAGTACCACAAGTAGTGTGGCTCTTTTGTTTAATCATAATTCCAAATGTGCCTCTAGATCCCCTACTTCTTCAAAGATCAGCTCAAACCCTACATCATGTTTGATTCTGCCCCTGACCACCAAACTATGATGACCTTACTGTCTCTGTGACTTCATTAGGACTTGTTAAGGGTTGCTAGTGATAACTCTCTCTAGGTGTATATCCTTTCC
The DNA here is from genome assembly GCF_054177405.1 of Leptonychotes weddellii. Classification (NCBI taxonomy): domain Eukaryota; kingdom Metazoa; phylum Chordata; class Mammalia; order Carnivora; family Phocidae; genus Leptonychotes; species Leptonychotes weddellii. Next base: position 45,571,413 of record NC_138380.1, read on the forward strand.
TCTCAGCAGAACAAAATGGAGAGCTCACAGAATTCGATATCATAGCATACCAGGGTTTGAATCTAGACTCTACCTCTCACTACCTGATGATCCTCATGTCACCACGAACCTCAGCTTTCTGTGTGAAAGGAATTTGATGATACCTCCCAGAGCAGTTGCAAAATGCTCAGCATTATGCTTAGCATGTAGCAGCTACTCAATAAATACTAGTTACTCTTCTCCCTCCCTCCCTTTTCCCTGACAAATTCGATGTATTTGTCAGGGAAGATAAATATGCCACTCTATTTTTTTCCTCCTCCTTTAAGATTTTCATATTGAAGATCCCACGGGCCTCCTCTGATAGGATCCTGATTGGATAATCATAGATGTTACAGAAGTCATCTATTATCCAAAGCCTCTGTCTGACTTGGCCTACACTTAAGGTGAATTGGTGAACTGACCATTATCAGTGAATAATATAAGTAGAGATAAACCACAAGTGACTAGTGCAGGGTTTTTGTTATTGATTATCTACAATATTGCCTCAAATTTCTAAGTCTCTGCCCTATTTCTATTGTGTTGGTGAAATAGGATGAGGTTTTTTTTTTTTTTTTATCTGACTAAATAACACCTTGACAAAATAAGAGCATGAGTCAGAATTCCCATCAACTCAACTCATTTTCCTCTGGGGAAAGAACCACCAGTCGTCCAGGACCCCAGTGTCCCATGGATGTCTATAGATGTCCCTGGGCAAAGTGTTTTAGTTATCAAATAAGGCTGCAAAAAGTCATGTCTGCCCATGGGCTCCCTCTGATTGAACAACTGTGGAAGTCACATATTTTCCAAGACCTCTCAGATTCGGTCTATACTTACTCATGGGACTCTCGGTATTCCTATTTAACTTAGCTATACAGAGTTGGTTGTTCAGTTGGTTTTTGGTTGCTCTGGAAGAGCTGTTAACACATTGTAGATATTGGCGTCTCCTGGAACACAATCTGGGAAAAGCTCATCTGGCCACAACCCCTCATTTTAGAGGTGAGGTCATGGAGACTCAAGAGACGTTGTCTATCTAGTGACAGAAAACCCGAGTTTCCAGATCTTTGGTGCTCCTCCTTGTCTCCCACAATCTCCTCGTGGCTGGATGCAGATCTCATTAGAATCCACGCCTTTCCTTTGTTATTTTTCTGTTGTATTACTCTGTGTATGTGTGCATGCATGCACACATCACAAAACAGAAGAACATCCTCTTGAGAAATGTTGGCTCTCCCATCCTTAAGTGAACAAGAATTTATGCATTCATTCCACAGAACTGGAAACAGACCATACCATGAGCGGTGCTATAATGGCAGTTTGATCAGAGGACAGAATGCCTGACTCCACTCAGGAGCTGGGTTGTGATGATTCACTCATTCATTATTCATTTGTTCCACAGAAGTTTCCTGAAGGAAAGCAGGCGCTGTGCCAGAGACCCTGCTAGCTGCTGTGGATGCAAAAATCCAGGAAGAGGCAACCAGCGCCTTCAAGCTGCTTACATTCTAGTGTGACAAACAGGTCTGCAACAAATGAATGTAAGGGAGTGATGAAGCTTCTAGGAGAGAAGCTAATTTCTACCTGAGACATGGGAAATCAGGGGAGGCGATTTCAGGCAACAAAGTTTTGAGCACCTCCTAGGAGTTGCATATTGACTTTGTTTCCTAAAGCTTTTGGAGACCTCGGCTTAGAAGCGGGAAGCGTGTGGCGTGTCAATTGTTCGAATCAATCAGAGCAGCAGCACAGATAACACAAAACAGGGACCAAGAAGAAGCCAATTCTCTGCGTTAGCATGAATCCTAAGACTACCCGCCACCTCCCCCGCTGCCCACGACAGCAGCTTGCCTTGTTAATTGTGTTTTCTTAAAGCAAATGCGAACACTGGTTTATATCCCTTGAGCACACACCAGCTGGATAGTGGGAGGAAGCCAGTTCAGCATTAAAAATTGACTGCAGATAATTTACAGGGTCGACAAGCCACAGGCAGATACCAGAGTGGAATATATCGTTGGTTATTGGTAGCCCGCGAGGAATTGCGCCGGCCCACGCTGCAGCGCCATCTCCTGTTTCTGCTGAGGTTGCAGTCTTGTTCGGGTCTTCAGAACCCTTCGTATGAAATCTATCAGTGGGAGCGTCAACAAGGTCCCGTGAAATGTAGAGGACGTTAATGAGACCTCCGTGAATTTGGACGGCTCGGAATGCGGGTGTTAGACCATTTTCAAGTGAATAAAACCCGAAATTTGCTTTTCACTTTGCAAATCATCTCACCAGCTACGGTCCACTGTTAAGTACTCTCCCAAGCCCAGAAGGCAATGGGCCTATAAGGGATGTTTCGTGGAATAACTGAATCAAATTAAACTGTTGTTTACTTTTCGCCATAGAAGCTCTGACAAATAAAATGGAAGATGCTGTTGCCATTTTCATCACCTAAAACAAATCTTTACCGGGGAGAAAAAGAAGAGAAAGAAACTAAAATGTCAGTTGCTGACACTGTCATTCCCTGCCAGTCAGTAAATAAACATAACATCTATTAGTTGTCATGGAAACGTTCCGCCTGATTCCGAGCATCAAAGCTCAACAATAAAGAAACCCTGATATTTGTGTCTGGGCACAAACAACTCTTTTGGCATTTCTCATGAGCTCACCAGCCTAAGAGCTAACATTTTCCCTGTTTGTTTTCTTTCTCAGGCATGAATGCATTTGCTTTGGAAAAAGAGACATGTATCTTAGAAACCTATCAGAAATATGTGAATACAGCTACCTCGCCAATCTCGGCTTCCCCACTCCCCCCACCACCACCTCTCTTTTAACCTTTGCCTGAGAAGAATTTAAATGGCATATTTAGTCACTACATATTGTGCTTCCTGTACCTGATGCTGCATAAAAGGGATTGATTTAAATCATTTACAGTAACCGTGTGGAGGGGGACGGTCTGGTTTTCTGCACCAAATGCTCTTGGATCCTTAATAAGCAGCCAAAATTACAGACAACAAATGAATGTACTTATATTTGTCTCTTCTTGGGTAAAGAATTATTCTTGAGTGAAAACTTATTGCATACTTGCAGCTTTCAACAAAAAAGCAGCTCAGATATGTGAGCAGAGATAAAGATGCTTAACGCTCCATCTCCCAGGAAACTAGTCTCAGAAATGTTGGCTTAAAAAGTCAGAGAATGTTCCTATTACAACTTTTTGTAATCGTGGAATTTATAACACCTCACAAAGCTGGGATGGACCAAGTCTAAAGGTCACAGCTGAGAGCCACTAAAGCTTTAGGAGCAACCAGTGTTAATAATAATCGGCTGAAAGCAGAACACAGCTTACCCTTCAGAGCTTCACTCAAACATTTAGCATTTCTAAAGCTCTATAGCCTTTGACAAGATAGGCATAAATCAGGGGGGATTTAAATTCCTGATTTTTCTGGCATTTTCAAGTTATAAATCCCACACATTCCTAAAACCACATCGTCCCATAATCAGAGCTGAGGGCCAGAGTGGGTTCTGACTGCAGCTCAAGTCAAATTGGAATAAGGGGCTCCTGCTTCCCTCTGGGCCTTAAAACAATTCTTGTTGAAGGACAGTTAAAGATTTTTTTAAAGCCTTCTGAAGTGAGGCCAAGAGGGGATTACATTTATCCCAACACTCCACCAGGCCTTTCTCATCTTTGGATATAGCCACTTCTGGATTTTTCTAGAAGATCCTCTTAATCCATGTCTACATACTCCAAATGATTTGAATAGTCAGAGGCAAGGAAACAATTGAAAAGGGCCTATAAATGAATGATGTTAATTCAGAGTTTCTCAAAGTGGGCTCAAGGACCACTTGTGTTAGAAATTCAGAATCACCTGCGCTGTTGAGATTCAGATTTTCCAGTCCAACTGGGACATATTAAATCAGAGCTCCCAGGGAAGAGAGGACTTAATCAACTTAGCAAATGTCACCAGCTGATCCTTTTGGTCTGGAAAATCATGCATTAAACCTTAATCTCAAAAAGCAGAGCCCAGAAATCTGCATTTTTAAACAGAGGGCCAGGCACAAGGACCCATGAATGCTTGCTGTGTTAAATGTATCTATTATCTGTTATATTCATTTCTCCAGAGAAAAAGTCATTGTCCACACTTTTCCTTTTTTTTTTTTTAATGTTTTTCCAAAAAAGCTCTTCCCTCACATGGCAGTGTTCTCTCCCCCTGCCTGGGAGCCTTTGCAGCAAGGTCTTCCCTCACCCTGGTGGCAGCTGACGTCACAGCAGGTGCACAGGGATGGGGCCCAGAAGACTTGATTAACTCCTTTTACTGCTCTGAGCACCAGTTTCCTCATAACTTGAGCTTCTCAAACTCCAGTTATCCTGGCTCAAGGTCTGGCTTCTCTAACACTGGCTAGTAAGGAAGTGAGGAAGCAGAAGAGGGAGAAAGGGGAAAGTGAGAAATCTGTGGCCAGCTAACACTCTTTTTTAGTAGTTGGGGAAAATGGAACGAGGATTTCCAACTCTAGTATATTTTTAGTGCCTTTTCTCCCTTAAGTTCAAAGTTTCCTGCTCTTTAAAACATGAGAGTCTTTACCGTGAAAACCCCCAAGTGCGCTCACTAGAGGCAGTGTGATTCCAGGAGAGCCTGTGGTGTGAGAAAGGTAAGGACAGGTCCCAAGTGTACTAAGAATAATTGAACTGTTGATGGACTGACTTTTATCCACTTCTTTTCTCTTGAATGGACTAGCCCAAATATATTTGTATGGCTTCTTGCCTTTTTGTCCATTTTGAAGATACTACAGAAAGGAGGCAATCAAAAGGATTAGCATCACATTTCGTTTTCACTCCATGGTTCTAAATCCCATAAAGAGCAGAAATAGGGGGAGGAGAGAGCCAGGAGGGAGTATGCATCACTGGAGCAAAGGAGAGGAATAAAATAGTTGGCACATGTAGCAGGTATGTGGGGAGTATGCAGACAGTGAGACCAGCCCAGGAGGATCCATCTCCAAGCCCCCAATTCCCCCTCCAGCTTTGTCTGCCTTAGGAGCCGCCTTCTGATGCCTCTAGCACGCAGGCCTCTAGGGATTCCCCAAGACTGCTCTCTGGCCTGCCAAGGTATGGGGATACTCTCTTTCCTCCCAGTGCTGGGAAAACAGCATTTGACTTTTCCAAAGGGAGTTTTCCTAGCAAACTGAGAAAAAACAAAACCCATTTTCCATAAACACATAGAAGCATGAGAAATCCATAATTCTAGATCTGCTCAGCTGTCTTTAACTCACTTCCAACCAAGTGTGGTTTCCCTGGCACAGACCCTGGAGAACCAGCCCCAGAATCTTCTCCTCACCCTCTTCTGGCTGAACTGGGTGCTGAACAAACATGCTCTTAGCTGGAAGTCAACTTGGGTTTGTCTCACTTTTAGGCCTGCCAGGAATCCTAATGCTTTCCTGAACATCATTCCCCATGACTTCCTGGAGGGACATGTGAATGGAAGAGGGCTTTGGAGACAAGAAGTTAGGGTCCAGGTTCCCAGTTATCAGTGACAGGCTGTGTGACCTCATGCAAGCTATTTACCATGTCTCAGGTTCCATTTCCTCCTATTAAAATGAGGCAACAAAGCTGACATCATGAATTGCCAACAAGATAAGAAGAACTGCAAACACCTAGGATATCCTTTTCCCCTAAATCATAAGGTACTAGTCCCCAGATCCACCTACCCTCCTGGTTCTTCAGCATGTATCTATGCTCCATACTCTCGCTTCTGGGGACCCAGCCCTGATCCATGACTTTAGCACAGAGGAGGTATCTAGGATGGATGGAAGAGAGAACAGAGGAGAGTCAGGGTGCCTAGCTAAGAAGCAGTAAGTCCAAATCAGAGGATCTGAGGACCCAAGCTAAAGGACAACACTGAAAATAGAGGGTGAACATGGACAATTTAATGAAGGCAGGATCTCACTGGATGTGCATAATGAAAGCACAAGAGAAGATCAGGCACAGCAGGGAGGGAAGAGCACTGCTCTTGGAACCAAGAGACCTGAATTCAAAGTCTTCATTCTATCACTTGCCAGTTTCTTAAACTCTGAGAGGCCATTCATCTCTGAGTCTCATTTTTGTCTTTTGTAAAACAAAACTGGAAATAGCTACAAATCAAATAGAAACTGCATAAGATACCTGAAACATGATGGAATGAACCGTTATTCCATAATGGTCACTTTTAATCTTACTATGATCTTGAAGTCACTAATCTTTCTTATGCCTCAGTTTCCTCATTTGTAAAGGGTGGCCCTAAGTGACCCCTACAGGCCCTTCCAGCTCTGACATGTTTGTATCTATCAGAAAGTGATGAGTTTGGTTTGTACATGTCAAATGCAGGCTGGTATTCCTGTGAAAAGTTTCCTGGTCAAGTTGCTAACACAGATCAAGACTCTAGAGAAGCAGTTCTCAAAGGGTCACTCCAGCCCCTAGGGGGTATTAAGAAAATGTCTGAGCATTTTTGGTTGTCAAAATGATGGCAAGGCACTACTGACATTAGAGGACAGGAACCAGAGATACCATGATGCGTACAACGTGTGCAGTGCAAACACAACAATGAATTGTCCTGTGTGGCTTTCATATGTTTCCCCAGATATCCAAGTAGGATATTGGTTCTCAAAGTATGGTCTGGGGACCCCTGGAGATCCTCTAGACCATTTCAGGGATAATCAGGGTCTAAACCATTTTCACAGTCATACCATCATATTATTTGCCTTTTTTACGGAGTTGACATTTGCAATGATGAGACAAAAAGGAATGGTGGTGGATAAAAATGTTGGTGCCTTGAGCAAATCAAAGCAATAGCACCAAGGTGTATTGCACTAGTGATCATTGCATTCTTCACCACCAGGCACTTCCAGTTCAACACCCTCCATTTTTACTTTAGAATGTTCTTGATGAAGCAATAAAATTTATTAACTTCATCAAATTTCAACTCTTGAGTACACACCTTTTAACTATTTTGTCTGACAAAATGCTACATATCAAAACACAATTTGTTTGAGTTGCAAGCTGAACTAGCCATGTTTTTCATGGAATATCAGTTTTACCTGAAAAAACAACAGGCAGACAAAACGATGATTATTCAGAAAGGTATCTTGCAGACCATTTTTTCAAAAATGAACAATTTTTGTATTTCCAAGGAAACAACTAAAAAGTACATGTTAGTGCAGATAACATTTAAGCATTCAAGCAAGAATTAGAATTGTGAGAAATCTGTACCTGCCACTATGAGCTTGATAGCTTTTCAATACTTAAAGGCCTTTCTGATGAGATGGGTGGCAATATTAATGAATGTGATTTATTGATTTTGCATGATGAAATGTGTCAACATTTGGATATCTGTATAACTCAGTAAGCCAATACTTTACAAATGACCAATGTACAATGTTACAAAATCATGCTTGGTAAAAAAAAAGGAAAAAAGCTTCATTCAAAGTGCAAGATAGACCAATGGAATTTAATGTTAACAGAGTACAAGATAATCATTGATATGATTTCAGGTCTCATTTTGAATAGCCCTTAAGAAACCATCACTTGGGGGTGCCTGGGTGGCTCAGTCAGTTAAGCATCTGCATTTGGCTCAGGTCAAGATCCCAGGGAGCTGGGATCAAGCCCCTCAGCAGCTCCCTGCTCAGCGGGGAGTCTGCTTCTCCCTCTCCCTCTGCCTCTCTCTCTGCTCGTGCTCTCTCTCTCTCACTCATTCTCTCTCAGATAAAGAAATAAAATCTTTAAAAAAAAAGAAACCGGGGTGCCTGGGCGGCTCAGTCATTAAGCATCTGCCTTCGGCTCAGGTCATGGTCCCAGGGTCCTGGGATCAAGCCCTGCATCGGGTTCCCTACTCGGCACGAGGCCTGCTTCTCCCTCTTCCACTCCCCCTGCTTGTGTTCCCTCTCTCGCTGTGTCTCTCTCTGTCAAATAAATAAATAAAATCTTAAAAAAAAAAGAAATTATCATTTGTTAAAAAAAATAAAAGAAACTATCATTGTTGAGCTTTGTGTCTTATCAAAGAAAAATATCCACAACTACCTGAAAAGTCTAGTATAAAACTTCTGCCTTTTCCACCTACATATCTGTGTAAGGCTGGATTTTCTTCAAAAACTTCAAGCAAAATATCATATTGCAATAGATTGAATACAGAAGCAGATAAGGGAATCTAGCTGTGTTTGATAAGCCAGATATTACAGAGATTTGCAAAACTGTCAAACATGCCATTCTTCTCACCAAATTATCTTTATTTGGGGAGATATACTTGCCCAAGATCTACTGACCATTTCATAAAGTCATACCACCAATGGCAAGAGTAGTCATGATATTAGAGTTGTTGGCACAATACACCTTTATATTCTGGCTTTGTAATTGTGCCATCCCTATGATTTCTGGGTAAGGCACAGACTTCTGACACTTCATTTTGTCTTCTGGTATGGTTGTGCCCAAAGATTTGCACACTGAAATACATATTGTATTATTAATTTTCATTTTTTTAAGATTTTATTTATTTGACAGAGAGAGAGAGAGCCAGAGAGCACAAGCAGAGGGAATGGCAGAGGGAGAGGGATAAGCAGGCTCTGCACTGAGCAGGGAGCATGAAGCAGGGCTCAATCCCCAGCCCCTGGGATCATGACCTGAGCCAAAGGCAGATGCTTAACCATTTGAGCCACCCAGGCGCCCCTTCCTTTATTTTTTATAAGACAGTCAAGACATTTTCTTTTTAAATTATGTAGATAGGTAATTTATGTTATTTATGAATTTCATAATAATAAAAATGACATTGTAAAATATTGTTATAAAAGGGGTATTGGATCTGATATGGTTGGGAATCATTGCTCTAGGAGGTAGAGGCTGATGTGAGAGATTTGAGAATTATCTACACAAAGGTGATAGCTGAAGCCACAGGAAGGAGTCATCTTATGAGATGTCTCATTCAGGGTACCATGCCTTTAAAAGTGATGGAGGAATAACCACTGGGTAGAGGATGTCCCAAAAGAATATTGCTCATGAAATTTGGTTCAAAGTTCCCCAGCAACGTGTTACCTCTTTGTCAATCTCTGACTCTAATCTCCCATTTGCCCACCAAGTCTGGTTCCTATGCTTTTCCTCCTTGGACTACCTTGTCTGCTTACTTGAATCAATAGATAGCAGAGCCCACCTCCAAACCCATTCTATGAGCCACACTTTGTTGGACAATTCACCCCAGCTCACCCTGGTTAGGAGCTCTACTATTGCTGGACTTTAACTCCAGAAACCTACCTTGATACCTGGCCACAGAAAGGACAGAGATAAAGGGGCCAAGTATAAAAAGAGGAAATGTGAAAAAATGAAATTCTTTGATAAGATAAGAGGTTAAGTTCTTGCTACACAGAGGCCCCCAGTCCAGCTAAGCCTATTCTCTCTCTCCCATGAATTCTGAAATTCATTCAGTTTCACATTTTTATAAAATGGCAAAATGCCTCAGTCTCTTAGCTCATGATTAAAATCCAGTTGTTTATTTATAGGGCCATTTGTTGCTGAAACCTCTCCTTAAAAAAAAATAATAATAATTGCTTCTTAAGATGGTTTTCCTCTATCTGCCAGAAGATGTCATTTTGGGATGAGGCCATTCAAACTTGCTCAAATCTGAGCGATAACTCAGCTAAAATGAGGTCAATTAAATGACTACCCACAACGGGGGAAAAATCAGTTAAATTAAATCCAGAGTAAGTACCAACATATCATGTAGTGAGAGTTACATGTGTCAAATGAAGGAGTGTTATGAGGATTAATGAGTCTGTTATTAAAAAACGCTTTGGGATTCTTGGATGAATGGCATTATTGAAAGTGGGGATAGGACTGGCATATACAGATTGTAGTTATATCAAGGCCTCGTAACACACTCTGGGGAAACATGGAGAAAGTGATGGAAGAACTTAAAACAGATTTTTTTATTGATTGTTGTTTTTTATATTACATTTAGCAGTCCAAATACTTCATTCAGCAAAATGTGTGGGTAGATGCAAGTGTCTACTTTGCAAAGTTCTACAAAAAGTAATGTAAGCTCATCTGAGAATCCCAACATTGTGTTGTAGTTTATAAAAGAAACACTGGGACAATAGCAAGAATCAATTCAGAACAAACTTATCCTTACTCCCCACAGTGGTGTGTGTAATAGGCAAATGTCAAAGATGGAGAATGTCAAGGAATTCTCTGTTGGGTAAAGTACAGACTAAGCCATAGGCAATGACATGACTCTGGGCTGTTTCCCTACAATGCTTGATGTTGTCATGGATAGTGGAAAATGCAGTCAATCTCCTGGTTGTTTCTAAATGCCTGCAAGTCTCAGGCTTCCAGATGACTGATTTTTTTTTTTCACCTGGAAGTTTTCACACTGTAAAATGCATGACTGAGATCGTATCCTTTGAAGTCTGTATAAAATTGTCCCAACTCTCCTATCAACTTTCTTGCGTAGTCTGGCACCCTACATAGCTCTCTGTGACTTCCCAGGGGTCAAGTCTTCATGGTCTCCTTTGGCCGTGAACTCCTGGTGTATCCCTATCCTCCCTCAGTCTCCTGCTACTGTGATGCACACCCATCCTCCCCAGTCTAGCCATGGAGTCCAGGGCTTTTCCCAGATTTCCCCAAAGCCTACTGACATAAAGTACTTGGTGTGTAGCAGCACATTTTACTGGACAGTTGGGGAAGCAAATGCCATTTAACTGACAGAAACGAAGATAATTTGAAATTACAGTAACAGATACTCCTAGTGTCAGGAGTCCCCCAATCAACCCAGCACCAAGAATTGCCCATTGGCCACTTTTCTCCTTAAGTTTTGGTCTCCTGCAATGCCACTTGGCTCCAGGATCACTCTCTGCCCTCCTCTGCCTCCCTTCTCCTCTACTCATTCCTACTTCCAAGCTCCTATTCATTTTCTATTCAGAAAGAGCTGTTTAGAAACTTCTTTGTGATCTCCTTCTAATCCATGCCCTCAGATCATCATCTTCCATCCTTGATGCAGTTATCAAGGTATTTTCCTGTTTCAAACCATTCATTCAGGAAAGGAATGAAAATAATTATTTTCCCTAAGAAGATTCTGTTGCCTTCCATGCAGATTTGATCACACTGCAATCACTTAGGGCCTTTGGAGGGGGCCTCAGGCACCAACTACATTGCAGAATCCTTTGATTTCTCTGCCACTTCTGGGGGAGGACCTTCCCCTTTCCACTAACCAGTGCCCACTTGTCATCCATGGTGTCCAGCAGAAGAGCCATCATCCATGCTGAACTCCATCCAAATTACACTGTATGCAGCCCTCTTTAACATTGATACACTCACTATTTTAAATGTTCCAACAGTAAAAGAGATATCTCATGGCAGAAAATTATAGATTCCAATACGAGATACAACTATGCCTGCTCAGTGAGGAAGGAAGAAATCTCTAGATTGAATAGATCAAAAAGATTGTTTGTTTATTTATAGATTTTTTTTTTGGATTCAGAACCTTTACAACTGAATTGAATGTATTATTTTGAATAGATAATATATGCACAAGGTGTAAAATTCAAAAGGTACAAAAGGGTGTAGAGTGAAAAGTAACACTTCTCTGTCTTGTCCCATAATTGCCCAGCCTCCCTTCCCAGAGGCAACCACAGGCAACAGTTTCTTCTGCATTCTCGCAAAGATCTTCTGTGCATTTACAAACATAGATATTTGTTTATTTTTTTCCTTAGACAGCTTGTGCCCACTCTGCATATACTTCTGCCCTTTATTTTTCCATTTAACAATATATCTTGGAGATCATTCCTCATTAGTAGACACAGAGACTCTCATTATTTCTATTGGCTCCATCATTTTATATTGTATGTATACACCATAATTCAGTCAACAATTGATGGACAGTTAGGTGGTTTTCAATATCTTCCTAGTATGAATACTCCTGCAATGAATTCCCTTATGGATGGGCATTTTAACCATGTGCAATATATTTATAGGATAAATACCTTGGAATGAAACTCTTAGGCTAAATTGTATGTGCATTTTAATTTTATTAGATATTATCCAACTGCCTGCCACAGAGATTCACTAATTTACCCTCCAGCAATGTGTGGAAGAGACACAAATTTATGTGCACTTTAAGAGATGGGTAAGATGGTGCGCCTGGGTGGCTCAGTCGTTAAGTGTCTGCCTTCGGCTCAGGTCATGATCCCAGGGTCCTGGGATCGAGCCCCACATCAGACTCCCTGCTCAGAGGGAAGCCTGCTTCTGCCTCTCCTTCTCCCCCTTCTTGTGTTCCCTCTCTGGCTGTGTCCTTCTCTGCCAAATAAATAAATAAAATCTTTTTAAAAAAGAGAGAGAGATGGGTAAAATTTGGAATGACATATACAAGGGCAAGCAGAATTCTGCTAAGGAGAAATGGCTCACTCCTGATGAGTAAGCACCTTGAAGGTCACAACTATGCTGTTTATCATCATATCATCTGGTCCTTAGCACAATGTCTGGCATGTGTAAATAGGCAGGTACTTACTGATAAGTGAATGGCATCATAACAGTTTAGAGGTGGGAACTAAACTTAGGCTGTCTGGGGGAGAGGGAGCAGTAGTCCAAATGACCTAAGGTGTATGTATGACAGGGGAGAAGTGGCCAAAAAAAGTTGAAAATGTGAACTGTTTCTTTTTTGTCATCACCTTGGAAACAATTTTTCCTCTAGCCATTGTTACAGTCAGGATGAATAGAGAAAATATGGTAAAATCTACCTTGGATATTATGAACTTCCATGAGAAAAAAATATTGATCATATCATCCTAGAAAGAACATTGACTATGCTATTTTTCCAAGCAGAGATCATTAGTTTTGTCAATATATAGCCATTGGATCAGGATGTTTTAAGTCCATACTAATGGTCTTGGCTGCCTTTAAGGTCAGGCCAGTTGCTGGGGCTGCCTCACTGGCCAGCAATCCATCCTGACCACCACATGGGGAGATGTGATCAGATGAGCTTTTCTGTGGCCAGCCACTCTGAATGTGCACAGCCAACGGAAGACTGTAAAGGAAATGGAATTCGTGACTTCAGTTATTGGTTTAACAATTCCATAAAATCAAGTATTTATTACGAGGCAGGTATATTGATGATATGAAGATTATAGAAAGATTTTAGACACACACATGCACATGTACAGAGAAAGGTCTAGATATACCCCATTGTCCCTACATTGTTGCTAGGTTTCCCAACTCTAGGTTAAAGATTATTGCCCCATTTTACAGACAAGGAAATAGAAGTCTAAATAGGTGAATTGACTCTCCTGTGATCACTCAGCTAATAAAGCAAAGAAGTGAGAATTCCTACCTAAGTATATGAGGCTCTAAATTCATATTTCTACTACACTGTTAGACTTGAATTACAAGCATGAACTAACACCATGGGCCATTCGCCATTCACACCACTATCACACATTTCTTTCTTTGGGCTGTCTCACTGAGTCAGTGACATGGCAGCATTTACAACACACAGTTAAATCTCAGTCTTACTCACATGCAGGCCAATTCCTCCAAGTAACCAGTGTTCTATCCTTTCTACCAAAAAAAAAAAAAAAAAAGAGTAGTCTTAGATCTAGCAATGGCACATTTTTAGTGCATGACTTTCTTTCCAGAACACATCTGATCACCCTGGGCATTGGGGATATTTCAGCATTTATACTCTACATTTATCACAATATGTTGCCTGCAATGCTCTCGCACTCTCTCTTTTTTTCCCTGGTACCTGGCTCATTAAAGAGACCACTAGTCATTTTAAAACCAAATTGAGTTTAAATACATTTTCTTGACACATCTGTTTTGTTAAATGTATCCCACGAAACCAACATTAAAAGCCAATGCCATTAAGAGGGCATAAGGTAAGCTCATTTAGTTGACCAAATTGTATAACACAATGAATTAATATGGTAATATGCCTTTGGAGACCAGCAGCAGATAATGGAGGTGAACAGAGGAGCTCGAGCCTGGTTTTGGAAAAGCAAAAGCAATTCATCATTATGCTGTAACAATATAGGAGAACATTTCTCATTTCCCACTCGCCTGCCCCCACCTGAAAACCTTTTGGTTGTACTTTTTCAACACCAACTTCGACCAGCATGACTTTGCTCACTCAGACTGCTGCATTTTGGCTACCTAGAGAATTCTCTTATTTGTGTTTTGAACCAGTAGTAAATAAGTGAAGATTTCAGTTACAAGTAAGAGTTGGTGGGACATGAATCTGAGAAAGCCATGTCCTTGTCACTCTATAGAACAACTAGCAAAATACTCTCCAAATAGAAGTCAAAATCAGGGAGCAGAGAGGAGCAGGTAGAACAGAAATACTATCAAAGATTCTAGCCATCCTTCCTTCAGAATTAAGCTTTAGAAATAATGCACTATATAAATTGACAGTCACTTCTTGGACTCAGTCCTTCTCAGTAGCTTGCATTTCTGTTTCTATCCTGCCAGAAAAAAAAACTAATTAAAGCTTATTGCATCTGGTCAGCAAGAATGTATCCCCTAGCTACTTAAAAGCAAAAACAAAAAAAACCTTTCTAAATAATGTTTTCCCTCAATTATAAAATTAGATATGTTCATTAGAGAAAATTTTAGAAAATACAGAAAAGCATAAAGGAGAAAATGCAAAATCATTTATAACCTCAATGCTCAGAGATACCAAGATTAATATTTTAGTATATTTATATACGTTTCACCTACTATTAAATGGCCTTCAAAAACAGGATTTTAATTGCTATATAAAATGATTTTAAAAGACTTCTGAGGTTGAACATTTAGATTTTTCTTTTTTTTTTTTTTCAATTACAAACAAAGCTATAACAAACACTTACACATAAATCTTTCACCCAGTTTCAGTTTCTATTTGGAGGACATATTCCTACAGTGGGATTCCTGGGCCTGGGGTGTGAATAATTTTAGAGTTCTTATGTTAAATCCCCCACCCTTCAATCCCCATCTTTCTTGGCCTCTCAGCAACTTCCAACACCGTTGACCCCTACTTCTTTCCTCAAGTCTTTTCTCCTTTGCTCTGTGACACCAAGTTTTCTCAATTCCCTCTTCTCTCTCTTTCACAGTTCCTTTCTGGGTCCCCTCCTCTGGCTCTCCATCAGTTTGGAAGTTCTTTAGGTTTCCATCCTATGCCTTCTCCTCCTCTGTATCTGTACTTTCTCTGAGTGATCCCATCTACTCTCAGGATTTCATTAACAGTTTCTATCTCCAAAATCCCCAATTTAAAAATCTGTCCCAGCTCCCTTTCCAACCTCTAAAATGCATATCCTAGATTCCTGGACTTCTCCCATTTCAATGCTCACTGGCATTTCAAACCCATAATCTGATCACCCCAATCCTTTCTGCCTGTTTTAGAAGAAGGATAAGTAATAGGGATAGTGTACATCATTTTCTTGTTCCTGAATTTAATGGGAATGTCTCCTGCATAGCACATTTAGCAGGATATTGCTTGTTGGTCTGAGATAGCAATTTTGATCATGTGAAACTCTACAAAGGAAGACCTTTCCCTCCTGTTATATGGACTCCACCATATGTCTGCAGTATGTTAATCCTACCATGCAGTCTGACCCTGTGCCTTTATCTTATCAATGATCTTAGCTTTGGATGCTAAAATTAACCAGCGGATAATGAATACTATAAAGTTGACAGAGGCCAAAACGGCACAGTAAAATAGACCAAAGATAGTTAATAAACACCCACATCTTTTTATTTTTTATTTTATTTTATTTTATTTTTTTTAAAGATTTTATTTATTTATTTGAGAGAGAGAATGAGATAGAGAGAGAGCATGAGAGGGAGGAGGGTCAGAGGGAGAAGCAGACTCCCCGCTGAGCAGGGAGCCCGATGCGGGACTCGATCCCGGGACTCCAGGATCATGACCTGAGCCGAAGGCAGTCGCTTAACCAACTGAGCCACCCAGGCGCCCAATAAACACCCACATCTTTTTAAACACTCAAAAAACTAATAAAGACAAAAAGAGTCTACAGAAATACTAAAAACAAAATCAAAATCAGTAAATGGTTGAAGTTCATGAGATAAGACTAGTATGGATTTAAACTGATAGAAGAGGGGCGCCTGGGTGGCTCAGTTGGTTAAGCAACTGCCTTCGGCTCAGGTCATGATCCTGGAGTCCCGGGATCGAGTCCCGCATCGGGCTCCCTGCTCAGCAGGGAGTCTGCTTCTCCCTCTCCCGCTCCCCCCTCTTGTGCTGTCTCTAAAATAAATAAATAAAATCTTTAAAAAAAAAAACTGATAGAAGAATTAAATTTCCTCCTCAGAATTAAGATCTGCAAAATTTGACCCATAAAATTAGAATTGGAAAAAATAATGGCCACAAAAGAAAACTAACAAAGGCAGAAATTATTATCTGTAAGATTTGATATAAGCCAAAAGGGAGAGGGGAACCTAACTAAATAATGAATCAAAACTTTATTGAGCTCAATGAAAATAATTTCAGAAAAATCAAAATGGAAATGGAAAAAAAGTGGGATCAGTTTAACTGTGCTATAAAAAATTGATTAAGGAATCAGGTCTTGGGGTGCCTGGGTGGCTCAGTTAAGCAGCTGCCTTCAGCTCAGGTCATGATCCCAAGGTCCTGGTACCAAGCCCCATGTGGGGCTCCCTGCCCAGCTGGGAGCCTGCTACTCCCACTCCCTCTGCACCTACCCACCCTGCTCATGCTCACTCTCTCTTTTTCTTGAATAAATAAAATCTTAATTAAAAAAAAGGAATTAGGTCTTATCAGTGGACTCGTCATGAAACAAAGGATAAATGATTTCCTCTGGATATGTCTCCTCAGGCAAGGGAAACATAAACAAAAATAAACTATTGGGACTACACTAAAACAAAAATCGTTTATTTTATCAACAAAACAAAATGACAACCTACTGAATGGGAGAAGATATTTGCAAATGATATATCTCATAAAGGGTATTAATATCTAAAATATATTATAAAGAACTTATACAACTCAACACCAAAATACTGCCGTCTGATTAAAAGATGAGAAGACTTGGGGCGCCTGGGTGGTTCAGTCGTTAAGTGTCTGCCTTCGGCTCAGGTCGTGATCCCGGGGTCCTGGGATCGAGCCCCACATCGGGCTCCCTACTCCACAGGAAGCCTGCTTCTCCCTCTCCCTCTCCCCCTGCTTGTGTTCCCTCTCTCACTGTGTCTCTCTCTGTCAAATAAATAAATAAAATCTTTAAAAAATAAATAAATAAAAGATGAGAAGACTTGAATAGATATTTTTCCGAAGAAGACATACAAATGGCCAACAAATACATGAAAAGATGCTCAACATCACTCATCACCAGGGAAATGCAAATCAAAACCACAGCGATCTATCACCTCACACCAGTCAGAATGGCTAGTATAAAAAAGACAAGAAATAACAAGTGTTGACGAGGATGGAGAGAAAAGGGAACACTTGTGCACTGCTGGGGGGATGGAAACTGATGCAGCCACTGTGGAAAACAATATGGAGGTTCCTCAGGGGCACCTGGGTGGCTCAGTCAGTTAAGTGGCTGCCTTCGGCTCAGGTCATGATCCCAGGGTCCTGGGATCGAGCCCCACATTGGGCTCCCTGCTCAGCGCGAAGCCTGCTTCTCCCTCTCCCACTCCCACTGCTTGTGTTCCCTCTCTTGCTGTCTCTCTCTCTCTGTCAAATAAATAAATAAAATCTTTAAAAAAAAATGGAGGCTCCTCAAAACATTAAAAATAGAAATACCATATGATCCAGTAAGTTTCACTACTGGGTACTTATCCAAAGAAAATGAACATACTTATTTGAAAAGATATATACACCCCTATGTTTATTGCAGCATTATTTACAATAGCTAACATATGGAAGCAACCTAAGCATCCATCAATAGATGAATGAATAAAGAAGTGATGGTATACAGTGGAATATTACTCAGCCATAAAAAAGAATGAAATCTTGCCATTGGTGACAACATGGATGGACTTAGATGGTATTAAGCCAAGGGAAGTAAGTCAGACAAATAAAGTAAAATGCCAGATGTCTACCATATTTAGATGTGGAATCTAAAAACAAAACAAAACAAAGAAACCAAACAGACTCTTAAATACAGAGAACAAACCAGTGGTTGCCAGAGGAGAGGTGGGTGGGAGAATGGGCAAAATAGGTGAAGAGCATTAACAAGGTACAAACTTCTAATTATAAAATGATTAAGTCACAGGGATGAAAAGTACAGCATGGGGACTATAGTCAATAACAAAAAAATTATTTTCTCTGAACAGGTTTCATTTGTTGAGTATGATGATGTTTCTTCCTCTTCCTCCCTTCTCATGTTCTTGCCCTTGAATCACACCTAAGCCTACTCTGAATAGGATCTCAAAACTGAAGACTTTTAAAGCATCAAGGCATCTTGACAAATATCTGCTTTGGTTGTTCCTAACTTGGGAACCAGCATTCTAGAAACTAAATGCAGACTGAATAAACAGTAGATGTTCTACCGTTTACTTTAAAATGCTACTAAATTAATCCTAGTGTTTTCTCATTCTGTGTCTTTTCAATCAACAGATTCTAAAAGCCCAAGAATTATCATGTGGGAGTATAAGACATCTTTTTAAGAGTAAATGAAGTCTTCAAAGTCCAAATTGATCCAGTCCAACCCCTTCATTTTATAGATGAGGATTGGGTAAGTTAAGTCACTTACTCAGGGTCACTTATTGAATGAATAACTGGGCTGGATCTAAATATTTGTGATGCTGATTACACATGAAGGGTTCTTTCTACTAGATTCCTTTCTAGGGAAGGTCAAACTCACACCATGGCTTTATGTTTTCAAATTTGCCTCATTTGAGTTTTTGTTTTGTTTTTTGGTATGTGTGTATATCTGTGTGTGTATGTGTATAATTAGTGGTAGCTAAGCCCAAATATCCTAGAGAAGCTAGAAAAACAGAAGATCATGCTGATCTTCAGAAAATAATTATTATAAGATTTTCTTAAAATAGTTATCATGGAAAAAATGCCTTTTTTCTTCCTAAGCCTCCTTAGGACAATGACAACAAAGTCTCCATGATTGTGACCTACTGTTCTCTCTTCCAGGGAAATAGTCACTCTGGTAGAGACCACATTTCCCAGCTTGTGGCCAGGTATGTCTGTGAAAAAAGGTGATGTGTGCTATGTAAGCCTCACTTGCTTGGAAGGAAATTTCTTGCCTTGGATTTTTTTTTTTCCTGACTTTTCTCTGTCCCATTAGCTGGAATATAATCATCTAATGTGGTCCATATGACACAGCTTTGGTTAAGTAGACAAAATTAATGCCTCCACACTATGGTAGAGCAAAAATAGGATAGGCACGGAGATGTCTGGTGGCTGCGTGGAACACAACTGCCTGTCAGCCCAGGTCATAAAAGCTTTGGTCCAGGTCAATCACTATACTTTGGGGCCTCCTGGTTATGGTCACTACACCTTAACTATAACTTATACAATTAGCAAATATTTTTTGCCCTTTGCTGGCATTGAGAAAAAAAAAAAGGCCATCGGCCTGTCACATTGGCCAAGATATATTTAATTCTAGATTAATCTGTACAGTATCTGACTGAGGGGGAAAAATGCCAACTCTGTGTTTTTGGATCAAAAGGGTGGGTCTAGTTCATGTTATAAAAGTTATCCATAGATATCTAGCCTATGTTTTAGGGATCTCTATCACCTAACAAATGCAAAAAAATTCTCATCTTGTTTTCATAATTCCTAGTGAAAGAATTATGTGAGCAGGCAGAGGAAAAAAAACATGAGAACTATGTTGTGCGTTTCATTGAAGAAATATTTATACTTCTGAAATCTTGATAGAAGGACAATAATTTAAATCATATTTGAAATTATTAAAATATTTTCATGTTGATCTTTTTAACCACTCTTGCCACTCTCCTTCACATGAAGGTAGCTTTGCCTTCCGGAAGGAGGCAGGGGATTCTAGGTCCCTTTTCCTTTTGCCACATCCTTGGATGCCCAATCTGACATTGTACCTGAACTCATGTCCAGTTGCAGCTGAATTGGGAGAGCAGGGTCTGTAAGTCTGGGTGTCTGGGTTTTCCTGAGAAATAAAGTGTTGCTGGTGATCCCCTTTTCTCAAGGACGCAAGAGCCTGAAAGCAATGCTATCAATGCCCCTGCCAGCCATCCAACTAATGTGAGTATAGGAAGCTCTATGGAACCCACACACAGAGAAAAGGGATGTTCACCTCTTCTTTCCTCTCTTTCTCCATCTTGCAAAGCAAAACCAAGGTCCACTCCTATCCTGGAAAGTACCACCCCTCCCCACTGGGCATCTCCAGGGACAATGGATTAAATGAAGCCTTCTATTACTTTCTGGTTCAAAAATCTCATAATTCCATTATTTCTAATTGGATATTTTTTCTCTCCAGTGGGGAAAAAGGTACTGCCCCCCCCCATCTGCTCTGTGTGTCTACCTGACTCTCTCTTCCTCAGCCTGTTTATAATTCCCATTGTTCCCCCAAAGAACTGAAGGTGATTGAGTGCTCTTTGACACAGAGTACATCTTTTTGTCCTTGTCTAACCATTCAAGTAATGTCTTGTTTGTAAGTTAGTGATTTGAAATTAGTTGATCTGAAACACACAGTCTGTCATTAAAAAAAAAAAAAAAGGATTGTTACAGTGAATGTAGTTCTCATTTCCCCCCAACATGTGAAACAGACTGAATCAGGTTGGTCTACTGCATCCATCTAAAGTGCACAAATGTGTGACAGAGTAAACCCCCCACCCCAAACCCAAACTATAGGGAAAGGATTTTGTAGCTCTTTCTAAGTTTTCTACTCCGATCCAGGGATGTTTAGGGACTTTCCAATCACTGTCTAAAGGAATTGCAAGTTCTTCACAGAATATAACCTTCTCCTGTTGCTACTACTGGCTCAGTATGCACCAATAATCCCTAATTCTGTCTTCTGAAAATTAGACAATACTGAAATTTTTTAAAGGCTGTGGTATGATAGATAATAAATACTTAATAGTTTGTAATAGATTTCTGTTCACAATCTGTTCATATTATTTTTTAATTTAATTTAATTCTGTTCTATTAGTCACCATACAGTATATCATTAGTTTTTGATGTAGGTTCCATGATTCATTGTTTGGGTATAACACCGAGTGCAGTATGTGCCCTCCTTAATACCCATCACCGAGCTAACCCATCCCCCCACCCCCTCCCCTCTAAAACCCTCAGTTGGTTTCTCGGAGTCCATAGTCTCTCATGGTTCATCTCCCCCTCTGATTTCCCCCTCTTCATTTTTCCCTTCCTTCTCCTAATGTCCTCCATACTATTCCTTATGTTCCACGAATAAGTGAAACCATATGATAATTGACTTTCTCTGCTTGACTTATTTGACTTAGCATAATCTCCTCCAGTCCCATCCATGTTGATGTAAAAGCTGGATATTCATCCTTTCTGATGGCTGGGTAATATTCCATTGTATATATGGACCACATCTTCTTTATCCATTCATCTGTTGAGGGGCATCTCGGCTCTTTCCACAGTTTAGCTATTGTGACTTCTGCCACAGATTTACAAATGGATACAGATATAACCAAATGTCAGAAATGGACTTCAGGGTAACAGTTATGAAAACGATAGCTAGAATGGAGAAATTGATTAATGGCAACATAGAGACTCTAAGGGCAGAAATGAAAGCTGAACTGGCAGAACTTAAAAATGCTATCAATGAGATCCAATCTAATCTAGATAATCTAACAGCTAGGGTAAGCGAGGCAGAAGAATGAATTTGTGATCTAGAAGACCAATTGATAGAAAAGAAGGAAAAAGAGGAGGCCAAGGAGAAACAACTCAAAATCCATGAAAACAGAATTAGAGAAATAAGTGACACCATGAAACGTTCCAATGTCAAAATTATTGGGATCCCTGAGGGGGTGGAGAGAGAGAGAGGACTAGAAGATATATTTGAGCAAATCGTAGCTTAGAACTTCCCTAATCTGGGGAATAAAACAAACATTCGTGTCCTAGAGGCAGAGAGGACC
>NC_138380.1:45593536-45705093 GCF_054177405.1 Leptonychotes weddellii
GAGACCATCTATAGAAACAAGGACTTCACAGGCAACATGATGACAATAAATTCATATCTTTCAATAATCACTCTCAACATAAATGGCCTAAATGTTCCCATAAAATAGCACAGGGTTGCAGATTGGATAAAAAGCCAAGACCTATTTATATGCTGTCTACAAGAGACTCATTTTGAACCTAAAGATACATCCAGACTGAAAGTGAAGGGATGGAGATCCATCTTCCATGCCAACAGACCTCAAAAGAAAGCCGGGGTAGCAATTCTTATATCACACAATCTGTTCATATTAATTGAAAGGTTGAATTGACTAGCATACCTTCAAAGAAACAGCAGTTAAGGATACCATTATTTTATTGCTTTGTAATAGTGAGCAGGTCTGTGAAAAACTTTTTCTTCATTCAACTCTGTCTTAAAACCATTCCTTATCTAGAGACAACATCTTTGACTGACTTTAATCAGGATAATTATCCCCCCAAATTTAATTATTGCCTTTTGCATAATACAAGGAGATGACACAACCTAAATCTCAAATCGTATTATAGACTGACACAGTAGGTCTTGGGGTGATGAGTATTAGAACTTTTGGCGGGACATTGGGCAAATGGTGTCAAAAACCATGTAAATACAGAGTTCCAGTTAATTTATTTTTAAGCTTATCCTTGCCATCTAATCCAGGCTCCAACTTAGATCATAGAAATCTCTTCCTTCCTTTTCTGGCAGAAGCAAAAGTCAACACAGCTTCTCTCCCAGCTATAAAATAGACAGACCAATATATTTTTGAAGACCATATTCAGCGGTAGTCAAGTTTAGAGATAATGCTTTATTGCAACCATTGATTATAAATAGTGCAATAATTCAAGCATTCACCTTCCTTCCATTGTTTGACCCCAAAATGTTAAGTATAAATATGTGATGCTCCTCTGGACAAATGAGATTTCAGGAAGCAGAATTGCTTTATGATCAAACTAAAACCTATTTAATAAAAAGCTTTAGTAGAGCTGTGGTTTAAAGCCAGTCAAAAGCAATGACATATGATAAATGTTCTACTTCAAATGTGCACATTATAATCAAATCACAAGGATAATTCAACCCAATGCTTGAATTGTTCCTGTGTTCACCATTTATATGTTGAAACTCCATATTGTGACTCAGAGCTGAGGAGAAATAGACATATTTTTTTAAAAAGTATTGCTTTTCTTACTTCAGATGGAAAGAAGGCTGGCTGCCTCTATTCACACTGTGAACACACACACACACACATCACAGGTATGTGTGTGTGTGTATATATATATAATTGTATATATATAAAATTGTGTGTGTATATATATATATAAAATTGTGTGTGTATATATATATATATATACACACACACAATTCCCAAGTGACTTTAGGAGCTCATTTTATACAAAAGCTTTAGAAAGATGTATTACAGTATTCATCCATTCTTCAGGAAAAAACTCTGAACCCTCCATTTTTAATAGTTAAAAGATCCCTGTTTCTGAAGTCAACCATGAATACTTGTGCAAGCTTCAAGTCAGACTTAAACAGAAACATTTGCTAAGTCATTGTCAAAGCATGGATCAAGTTTGATCCATCTCGATGATTTGAGACCACTTAAATGATCAGTGATACCTCAAGTTCAAGATTGTAACCAACTTGTTTCCAAATTCCTTATGGATATTAATCAGAATTCAGGATATGAAATTAGAATTCCAGAAATTCTCTGGAATTCCCCAAATCATCAACTATTGTTAAAACCCTTTCAATAATCCTCACACACTTGACTCATTATCATAGATATCTTAAAAATTGTTTAATTATTAAGAAATATTAACCTTATCTGTATTTATGAAAAGCTGCAGCTGATAGAAAATATTAGAATGCTGGAAAACACCAGCAAGCATTATTGGTTAGTATTTAAATAACATTCAGATCTCCTAGCAAAGTTAATAGCACTAAACAGAATCAAAGTCTAAATTGCCAATTTAAGATCTTATTTTGTTTCTAAAACTCATTATTTCTTGGGACACCACTCATAGGATTTGTGTAAAGTATGCTATGCATATAAATTTATTAATATTTATTTGATTTGCAAGAATGAGTCACCATTAGCAGCAGACTGGCCCATGAACACATACTAATAATGGCCTCAGCTACAAGCAAGCCTGGCTGATTAGATTGTGACACTTCTCCTCTGTACTCCTCACCAGGTTCCTGGAAATGTCAACTTTAACCTCAGAATCTACGTGTTGATGATTCCTGCTCTTGCTGTCAATTTGATGTCAGTGGATTCCTTCTGACCAGTAGCTGCTCTCTGTCGATCATTAAGCTTTAATTCTCACAGGAGAATTACACTTTTTTTCCTTTTTCCCAATTTCTTGACAGGTTTTTCTATGGATTTGGAAAAACATAAGTTTCCTGAAGAATGCCAGCGCAGAATTCCCACACAGACACACTAGGTTTGACAGGAGAAATAGATCAGTGAAATAATGCAGAGTTTCATAAAAGCATTTTGCTGTATTTTTAAATGGTGCCCAGCAAAAATACAAGGAGTGTGGAAAATGATGCTTCAGCCATCTTTTCTCCTAAACCTCACCACCAGCTTTCTGACGCCCCCTCAGCCCCATACAGACAGCATCTCTCTTCCCTAACACCAAAACCTCTGGGAACTTCATTTGGGTCCAGCTTATTTCTGGTCATTAAGCTGATTCTGGCAAGACAAGGTCTAGAAAAGGGGGTCCAAACCATGTTTCACAGAACCCTCTGAACTCAGGGAACCCCAGAGGAGTGCTTGGGGGTAGGTCTCATGCAGCCACTCATCTCCACTTTCAGCCAGCAGTGCTGCATCTGTCAGTTTAACATAGCTGGCTTTTTCCAAGAATTTATTGTTTGTTTAAAAGAACAGTTCCGCTACTAAAAAAGAAACAGAAAAGGTTTGACAACGGCTGATTCAGAGAGCCTTGCAAGGCTTTGCTGACCCTTGGTGGGGCAGATCTCTGGGAAACTGAAGTCATTTCCAGGCTAGGGCCTACAAATCCAGTGCAGGATGGGACCGCAGGAAAGTAGCATCTGGGTACCAGAGACTAGCCAGGGTGATCTCCCCTCTGCACAAACCTGGGTGATAAACATGCAAGGACTTAGCCTTACAAGCCCAACCATGGACTAAACCAGACCTTCTTGGTCTTTCTGGCCATGCATAACCCATTTGAACCACTCCAGTAGACCAAGGGATAAGCCAGACATGGACAGCCCCGCAAACTCTCAATTGCTTTGTATTTCTAAATCCCTGTCCCCAAAGTGAGTTTCGTGTGATATTGCAAACATTTCCATGGGGTTTACAAACCAGGAAGGACTCCTCATCCTCATCCTCCTCCTCCTCCCCTTCCTCCTTTCTCCTTCTTTCGCTGCTGTTGCTACAACTTCTTCTGTTTCTGCTTCTTTTTCCTGGGGAACAGAATCATTTCCTTCTTCAACTGTCATCCAGAGTGCAGTCTACTTTGCCAGCCAGTCAGCTAAGACACTCTCCCTTCCTCCTTGTCCCATGCCCTCGAAGCTCCAGCCCTGCTACACTAGTTTCTGGACGCAACTGCACTTTCTCGGCCCCATACCTTTGCTCACAGTGAGCCTTGGGAATGGGTGTCCATCCATACAAAATCTCTACCTGATGAGAGCCAACTTGCTCTCAACGCTCTGCTCACACACACTTGAGCTGCCAATATTTCCCAAAGTCACTGTCAATTCCTCTGACAGTGGAATGATCCATCATGACACATAACACTCTGCCTTACATGGAACACATTTTCAACAAATACAAGGAAAAAATTAAACTGAACCCCCCCCCACTCCCAAAACACATATTATGCTCTTTATGTAGCAGGCTTGGAAAATAGGTTATTGACTAGCTAACCAAATAGGAGAAGATGAGGGAAACATCCCAGAATGTTTATATTGTCTTTGGTCTTAATTTCATGGTATGCATTTTCTCATACAAAATGAAAAGAAACAAAAATATCCAGGATTTTATTCAAGCAGAAAATGTTTCCAGATTTTTTTCATAATTTCACAGATGTTCATTTTATAAATTTTTCAAATCTTATGTCCGGTGTTGTCACAACAAATCTCAGCAAAAAACCTGATAGCTCCCCACGGTAAGAAATTCATAGTGTGTGTTAGCAACAAGAAGGCAGGATGGGGACGCCATGCATATCATTTGGGACTGCATGCCCTCCTCACTTGTCTTACCAACCTGGCCCTGTGATCTGGAGTGCCGAATCCCCTGGGCAGTGAGGGAATGGAAGATTGTCTCAGAGTACAGATTAGACTGTGGAAATGTAGGCACTGAATAATTCAAAACAAAAACTATTTTGTTGAATCAACTGCAACTTTGATGATAAAGAGGGACACATGGACCAATGTCCACTGCTGCCTCACCTTCCCCTTCTGTGAAATGGGAAGAACAACTATGTGTAGGGCTGTCAAGAAGCTTAGAAAACATACCTTGCAAACTCTGTGAAAACAGGGCTGATGTCTTGTTTACAATCCTCGCCCCAGGGCCTAGCAAAATGCCTGCCACATATTGGACAATCAGCATATCCTGGGGATTCAGACAAACATGTAAATGTCCCAAGAAATGTCAGGAAGGAATTCCCACATGGGAACACTGGGTTTGACAGAACGGGTCAGTAAAATATGCAGAGTTTGATAAGAGCATTTTGCTATATTTTCAAATGGGACCCAGCAAAAGTCCTAGGAACACTGGAAATGTATGAATAAGTGAATAAATAAATTAATAAACCCTTAGCACGAGGTTTAGTGTCTATTAAGAATTTACTGAATGGAAGCTTTCAAAGTAGACTTCATAAAGAGAGTAACTCATTCAGCAGAGCCCATGCTTCGAGGTGCTTGCTGCTCTTTCTGGCCAGATCAGGCTGAGGCCTGTATATATGGTCTTGTGTGAGGGAGGGGAAGGACTTGACCTTTAAAGCTCTGTGGTTGCCTCTGCAACATACTTCATGGTGGGCTTTTACCAAACTTAGCACTGTATTTGAAGAACTCCAAGGACTTTGCCTTGAACCTACAGAGAACTGGAACATTCTGAAGAGTGGGAGCAATTTGCACTAATTTCAAAGTCCCAGAGGCCTATCTTCCAATTCCTCCTCACCCTACTAGACCTCTTTTAGGGCTGTTCACTCTTCCTCCCAGCACCTTCCTCCTCCTGAGAGTTAACAGAAAGACAGGGGGGTGAAGCAGGAGTCTAGGAACCTCTCTTTCTTCTTGACAATCATGGTGACTTACTTGGTTCTTTTACCAAATATTTACTGAGCACTTACAAAGCAATGACCCCAAGAATACAATGGTAATCGAGACATGTTGCTGCCTCAGGCAAGGAGGTGATAGAGATACTGAAGTAGGATGTAAGGATAGCTAAGGCAGGAGCAAGTGGTAGGATAGGAGAGGGCAGCTCTACATGCCGGGGCAGGGGTGGAGTGGGGAATGGGTTCTATAGTGAGTCTTTGACATTATCTCAGGAGTATGGGGTGCTCATCTGCCCCAAATACCTCCTCATAGGCCTGACATCTGAACTATCATCATTCCATCAGAGAAGAGCACCAAGCGCTGGCCAGCAAGTCTGACCCTCCTTCTTTTAACAGCTGTGACACTGAAGTCCATAGGGCCTAAGTGACTTAACACTGTGAAACTAATTCAGAACAACACTAAATCCAGCAGGGCGAGTCCAAATCCAGACTCAAGGCCTTGTGCCTTCCTTTTTGTGTTGACAAAATCACATAGGAGTCTCCCCTTTGAGTCAGAACAGTCTCCAAAAGGGAAGGGACTTGGGAGCAATCACAGCCCTTCATTACAGTGCTGCTAATATACCAATTCCAGTGATTCCATGCAACAAGCCAGTTATCAGCGACGTCACTCTGTTCTCACGTGCCTTGGCTGCTACTGCCTAAGCCAATCTCCCCGAGAGCCTGGTTTGGGAAACACAGCAGCTAACACACATGCAGTGTTTGCTATGGCACACCCAGGCAATGAGGCTCCAGAGTCTGTGACCTTAAGTGCTACACTACACTTAATCCTGTGATTTTGTTCACCATTTTGTGGGTGAGAACAAGCAGAAAACAGGAGAGACAGCTCATCTCTGTTCCACCATGTCTGGGGCTTCAGCTGGAATGGTTCCAATGACTTCCCAGAGGTTATACATCTGAAGCCTCAGTTCTCCTTCACGTGGTCTCTTCATGAGGCTAGCCTGGGCTTCCCCATGGCATGGTGGTCTCACGGTTCCAAGAGGGAGGATTCCAAAGTGTCGTGCTTGTGAAGCTTCTGCTTGCATAAGACTTGCTAAGTGGTCAAGGTTAAGTCGCATGGGCCAAGCCCAGAATCGATATGGAAAAGCAATATGTAAATGGTGAGCACCAGGAAGCATGGTTCATCTGAGACCACCAGTGGAACATCTTACTGCTGTAGACAAGTGGGACATAAAAGTGAGTTGAGAGCAGCAGATCCTGGGGCAGGGTTTCTGCTTCTTCATCTTCCTGTACCTTCTTTTATAAGGAACATGTTCCCTACAAGAAGAAGCCTCTTCTAAAGGCCAGTGCATATTACATTACAGAATGGAGGAGGGCATCAGCTGATTCGCAATCTGAATTTGTTTTCGCCTCATTTGAAGAGACCTGAGTTTGACAAACCACAGGAGACTGAACAGGTTAATAGAAAATTTTCTTGAAAATAATAAATTTCCAGGAGACTTCAAGATGTACTACATCAGCTGTAACTGTTACAGTTAATAAGATAAAGTAGAACAAAAAATTTTGCGTCTTTAGTAAGTTTGTCACTCAGTAAGGCCTGACTGGAGAACATTTTGTAAAGAGAAAATGGCAGACACCAAGAAGTGTAACAATAAATTAATTAATACCAGGTTGTTAAGACATCATTTTTTTAAAAAATGAGCAAGTTAATAAATTTCTGAATTACTAGGAGAGGAGCTTAAAAAAACTGTCCAAATATCCTTCCTTTGTTCAGAAAAAAATAGAACCACCTAGAAATTTCAGTGCTGTGAGTTATGATCCTACTTCTATTCCCCAATGATACTAGATGAATCATTTATTTCTCCACTGCTTTATTTCCTCAGTTTTAACTTTCACTGGCAGAGAAAAAAAAATTCCAATTTTTAATTCTAAAAGCAGTTTTGGACCCTATTCCTCACCTAAAATTGACCCAAGTTAACCATACTGTTGTAGATATTTCTTTTTTTATTTTTTAAAGATTTTATTTATTTATCTGACAGAGAGACAGCGAGAGAGGGAACACAAGCAGGGGGAGTGGGAGAGGGAGAAGCAGGCTTCCTGCTGAGCAGGGAGCCCGATGCGGGGCTCGATCCCATGACCCTGGGATCATGACCTGAGCCGAAGGCAGACACTTAACGACTGAGCCACCCAGGCGCCCCGTAGATATTTCAATTATAATTATATGCTCAGTTCTTCTCACATAGGTACATTTTTATCAATGCCAGAAGCATCATTTTAACATATGAACTACTGATATGTACATCTGTCCATATTATGTATTTATGAGTATGAACTTGCATTTATTCTATTCTGAAGTGTAAATGAAGTTGAATTAGGTAATGTGAGGCAAAGATGTAAACCAGCACACAGAATGATCTGTGTGTGTTTAGAACTCACTTGCCTCAGTACCATCATACAAAGATAAAAGTACACGCCCTTCAAAATACGGAGCAGTTGAGTTCAATTATGTTTACCCTCAGCCAGTTAATTAGATAGAATTCACTCAGTGATGTCATTATGTCACCCTTGGGAATAAATACATCAGAAGGATCAGACAAAACGTGGCACCAAGGATTTCCAGGGCTGGAGAGAGATGTGATGATATTTTTCAGAAAGCTTTCCCCAATCAGTGTGGAGAAACTCTTGAGTCATTTTCAACCACTAACTCTTCTAATATGAGAGCCCATTGCCAGCAAGTTCACAGAAGATCATAATTCACCAAGAGTTCCCTTCAGAAGCTGAGTGATCTTTTGTGATTTAAGACTCCAAAAATACAAAAGAAAAGAAACATGCAATTTTTGTAAGAACCTTGGACTCTACTTCTAGAAATGGTGACATATCTAAGTTCACACTGCCAACTTTCTGGAGTTCAAGTAGAGAGGTCAAATCTATACATAGAATTTTTAAGGCTTCTCTGTGTTCTCAGATGCACCTGGGCACAGCATTTTGAGAGGATCCAAATCCACTGAAGTGAGAATTTTAATTCACACCTACTAGGAAATGTGATAACCCTACTCTACCAGAATAATCTACACTTTACAAAGTGCTTCCAGGTACATGATCTCATCTGACCCACATGTCTATGCTTGAAAGTGGGTATTAGAGTCCCCATTTTGAGGTGAAGAACACAGGATGGGAGAATTTTAAATGGCTTATCCAAAGTCATGCCCTCATGAGTGGCACCCCTGCAACTTGACCCCTTTGACCCCATGCTAGATAGTGCTCTTCCCATCAGACAGAGCCTCTCCCTGCCACCTCCTCTCTCTTTGGTTCCTAAAAGTGTTCCTGAAAGATCATGCCCATTGCTGAGAAACTCTTGACTTGCATATTTAGTCAGCTCTGTGTATCCATGGAGTAGGGATAAGTATCTTTGAAAAGATGAAAACTCCTAAAATGAGTTTCTTTTTAAGATTTTATTTATTTGACAGAGAGAGACACAGCAAGAGAGGGAACACAAGCAGAGGAAGTGGGAGAGGGAGAAGCAGGCTTCCTGCCGAGCAGGGAGCCCGATGTGGGACTCGATCCCAGGTCCCTGGGACCATGACCTGAGCCAAAGGCAGACATTTAACAACTGAGCCACCCAGGCGCCCTGAAATGAGAATTTTATAATCCAGTACTTCCCTGAGGATTTCTGTTCTATAGAACAGAAAGCAAGTTGAATTAGAGTGGCTACTCCAATCTCTTAGAGCTCTAAGATTCACAGTCCCTGACTTCTTTGGGTAAAGGTTTTCATCAGTACAGAAGGTCTCAACTAGAAGATCTTTCAGGCCTAGTCTGAGCTTAAGATTCTATGATGGTAGTTATGACCCCTAAATCTTCTTAGAGTTATGATAGCTAGAAACCCCCTCCTCTATGCCAGCCAGAAATAACTGCCATCTAGTTATATTCCTTCTTGGGAAAAGCTATCCAGAAAGGGACTTCACAAAAGGGAAGAGAGTTAAAATTTGTAACTGCCCACCCTGCTAGTTGCCTTATATTTATCTCATTCAATCTAACCCTCACAACATCCTATTATTCTCATATTAGCGAGGAGGCAAAGCAGGTGCAGAGAAACTGATATGTTGGCACAGGGTCACAAATGCTATTATCGACAGAGTTAGGATTCAACCTATTTGCTTTCAAAGTCCCTGTTCTCTTTCTATAGAGCTATTTTGATAATGAACAAGTAAAAGATCTGGAATACAAACAAAAGAAACATTAGTCCTTAAATAACAGGAAGAGTAATGTGGAAAGGTGAACTCCTCAGGTGACGAGCAGTCACAGGATTGAGAGTATAGATTTTATGGTGCCGTATCCCCAAAGTCTGTCCAATGGAAATGTTGTGAAAGCGGAAAAAGCACTGATCTGGGAGGCAAGAGACCAGGCTTCTGGTCCTGGTTCTTTTGACGTTCAAGGAAGTACATTTTTAAATGCACACTCTAAATCAGTAGTAGTTCTGCCCACCGGCTGGAAAATAACAATGACAGCAGCTAACATTCTTGAGATGCCTGCGTTGTGCCGGGTACCGTTTAAAAGCACTATGCCTGTCACTGCTTCGTTTTCATCCTTATGATACCCTGGAAGGGTAATCCTATTTTGTGGATGAGGAAACCAAAGCTAAACTAAAAGGGATGTGGCCTCCCCAAAGCTGCATGGTAAGTGGCAGAGCTGGGATGCAAAGCCAACAAACCTGATTCCAGTTCCCAAGTGCTTAGCCACTGTGCTTAGAGTACAAGCCATGTATGTATGCGGCTAGACAAGCATTTAGAAATGCAAATCCAAAAAGCAGATTCAGGGAGAAAGACTTCACTACAAAGCCAGATTGCACAAGGGGAAGTCCTATATAAAGTCATTATTGTATTATTCAAATTTCTTCAAGAATTGCCTCTGCTTGGGGCGCCTGGGTGGCTCAGTAGGTTAACCATCCAAATCTTGATTTCAGCTCAGGTCATGATCTCATGGTGGTGGGATCAAGCCCTGCGTCGGGCTCTGCACACAGCGGGGAGTCTGCTTGAGATTCTCTCCCTCTGCCCCTACCCCCTTGCTCGCTCTCTCTCAAATAAATGAATCTTAAAAAAAAAAAAAAAAGAATCGCCTCTCCCAGAAGCTACACTTGAGTATGAACACTGAGTATGAACATTTTGGTCAGAGTACCTGGTATAATCACATGAAACTGCATTTAACAGAAACCCAACAACAGTGGCTTTTCTGAATCAAGGTCTATTTTTCTCATGTAACAAGCAGTCCAGGGCTGCCCAGCTACCATGCTAACTTGGGGACCTGTTCAATGGGCTCTTCTTGCACTGCCTGGCCACTGCCCTTAAGAGTGTTGCTTTCATCCGCTTGCTTGAAGGATGAAGGCTGCACCTTCTCTATGCCATCTGATAGGTAGCAACTAGCCACATGTGGCTATTTATGTTTAAATTAAGTTAGATCAAAAATTCAGTTCCTCAGTCACACTAGCCACATTTCAGGTGCTCAACAGTCCAATGGGCAAGTGGTTACTATATTGCCCGGTGCAGATATAGCTCATTTCCAGCATCATAGGAAGTATTATTACACAGAGCTGCTCTAGACATCATATCTGCAAATTTGGCAGGAAGATGAGGAGGGGGAGAAAAAAACTGAGTGCCAACTGAAACTGTTTCCTTTTAACAAGAGAATAATAGCTTTCGGAGTCCTCACCCAGCAGAATTTTGCTTTCACTTCATTGATCAGAGTTAGATCGCTTGATCACTTCTAGATGCAAAGGGAATTTTGTTAAGTGGGCATATTGCTGCCCTGAGCCAAAATGGGAGCTGTGGCTAAAGAAGAGGACAGGATATACGATTAGCTAAGTAAGTAGCTGTCTATGTCAGATTCAGCATCACGTGTGAGTTGTGTTTTAAATTAGGCCAATTTACCAAAACAGAATGGAAAAATCAGGCAGTAAACGTCTGTCATTGCACAGATGTGGGGCCCTGGGCATGTGAAGACAGTAAGTCAGTGATTACTGCCACCTGGTAGTGCCTTGCAGGAATGAGTGGACAATGAAGCAGGAGGAAAAAAACAATGGAGAAAGAAGGTATTCATTTAAGCTTGTCCAGAAAGAGCCCTGGCTCTTGAACCCTCAGGTCTTCACCTGTGGAGTCCCACAAGGACAGACTATGGTGGGTGAAGACAGCAGCCATGCTGTGGGGGACAGGGAGCCTGTAGTCTGCCCTGTACAGTAAACAGTGAGGCTGACTTAGCTAATGGCCAAGTGGGTAAGGGCCAACTTCTCTGAAGTGGCCAGATGGTCTGATATGGTCTCTGAAGTGCACCTCCTTGCAGGTTTTCTTAATGAGGTGGGCACTTTAGCTGGGCTCTGGCTATACATGGCATGAGAGTGTTCACCCTATGGATCCAACAGCAGAAAGAAAGCTGCAGATAGCTTTCAGGCCCCCAGCTGGCAAAGTCCTAAACTCCCACAATAACAAATTCAAGTTTTAATGTCATAAAACTTAGAGGTCACAAACATCTGGCAGCCTGTACAGGCGTAAAGGGGTTGTCTTGAAATGACAGCAAGATGCAGGGGCTGTGGCTAGGAGAGAGCAGATAAACTTTGCTTCAACATCTTGTCTCTGGCTAGTCTTAGAGAAAAACGAAAAATAGTTGTATATAAATATGTAAAGACAAAAGGCAATGAGTTTACATCTTTCCCCTGTTGTCACTACCCCTTTGCCTGACCAGTTTTTGACAGATGCTTGTTTTTCGCTATTGATAGAACAAAAGGATGACTTAGTTTAAAATGCATCAGGAGTCAAGGAGAACGATTTGTTTGCCCTTAAGTAATTTTCCACAAGGAAAAGCAATGATGGCACTTAGTAATTTCATCTCTAACAGATGCAAACTCATCCCCAAAAAGACATCTGGAGGCTGAAACACCAAACTGATAATGTTGCATCAATGATCGTGTGAATGGCTATTTCAAAAGGAGGGCATGGCAAAGAGAAGTTTGAGAACACATTTGGAAAATAAAATCTATTGCTAACTACGGCTTTTAGTAAATAAATAAATACCCAGCCCTGAAGTTATGATTCAGTGTGGGGTGAAGGATGGAGAGAGGAAAGGGAAGGAATTCGGTCTCATATGTGCTGCAAAGCTCTGAAACTTGAAGAACATGAAACACTTAGCTTTCCTTGAAGAGAGAGGAGCCCCATTGCTAATGCTTAGACCCATGAGTTATATTTACCAAAGAAGGTAGAGACTGAGTCATTTACCCAGACGTATTAGTTTCCTGGGCTGCCATGACAAATACTACATACTGGATGGCTTGAACAATAGAAACATATTGTCCCACAGGACTGGAGGCTGGAAGCACAAAATCAAAGTGTTTGTAGCTTTGGTTCCTCCTGAAGGCTGTGAGCTCTCTCTTGGATCTCCTCTGTTCCATGCGTCTCTGTTGGCTTCTGGTGCTTTGCTAGAAATCTTTGGTGTTCCTTGGCTTGGAAACATAATTCCAATTTTCACATGGCATTCTCCCTGTGTGTATGTCTCAGTGTCCAAATCTCCCCTTTTTATAGGGGCATAGTCATATTGGATTCAGGGCCACCCTCATGACCTCTTCTTAACTTGATCAACTGCAAAGACCCTATTCTCCCAAATAAGATCACATTCACAGGTATTGGGGGTTAAGTCTTCAACCTTGGTGAGGGGGAATGCAACTCCATCTGTAATACCTGGTAATCTTGGGCAAAGAGTTACTTCTCTTTTCCATCTTGTCACTGTAGACCAGGCTATGTAAAACTAAACTTGATTGTATCACTTTTGTTCCTTGGGGAATTACTAACAATGGTTACTAACATTACTAACCAGCCCCCCTCATCTTCTGGATATTTGCCAGCTATGCTCCCTTTCTTTATAAAATTCAAAACATATTGTTCCAATCTAAGATTCTGTTTTAGAAATTGCCAACAGTTTCTCTACCTCCTCACCCTCAACTCACTCCAGAGAGTCAAGACCTTGAATTTGGAACTTACTCCTGAAAGTGTACTCTTTCCATAGTTTAATACCTTCCTGAATCTCATTCAAAAACTGGGAAGTTTGGATAGTCAATTCAATTCAACCAACTTTTATGGAGAAATTTATCTGTGTCCAGGATTGTGCTGGGGATTTAAATACGAACTCCATGCTTTACCCTCTGAGTACTGCTAAAAGGAGAGTACAGACGGCTGGTCCTTCCTGACCTAATCACATTCTCAGCCCTCACGAGGGGAGAGAGTAGAGGGCAAGGTGGGGAGCTCTGCTTTTAAGCAGGTCGCTGCATGTTTAGGGAAGCAATAAAAGAAATTAGGTGATTTTATTTTCAAGGCTTAGATATTCTATGAGCCCACTCCTAACTCCATGCTAATGTTCTTTCCCTGTTCTGCTACTTTAGCTCTGCTCCCAAGGGTTCTCAACGAGGTTGTATATAAATATGTAAAGACAAGGCTCTTGAACCCTCAGGACTTCACCTGTGGAGTCCCACAAGGACAGACTATGGTGGGTGAAGACAGCAGCCATGCTGTGGGGGACAGGCAGCCTGTAGTCTGCCTTGTACAGTAAACAGTAGCTAAGTAAGTAGCTGTCTTCCCTTTACCTCATCCTCTTCATTTCCTACCCTGCTCTCCCCCTCCAAATAAGTGAATAAATGAGAGAAAAATACTTGAAATCGTTTCCTATGGGGAAAAAAAATAAAAGCCAAGAGATCATGGTCAAGTGAGTGTGTAAGGGTGGTTTGGATTTTTTTTATAACCTCCCAGAAAACAGCACTTACAGACTCTGTGGAACACTATTAAGTCACCCATCATTATTCTCTTTTCAGAGCTAAATAATCTCAATTTCTGGGCACCTGGGTGGCTCAGTTGGTTGAGCGACTGCCTTCGGCTCAGGTCATGATCCTGGAGTCCCGGGATTGAGTCCCACATCAGGCTCCCTGCTCAGCAGGGAGTCTGCTTCTCCCTCTGACCCTCCTCCCTCTCATGCTCTCTGTCTCTCATTGTCTTTCTCACAATAAATAAAATAAAAAAAAATCTTAAAAAAAATAATCTCAATTTCTTTAACCTTTATCCCTGGTCCCATTTTCTAACCTTCCGATTATTTGTGTTGCTCTCCTGGACCCTGAGTTCTTTTAAATTCTAGAGTCAAAACTGGATGCTATGATCAAATAAGCACTGAGGCTCTGTGAAGGATACTGCGAAGAATACAGACGTTGTTTAGCCTAAGACGTGTGTGGGCAGGGGCAGGGAGCAGAGTGGGTGTGGAAGAAACACAGCATAGGATTATAAAATGCTTGAAAAATGAAATGTGTGCCATAAATGCCCACATAGCAGTGGCGCTAATTGGACAGACATGCCCCCCAGACATGGCAGCCTGTGTGTGATATAAGGTGCAGGAAACACTGGGGCCGACAGTTCTCTGCTAGGAACAGCCTTGTGTCTGCAGGGTTTGGGCTGCTTACCAGGAGGATGTCGGCGGCATGACAGGTTAGCTCACAAGCCTTTACCTACAACATAATCACGTTTACTCGGCGACAGCAATTTGGCCATTGGGTTCATGGGGAGATTTGTCGGTCTTGTCAAGAGTTCTCCAACAAGCCCTTTGGAAATGTGTGGCAGTAAGGACATGTCATTGCTGATGCTATCCTGCGGCAAACTCCTTTGGCCCTGAGATACTATCACAGCCTTAAATCATATCCAATTTGACAAAAGTTCTGTATAGCCTTCCATGTGATACTTACCAGGAAGCTCACTGCTTCCCAGGCTCACCTTTCGTTGAACACCCAGAGCCTCACAGAGACCTTTCTCCCTTTAGAGCCAGGGGGTTAAGGCAGGTTGCGCCTCACTGCTTACTGTCTTTACTGATGCTGTTGTATTTTCTGCTTCATCTATTTCCCAAGGTAGCTAATCTTATTCTAATTTCCTTCCATCCTCAATACAAAAGACTTCATGGTAAGAACGTCAACTGCCAATGAGATCTTGTCATTTGTGACAACATGGATGGACCCAAAGGGTATCATGCTAAATGAAATAAGTCAGAGAAAGACAAATACCATATGATTTCACTCATATGTGGAATCTAAAACACAAAACATATGAATAAACAAACAGAAAACAGAAACAAACCCATAAACACAGAACAAACTGATGGTTGCCAGAGGGCAGGAGGTGGGGGATGAAGAAAATGGGTGAAGGGGAGTGGGAGATTCAGGCTTCCAGTTATGGAGTGAATAAGTCACGGGGATGAAAGGTATAACATGGGGAGTATAGTCAACGTGTGATAGCATTGTATGATGACAGATGGGAGCTACACTTGTGGTGAGCATAGCATAACATACAGACTTTTCAAATCACTATGTTGTATACCCAAAACTAGTGTCACATTGTGTTTCAACTATACTTCAATTTAAAAAAATGTCATCCTCCAGTCTACCTTTTATTAATGTTACCTCTAATTTATTCTTCATATTTCTCCTTCTCCCCACCCTCCAGCCCCCACCCATTTCACACACACACACACACACACACACACACACCTCCCCTCTTCATACAACCATTTAGTTCCTGATTGGGGTCCCAGATAAACAAATCTACCTTGTTTTTATTTCCTGTTGCAATTCATTCGAATCTCATCCCTTAAGCATCCAGGATTTATTTTGTCATATAATCTAGACCAGAGAATAGATTATCCAAGCACATGCACACTCCCCTTTTTAGGCTTTCAAATTCACAGGCTTCCATGAATGAGAGGAGATGTAATCTTGAGTAATAACAAAATTTCATGGAAATCCCCAGGCATTACAGGCAGTGTATATTCAAAACAATCAAGTACAACAATAAACACAGGATTTACTGGGAGAACAAAGGTAATGGGAGAGCCTGAGCTTATTTTGCATGATACAGACAATTCTATTGACTCTAAGTTTTATTCCAAGACCTTCCTGTATCATTCGGCATTTGATGAAGATGAAATGTAACAGGGTCACATGTCATGTCATTTATGATAACTTAGCATTACGGTTGGTTGGGAAATAAGACCAGGCATATGAGGCTCACAGATTTCTTTGCTGTAAATTCCAAGCACCTGTTTATAATGTACTTTTACTGAGAAAACAGCTCCAGTAACATTATATAGCGTGGTTCATGAATGCTATTAACCATCTCTATTGCATGTTACAAATTTAAAAGGTTTTTAACTTTACAGACAATCCATAGGTTTATGAATTGAAAGCCACTGAAATAAATCATCCTTAGTAATGAAAAGGGAAAAAAGGGCATGATATAATTTCTATTTGTCAAGGTATAATGATGTCACCATCCATTTATCCTCTGCACTTAAAGGTTGAAGCTATTCAACAAATCTCTCCTCAGCCAAATACATCTGGTGCCTTAATGGAGGCCATGGCACAGGTTTCTGATTAGTTCACATATCACTCACCAATTAGAACAGAAGGTAAAACTTATTTTTTCCTACCATGAACAATTCATTAGAACAATAACCTTTAATGTAATGAATAATGGCAGGACCTTAAAATTAAAAGAAAAAAAACATGTTATCACTTTAAGATTATCTCCCTGAATAGTTTGTAGATTAAACAGATTTGCTTATAGAGATGTTATTTTTATTCCCATCACTGTTTTTGATTTGTTTCTTTAATCAATAATTCTGTTAATCATTATGAGGACAGAATGTGGGGTAAGCAGCTGCTGGTCAAGTTTTACCTTAAAGATAACATATACCTACTTACAGGGCTGCCATGAACTGTTGGGGAGGTTGTTCACTGCTCAAGGTAGCCAAGCTGAGGGCCAATATAGATTGAAACGCAGCCTTCAATTCAATAAACAGTCCTCATACCCTGGCATTGGCTGCATTTGTCAAGGGAATGGGGCACGTGGACATGGTGTCATACAGACTAGTGGCAGCTTTTGCACTTATGGAATACTAGGTATAGAATGATCTTAGGAAAACCTGTCTCACTTCTGCTTTTTTGGCTGTTCACATGCTAGGAAGTACCAGGCAGCACCAATTCTTCAACTAGGACTCAGTGCTGGTTGAGTGTGAATTAAACATGCCAAAGCTCAGTGAAAAGCCTGCTCTCCTTTAAATTCTGTTAGATGGTAAAGAACATCACTTCTCAGCACTGTCCTCAGAGATGCATCCATTCCAGGTAGAAAAATGCTTTGAGAAATTCTTGGAGTAAAAGTGGAGTCTAAGAACATGAAGCTTCAGAGAAAGGGGACCATTACTCCACATATTAGAAGGGGAAAGGGGGAAGGGCTGTAAGAGGAAGAAGGAGAGGCTCCAAAAGGAAAAAGGGAAAAGTTGAGAAAAGAGAGAAAGGAACAGCAATGGTCAATGCTTCTTATTGTGCAAACTTTACCCCCTCAGTAAGCACCTCCCAACCATCAATGATGTCTAGAAGAACCACAAGATACTTGGTACAAGCGGGTTCTTACAAAAAAAATAAAATAAAAATAGTTAAGTGCTTCAATTCAGCTTCCAGGTCAAAACAGACATATCTAGGGGTGCCTGGGTGGCTCAGTCGGTTAAGTATCTGCCTTCGATTCAGATCATGATCCCAGGGTCCTGGGATTGAGCCCAGTGTCGGGCTCCCTGCTCAGTGGGGAGTCTGCTTCTCCCTCTCCTTCTGCCCCTTCCCCAGCTCATGCTCTCTCTCTCTCACTTGCTCTCTCTCTTTCTCTAATAAATAAATAAATAAAACATTTTAAAAAAAATAGACACATCTAATGAAGCTGCAGATACCAGAAAAGCCCCAGGGGTGTGCCTCTGATTTTCTTCTAGCCATGAAATCTGGGGCCTGAAGACAATCTGTCTTAGACCAGGAGGAGATCCCCATCCCAACATCCATATTACACTCTGTTTTACTAATTAACATAAAAATAAGTGCTAAGCGCTCTACATGTACCATCTCATTTAATCTTCAGAGCAATTCTACTGGGCAGATGGAATTATTCATCCCATTTTACTGCTAAAGAAATGGAGGCTTTGACACTGTTATGGCATCTGCCCAGAGTGTCACAGACCATGAGGAATGGAGCTGGAATTGTATCCAGCACTTTCTGAATTCAGATTCTCTATTCTTTTTTTTTAAGACTATATATTTGAGAGAGAGAAGGAGAGAAAAAAAAATGAGCAGAAGGAGGGGCAGAGGGAGAAGCAGATTCCCCACTGAGTGGGGAGTCCAATGTGGGGCTCAATCCGAGGACCCGGAGATGACGGCCTGAGCCAAAAGCAGACGCTTAACCAACTGAGCCACCCAGGTGCCCCATTGTTTTTTTTAATGGTGATAAAATCTATATAACATAAAATTCATGATTTTGAACAATTTAAAGTATAAAATTCAGTAGCATTTCCAGGCCTAGCAATAGTACATTCACAGGGTCATGCAACCATCTCCACTACCTAGCTCCAGAACATTGTCATTACCCAAGAAGGAAGCCCTGTATCCTTTAAGCAGCCACCCTCTCCCACTCCCCTCCCCACTAGCCCCTGGCAACCACCAATCTGCTTCTGTCCCTCTGACTTTGCAGATACCCAATTCTTAACCACAGGGTGATATTGTAACCTGCACCCTCTTGGTAAAATGCAGAGGCTTCAGGGTGCTCACAGTTGCCCTGAACCGGATCATGGGGATTAAGATCCAGAGCTACACAACAAAAACAATGTGACAGGCTGAGAAAGCAAGAGGCTTTTCTGGCAGCTTTGCTGGTGAAACTACATTTTCAGAGCCTGGGTCTCCAAGCAAGATGCAGGTTAATTTAAAGATGTGCAGGAAGTAGAACCTTCAAAACTTAAGTTACGGAAAAGGATGAAAAGATCCCAATGGATCTGGTTTGGCAAACCATGAGGCAAAGAAAGGGAAGTAATCATTAAGTGAATGCAAACATATATACAAAGACTTTTGAGGAAAGAGAGGTTCTCTCCAGGCCATGGAAAATGATTCATGAAAGTGAGCGCTTTTAACAAAAAAACACAATTTTTTTAAAACTTTCAACACATCCTTTTGTCCTCCATACTGTTTGGCTGTCTTAAAAACCAGAATTTACTGCACTTCTGGCTGCAGGAGGTACAGACTATGTGCTCCTATTGGGGAAGCAGGGAGCAAGAGCACCAGATACTCAGTGGTCAACCAGCCCCACAGAACAAGGAGCTAGAGCCAGCCAAGTCAAACTATCATCTTAGAACAGGTGTTCAACTTCTCGGGAGAATACAACTCTTTCATTCCCACATCACAGAAAAAACCCTGGGTCTCACTTTTCTTTGATTTTGTCTGTGGCTACCTGCACCATGTGCTGCAAATCAGTCTAAGCCAGCAGTTTTCACCTAAGAGTCGGGGAAAGGATTACTGTGTCCAGTGGGGTATAGGAAGTTAGGAGGAAGAAAAGAAAAGGCAGCTTCTCTGTTGTGATTTAGGACTCAGTTCTCACCTCTGCACAGGCAGGGGAATGGACCGGTATCCTTCCCTGAGTCCATTCGTGCTACAGAAGGTACCTCCCGGCACTTAGGCAGGTTCCTAGAGGGAAGGCCTGAATGCCCACTGACAAGTCCTCCTCCCCCACCCCCCCATTATTCGGGGAAATGTGCTTGGTGACCCGAGACTTTCTCATGGTGAGCTGGCTTTGGCTCTCCCCCTTTACTCCACCAGCTCTCATACACACTTGCTTCAAGGTACAGCTCTCATCCCTTCTTCCAGGAGGCCACATGTAGCTTAATCTAGGTCCCAGGAATTTTTCCCTTTTCTGTATTTCAATAGCACATTCATAGCCTGTGCTACAAGATCTAGTATTTGAATGTAATTTAGAGTTGTGGTTCTCTACCCTGAATTTTAGTTCATATTCATATGGGTAACAGTGGCTCATCAGTGGGACCTGCTTTTGAAGTCAGAAGACCTAGGTTCAAGTCCTGCCTCTGTCCATTACTGCATGACCTTGGATAAATCCTATAACCTTTCTTTGAAAAATGAGAATAACAACACTTGCCCCACTCATCTGCAGGTACAAGCATCCAATGAGATCATGTGTGTGAAAGTATATTGTAAAGTACACATAAACAATATATTGTTTAAACTCTAGTTATTTCAAGACTCAAGGTCTTGTGACTTCCAATAAAGCTGTGACTTTCTTACTAGTCATCATCAATTACATTTTAAAAATCAAACAATGTTATCTCCTTCTAAAATACTTTTAAGCCAAACTACTACCTTTCTCCTCTTACTGCAAATAAAAATTTAAATGCTAACGTGATCATACCAAATAATTAAATGTAGGCAATTCTTGTTAGGTTTCTGTCTCATACTAATGCTAAGAACCAATTCTGCCTATCTACAATACTACCTGCAGAAGAAAATGCACCCAATACAGAATTTGTGAATTCAGACAGACATTGTCAAAATTGGGATTGGTATATCCCAATACATTGGGATGAGTGTATCCATTATGGGTTAAAGCAGGCTCAGGGTGCCAGACA
The DNA here is from genome assembly GCF_054177405.1 of Leptonychotes weddellii. Taxonomy (NCBI): domain Eukaryota; kingdom Metazoa; phylum Chordata; class Mammalia; order Carnivora; family Phocidae; genus Leptonychotes; species Leptonychotes weddellii. Next base: position 45,614,295 of record NC_138380.1, read on the forward strand.
ACTAAGAGTACAAAGAATATTACATAAAAGATATTTATACTGCTAAAGAGAACAAACTCTTTGAGTCTTCTGAAAGTGCCTTTTTATATACAATTTATATGCTAATTATAAATCATTTGAATATATTAGATAAAGCAGGTTCCCTAAGGACCTAATGTTTGGTACAATTAGTCCTTGAGAAAAACAAAGAATAAAATATTATAAAGGCCCAAGTCTTTGCAACGGCCTCAACAGCCTACCGGATCTGTCCCCACATGCCCTACAATTTTCTTCCTCGTTCTAGCAGCCCCGGCCACGTTCACTTCCTTGTTGTTCCTTGACTAGACCCACCTGGGGGCCTTGGTCCTGGCAGCTCCCTCTACTTGGAATGCTCTATTCGAGACATTCTCAGGGCTGACTGCTTCCCTTCTTTCAAGTCTTTACGCAGACATTTCCTTCTTAAACAAGCGATCCTGACCACACTAGGTGAATGTACAACCCTCCATTTTATATGCTGTTCCTCTGCATTGCACTTATCACCTTTTAACATAGTAGATAATATACTTCCTTACTGAATGTGTTCCCGGTCTCTCTCCCCAGCAGAATACAGGCTCCCAAGGCAGGGTTTTCTCTGTACCATTTACTACTGTCCCCCAAGCACCTAGAACAGTGCCTGGTGTATAGACACTCAATGAACTGTTTTGAATGAAAGGATGCTAAAGCTGCTGGGTGTTTGTCACGTGGGACTTGACTTCAGAGAGCTACCTGGAAAGAGAGATTTCCAGAGAGACCGTAGAGATCTTCTGGTGAGAAAATGAAAAATAGCAGAACAGAAAAACAGGGATGAGGAAGAGGAAATAAAAGCAGAATGAGGGGAAAGGGGAGAAACATAAGTCCCCTTTCCCTCATGGAACCGAAGACGACTTTTTCCACACAATATATAGGTTGGGGTTTTTGTTTGGTTTGGTTTGGTTTGGTTTGGTTTTTTGCTTGATTGGGTTTTTTGGGGGGGTTTGGTTTGGTTAGCTTTTGCTCTTTTAGGCTGGTCAGCAAGGAAGTGAGAGTAGAAGTGAAAAGATCTAAAGTCTTCTGGGTGGCCTTTCCTGGAGGGATTCCTTTAGGTCAGAGCAATTTGAGCACAAGTTCAAAGGAGTCCCAACAATGAGACAGACATGGAGGAGGAAATTCCCTTATCGTCCCCATTCCAGAAGGAGTCACCCTCATCCCGAAACAGAGAAAGATGGGAGGGAGAGGGAATTGGCCAGCTCTTTAGAAGAGCCACAGCATTCATGGGAAATCTCTTTTGGTTAACTTCTGCAATGTAAACTGGACCTTACAGGGTTTGCGAAGAGGGTGTGTGTGTGTTTGGTAGGGAGAGGAAATGTGGAGAAAGGGGGTGGTAGATTTAATCTAACTGACATTCCCTTTTATACTTCATTCTAAATAGAACCAGATATTCATCAAAGTCTATTGGACACTTGTGCCCTTCATGAGGAGGCCTGGAAGTGATGCTTTTTAAATCTATAATTCAGAATGCTTATGCCTGGTGAGTCCAACTTAGTGACATTTGATCATTTTAATTGGATACTTTGCTCTAAAATGTAAGTATAGCCTCAGAGAAAAATAAAGGAATTAGGTTTCCTTACTCCAGACTGCATAGGATTCCTTCTTTGTCATTAGGATATGTGTTAACTTCTTATTTTTCTCTAGAACCCTAACCTACTTCCCGAAGTCTCCTAATAAATGTCCCAGACTCAGGGTGGAAGAAAGGATTGAAAGAAGAAAAAAGAAGAAATATCACTTATTCTCCTGAAGTAGCATGTTCCCTTTGTCAGTCTCTCCTCTGGGTTTGGGGCCACCTCTGCAGCTACCTGGCCTCTGCCACACCTCAGAGCAGGTGCTTCATAAAAAATAACATGTGTAATGGAATCAAGAAAGAAGAATATATATCAGCTTTATTTCTCAAATGAGAATTTAGCACGATTCACAGACTTGGCCCCTACTAGTTACTTAACAACGGCCTTCGGGGTCAAGAATGATCCCACACTGTTGGGATGTGAGCCCATTTTCTTTTATAAAACACAGCAAGAACCATATTAGTTCCTCATGTCTTGATATTTCCCCGTCTCATCCTCTCCCAACGAGGTAAGCACAATCCTGCTACACCTTCTGAAAACAGGTTTTCAAAATAGAATTGGGTTACTATTGACTGCCAGCTGAAGAAATTATTGCACACAATGGGTCTGTCTGTAGGCTACTTCTTAACATCACTGCTCTGGGTGACATCTTGGGTACCTACGTTCTTTCAAGAGATGGCCACACATTGTAATATAGTGGTTGAGGTTTTTATCTTTTCCTATTAGGCAGGAATTATTTCAACACACTCCCCTTTGAAAGAGACCATGACAAACTAAATGACAATCTGTCCTATACTGTTGTGAGCCCCCAGTCACAACGACTAGAGTTTTTTTAAGCACAGACCTCCCTATAGATTAGGACATATATCTTAAATGTCAAAGTTAAAGTTAATGCAGAAGTTCAGAGGTGCAAAATAATTTAAATGTGCCCAAGTAGTAGCAATAACATCTCTAAAATCTCAGCAGTGAATTATGGATATGTGGAATATTAAAAATGCAAAGCTAACTCAATTTGCATTTGCAATGCCCCCTAGCTGTTACTGGGGAGGAGGAAATTGCTTTCTGCTGAATTCAAGGGCACACTACTTAATGCTGTATTTAAGTCAAGGAGGAAAATCACTCATTTTTATTCTACCACTTAACGTGTGCTTATGTAATCTGTCTGGCACTGGAGTCAGTTGTCTGATATTATTTTCAATCACAGAAAGAGAATATATAATTCAATCATTACACCTTTATTTTCACTTGCTTGGTGATCTCTCGAAGCCTTATAACCGCCAGTAAATGCCAGCCTGTCATCAATCAGTGCTTAGCACTGAAACTGGCTCTGACAAACAGCATTAGGTATTATTATTTTTATTTTTGAGAAGGGGTATGAGGTGAGGGCAAGGTTACATTTGCTCTATCCGATGGGCAGAGAATGCATTCCTTCACCAGGGCCTCCCCCACCTCCACCCCATCGCTTGCCATCCATCCCTCGGCCATCTCTCTCCCAAGCAAGTAAATTCTCAAAGGTTGGGTAGACGTGCAAATTAGTAGATAATATATTGCAAAGCAGGAAACTGCTTTCAACTTTGTGTCTTCTCCCACCTTGTTCTTCCTCCTCTCCAACTTATCCTCACCAACTGTTCCTTTTCATCTTCCCTGCACACTCAGCTTCCTCTGGCCCATTCTCCTCTGGGATGCCACTGGGTAAACACAGTGGGCATTCCCAACACTGCCCATTGGACCACGATGATAGCGTTGCCTGTCGCCACCCTTCTGGCAAAGGAACTCACATAGAACAGCTCTCCAGGAAGAGGAGGCAGCAGTTGACATTTCTTAAGGTGGAAGCCCAGTAAGAAAAACGGTGAAGGACTGAGGTCTGTTAAAGGGGGAATCATATTCCTCTGATTTACAAATACTGTGGGAATCCCTGATCACAATGAAAATGAAAGACAACACAGTGTGGTGGACAAGGTTGGCCATGAATTGCAGTCTAGAGAACACTACTCAGTATTGGTCTATTTCTCACTAATCTGTGATTGTGTTTGATGCTCATGTTGGTCATAAGTTGTTTTGTTTCCCTTTTCTCCATGTTTCCTTGTATTTATCATCTTCAGCAGAGGAGTCATTGCTTTCTTTTCCCTCACCCTGGGTAGGTGTGATATGATTGATTGCAGGGGATCTCAGACCCCAGTTTTATAAGTACCACATAGGCTGTACACCCAGGAATTCTGACTTATCAGGTGTGTGAGGAGGGTCTAAGGATCTGCATCTTTAATAAGAACCTCTCTCCCACCAAGTGATTTTGTGGGTAGTTCCAGACTACTCTTCGTGAAATGGCCTTTTGAAAGCCACAGAAAAGAGGAAGATACTGTCGTGTGGTCTAATGTGAATGGTCTCCTCCTCCCATCCCTTTCCTTCTCTCTCTCTCTCTCTGTCTCTCACACACACACAATTTGGTCCATGTGACAGAAGGTCAAGGTTGTATCTTTGTTTCCGCCTTATAAAATCCAGAGTCTTTTTGGCAGACTGACATAATAGGCTATAAACATTACCTTTACTTCCACAAAGAGGCAGAAATAACTCCCCAACATCAATGATGAGGCACAGAGATCCCCAGAGGCTGGCACATAAGAAACTGAATTAGAGGTCAAGACTAGCTTCCTAAAACCAATTCTCCTCTTTTTCTGATAAATAAAACATCCTTGAATTTGGTGGTTTGGGATTTGGTAGTTCTATATAGAGCACTCAGGAAGATGAATAATTGTAATTTGGGGGGTTATTCAAAAGCCACATAATTTTCTTATATATTTATAATGCATGTGAGCTGAAAACCAGGTGAGAAAGACTAATTAGGAGTATTTTAAACAACAGAAAGCCCATTTGGTCCTTGGAATTGCAAGCTGAGTCTCTGGTCAGATGGTATTTTAAAAATCAGAATTCAGGCTATTGTTTTGAAAAAATACATCAGATAGAAATGAGGGCAGACAAATGAGAGATTTATAATCCCCATGGTACACAGTTCATAAATTGGCTGCCCTTTTATCTCTGCAGTGGGAGAAATGGGGAAATTCTGAAAACCCCAGAAGAAATAGACAGGATGTCTAAGTTAAGAATGCAAGGGGAAAAGGACTCCCTATTAAAACAAAATACTGCCCCCTTTGCCCTACACATATCATAACTTAGCTCTTTTATTCCATCCGAGCTGGGTTTTGCTAGGTGATTTATTAGTTAGTCTGGATTTAGCACTGGAAGGAAAGATAACTGGAAAGTGCCTCCCCATAGTGTTATTTCATGAATTTTACTTTCCTCTTGAAATTCACATGTTGTGATTCCCAGTTATCACCATCTTGTCCCAGATATAAGCAGCTTCCATTATAATTATATGAACTAAGTACAGACAAAAACTCCTTGTCGATGACTTCAGCACAGTTGAAACCAAATAAAAGCTGTCCCTCCCTTACTACAAATTTTTGAACTAATAAGGGACTGCATTAGTCCAAAACTAGAGACCCCTTTGAGCATGCCCTCTCTGTTTCTTCTTCTAGGTCAAAGGTGACTATTCCAAAGCTGGTGGCTAGACACAATGAACAATCTAATTCTTCAGGTGAGAGATTATCCTCTTTCCAGGAAGGACTTGTCCCCATGGGTCTAACAACATACCAAAACTGTAACAATACAACATCATGACATCCATACCACAGGAATTCTACACCTACAGCAACAGGACAGTCATTTCATCTCAAAGGAAAAGAAAGGTTTAGATTCATGATAGATGTTGGGATGATAAATCAGAATATTGCTAAAGATAGGGCAGCATCAAATGGAAGCTGGCCCAAGGGGAAATTGTTACAACATAGATAACACTGGGTTAAAGCTACAGAAAAATGAAAAGGGAAAAATCAAACTGTTTAAACATTAAACATTTGTTTAAATATTAAAGTAAAGTTAGCCTGACAGCAAAATCGATATTAAATCAGGCCTGGAAAACTGTTTTACGACCTCAAACCCTGGGCTTCTTAACGGCCAGTGTCATAAATGATGTCACTTTTCAGCATGATCATGGCTGCTAGCAGGCAGGTCAGAAATGTCAGCTTTAATTTTAAAATGTTCATTTGTGATGTAATTTAGAGTTTACTCCCAGGGATAAATGTCACTCTCTGGGCATGAGCCACTCAGAGTGCTGTTGTGAGCAAAATGCGATCCCTCTTGATTCCCTTCCACCCTTAACAGCATGGTTTCCAGAGGGGCCTGTGAGTTCTCTTGAGTTTGAACAACGTCTTTGAGAACAATAATACATGGGTTGAGTTTTTTTTTTCTAGTCAGTGAAGCAGAGATTTTGAGGAAATGCTTCTGGGGTGAAAGGGAAAGAAGCTGCAGGAAGCTGTACCTGCTGCAGAACTTTCCACGAGCAGGCTGGGATTTGAGGCCAGCCATGTGGACAGAATAGGGTTTCAGCAGAGGGACAGCCTCGAGCTACCAGTTGCACAAGGTGACTTGCTAGACATGTGGGAAAAGATTGCCAAATGTCTCCATTATTGACTTCTTTACTTTGAAACGCTGAAAGACCTGCTAAAATGCAACATGTTCTGGGAAGAGAAACACAAGTCTTTCCCAGGTCTGCTTTGTAGAAGTTGCTGGCTTCCCTCAAGGCAGGATTAGCTTGCAATGAGGGTAGCTGCTTCCAGTAAGTGGGGGTGCATTGGGTTTACATTCTTCAGATATGGATTTGGAAAGAACGTAGCATGGATTATTCACTTACGGTAGTCTAGTTACCCCTTGGAGATGTGTGGTTTAACTAAGCAGTCACCATTAAGGTCCTGATAGAATGGAACAAAGGAAAGCTAAAGTTTGGGGGGTGGGAGTGTATGTGAGTGTTTGGAGGAGTGGTGATGATGAGAGACTGTATCATTTTGCTAGAGCTTCCCTAACAAAGTGCCACACACTGGGTGGCTCAAACAGCAGAAATTTATTGTGTCACAATTCCGGAGGCTGGAAGTCCAAGGTCCAGGGCCATGCTCCCTTGGAAGGCTCTAGGGAAGAATCTGTTCCATGCCTCTCTCCTCATTTATGGGAGTTCTTTGGTTTGTCACAGCATAACTTCGATCTACACATGGTGTCTCTCTGCTTCTGTGTCCAAATTTCCCCTTTTGATAAGGCCATTAGTCCTACTGGATTAGGGGACCACCTACTCCAGTATGATTTCATCTTAACTAATTACACCTGCAAAAATCCTATCATCAAAAATGGTCACCTTTTGAGGCAGTGGGGGGAGGACTTCAACATATGAATTTTGGAGGGACACAGTTCAATTCATAATCGAAACAAAGAGAGGAGGGAATAAAGGAGGATCCAGATAATGAAAACCACTGAGATGGGCCCTAGGCAAGATGCGAGTGAAAGGTATCCAGTAAGCGGGGGAATCAAAGACAAGAACTCATTCAGAAAAGAGCATTGCTCGGAACTGAATTCCACCTGGCCACTTTTAGCTGGCCCTGAGATGCCAATGAGCACTGGCTCTTCCCAAACAATAGAGCCGTTTATCTCATAATTGCATTTCTGCTGAAAATGGAATGGTGTTCATCTTCCTCTTCTTAAAAATCAAAGGACCATAAGAAAGAAAACACTGAAATATTCCAAAAAGAGATCTGTGGTCAATCTATATTCCCCTCTAGGGACAAAAGAAAGCACAACCAAAGAGTATACTTGGAACCAAGAACCACACAAAATACGGCACTGCGGTAGAGCCAATCATAACACCTCATCCAGCACCTGCCCAAGATGGGAATCGAGTCAGTGGGGGAGTTTGGGACTTCAGAACAAGGACAAATAAGAATGCAAACTAAAGCAGTCTTTATCCACCACAGCTGCAATTGTGGAAGTCGCAAGTTGTTATACTCACAGATAGTCCCAATTTCCACAAAGGCACAGGATTGCTACACATTTTTTTTTTTTAATCACAAAAGGCACTTCAGTCCAAAAACTATACAATTGAAATTTCCTTTTGCAATTTTCATCCATTTCATTTTCTACATGGCTTAGAACAAGACTCCTCTTCCCCCAATAGATTTCTCTACACCTTTGGGTCTCTATAAACATATGGACATGATCTTTCCTGTAAAAGATGTGTTCCTATAAATATTGGTTATAATAAACTCCTGTTTTCTGTCTGTCCCAGTTCTGTCAAATCTGTGTTCACAAAAGGAGGTAGACAAGGAAATTATCCAAGAAAGACACAGTTTCTAATTAGAACAGCATAAACAAAACATAGCCTTGGTTTTGCAGGTGGAAAGCAATGTCTTCAACTCAGGATCTATCTACCCATTCCACTAGAGAGAAGGTGCTGTTTTAATTTTCTCCTCTATAATATGAAGGCCTGATGTTTTGCTCTGGGGGTGGGGGAAGTGCACAGGGATTATGGGAAGGGATAGCCTCCAAAGGCTTATAAAAAAAAATTAAAGTTGGGAGTTTTTAAAAATATATATGTTCCCTGACAACTTCTAAAACAACAAGGAAAGGCTGTTATGTAAACAAAAGGTGGTTTTGCATTCAATCTCACAAAAACAAGAATGCTTGGAGCCAGTGCTAAGAGTAAATCACGACGGTGGTCTTTTATGTCACATCACAAGCAAAATCATCCAGGTAACTCCTATAAAGGATTTAGTGTCTGCTCTGTGGCAATGTTTCCTTTAAGTGGCTTAACCACTTCTGTCAACACCTAATAGTTCCTATTTTTATTTACATGGGGGTTGAAGCAAATAAGAAAATTTATTTAGAGTTCTAATATATCAGGCTGTGCCTTCGAGGAATTCCACAGTGTTCTTTCCACCTTCCCAATCCAGGCATATATATTTACCTTATTACCTTTCCTGGCTTCAGTATAATAACACCATATGTGCATTTATTAGTTGGGTTACTTTTAGTTGTAAGTAACTGAAAACCCAATCAAACTTGTCCAAACACAAAAGGTGCATCGGTCTGGGTAAGTGACATGTGGAGAGACGTAGAGTGGCTGCGGATGTGGATGTCTACTGAACGAGAGCACTCCAGATGAACCTGAGCACCCTTAGGACAGAAGCATCCCCCTACACTGTGTGATCATGGCGGCAGTTTGGAGATGGCAACTGTTGTCCAGACACTTGCCAAAGTTCCTCCTCTTCCTTTTTAGCTGGAGCAGCAGAGCATTTCCTTAAAGTAGCAACTGGTTCCAATGAACCAACACAAAGCAACTGCAGCAAGCTTCTGTTGCCTTACCAAACCTAGTTGGTAAGCCCAACTTCTATCTAGCTGATCATTATATCACTCAAGAGCATTTATTTCCAGCAACATAGGTGTCCAGTTTTCAAAAAACTTCAAAGATAGAATTTGACATAAGGAAGTAGTACCCACCACGATAAGAATGAATTGCTTAAACTATGTTGCACTTAAGGCTGCCCCTGGACCCCTCAAAGGATTTCACCCAATCCCCATTCATCCAGATGAGCCTTGAGCCCTTCACAAGTTCCCAGATCATTGCTGTGCCCATCTTAACTGCCCAGCGGACTGAACACAGCCCTGCTGACAACAGTGCATAATCAGATTCATCTCAGCTGTGACAGGGATAATGTCCACCTAAGAGACCACAATGGCCTCTTCTGTATTCCATCTAAAAGGATGCTGGTTTCCGATTTCACACATCAAAGGTCTTAGGTGGTTGGGACTGGAGGCTGAGCAGAGAAGGTTCCCAGGAAAGAAGTTAGAACTCACACCAGGTATCTCTACTTCAAAAGGACATTGAGGAAAAGAGCTGATGCCCCCAGGAAGTCTGGCTTCTCAATCTCCTTAACCCCCAAGAAGAGAAGACAGGGAATATTCTTCCTCCTTTTGGCTGAGGGATGGAGCCAGAAACCTTTGCTGGACAGAAAGTGTATCTCCTCCCAGGCCACCTTATGGCCCAGGTCCCCCCAGCTGAACCCAAAGAATTCCGAGTGGCTATAAAATTCCCTTTTGCCCAGAAGCACCAGGTTTGCAGTGTACCCTCATTAAAGTGTGCTCCCGTAGCCAGACTGTCAGTTTCAAAAGAAAACTCCTTTTAATTTTAACTAGAGCCCTGGGCATCAGAAACAGTAGAGAAAGGGGATTCATTTATGAGTTTCTATGGCAGATTATGGGTTTTATTTGCTCCTTTACACCACTTTTCAGTCTGTCATTTTGGTAAGGTTAACCCCGGTGTAAAATGTTCCCGTAATTATGCTCAGAAACACTCCCAGCCTGCTGCATGCCAATAAATGCCTGGAATAACTGTCAGGCTAAATGAATCCCATTTGGACAAAATGATTATTGAAAGTTATTTTAGTTCCCTATTAAGCAGTTGCGGAACAGAGCTGGAATCAAAATGTTTATTTCAATTAGAATTATTATGGTCAATAAAAAGCTCAGGTAGAAAGTAAACTACACTTTATCAAATAAAGTAAAGGCCACAGCTAGTTAAACTTCTTGTTTCACACGGCCTCTATGAAAGAGTCTGACAGGAGGCACGATTATCAGCCTTTTCCATAGTGTATTAACGCCTTTTACAGCCCAACTTCTATCTAGCTGATCCGGAGTCTCTTGCTCTGGGTGGAAAAAAAACCCCAATTCTTTCTGATGGTTACCATGGTCAGCAGTGAGCATGAGCCCCTGTTTCCATAGCGACAGAGTAGGGGTGCCCCACCTCACACTGAATGGCTGAGAAAAGGCCCTGGGGGTTATAAAGCCGAAGGCGGTATTTATTCATCACCCTGCCCCCCACGACTAACTATGCACAAGCACTCCCGTTTCTATAGCAGCTATTTCTTTTCTTGTGGATGGATCCCAAAAGATGGCCAGGAAAAAATGCTTTTGTTTATTAGACCAATGTAGTCATCCTCATCAGAAAACAGCTTTTTGGGTAATTTTTATTGATTGATTGATTGATTGATTGGAGAGGGGGCTAAGAAAAAGAGCCTATTTTTATCCACATGATATCTGCCCTTTAGATGAAACCTTGGGTACCCACAAGCAAATTACTTTCCCCCTAAATCACAGCAGTTTTAGTCATAACCCTCTACACCTGAAAGTACTGTGTTGGTTTTATAAATTCCAATGCCCAGGTCACATCCCAAACCAAGTAAGTGCAAATCTCTGGGGTGGGATCCAGGCATCAGGGTTTTTTTTTAAGTTCCTCAGGTCATTCCAATGTGCAATGAATGGTACAAATCTTCCTATAAGGCAGTGGTTCTCAAAGTGTGGTCCCTGGACCAGCAGCATCAGCAGCACCTGGAAATGCAGATTCTTAGGACCCATCCCATAATTACTTAATCAGAAACTGGTATGGGGCTGAACAGTCTGAGTTTTAACAAGCCTCCAGGTGAGTCTGATGCATGCTCAAGATTGAGAACTATGACTATCGAGGATGTCTTCAAAGCAAAAAATACAGCAAAGTTGTTTATCATTAACTCATATGTTTAGAGGAGCCAGCATTAACCCCTAATTATAACAGGAGCAAGATTAATAAAGCAACAATGTCTACCAATTGTCTGCCTGAATGTTAGGACAAAAGATACAAGAGACAAGGTGCTAAAAGCAGCTCTTAATTCCTACCTAGACAAGGGAGAGGGCCTCTAAGAACCATCATCATAGAAGCCAGGGCTGATTGACTAATGAGGAAATAATGAATTAATCTATAATCAGAATGTTAAAGGAAACTAAAATGGACACAAAAATAGGCAGAACTGGCTCAAAAGCAAAACCCTGAGTCAGGCAGACATTTGCTTTCCCTCTTCTCTCTTACTACATCAGTTCTTCTAACTCCTCTTATATCTGGCCCCCCAAGGTCCCCATGATTCCCAGAGCCCCCTCAGAACAAACAAAGGAATTAATTCATGCTAAGATCTAAATGACTGTGTTATTACACCGTATAATCTTGTGTTATTACATTTCCTTGCATTATTTGGATTTTAAACAAAGTTCCTAAGACATCTATGTTTAACTTGAAGACTCATACAGCACTCCTTGCCCACCCATTCCTGTTTCAAGTCTCATTCAACACTCATAACAATACTATGAAATAAGCACTAGTTTATACCATTTCACAGGTGAGGAAACTGAGGCACAGAGATATTGAGAAGTCCTCCCCAGGTTGTGGCTTTGCACCCAAGCTGTCTGGCTCTAAAGTGTGTGTTCTTAACTATTATGCTAAACATCCTCTCAGAACGAGTGGCCTTTCCAACATGGAGCTCCTGGGCTGGGAAGATCTGGGGAAGGAGCTGTCTGAGAGCCATTCACATCTTATAGATAAATGCCAAATTCCATCTCCATATTGGGTCAGTTTGGATTATGCATTTTCTACTTTGGTGTGTTATTCCCTCTTGGAAAATGTGTACTATCAACCTTGTCTCATAAGCTTGTCCTCTTCCTGCTACTTCCCTGAGTATTTGACTCATCCAGACAAAAATCCAGTGGAACTAATTATTTTGGGAGGATTTTCTTTGCTTTGAAAAAAATTGTGATCCAAGTGTTGTGCTTCCAAGACATAGTTCTTCAAACTTAGAACCATCCCAGAAGAAGCAAGTTGTGTCAGTTTCTCTCAGAGGTCCAACATCAGGACCAAACTCCAACTTTTAAACAGAGCTACCTTTGCCCAGGTGGAGGAGGGATCAGAACAAGGTTAAAATTTTTTGTTGTTCTCCATTTTTTCCCCTTAAGTCTTTGTCAGAGCATTTTTCTACATGAAATAAAGTCTTGAATTTGATGGAAGCATCATTTTCTGGTTTATGGCAAGTCTGTCAAAAAGAGACTATACATCTCAATTTCATCCATGTCTAAAGACCATGGAATATAGTGGCTCAGTGTTAACCCATAGAGTGCTTACTAAGTATTGCATATCAGAATCTTCTTGGCAAAAACGTTCTCTAGTTGGCTGGGGAAGGGTTGGGGTGGCAGCTTTGAGTAATCTTCATTTTTATCCCTTGACACTTTAATTAAGATAATTTAACAGCCTGTTAAGCACAATATGCAGAATTTCCCACTAGGAGCCAATGAGGAAAGAGTCATGGGAAACAGGGAGATAATGTGTGAGGCTGGAGATCCAGGCAGCATACAGTTGAAAGGAGTCCTGGTTATTATTCAGCTCAATGACTGTGACTTTCCCAAGGTCACCCAGTTAATTAGTGGACTCCCTGGATCCCACACTGCATGAGAAGCTGTGGGATAGGAAACGGGACAACCCAGGCATAGCTGATTTCTAGAAAAGCTCAGTGTCTGGCCTTCTCAGAAATTCACAATTGGCTTAAGTGAAGCCTTGGGGTGGCTGAAGCAAATACCAATGATACGACTCAAGATCCTATGGTTTTCCAGAGGGTTATATGGGCTGCCAAGTAAAGTCTGAGATCCTCCTTCTCATCTTGTCTCCTAGTGGTGCCATGTGGCCCACGCAGCAGCTGTGTGCATCACGGGGACACAGACACATGTCAGGAGTCCCCATGCCTCTACCTGGTAGGCAGTGAAGAAAAGTACCTCTTACTCAGGCTTGTGTAATCAGAAACAACTCTTCCAAGACCCTAAAGAACTTACTTTTAATTCCACCTTTTGAAAATAAGAGTTTTCAGGCTGATAGATAATATGCATTTCATCCTAAAAGTGGATGGCATTTACCCTGTTCTCCAGAAATTACAACCACCAGTACTTCCATGTATGCTTGGCATTTATCAGCATTCATTCTGATTATTTATTTGCAACTTGATTGGCTAGATGCATACATACATAAAAAATCATGAAACATGATGGATTTCAAATCCACTTGTAATAGACCGAGAACTTCATAATGCAAACTCTTAGATTCTGGGTACCACTAAAGCTTCCTTTCATATTTAGGAGTCAAGAAAAAAGTGAGGGGGCAGATTTAGGGTGAGAGACTAAGTTAAGTCAAAGCCAGGAGCATCAGGGGGGACAGGGGAGGCTGGTAAAGAGAAGTATGCTGGGGAAGCAAGGGTCATGAGTTCTGACTTATTTTAGGGGCAAATGATCCACCATTCAAAAAACTTTATGATTCTGTGATAACTAGGGAAAAAAATAAAATGCAGAGAAGGAAGAAATGCATGTGTGTGCAAAGGCATGGAATTGCAAAAAGGCCTATAGGTCACTGAGAAGCTCAATTAGATGAGGTCGATGGTTGGAGGTAGATAGCAGGAAGAGGCAATCAGAATGTGATGGAAAAGGGATAAAGTTAGTTGGGATTGGGTTGTGAGAATTCTCCCTGTCCTCCTCCTCCACCTCCTCCTCCCTGAGGCTTTCCTTAACTACACAGGCTCAGAAATACATCTTCCTTTGAAACCTCCAGCCTGCATTATCCAAACCTTAAAGTTGAAAGGGACAAAAGATATCACTAGTACTTAATCAAGTGACAGACTTCATTCTGCTACTCAGCTCTGTATTTTGTTTATGTTTCTCTGTGTCTGCATTTTCACTATTTAAGAACATTATCAGCAATTTCAGGGGAGGACCTTGTTTTAGATAGTTGTAATTACAGCAGGAATATACATAGTGCCTTAATTAATAACAACCATAGTTGTTAAGGGATTTCTACATGCCAAGAGCTTCCTATGTATCATATCTAAAACTCAAAACAATCCTATGAGGCATACCACCATTGGCTAGATGCATACATACAACCCATACATTTATTGTTTCCATTTTTTAAATGGGCAGGAGATGGGCACCTGGGTGGCTCAGTCAGTTAAGCGTCTGAATTTGGCTCAGGTCATGAAGGTCCTGGGATCGAGCTCCCATGGGGGCTCTGTGCTCAGCAGGGAGTCTGCTTCTCCCTCTGCCCCTCCCCCCACTTATGCTTGCTCTCTTTCTCTCTCATAAATAAATAAATAAATAAATAAATAAATAAATAAATAAATAAATAAATCTTTTTTTAAAATGGGCAGGAGAGGTTAAAAAACTTGCCCAAGGTCACAGAGCTCTAAATGGAGGAACCAGGTTTGAAACCAGGTTATCTGATTCTAGAGTTTGTGTTTTTAAACCACAATACTCTACCTGCTTCCCTAACAGGTGCTTAAGAAATCTTTGCTGAATGAATGGGCTGAGGGGATGTCAGATAAATTGCTTAAAAAAATCCAAAGCCTGTTAATTGAAATACTATGAATGCATTACTTAATTCTTCAGCAACTAAGAGATCTTCTTTACCAAGTCACCGACGGGCCCCATTTTCAAAGAAACATAAAGATCCTATGAGTATCTCTCATCAGAGATCTAAGAATAAAAAAACTCTGTTTCATGAGCTTGTTAAGTACCAACTCTGTCCAGAGCACCAAGTTCTTCCTTTTCTCTAATACATATGAAAGTGTTCTGAATGTTTTCCACTCCTAGGGAGTTAGGCAACCTGATATTACTCTACGTCTCAGAAGCATCTCAATCACAAAAGCAAGAAATTAATCCTTACAAGATCAAGAGGGGAAAAGCTTGGAAATGCCACAGAGCTGACAGTTGAGGGTGATGAAGAATCAATCAATTCTCCAATTCAGAGAACAGCCTGGGTGGGACCTTCGTCTCTGGCCTTTACACAGAAACCACTAGGAGCCAGGAAACTCTGGGGGAAGGATCCAGATAAGATTTTCATTAGAACCCTACAATGATGGGTGGGGGAAGCCTCTTGAACTGAACGATTGCCCAACGCTAATTCACAGCCAAATGCAGGCACATGGGAATTTAAACCTATCACTACTCATCCTTGGCTGAGAAACAAGATGAACAAAATATTAAGGTGCTGACAGTTCTCTTTTTAGACAAGTGCCAAAGCAAAATAGAAGTCAGGAAAAAGAGTCAAAAGAATGCAAGCAATGTGACATTCCTACATCACTTAGGGCTGTGAGGAGAGTTGGAGGCTTCTCTTCTGAGGAAGGAAAAGCCCTTGCTCCTAACAACATTCTGCCAAGATAACACTCCTGCCCATGCAATCCCCTTTCTGCAGAGCAGCTGTGCAGGAAAAGCACCATCCTTTCCCATGATCCTCATGGGTTTTGACTGATGCTTGTGGGATAGTTTAAATTCAGTAAAGCATTCAAGTGTTGGCCAAACAAGTCTTGGACAGAAACGTCAGGCTTCAATAAACCATCATTTCCAACCTCAATTTCAGCTCAATGTTTAGACTGGAAGGAAAGCAGATGAATACAACCCTTAATTTGTACTTATACATACTTGGGTTTGATCAACATGAAAATGACCCACTTCTGCCAGATGACCAATCAATATAGTTTGCAACAGAAGCATGTGGATGATACAACTACAAAGCAATGAAACTAAAAGACAATAATAGGCATGCCATAGTTTATCATAAGAATGAAAAACGTTGTCCTTCAAGATTGCCATGGGAACTGGCCACTTATACTAATACTACCATTCATCAAAACATAGGGATAGTTTGTGAAGCACACAAAAAGGTGGTTAACACAATGCTGGGAAGTTCAAACCCTACTCTGTCACTAATTAACTGTGTGACCTTAAAAAATTTACTTAACCTCCCTGATCTTCCATGTCTTCACTGGTAAAATGTGGATATTAATTCCTTTGATGTCTGAGTGAAATATGTTTGCATGCAAAAAATTTAATATCTTTGACATCTAGAAAGTACTCAGTAAATGGTGGCTATAAAAATTATCATCATCATTAATGATGACAATGAATCTAGATCAGCCATTGTAAAAGCTATGGGATCTTGAGTAAGTACCTTAACCTCTCTGATTCTCAGTTTGCTCATTTAAAAATTAGGTATGTAAGACTTCGTAGGGTCAGTAGTGAGATAAATGTGAACATATGAAGAGCATCTAGTGTAGTCCCAGGTACACACTATGTGCTCAGTAGATACAACTTCTTTTTAGTGACACTTTATATAGCAATATGAAGTTATTTAATCTACCAATGGGAGAAAAGCCAGAATAAAGTATCAAATCTAGTTTCACCCAGAAACTATTTCTCTCTTTGTTTAAAACCCCATTATAATCTGTTTAAAACATAAAATAAAAATTAAATCCTAGTATAGTTTAAATTTATAATTGGAAATACCACAGATATTAAAAACCTGTTCTTGTGTATTATATTTACAATGCAAGTTAAATAAAATGCCTGCCAGTAGTAAGATATTAGAACATAAAAGCTGTTGAAATAAAAGTTATAATCATGAGAGTCTACAAAACTGTATATTCACATTATTATATAAATGTGTTCCTCTTTTATCTCTGTGATAGTTATAAAAGATGTCCACCCCCCTCCAAAAAATGCAGAACCAGGCTTTCAGCTAGAAAGCAGGGATGATCAGGAATTCTAGAAAGAATAAATAAATCTATGTTCATTCGCTAAAAGTCTAAATAAAATAAAGTCCCATTGTGGTTGTGACAAAGATCAAAGATATTTTGATGTCATCTTCAAAAGCTTTTGACACCAAGCTGGTATGAAGTTCCAAAGAATGTTTACAGTCCTCCCCACTCTGGCATGTTTTAACTCTAAATTCAGTCTAGATACTTCAAAAAAAAAAAGCTATAAGTATCTACAGCAATTATAAGAATGGATGAAGGGATAAAGATTGAGAATAAAGTAACCAAATGAGCCTACTAGTCATTGATAATTTAAATGATACTTCTTAAAAGTTCCTCTATTTTGTGTATACAGGTACACCTAAATGCTATAAAATATTTTAATACAGAACAAATTTTTGTATTCTTCTATTATTTTAGGAAATCTTTGAGAATGCTTGTTTCTTAGTTAACTATGTTAATTCTTAGTCACTAAGCCTGCCTATTTGGATAATTTGGCAGTTAGCCCAAATTATGGAGCCCACACAGGAGGAAATAGCCTCTTGGTTATTGAACTTGGAAACTCAAACACAAAAATTGATCATCCTCAACATAGGGGATTAACCCCTGATAACCCCTGGTTTCAGAAGCATCTCAATCACAAAAGCAAGAAATTAATCCTTACAAGATCAAGAGGGGAAAGATCACATATACAGGGTTTTGTCAGACTACACACACACACACACACACACACACACACACACACACCCGCCCATCAGAGATTCTAACTACCTATCTACATATTAGGTGGTTCTCTCTGGGAATGGGAGTGTGTAGATTATCAGGGAAACACATACACAAGTGATTCGGATACATTCCCTCTTCCCATTGCTGAGCCCCTCTGCTAAAAATTGATGATACATGTCACAACTATGTTTCATATTTTTCCAAAGAATCAATGTATTTGCTGCTATTGTAACAGACTCTTATTCCAGGAAAGGCTGTAGAGATGCAATTAAAATGATGATAATTGACTTAGTCAACTGAACACTCTATCACTCTCTCAGCAGAAAGAAACTCAAAACAAGTATTTCATGATTTTTAGCCAAGAGGCATCTGCAAAACATGTGTTTGACCAAAAAAAAAAAAGGTCATTTGAAGAAATCCATGAGCAAGCTGAAAGTATAATTTATAGAATGTTTCTCACTACACATGGATCTGCTGTATGGTTTTCTGATCCTATCCCCAAGTTTATGGTCCCTAGGATACCAGGAACAGTTTTAGGAGGATGTTAAGGCCACAGGCAGCAGAGAAGTTTTGAATTCCATTTACATCAACTATTTCAATATTGTTTTAAAGTATTAGGGTCTACTAGCAATTTTCATGCATAAACCTTTCAGTTTGGATGTGCAATCTGTCAGCAATGCTTTGATTTGTTTTATTATGTCCCCCTCCTCGCTATCACTTCGTTGTCTCACAGCTGTCTGCTCATTTCTGCCTTGATTAATTTCTTCTTGGGTGCCCATATGCCTGGTTTGGGAAATGATGCCACTCACTTTGAACTGTCGGCTTTTTCTAATAATGGATTTCAATGAAATGTAATAAGAAACTATACAGCCTGAGAAATAAATGATGCTGAGAACTACAAAGGCTGGGAAGAGATACTAGTTAGTGTGTAGGTTTTACTGGAAATCGGTTTATATCTCTATTTTTTTAGAAAATCATTTAACTAAAGAATAGCTGTGGTCCAGTCCAGGTAGGTGCATGGCTAAGACTGAGGCAAAGTCAGTCCCATTCAGGTCCCTACATGCTTTCCCTCTGGCCTCCCTTCTCTGCACTCCCTTTTGAGTTCATGCTTTCTCTTTAGTAGATAGGCAAGAGGGAAGACTTTACAAGGAGAAAAATGGATCTACTTCAGAAGATTATTGCACTGAAGACTATTCTGCTTATATTAACCTGGGGCCCTAATGAAAAGATCTATTGCTCAACATTTTAATAACAGCTTTGACCACTGGCTTAAGAAGAATGAAAGTGGCAGTATCTATCTATAGAATTATCAAAATAGCTGGTCGAAGAGATACATTTCTAGCCATAATTAACTCCCAACCAGTCACTTCTTGAAGCTCTTGATTTACGTAAGTTTTCAGTATGCTATTCTCCCTATTGTTATAAAAACTATTTTAACAAGGTTTGTAGTAATAATTTTCAGTTATTGGTGTGTCTCAATTGCCTCCTGGCTAAAAACTGTCAACCAAACTGTCAACCTTGTAGAACATGAAAGCTGTAATTTTGTATTCTGAAGTAGAGTCAGATAGATAACAAAGACAATCATTAAGTACAGAATGTCATACTTCAAAGACATTTCAGGCACTCAAAACAACCTCTTCATGTCCATGAATTTTCAAAACATTAAGAGCTTCTCAAAGATTCAGCAGCAATTTATGGGGAGTATAAAATGTGCTTCACACATGCACTTTGAATTTTTTTAATGAACTGTTTGCTGCCTGTAGCAAAAGTGCTAAAGTTTTGCCGGAACTTCAGACCAGAAAAATGGATGGGACTGGAGTTATAAATACAAATCTGCTCAGGGCTCAGATAATCCTATCACCAAAATGTCTCTCCTAGAACAGGACTACCTCTAAAAACCAGTCAGAAGACAAATAATGGATTGATTTTTAAGATTTTTCTACAATGTTTACATTTGCAAAGCCTGTTGCTAAGTTTTCATATGCAGAACATTTACTCATCTGTATAATAAACTTGTAGCATGGAGAGATACTCAGGGCCATGACTCAAATAGACAAATTATTACACACGGTTGTGTCTTCCTTGGCCACATGGCACAAGGGCACACTCTGTAAAATCCTGGGTGACTGAAAACCTCTCCTGCAACTCTCTCTTGATTCTCCAAGGTGGTCGTGTCTGTGCTGCCAGGCCTGCCTGAGGACACAATGGCTAGTGAAAATAGTAAAAAAGCTCCCATATAAATTTTCTTACCCATAAAGGATAGTAAAGGAAGGTGTCATGCACGATGTTTTTACTTTCTAACGTTGTCAATTATGTTTATTGGAGTCTCTCCTGGCCATAAAAGAATTATAGGATCTTCATGAAAAATACAAGGTAAGTATTTTTTTTTTAATCTCATGCAATTAAAAAAAATACCTTTAGGTGCATTTTTTGCTCCACCCATCATACAAGGGTTTAGGAACTAGCCAAAAAAAAGTCCCTGGGGGACTCCCATGCAAAATGCTGACTGACATAAATATGAATCTTCTTTCATCTTCACCCTTATACTTCCTCTGAATTGCAAATGCCAGCAGAAATAGGTGTCTTAAATCCTTCAAGTAGGATGTCCAATAAATGCTAAGTAAGAAAGAAAAAAGAAAAAAGAAAAAGATTCCATGTGCTCTAGCAATAGCTGCCATGACCACTGCTCATGGAAAGTTCTAATGGCTTATGGTTGTAAGGGATGGCTAGAAATTCTTATTGATTCTTATGAGAAGATGGACTTATGTGTGAGGTTAGTATCAGTACTCTCTCTTTGTCCCTCTCCTGCTTTAGCAAATATCAGCATGAGGAAATCTGGAAGCAGGAGAGGGAAAAGGAACTACACAGTTATATCATTTGCTATCCCAACTGTCAAAGGACAGACCTTTCATCTTGAAACAAACTCCAAAATCTTTGTGACAATTGAAGCATAAAATGAAGACTGCCCTCATAAACCAACTTCCCTTCTTTGACATTTCTATTATCACTAATTTTCAATAATGTACAGTAGATCTTGCTTAGCAATAATAAAACTACCCTTGTTAGAAGTCTAGTTTTATGTAACACTCCATATGGTGGATTCATAATAAATTTCTACTGGGAATACAATCATAAACCACTATTTTCTGCTATAAAAAACCATTAAAGCACAGACATGCACAAACAAGGTAATCTGCAATAAATTTGGAAATGTTAAAATACTACAAACGTAAATGTATTCAGCCCCATTGCAATGCATGTAATTTCCATAGCTTTATTAGAAATCTTGCCTTTGCAGTGGTTTGGCGATAGGTTATAAATATCGTAGGAATGAGTCAGCATGCAAATCCCTTCTGTGAAAAAACAATTTGAAAGGTTTTATAGCCCAAAGCTGTTTATTATATTGTAAGAATAGTAATGCAAGTTTGTGTTTGGAGCCTGCTAAGAGGAGAATTCTCAGGATATCCTGTTTATAATAAACAGCAAGGGGAAAAAAATCTCAGCAAATTAAAAAAAGAAAAACACAACAACATTTGATTTATGTAAGGTCATGGAAATAGTATGTCCCAAATAAAGCATTTAATTGATGGACTTTTCTCTGCACACATTAAGGGTCATCCAAGAGATGATCAATATATCCCACTGAGAAAAGGAGAGCAGTGTGAGCCTGGCAAACTTGTGTCCTGGAGGCAGAAAAGCAACTCTCTCTGGAGATGAGAGGAGATAGGTTACAAAGGTGAAGACGGAGAAGACCACTAAAGACAGAACTGTCAGGATCAGCTACAGGGGGCCCGGTCTGAGGAAGAGGTGGCTCAGCCAACTGTCCACGGAGTGACAAAGAACCTGAGGCCAGCACGTAGGCTGCAGAAGAGAAAGAGCTGCAAGGACAGGAGTCCCAAGTACGAAGACAACTCAGGCAAGGCGGGAGCAAGAACAGATGGCTGGACTTGGGAGTCAGAGCTCACTGTACCCTGCAGGAGACCAGCTCAGACCTGGTGGGAAGCAGAAGCCAGGCTGCAAGGATGTGAGGAGTGAGTAGATGGTAATGATGGGCAAACTGCAGACACAGACGATCTTCCAAAGGGGTGGGGGATTCGCTAGCTTGAGTGCAGAGGGATCAAGGAAGAGTCTCTTAGGATAGAAAAGAGCTGGGGAGGTATGAGTCAGTGAAGAGAGCAAAACCAAAGATGTAGGAGACAGAAGTTAGTCCAGATAGGAGGAATTTCAGGCAGGGTATCAAGGAAGTGGGCTCAGGGCCATGGGGGAAGGAACTAGTTTAGGCAAGGGGTAAAGCATTTGGGCAAAAAGAAAGGACAGAGTCGGTAAAGATGAAGAGAAAATCTGCAGGGTATAAGGAAAGAAGTTGGTGGAACTGAGGCCCAAAGACCTTCAATAAAACCAAGATGCAAACTCAGCTTCTGACTTTTCTTAAATATCTAAACTCATTATAAAAACACATTATCATTTCTTTGTGAGTGTACAGAGCATCTGTGCATATGTTATATCGTGAGGGAACCAAATACTATAAAAGATCCCAAACTATCTAAACATGTGTGCATGCAGTGTGTCACACATGTGCACACAGACATACACACGCACAGCAGAAATGCAAGCCCATTCCAAAATTAGGTGTCAGTGTTTATTATATTGTTCACAGTACCCACCTATGACTTTTTCCCAATTTCCCCTTTCCTCTTCAGAGGCTCTTTCCATAAGACTCCCGCCCATCTCAAGCAGACAGGAGCTGAGCACCCACCGCACTGTCCAGAAGGCATGTAAGTACAGAAGCAGAAGCTGGGGGTGCCTGTCTGCATAACCACAGCAGTCGGCACGGGTCCAGCAATGATCCTTTTAGATAAAATGAATCATGGAAGGCCAGAAATTTTTAAAGAATTTGGAAAACAAGGTTAAAAAAGGAGGGGAGGAACAAGTTTATTTCCTGAAATGGAAGAATTGGTGCTCCTACTTGTCTGATTATGTAAAGAAAAGAGACTGTGTGAACATGGCCAGAAGGACATGGGGGATCCTTTTTCAGGATTCTGACCCCCCAAAATTGAGGAAGTCATTTTTTATATTAACAGGAAATTGAAGAGGATTGTAAGGGAATATAAGAGAATACCAAAAGCTCTTAAAAGGAAGAAAAAATTTAATAAGCAGGAAATAAAGTAGGGACATGGGTGGGCACAGAAAATTATTTAGGGAAGGAAAAATCAAAAGTGTGAGTGAAAAGGTAACCAGAACTCACAGAGCTATTTTGAGAGTGAAAACCAAGTGAAAAATGCCACGTATAAGATTATTATTTGACATTTTTATATAGCAGCAACTTATAAAAACATCAAACATTGACATAAGCCTTCCTCTAGCATTTTAACATATCATTATATTGTTAACATGTAGCCATTCATGTGACTTTTTAATAGATTACTTTTATCATAAAAATGTCATTTTTAGGATAATCTGCATTCTCACATTTTTTTATATTCAGCTATGGTCTTAAAATGTCAAGTATAGAAGATATCTGTGTCTGCAATTCTTGGAGTCTTACTACAGATCTCGAGAGTATCAGTATAAAATAAGCCTTAGTTTGATATGGCTGTTGTGCTCCATTCATCTTTTCTGCAGTTTTTCCCCTTTTAAAAAAATAATTACAAAGCACATTACAAAGATAAAATTGCAAGTTAAAGCCGTAATAGGCAGGAAATTTGTAGTGAAGACTGCTTTGACCCTCGTGAAAGGCATCCTATAACATGTTCAGTCACTTGGGGTCATCTTCCCATAGGCATGATTATAGACTAGATATTTGGCTTGCCTCTTCAGTTAGCAACGATGATAACACGGATCACTTTACCTTCAGGCGCTAACATGTGCCAAATGTCCAACCAGATTTCTTTGGCTCTTCCTCTTAAATGTGAGGAAAACAAAGCAATTAACTAACGTATCAAAGATCAGGCAAGTCAGGCACAGAAGAGGAATTAGAACTCAACTAAGGCAATGGTCCTGTGCAGGAATTAGCAAACTGTTTCTGTAAAGGGCCAAATAGTCAATATTTTAGGCAGGCCACATTGCCACTGTCACAGCCACCCAATTCTTACACCATCCTGCAAAAGCCAGCAGGCAACACAGAAACAAATGTGTGTGGCTGTGTACCAATAAAATGTTATTTACAAAAACAGGAACTGGGCTGGATTCAGCCCTCTAGCCACAATTCGCCAACTCCTGATCTAGTGGATCAGCTCACACAGTCTGTCAAAAATCAGCTCACACTGCAGCAAATGCTAATTTCAGCCAGATTGAATAATATTATCTAGCAGTAGTGAGATCTTACCAAATGCCATATACCATTCATTTATACAAATTATCTCATTTTCTATCCTATGTGGCAAGTACTGTCATATCTTCATTTTGCAGGTGAGGAAACTCAAGCTCAGAGAGGTATGTGAGCTACCAAAGGTAACTCAGCCTTAAGTAAAGGAAACAGAATTTGAAAGTAGGCTTCTGGCTCAAAGCCTGATGTTCTATGCATGTAATTTATGGATACTAAGAAAACACGAAGCCATAAAAATATGAGCGTTTTCTTGAAAAAGTGATCTGTACTCCTTAAACTTACAGAACTAGAGAGGGATCATTCCTTATGGCTAGGTATCCCACGGAGGTCCCATTTTGATCTATGTAATTGGGAGTGTGCTACTGCAAACCCACCATCCCCACACTGGAGAATAAGACTGACAGCCTGAATTCTCCAGCCAGCTGATGCCCAGGACATTAGATGCTCACAGCTGTCACTGGGAAATGATCCTGGATTAGGGCGGCAAGAAGAGACACGGTAGATGAGTTTAAATCACAGGCAAAGAGGGAAGGAATCAGCCCTGTTATGGCCCACCTGCAGAAAGACTTGCACCCTGGACTTCACAACTCATCCTCCACCACTTCACAGCCCACTGAGAAGGAATGAAAAATAAAATTCCAACATAAATGAGAACCAAGATGTGATGTTTTCTGACATCTGTTGTTTGCATGGCACATTCTTAACTCACAACATTCTCCACAAAGTAGGCAAGTATGATTTTATACTCATTTCACAGATGAAGAGGGGTCCCTGAGACTCGGTGAGTTGTTAAGACCACATAATAAGGAAAGACTCAATCCCTAATCTTCTGAGTCAGCCTCAGGGCCTCTTTCCCCTCAACCAGGCTGTCTTCTAACCTTCCAAAGTGACTCACAGAGTGCTAGTTTGAAAAAGCAAGCCACATCAAAAGTCCAACAGCATTACATGAACACGGATTTTTTTTGGTTCAACTGAGGACACTGGGAAAGACAGCCAGAATAACCAAGTTTTAAATGATCTCCCACATTTGGTGAATTTCAGACATACTATTTATAAAAATAAAGGAGGTGGAAATCTGTGGTAAAATTTAGCTTGAGAGGCCCAGAACTTAAAGGATCTGCTCTCAACCATTTCCATCCAGAAGAATCTCCTCAGGGAGCCTTGGCTGCCTTTGGCCACATCACATCCAAGCCAATTCTTGATGTGGGGGTCACAGGAAGAGGAAGGAAGCATCCCGGTCCAGTGTCTCATGCATCTTTTCTCATCATTGCACAACGATTGCTCTTAGTCTACCTGCCCTCATAACTCCCCTAACTCCCAAACACAGGCAAAGAATGCAAAATATCAAAGCAAGGTCTAAGTTTTGTCAGCTAGATTTGATTATTCTTTCAAACATGGAGGCAAACGTCTAGTCAAAATCTGTTGGGAGTGAGGGATGAATAACTGAAGACAAAGATCGCCCCCATTTATAAGAGAAAAAATTAAAACTATCATTTCTCCCTTAAAATCAGGTGTGTGTGCTATTTACACATACACAAGCACACACGCACACACACACTTTTTCTAGTTTCCTTGTTGAAGAAGAAAATGTCTAATTTACATGTAGAGCCCACAAATTATAGCCATACCAGACAAGGAAGCAGATGAAGACTGTGATTGATATTCCAAAATTTCCGTCCTGATTTCCCCATCCTCAGAATTAACCACTCTATAAATCAAACCGACATATGAACATCTGATGTTGAAACCAATAGGTCACATCTGTGAAAAACATCAGAAACATAAAGAACTGGATTCTTCTGTTTTCTCCGCAAAAACACCGACCCCTCCCTCCTCCCCACAACCATTTTCACCATTATACCTTAAAATATACTGTCTCTTCTAAGAAACTATCGTTTTCCATATGTGTATTGCTATTAACAATGGCTACTTTTTCTTTCCAGCAGGTTGTGTAGATTAGGAATTGGCACTGTTTTCCACAGTAAACCTGAATGAAACCTTAGCTGTTTCTAGGTAAGTAGCTATCATTGAGACACATGTGTATACTGTCAACCAGTGACCTAACAGAGATGGAAATCCCTCATTTCTTAAGAGTATTTCTGTTTCTGCTGATCTGGATTTGTGTATCTGAGAGTTGAAGATGCAGACTACAAATTTAGGAGCTGTTAAGAGTTGCCTGCTACTCTCCCTGTGTCACCTTATGAGAATCACTTGTGTGGACTCTGGGCCTTCCTTGGTTCTTCTCTCTCCAAGAATCTCCAAGTGCAAGTACTCATGCCATTTCTCCTGTATGAGGCCAACACTAGTGACCCACCATCCCTGTAATATGTATTCTGAGGTCTTTTCCAGGCATGGTGATGGATTTATATTTATACAATGTTTAGAGCTGAAAGAACTTTGTAGACCATCTCAACCAAATTCCTCATTTATAGCTAAGGAATCTGAGCAGTGAAGAGCATAAGTGACCTCCTCAAGGTCACACACCTTGTAGACAAGCCACCACAGTCTCCTGATGCCCATCCCCATTCTTCCTCTCCTCTTTGCTCCATGTCAGCTGACTTCATCTATACACAAACAAAGTCTCCTTGGTGACCCCGGCACACACTTGCTGAGCAGCTGGTGAGGAAGAGAGCAGCCCCTGGCTACTGAAACAAACTTTAGTCTTCAGGAAGCTAGCCAATCCCTACAGAGCTGATCTGTGGCTCACCTCACACTGCTTGAACCAAATGACTATAGCATGTTGCACATAGTATGAACTCAATTAGATAGGTGTCCAGTGAATAAAGTAAGCTAATCAGCCCAGATGATAGAGCCACAGGGCTTATTTTGTGGTTATAAAGAAGCAAATGTATTGCCATGTGGCCCATTGTAGAAATTAATACACCTTTTCCCAAATCAGGAGGCTATGAGCCATCACCAACAGTAGGGCCATGGTGGCCCTCACTCTTTCAACACATATTTAAAAGTTCACATGTTGTGGGAGAATTTAATAAGGTGCTTGGTGAGTGGAATTGGGATCAAAGAGATTAGAGAACTTTTAAGACCATTCTCCTATTTTATATATTTGGGACTCAAAGACTCAGAGAACTGATGTTATTTGCCCAAGTTGCCCCTGACCTCAAGCCCAGCTGTCGCCACTACTCCAGGCTGCCTCCTCCATGCTGGCAGGGTTTTGTTCATGAAACTCAATCTCTACAACATGGAACCCGTTTCTAGAGTTCAATGCTCTGTACATAGACCATCAAACATCTACTGGCTAATTAATGAAGACTGGAAATTCAGTCACTTTAGTTTGCCCTACAACCCTGGTAGGTTAATAACCATTTTACTTTTTGTATGCTGTTTGGGTCAGCTAAATCAAAGTGAAGACTCCTTCCATCTGGCATGGATAGGAGATCTGACCCAACACCCCCTCAGAGACTAGCTTTAGCTTCTTCTCCCAGGTGGGCTGAATTTTGACTTCCTCCTTTTCTGTTTTTATACTTTCTGAAGATTCTGAAAAATAGCACCTACTCTATGGGCAGTGAAAATACCCAGTCCATGATCACCAGGCTTGTCATCCTAAGTGTGTCGGTCAGACCAGCTGTCCCCTTTACAACCTCCACACCCCACCCATTCTCCACAAATATCTGTAGGATAGACTTATCCTTCTGCTCAACAGCCCAGGGGAATGGGGATTCTTGTCTTCTTCATTAACAGCTATAAAAACAAGAACTGTTTGTGTGGAAACATCCAGATAAAGAAGGCATCCTCCATGCCAACTTCTCTCTTTATCATGGGCAAGAATCAAGAAGCCTCTGCACATGCTCAAGCCCAAATCCTAGGTACTATAGACCTCCCCTACTTCCATAACAGCCCACCAACCAGAGCTGGTTTCTATAAATTTTAGGGCCTCTGGAGAGATGAAGGATTTGCCTATGTACCTACTGCACATCCAGGAAAATCGCACCTCTGCAAGCTTCTCAAATGCCCCATGTTTCTTGGTAGTCTTACTACCTACTTAGAAGGCTTCCACTCTTTTTTTTTTTTTTTAAGATTTTATTTATTTATTTGACAGAGAAAGACACAGCGAGAGAGGGAACACAAACAGGGAGTGGGAGAGGGAGAAGCAGACTCCCTGCCGAGCAGGGAGCCCGACGCGGGACTCGATCCCGGGACTCCAGGATCATGACCTGAGCCGAAGGCAGTCGCTTAACCAACTGAGCCACCCAGGCGCCCAGGCTTCCACTCTTGAATCTACTTGACCTCAGTCTTCCATCTTTCTGACCCACATATAAGTGCTGCCAGCCAGATCACCCGAATCAACCTGGCAATCCATGGAATGACATGGTGCATCCATATTGCTCTCATAATCCATTGGTTCTACTTGTTAGCTGACTCTCTTACTTAAAAAGGGAAATAGAAAAAAACCTAAAGAAATATAGTCACATAGGAATTGGCATCCTCCTGTTTGAGAAAATGTTGGCAGTGTGGGGTAGCAATCTAGGCTGCAGTGCCAATTCTATCAGGTAGTAATGAACAAACAACAATAATAATGAGGATGAGGCTGATGACAGGTGGCTTCATTTACTGCATACTTATAAGCCAGGCTACATTCTTAGTGCTTTACACATATAATCTCATTTAATAATATTTCCAGTGTAAGCAAAAAGGTCAGATCATTTTCTCTTTCTAAGCTTTCGGTTTTCAGATCTGTTACACTGAGATAATAGTTAAATCACAGGGTTGCCGTGCAAATTAAATGAGATAATGGAGACAAATGCAATTATCAAACTCTAAAGTGATTTATAAATATTCTTTATTATGATGATGATGGTTCCATTCCTTCCAAGAACATTCAACTATAAAGTCCCCAAGCCATAACTGAGTCCTGACCAAGTATAGATGCCCCCTAGCAGTGAACCCTGTACCCTCAAACACAAAGCAAGGCACCCAAGTACCATCTTTCAGAAACCAGTTTTTTCTTTCATAAAATTTGACAAAAGGTTCTAAACTAAGTGAATGTCAACAGACAGGTTAGAAATTTGATTTCTCCTTCCCCATCCTAATAAGGCAGTGATGTAGTTAAAATAATGTGTCTGGCCTGCATCCCAGTGTTTATAGCAGCAATGTCCACAATAGCCCAACTATGGAAAGAGCCCAGATGTCCATCAACAGATGAAAGGATAGAGAAGATATGGTATATATTTATACAATAGGTGACAAGGATAGAACTAGAGGGTATTATGCTAAATGAAATAAGTCAATCAGAGAAAGACAATTATGATCTCACTCATATGTGGAATTTAAGAAACAAAACAGGATCATAGGGGAAGAGAAGAAAAAATAAAACAAGACTAAATCAGAGAGGGAGACAAACCATAAGAGACTCTTTTTTTTTTGGCTGGGTACAGTATACTTTATTGATGGTACATGACAAGGTAGGGCTCCCCAAGCCCCTCCCCTTCTCCAGGGGGTCTGGGATGGAAACGGTGGAGGTCGGGAGATTCTCAATGTTCTGGAGGATAAGTTGGGGCAGGGAGTCCCCAGCAGCTGAGGGCCTCTCTCTTCCTCTTGCTCTCGCTGGGGCTGGTGGTCCAGGGGGCTCTTACTCCTTGGAGGCCATGTGGACCATAAGGTCCACCACCCGGTTGCTGTAGCCGAATTCATTGTCATACCAGGAAATGAGCTTGACAAAGTGATCGTTAAGAGCAATGCCAGCCCTGGCATCGAAGGTGGAGGAGTGGCTGTCACTGTTAAAGTCACAAGAGACAACCTGGTCCTCAGCGTACCCCAGGATGCCCTTGAGGGGGCCCTCTGACGCCTGCTTCACCACCTTCTTGATGTCGTCATATTTGGCAGCTTTCTCCAGGCGGCAGGTCAGATCCACGACAGACACGTTGGGGGTGGGGACACGGAAGGCCATGCCAGTGAGCTTCCGTTCAGCTCAGGGATGACCTTGCCCACAGCCTTGGCAGCACCAGTGGAAGCAGGGATGATGTTCTGGGCAGCCCCTCGGCCATCACACCACAGCTTCCCAGAGGCGCCATCCACAGTCTTCTGGGTGGCAGTGATGGCATGGACGGTGGTCATGAGTCCCTCCATGATGCCGAAGTTGTCATGGATGACCTTGGCCAGAGGAGCCAAGCAGTTGGTGGTGCAGGAGGCATTGCTGACAATCTTGAGAGAGTTGTCATACTTCTCATGGTTCACACCCATCACGAACATGGGGGCATTGGCAGAGGGAGCAGAGATGATGACCCTCTTGGCCCCGCCCTTCAAGTGAGCCCCAGCCTTCTCCATGGTGGTGAAGACCTCAATGGACTCCACAACATACTCAGCACCAGCATCACCCCATTTGATGTTGGTGGGATCTCACTCCTGGAAGATGGAGATGGCCTTTCCATTGATGACAAGCTTCCCGTTCTCAGCCTTGACTGTGCCGTGGAATTTGTCACGGGTGGAATCATACTGGAGAACATGTAGACCATGTAGTTGAGGTCAATGAAGGGGTCACTGATGGCGACAATATCCACTTTGCCAGAGTTAAAAGCAGCCCTAGTGACCAGGCGCCCAATATGGCCAAATCCGTTCACTCCGACCTTCACCATCGTGTCTCGGGGACGCAGCTGGCACTGCACCAGAAGATGCGGCTGTCTGTCGAACGGGGAGGAGCAGAGAGCCCCATAAGAGACTCTTAATCATATGAAACAAACTGAGAGTAGCTGGAGGGGAGAGGGGTGGGGGATGGGGTAACTGGGTGATGGCTTAATTAATTAATTAATTAATTAATGTGCCTGGGTTTTGACATCCCTACCCCCACCCACCTAGATGTTTCCATGAAAGCGAAGGGGCTGCCACCATTCAAGTAAACCTTGTCCTCAGGAAACTTTCGCAGACTGAAGAGACCCCTGGAAACCTGCCCCCTTCTACCAGGCCCCCTCAGGCAAGAAGGGCATCTTAAAGGGGCTCCAGGCCCCCTTTCATCTCTCCAGGCTGCTTCCTTCCAGAATGGAGTATTCTGGCAGAAACATACAGTTTGTTTTTTGAAACTATTTTAATGGTTGTCTTTTCTATAGTTAGGGTTTTAAGGGTTTTCCCAGTATTTATTTTAGAAAATAATCCCCTGTCCCTTCAAGAACTGAATTTCATTTTCACATTTTCCTTTTGCTTCCCTCAGTACTGACTTCCTGGGAAAATGCCCAACTGAATGAAGCAGTTCTTCTGCTCAAAGATACCCTAGGCACCAAACTGTGTTCTCAAAAGGAGAATGCTTTTCACATCTCCTACATCTCTGCAGCTTGGAACAGTACGGCTTCCTGATTTAAATTGCCTTTAGGTAAAATTATTTACTTTGTGCTATAGGCTCTACCGCATTGGATTTTCAAGAGGCTCTGTCACTGCAGCCTTCAAACAGTGGCATGGCCAGCTATGATGGGAACCAAGGTGACGGGCATACTGGCCACTGAAGAAAAGACCAGACAGAGCGTTCCATAACCAGCGTGTTACTGAGGGGGGGAGGCAGTCCTTAGAGGTTAAGAAAAGGGGGAGGGGGTTGTTCACTACTTATTAGTTGTATGACCTCTTGCCAGCTACTTAACCTTTCTGAGCCTGAATTTCCTAATCTATAAAATGGCAATAATGATAGCACCTATTTTATAAAATGATCACAAGAAATAAAATAATGAATGTAAAACTTACTTAAAACATTCAGCAAGTTGGTGGTGCTATGTCCTCGGTATTAATTTCCTGTGTCTGGCTGTAACAAATGACCACAGAGGAGGTGACAGAAATTTAAAGCAACAGAAATTTATTCTCTTAACAGATCTGGAAGCCAGAAGTTCAAAATCAAGATGTCAGCTGGGTTGGTGCCTCCTGCAGTCTCAGGAGGGAAAATCCATTCCATGCCTTTCTTCTACCTTCTGATAGCTGCTGGCAAGTCTTGATGTTCCTTAACTTACAGCTCGATCTCTCCCATCTGTGCCCAGGTTTCCAGGTGACCTTCTCCCCTCTGTGTCTTCTCTCCTTGTCATCTCTTATAAGGACATTTGTCAATGGATTGAGGGCCCATCCTAATCCAATACGATCTTATCTCAAGACCTTTAACTTAATTACATCTGCAAAGACACTTTTTCTAAATAAGGTCATATCCACAGAGTCCTTGTGGACATATCCTTTGGGGAGACCACCATTGAGACCATTGCACCCTCTCGCCAACTAAAAGAGTCAGTTTAAGTCATGCAAGTCTCAAACTTTTTATTCCTCTGTGAAATAAAACATGGGTCCATTTTTTTCCACAAATGTCTTCACTCTTCCTGTTAGAGGCCTCTCTGGTCAGACTCCTCAAAGCTATGATATCACCTATTATCTTCCTGTCCTGTGGCTCACTGGTTTGCAGATGGAACGTGGGCATAAATGATGGGAAGTGTACAGTAGGGTTTCAGATGAAAGAAACAGAAGATGGCCTTGCTCAACCCTTCATGTCCTTGATGAGGTAACAGAGATCCGGGAAGTGATGTACCTTGCTGAGGTAGTGCAAGTAACATGATGGCAGAGCCATCATAGAGTCAGGCACCTGGCCCAGGCCCTGCCTCTCATTGCTGTCCCCTCCCACTGTGTCACTCTTCCACCAAGCCTCACAGTTGTGAGGTCACCCTCAGCATTCTATAAGCCCAGAGAAAGGAAGCTGAGATGTCTCACACCTTACTGCATGCCCCTGGTTAATTCTAAAAGTCAGACCAATTTTAGTCCATAAAATTAAGATGTAAATAAGCCAAAGTCAGACCAGCCATAATGCCAATCAACCTTTGATTTGCTTTTTTATATTTCAGGGTACAAAGAGAAAGTCTGGAAAATGCTTCCCATCTTACTTAAGGGCAATAGAATCTTATAACTTCACTTGAAACTTGGATCACATAAATAATCTCTTATATTCTAAAGATTCATCCAATACACCAATTGTTTGGAACTCAAATTCTCCATTCTCTAGGACTGATATTAACCATAAAGAGTCCCTTTCCAGGCTATAGCCTACAAAATAATACAATGACAACAAAAAAGAAATCAATATTAATATTAACAATATAAATAAACAAAGAAAACTTAAATTGAATTAGAGAATTAATTCTTTTACTAATTTGCCCAGAATTCCAATTTGAGAAAAAAAAAAAGGCTTAATAAAAGGAACATGGAGAGGTAGAAGGGAGCTTTTAGAAAAGTTGATGGGATCTTCTGGGTATTTTCAAGGGCATTAAAGATCAATTACATTTAATTCCATTTTGAATTTATGAATTTCTTTTTCCAAATGAAATATCTTGTAGCTCTTTACAATTTTCAGACTGCTTTTGCCACATAGTCTCACTTGCAAGAGCAGCCAGATGAGTGGAGATTTTATCAAGCAATCACGCCAGATGAATTCCAGCAAGTGATAAATTAGCAATTGGGAAGTGGTTACTACTGGTCTCTTTCAAACCCCCACTACTCTGAGTATGGCCAGGACATCAGCATCAACAGGGAGCTTGTTAGAAATGCAGAATGTCATCTAGACTCCAGACCTACAGAAATCAGAATCTGCATTTTAACAAGTCCCTCAGGGGATTCCTATGCACATCAGCATCTGAGAAGCAAAGCTTCTGCCAGTGAACAGAGGTGTCTTTATGAAATAAAATAAAGTGGGTAAGCAGGGGAAAATACTCATAAAGAATATACATTTGATTTTTAATTATCCAGCAATGTTGCAAATTGAGCTAATATCCTCTTTAAAACAGATGCTGGATAAACTACAATAATTTAACAGAAAAAAAAAAAAAAGCCAAACTCAAAGACAGAAAGGGAAATCTCTAGTTACCAAAAAAAAAACCACAAAGGAACTCATCGCACATGAGCGAATGTACCAGAATCCCGAGGGATAGCACACTTGGCTGCAAGTGCTAACAGCAAGGTACTAGAGTCATAAAATCCCCATAAAAAAAAGAGATGAGGCCTTGGACCCCTAGGAAATGTGATGCTAGAACATAGACTCCTCTATAAACCCTGCCCCCTTTGTATAAAGGAAATGGGAGACTTCCCAACGGGGCTGGAGAAAAAGCAAAGAAGCATCAAGTGTGTGATGGGCCACCAAGCCCTTGTCTGTGCCACATGCAGATATGGAGTCCAAATGAATACTATGCACATGGTGTTGGGATCTCAAACTGACCAATTACTATGAAAATTCATCTTGGACAAGTGAAAACCTCAGGACACCCAGCCATGGTAAATATAAAACTTCTCTGTAAAGATACTCCCACCAAACACAGCACAGAAAACTCACACAGACCAAAAATAATCCCAGCTGAGAATGAGCCCACAAGCAAAAATTAACACCATATGAGAACAGAATTCACTACAAGGGGACATTATCAGGTACCTGGAGCAATAGATTAGCATGCCTCAGAAAATAAGATAATAGAACCATTCCAAAGAGACTACAGTTTTATTTAAACCTGAAGGCAATTTACTAGATAAGAAAACTGAGGCTAATGATGATTTACAGGTAGGAAACTGAAGTTCAGAGAGGCTCAGGCTAATAAAGACTGAGAGCTTCAATCCAGTGCCAGGGTTTTCTCTACCGCATCACAGTATTTCTGTTCTCAATAAATGCAGGCGAGTTGGATCATTTCTTTGATTCATGTAAAACAGAAGAGAAAGAAGTGATTTTCTTAGATTGGGAAGGTAGAACTCTGATTCAATTCATTTGCTCTTAAGCATTTTTTTTAATGCAAAAAAAAGGAAGTAGGTAGGGATCTTTGTGTACTCAAAAATTCTTTTTGGGGGGGCGCCTGGGTGGTTCAGTCCTTAAGCATCTGCCTTTGGCTCAGGTCCTGGGATCGAGCCCCACATCGGGCTCCCTGCTCGGCAGGAAGCCTGCTTCTCCCTCTCCCACTCCCCCTGCTTGTGTTCCCTCTCTCGCTGTGTCTCTCTCTGTCAAATAAATAAATAAAATATTTTTTTAAAAATTCTTTTGGGGGACAAAAGGAGGTGACAATGTAAGAATTTTGAGGCAGCTGGACACAATGGGAGGTGACAGGTAAATATCCATCTGAATGTTCAGAAGACAAGGATCTATACCTTGGCAGTTTTCTTTATTTTTCCAAGGCAGGATGTCAGGTAATCACTGGAACATGAGCCAAGATGAGCTTTTGCTTTTACTCCCAGAGCATCTTCATGGTGTTCCTGAAAGGCTATTTTAAATAGCGGCTCTAACCTACAAATCCTTACACAGGGGTGCTAAGGAAGTGGTGGACAGCTCAGGCACTGCAGCAAGGCCATAACTTCTCATCTCTTACCCCTTCACTAAATTACGATTAAATTCCATCATTCAAAGCTGCCTGATCTTGGACCAGATGCATATATCACAAGAAGGCATTAAAACCTGACCTTTTATATCTCCAGTAAGAAATGTCATGAGTCCATCACAGAATCATAACTCCCTCTCAAATTGGAGCTAAGAAAGATCTGAACTTCAAAGGGGAACTCTCTGATTACAGGCAAATTTGAGGACTTTTCTAGTAACCTCTTAAAATTCTGAATTTTAAAGAAAAAATGAGATGGCTTTTGTGTTTCAGAGCAAAAGAAATAATGAATGAGTACACAGCAGGATGCAAAAGAAATGCTACACACAGAAAGTGAAAAAGGAACACGCTGACACATCTCTTTGAAGCCAGTTCTAAGATTATGGGAAACTTGAAAATCAGTAACATTTCAGCAGAGGCCCTAAAACCCAAAACAATTATCCACTGGCTCTATCCAGCTAAGATTTACATCTAGTGGCCTCATCGGTATAGATACCACGGAGACTCTGTAAAGAGTACTATGGGGCTTGGTGACTTCAAAACTTGCTCTTGGAATATTTATCACTTCAGCTCAGTAAATAGCTAGTCCTTTGCCAGTGGGGAGATAAGCAGGCAGCCTTATCAGTCTTGGTACTTTCAAAAGTCTTGGCAGCCTTATCAGTCTTGGTACTTTCATTCCACAGCACACTGTGGAGCATCTATTGTCCCTCTGATGGTCATCCATACCTACGAGAGCAGAAAGTAGATATTTAGACCTTTGTAAAGAAGAATCATTTAAATGAGAAAGCAAAAACTTAACTGAATAGTAAGAAGAGGAGAAATGGGGACAGGAAGCAACCAGAGACAAAGATTCAAGAGCAACAGTGGCTCAGCCCTGCCATAGTGTGGGGTGTGCAGGATAGCTATGGGGCAATTCTAATAGAGGAGCATAGATGGAGGCCATATATAGTCACTTCCACCTCCATCCATACAGAAGCATTCTTGGTGTCCAAGGGAAAGCAATAACAAAGGAGGATGGCTTTCCTGACATCATCCATGTCTTCATTTAATAAATATTTATTGAGCTCTCACTGTGTATACATATATGTCAGAGACATATCATGAGTATAAAGAGGAAGAAAAGAGATGATAAAATACACAAATGTAGAAAACACAGGTAAAATAAAATACCCCTAATTCAAAAGAAGAAGAAAATATGCCAATTGTGGGACTATGTAGCTTCATGAAGAAAACAGTATTTGAGCTAAACCTTAAAGAATAGGTAAGATTTGGACATACAGGTACACTATTGGGAAGTACAGTATTCTTCTCTCTACCACAAACAAGAGGCCAAGTGAATCATTGGGCTAGATGTGCTTCTCAACCTTCCCTGCATCTACGAATCACCTGGGGAGAATTTTTTAAATAAATGCTGGTGCCCCACCCCAGATATTTTGATTTAATGACTCTAAGGTGAGACCCAGACACAAGTAGTCTTGCTTTTTTGAGCACTCCCTAGATGATTCTAATGTACAGCTAGGATTGAGAATCCTGAGCTAGAACAGAGCAGACATGGAGACTGGAATGTGCCTTTGGAAGTTTGTACCAAAACTTTATAAGAATCCCAGCCCCCAGTGTGCCATGACTCATGGATTGACACAATTCCCCCACGATAAGATAGAAGGAGAGATCAAAATAAAATGTTGACATCAACATAGTCACAGTCCCTTGGGAGCTTCCATTTTTCAGATGAAGAGGCAATGGCATAGGAACTTTATGGACACTATGTAGTGCTCGGGGGGACTCTCTGCCAGAACAGCTCACACTTGGAGGAAATGGGTGAGGAACTCGCCACATGGAATCATAAACATGTAAGCTCACAGAGTGTGCAGAATGCTGCTTTTGGATATGGATTTGAGAACAGAACCAGGAACACCTGAAGGTTTCAACGTTGTGATAGTCTCTGTGATAATTTAATAAAGCAAGCACAGGCTTTTCTCAATGAGAAGGCACCTTTCAAAGTTTGCATTTTAGAAGATACGATGTTGCAAACTTAGGTGAGCCAAGTGCTTGCAGTTGGGCGGCATGGAGTCTTATAAGGGTGAGGCTTAGGATTGTCTGAAAGAATAAAAATGGATTCACATAGCTTAAGAGTAGCCTCCTACTATAGATAAATAGAGTAACTTATCTATTGCCATATAACAAGCCACTAAAAAAAAAAAAATGTGATGGCTCAAAACAATTTATTGTTCTCAGGGTGCCTGGGTGACACAGTCAGTTAAGCATCCGACTCTTGATTTCGGCTCAGGTCATGATCTCAGGGTTGTGAGATTGAGCCATGTATCAGGCTCTACCCTCAGCGTGGAGTCTGCTTGATATACTCTCCCTCTCCCTCTGCCCCTCTGGCTCGTGCTCTCTCTCTTTCTCTCACTCTCTCTCTTTCACATAAATAATAAATCTTTTTAAAAAACACATTTTTTTTTCTCTCATAGTTTTATGGGTTGCCTGACTCAGCTGTCTGGATTTTCCTTGGTTCTCTCATGCAGCTGTGGTCAGATAGTGGCTGGAGTCGTCTGAAGGTGCAACTGGACTGGACAGCCAATATGGAGCACTCACATTGCTGTTTAATACTGGCTATTAGCTCAGAGCTGAGCTAGGACTTTTGACTGGAATGCCTACATGAGCCTCTTTATGTGACTTGTGTGTCTCAAAGTATGATGACTGGGTTCTAAGAGACAAAGTAGAAACTGCCAGTTTCTCAAAGTCTGGGTCCAGAAACTGGCAAATATCACTTTTGCCATATTCTGTTGATCAAAGCAGTCACAGAGTCTGTGACTTTTTGAGGAGAGGGGACACAGACCCCATGTCTCAAGACAGGAATGTCAACCTTAATCTTCCACAACTTATGAAAAGATTAGTCCTTCTTATTCTCAACACCATATGTTTGAACTTTAAATAGATGTTTTTTCACAGTTCTTTGATAGCACCTCCCACAGCAAATAAAGAAAGGCAATACTATGTACAATACAAATATAAAAGAGTAATACTGTGCTATGCTTCACTGCAAGCTTATCACCTGTAAATCTGAGTTATTTTTCTTTTTCCCAGCAGTCATGATGAGTTTGTACTTTACATCTCTTCTCTCTGCCTAGTACCTTTGGTGACCAAAAGCATACGTTTGCAAAGACAGGTGCAAAGACAGGGTGAGAAGGATAATCAGTGGACCAGGGCACAGATCAGGGCCAACACCAGGGTCAAATCCATAGTCGGGGCCTTGCAGCAACTCTAGAATTTTTCCACAAATTGTTACTGTTGGAATTCTGCCAACGTCAGCCCCACAGTCCATAATGATCCAATGCTCAAGAGCTTCTGCATCGCTAAATGTTTACAGGGCTCAGAAATCAATATCTAATCACACTTAGCTGGAGCCCAATATTCTGTACACTCAGCAGTGTACATTTTTGGTTGCTGGGTATATAAAAGTTAACATGGGAAGCGGAACATTTGTTGGAATGAGCTGCATTAAAAATATTACCACTGTGGTGCAAATCACTGTTAATGACATTTATCGAGTGCTCATTCTGTAAGGGTCCCACTCTACCAGGAGTTTTAAGATGATACAAAGGAAATAGAAGACACCCTTTTTGACCTCAGAAGCTAATGCTACTTTTTTTCTCCGCCCTTCCCTCAGAACATAACAGCTAGATTACTTCTCAAAATCTGTTGGCTTTAAAATCCTGTTCAAAATAATGGGAATATCAGCTATACCTGGTTTCCTAGTAGGCCATTCCAAGGAGGCCTTTTATTTTTTTTTTAAGATTTATTTATTTATATTTTAGAAGGGGGCAGAGGGAGAGGGAGGGAGAGAATCTCAAGCAGACTCTGCCGCTGAGCATGGAGCCCAAGCATGGAGCCCGATGCGGGGCCGGATCCCATGACCCTGAAATCATGACCTGAGCTGAAACTGAAAGTCAGATGCCCAACTGATGAGCCACCCAGGTGCCCCTCAATGAAGCCTTTTTGTAAGCTCTTACAGGGCCCCTGGTGTGGCCAAGTCCCTTCTCTGTCCCTAAGCTGCAAAATTCACATTGAATTCACAGCCAAACCCCTAATGAAATGTCTAGTGGCAGCAGTGACATTCTTGCCCTTTTCCATAGGTGGGTCCTCCTGTCACCTAAGAAACAGATTTGTGTAAAGCTTCCTAGATAGGGCTTCTGAAACATTAATGTGCATGCAAATCTCACCCAGGGATCTTGTTACAGTGCAGATTCCAATTCAGTGGGTCTCTGAGATTCTGCATTTTAACAAGCTCCCAGGTAATGTTGGTGCTGCCAGATCTCAGACCATACTTTGAGTAGCAAGGATAGAGGTTACTATGGATAGAGCTTTACCTGTTTCAGGCAGTGTTCAAAGGAAGAAAAACAAAACAAAGATCCCGAGTCTGCTATCTTTTCATCTCTCTCTCTCTCTCTCTTTCTCCCTGCCTCATTCAAGCACTACAGAATACATGCCCATCAAGCCTCAAGAAAAGCCTTGGGAACCTCAAAATTCTCCAACTTGAATACGCAACCTAAGCTCCAAATGTGACCTCAGGTTTAAAATATCAGTTCAGTTTTTAGGCAAATAGAAAACACTGAAAACTGAGTTTAAAAATGTTGAATCTGTCCTTGTAGTATGAATATCATAGAAGCACTTCAAATTAGTTGTCTTTTTTGACACCAAAAGAGGGAGGTACATGTATGCTTCCTTGTATAAGTCCTGTAAAATTGTTTCTTGACTGGGAACATTAAGACAGAAAGTTAAGGATCAAACTTTTTTCTAAACCAGCCACATATTAGAAGCACAGGGATTTGAATTTTGTAATTTACTTTAGTTTGAATTATCTAGATATTTGCTCTAAGTACTCAAATCATGGTAACAACTTATACTGTTGTTGCTTTATTTTTTTCCCCCAACTCTTTGATATTCCTTACCCACATATCACCTTCAGTCACCCTGTCCTTCAAGGTCTATAAAATTGGCTCAACCTTCTGTTCTGTACTCTCTGGAAGGCCTGCCCAAGACCTTTTTGTGTTCCTGAGGGAACTTATATTCTATGGTCATTTCTAGTTTGAGTTTTCTGCTTCTACCGAATTTTTTTAATATTTTATTTATTTATGAGAGAGAGAGAGAGCAGGGGGAGGAGCAGAGGGAGAGGGACAAGCAGACTCCGTGCTGAGTGCAGAGCCTGAAACAGGGTCAATCCCATGACCCCAAGATCATGACCTGAGCCGAAACCAAGAGTCAGCTGCTTAACTGACTGAGCCACCCAGGCGCCCCTGCCTCTACTGACTTTTTGTTCCCTTTTGCACTTTTTAGGTATTGGCGTTTTCTTCCTAGATTGTCCCCAAACTAGCTCCTTCCCGTCTTCATTTTAAGCAAGGTGCATATATAAAGATCTTGTGTTTTGAAAAGCCTTTACAGAAAGTCATAAGTGGAGGATGATATTGCTGCACTGCAAATAAATCTGCAGTACATATTACCCATCACTATTCCTGAAAGTTCCATCAGGCACTCTCCAGTATATCTCTGGACCTCTCGCCCTCTTGCTGATTATGCCTTTTCCCCTTCCTTCCCGTTTCTCTCTATATACCACTTCTCTCCCTCCCTGTCCCTCAACAGTCCAATTTTATGTTCACACCCAGCTTATCGAGAGCAATTTGGCTCTCCCATTCTCTATTCCCAAACTATTGCCAGACTCACTTTCGTATTTCCAAAACTCATCAAAGTGCTCTCCTGTCTGAAAGAACCATTAGCAGATTGCCATATTTTCTTTAAGGGGCTTCAATTCTTTAGAGGCATATGGAATTTAAAACAGCATTTTTTTTCATTAACAAACATGATCTCACTTGGCCTAGTAACTCTGAGGTAGGAAAAGCAAGCATTAGCATGGCCATTTTAGACAAAAAAAAACAAAAATCCAGAAAAATCATGTAACTTATACATAGTCCCCTACTTAGGGGCAGAACCAGGGCTGAGACCTAGGCTTCCTGGCATCTACTATATTCTCCCTTCTGAGTCACTTTTCTGCTGGATGAGACCAAACATGATATTTTACAGACTTGAAGGAGCTTTCACTTTCTGAGGTCCAAATTGGATAAATCCAAATCTTATTCCTTGACACAAGCTCTTTGATGAGAGCTTTACAAGGCCTTTGGTTTGCAGTGATCATTGGCAACCCCACATGCAATTGCTTCTATGCATAGGCCACGAATCCATGTTTTCTCCCCCAAATTTTTAAGGGTGCCTCCAGGACTGTGGAATACAGTTCATGAGGCAGGGAACAAGAAAAATGACTTTGTTTTCGATACCTACTCGTGTCCACCATTTTAAAGTCACTATTAGCAAGTGGCTTGAAGAGTGCTACAAATTATAAATAGAAGCTTCAGGTACTACCACAGCAATATGAAACCATGAAATTATACTTTAGAATTATTTATTCACCTTCTCAACATTTAAACCTTCTGAACTATTTAAAAATCACAAAGACCTGAGAATCCTGAGATGGCAGTATAGGCTGGAGCTGGGGAGGGTAGTTGGTTTAGGCAACATGCTAATGTGGTAAGTCCAATCTTTAGGTGCTAATATGTTTATTCTCGTTCTACAGCTGCTTTAACCCGAAAGTCACAGAGCAGTCCTGTAACTGAAACAAAAAGGAGGGGAGTCTATGTGAGAAAGTGAGTGTGGTTACTACAAGGGCTCTACTACTCTTAGTAAACTTACAGCAAAAACACACCACTCAGTTGCATCGTAATGAGGTGGCAATTACACACATGCACACACTCAATTTTGGAAATTACATCCTGAAACTTTGCTCTTTTTTTCTCTAAATAAATTCATACTGAGAAAGAGAAAAGCAGCCCCTGACATGCAAGGAGCTGACCTAGTATGATTAGCTGGGCCTTGACATTGTCCTGTTGTACATATACAATTTCACAGAAAATCAACATCAGACAAGGGCCACTCTGTGACCACAGTGGAACAAATCAAAAACACAGCCACTCAGTAATCATATCTGAACAGAGACAAAGCATAAACATTGTCTAAACCACAAAATACCAAAAATCCCAGCTAATATGAGTGAGTGCTGCTTCTTTCCCAATTATAGCTTCCTTCCCAATCGGTAAGAGTTACTGAGAGAGCCATAGAATTGTCCTTGATTTCAGATAGCACCCAATCCAAAACGAATTCCTGCTTCCTTGGATCCTCCCCAAGTTACTCAACCAAACTCAAGTCCAATAGTAAGTCCTTTCTAATGACCTCTTACTGAGACATGCCATGGTTCCCCATAGTGTACATTCTTCTTCACCGGGATGAGTAATAAGCACTTGTTCAAATACATGTGTGTTCCTGATGGTATTTGACTACAGAGCATTGACAGGAAGTATAGATAGATTTGGAATGAAAGTGAGAAATGTGGTACCATGGATGTTTTACCTTTGGCAGAATGGGGTACAAATAATGGTGTGGCACAGTTAGAAAAGTGGTTGTGTGGCCATATTCTTCCAGGCTACCATTTTGTGACTTCATGGAAACTTGACTATTGCCACTGATACCAATCTGTATGAATCTACGTAAATACCAGCTGTGTGGCTGAAACCCGCCCCCACTTCTTAAAAAGTGGATGTTCTCTCCAGTCCAAATTGGATTTCTTCATTTAATCTCCATACCTTGCATGCTACAATGTGCCTTTATACTCAAAGACTTCTACATCTCCTCCATTTTTCATTTTGAATACAAAATAAGATGCAAACTCTCATTTGAAGATCCCAGGCCAACTAGAGCGCTACCTGTTCTTGTTTTTTTTTTCAACCAATTAAGCATTTAAATTGTTTCTCCTCTAAATTGAATTTGCCTTTATTATTTTTTTCTTACCCTTTTTCTTTTCCACAGCCATCAACCATATCCAGTAAACAACTGTTTGATACGCTAGGGAAACAAAAGTGAGATTGTAAGGAAGTAGAAATGAAAGGGGATAGGATGGATAGTGAAGGAGAACTGTAACCTGTGAAGAGACCTGGGACTTACCTTGTATAAGGCAATCCTAGGTCATTTCACCTCTCTGGACTTCAGTTTCCTCCTCCGTAAAATGAAATGAAGATGAGGTCTCTAAACGTTTACAAGGTAAAATTGTAACCATTCCCTCCTTGCCCACCTTCACTCCTTCCTGACCCAGAAGAAAAGAAGCCCCTTCTTCATTCTACAGCTCTCCTTTCCCTTTGAGATCCAAGTATACCCTTCCTGGCTTCCATCAAGATATTGTTCTTTCTCTTGAATCTTTAATACTTTTTTTCCACCATTAACTTCTCTTTTTCTACCCAAAGCTCTATTCCCAATTCACTCTCAAGAAGCACTAACCACTGGTGTCTGTGGCTTCTTTCACCACAATCCAATTAGTAGTTTGCCCACTGATTCCACATTCCTTCCTTTGGAGCTAATCTGTTTTCAACCACTCCAATTTTCAAGTGATTTGGAAAACAGGTATGAGAGATCTGGAATCAACACAGACTCAAGAAAACATTTTGTTTTTAAAGAGGCATGTGTCATAAATGAATTCTTAACACAACAGCATAACAAGTTACAGTAATCAACAGATATCAATAGATAGTTATATTTAATAATTTGAAACAGACCATATTTCTATTTTTCCTTGAAATTAATCAGGAGCTTTCATGGAAACCTTTATGGAACATATGATTGCATGAATATCATTTCTTATTTAATTGGCATTTAAGCAAATGGGTTAATTTTTTTCAACTAACTAAAGATTTATTTTCCTTGGCTTATGGTTTTATTCATTTATGGTTGATTTTGTTAGATTAGAAAAATATATGAGAAGTCAATTCTCCTCTTAAAAGGGATAGACTGAATTTGAAGGCCTGTGCCAGGGGAAGATACCAGAAAGACAGGAAGTGGAGAGTTCTGACTATCTTTGCCTCAGAATAGAGGCAGGGAAACTAGGTTTGTCTCCTCTGCTCCCACATCTATCAGTCCCTGAACCTTCTTTCGTGACAAGCCTCAGGACTAAGGAATAGACATTAACAGAACTGGCCAAAGGTGTAGCAGCTTTCAAAGTGCTTTTAGTGAATAATCTGATTTTATCATCATCACCCTGGGAAGTCAGAAGGGGCAGAGAAGCAATCCCCTTTTCTCTCTCCACAGTCTCTCGTACCATATATATGGTACATTCCTCACCTTCATTCAGGTATGCCAAAAACATTTATTGTGCTCTTACTCTATGCCAGCAACAGAAACGTTGAATTAAGGGCTGTTGGGGCGCCTGGGTGGCTCAGTTGGTTGGGCGACTGCCTTCGGCTCAGGTCATGATCCTGGAGTTCCGGGATCCAGTCCCGGATCGGGCTCCCTGCTCAGCAGGGAGTCTGTTT
This sequence comes from Leptonychotes weddellii, assembly GCF_054177405.1. NCBI lineage: Eukaryota > Metazoa > Chordata > Mammalia > Carnivora > Phocidae > Leptonychotes > Leptonychotes weddellii. The sequence goes on from NC_138380.1 coordinate 45,658,974, forward strand.
CTCCCTCTGACCCTGCCCCCTCTCATGCTCTATCTCATTCTCTCTCTCAAATAAATAAATAAAATCTTTAAAAAAAAATTTAGAATTAAGGGCTGTTGTAGCTCATTTTCTTTGGGGAAAGATAGTAAGCAATCTCTGACTGGAAAGGAGATGAGTGCTAGAAGTGTCTCTTGCTTTGTTCAACACCAGCTTCCTTATTGCACCAACAACTTCCTACGGGGAAAAATAAAGCAACCACCCCCATATTTCTACAAATAGAGAAAGAGAGGTTTGGAGAGTTTTCTTTGGTGTTCTCCACACAGAACTTCTTGATGGGATCCTCCATGCAAACATAAAAGCATTATTCCTTAATAATAGCTACCATCTGAAATGGGCTTTTCCATTTACAAAGTGACTCATTTGTGTTGGCCTATTTATCCCCCTTTGGTCACAATCCTAGAACCAAAGTGTCTCTTTTAATTCTTACAAAGACAAAACTCAAAAAAACCCTAAAGGAGCAGTGTTATAGATTGAATTGGGTCCTCCTAAAATTCATATGTTCAAGTCCTAACCACCAGTGTCTCAGAAGATGATCTTATTTGGAAATAAGGTCACTGCAGATGTAACTAGTTAAGTTGAGGTCATCCTGGAATACGGTGAGCCTTAATCCAATATGACGGGTGTCCTTATGAAAAGGAGGGATTTGGACACAGACAATGTGAACATGAAGTTAAGGATCAGGGTGATGGATGCTTCTATATGCCAAGAAACACCAAACATTACCAGCGAACTACCAGAAGTTAGGAGAAAGGCATAGAACAGATTGTCCCTCACAGCCCTCAGACCAGACCAGACCAATCCTGCCAATACCTTGATTTCAGATTTCCAGCCTCCAGAAATGTGAGACATTAAGTTTCTGTTGTTTAAGCTACCCAGTGTGTGGTACTTGTCACATCAGCCCCAGCAAACTAACACAGCCAGCTTTACCAAAATCTCTGAGGGGTGCTGGGCCCTAGTAGCATTGGTGTCACTCCAATAAAGAGGACACAAAGAAGAGTCAGTGTCCCCCCAACTGTGCCACAAACCAGATTAAGCTCCGGCACCTCTCCTTTCATCTGCAGTGGTGCTCCGGGTCATAACCAAAGGAAACCACAGAACGGCTGGCACAATGGGATGCTTGGGGAACCCAGAAGAATCCCAGAAGGAGGACATCAGAGTAGACTGAAAAAGGAAAAGCTGAGGCTGCCATTTGTGTAGGAATGCATGTGAGAGCCCCTACCCCATATGACCCCCATGAGCACACTGGGGGCCATTACTTAGCAGGAGGTACAACTCCCCCATGAACAAGAAGAGCAAACATCACTGAAATAACCAGTTTAAACTGATTAACATTTTCATTAAGAAAATGACCCATAACTTTGAGTTCTCTACTGGGATTGCTCTGTTCATCTTAGAAAAGCAGCATGCTCTCACTTTCCATATCATTAAGGTAGAACTGTTAACCAGAATCATTTTGTGCCTGAAGAACACAGCAGTTTGGCAGAATTACACAGAGTGTGAAAGGAAATAGGTTCAGAAGACATTAACAACTTGAGTCAGCTATGTTGACTACCAGTCAAGTACTGCTTATACAACTATTTCAAGATAAAAAATGTAAAGTGAGGAAAGAAAGAAAAAAAAAACATGAAACAAGATTATGATGCAAAAATGTTCAATCAGTCCTTTCCAATTTTCTATGCACCCTAAATAAAATGTATGTTTAATTGTTTAATAATGCAAGACCTTGTTCTTTTACAGAGTTTGTTAGAGCAGGCCCAAGCAAAGGGGTGTCAGGAAAATGCAAAGGGAAGCAATGGATTGGATAACTAACTTGTCAATGAAAAGAAACAATATGTATATAATTTAGGCCCCCCAAACCAGTTTGTGATCAGATAGTACCACAGAGAACTGAAGAATATTAGCGACAACAGGCACAAGGAGATTTTGGTGGTTTTAAAAGAAAATACTATCTATAAATATTATTAAAAGTATGACGTTTCAGGGTGTATGTTAATTATATCATTTTTGAAGGATATTTAAAATTATGTAATTAGGACTATATAATTACTATAACCAACTTAAAAATAAGTTATTGTAGATATTTTCACAATGCAAAATTGACAACTGTTAATAACTGTAAATTCTAGGTGGTAGAAATATCTAGGTTAGTTATGTTATTCTTTGCCCTTTTGGTTTTTTTAAAAGATTGATTGATTGATTGATTGATTTTAAAGAGACACCGAGATCATAACCTGAGCTGAAACCAAAAGTCAGACGTTTAACCGACTGCACTACCCAGATGTCTCTGCCCTTTTCTGTTTTTGAAAATACCTCCAGGGCGCCTGAGTGGCTCAGTCGGTTAAGCGTCTGCCTTCGGCTCAGGTCATGATCCCAGGGTCCTGGGATCGAGTCCCGCATCGGGCTCCCTGCTCAGCGGGAAGCCTGCTTCTCTCTCTCCCACTCCCCCTGCTTGTGTTCCCTCTCTCACTGTGTCTCTCTCTGTCAAAAAAATAAATAAAATCTTTAAAAAAAAAAAAAGAAAGAAAATACCTCCAAAAAAATTTTTATAAAGAACTCTTATCCGACAACATATTTGTCTATAGATCTGACATTTACTACTATTGTGAACTTAGGCAAATGTTTTACTCTCTCTGAATTGTTTCCTCATCCACAAAGTGAGTTCATAATAATAGAAGAGTATTTACAGGGATTAGAAGTGATGTGTATAAAGAGGTGATGGTAGACAGTAGGCACCCCCAAAATGATAACTATACTTATTCCTGAATCTCCTCTCTAATATCCCCAATATGTAATTATTCAGTCCAGCCAGGAGAACTTCAAGTTCTGACAAGAAAACCCTACCTTCCAGGCCAGCCTGCTATGTTTTTTAATTCCTCATTGTTAGAAAGTCCACCAAATGGTCTCCCTGTAACTGTCACCCATGGTCCTAGTTGGGGCTACAAAGTCCTTCCACTCAGCCTGATTTCAGTATTTTAATTCAGACAAGGAGTTTCCATTCCCCTCCATCTCCCTACCATCTTCAAAGCTTCTCTTTTCCAGGTTTAAAATATCTCAATCTCTGTATCCTCCCATATGAGACTTAATTTTGAGTTCCTGCACCATGGTGATGAGTTTCCTCCTACAGTATGCTTCTACTGACCTTTATCTCTTTAAATTGCAATGCCTGGGGTTGAGATTGGAGCTATACTTTTCTCCCTAGCCCACATCGTTGTTCTAGATCATGGATGGGCAAACATTTTCTGTGAAGGACCAGACAGTAAATACTTTCAGCTTTACCAGCCATCCAGCCTCCATGCAATTACTCAACTCTGCCGTTGTAGCACAAAAGCACCTATAGTCAGTATGTCACAGAAAGGACATGGCTATGCACCAATAAAATCTTTTTATTTTTCAAAAACAGATGGCAGTCTGTATTTGACCAATAGGTCATAATTTGTTGACCTCTGGTTTAGATGATAGTCTCCTGCTAAAGAAAGCTTCCCACTAGATTTTTTCAATGGCTGCACCACACTGTTGTGTCTTTTGTCATACTTCCCATTGAGCTATGTCTTAAACAGAACATTAATCTGAGTGCCTTTCTGAGTGCAAAGGAGGACAGAGACACCAGAACAGAGTTTAGCCAACCTCCCTCTTGGTACATACAGCAAAGAGGAGCATGCTGGAACAATGAAGAATGGATCTTTGTTACCAGTTCCTGCACGGCTACAGCAGCTATCAGCCCACCACGTATCTGCCCAAGTGCCACCATAACTGAGCTTACATGGAAGGAAGTCGACGTGCCTCATGACGGAAGGTTTCTACAGATAACGCAGTGGATTTGGAGGTCCCAAGTGGAGAACTTGGCCTTCATCTATGTTACATACATTTTGATAGATTTCAGCTCACCTCTCCAACTAGTTGAGTACTTTTCAGATAATCATCTTATTATCTAATGTGTGGAGTCACATCTGTTCTTTCCTTTGTTTATAAGTTATTTTCTCCTTTATTCATAAGATGTTTGCATAATTAAAGTATTTACATGATAGCAATTAATTAGCTGCTAATGAGGCACAAAAAGTCATATAATTCCTTTCAACATAATTCAATCCAGTATTTTTTTGTTTACTCAGACTCAAGAATGTCCTTAATTAAGATTTGCTCTAATTTCCTGCCTTGACAATTCAGTCTATAGTGTCACCAGCCTATTATCGGCATAGAAGTGAAAAGAACATTGGATTTTGAGTCAAAACTCAAATGTTAGTCCCATTTCTGTGATTTTTTGGTTTGAGCACTTGAACAAGTTAATTAAATTCTCTTCACCTCTACTCTTGATGCAGAAAGTGAAGAAATAATACTCTCCCTGACTACTTTATAGGTTTATTTAATTGTCAAACATGGACATGGATTTCAAGGTTATTTTCTCTAAACATGTAATGTGTTTATTATATACAAAGATGTTCACATTATACTATTACCAGAAAAAGTACATAACAAACCAGTATCGCCTTATCATCTAAATTTTTCTGGAAGGAACCACACCAAAATGTTAATAGTGGTCATCTCTGTGGAGTAGAAAGAGGAGTGATATTTGTTTTGCTCTTTTTTGTTTATATGTAATTCTACATTTTCTACAATAGCAAATAATACTTGTATAATAATAAAAGATCAAATTTTAAAATAATTGTTTATTGAATTATAAAATATGTTAATTCTAGAATATTTGGAAAATACAGAATAGAAGAAAAGACGACATATTTACATGTGCTTACTCTGGTATTACTATAACCCATAAGAGGAGTTGTAAGAAACCATCTCTGAGGTTGAGTTCCCACATTCAATGGTTCTTAGTACTCATAAAGTTATCCTAAAAAGCAGCTGAATAACTATATGCACCAGGCAACATCTTTGATATATAAATCTCCATGGCAACTGAAATAAGGAATTAAAATTGCTATGGCCCATAGACTTAGAGGTGCAGAGCTATTGTGGTTGCACTGCGAAAACTTATGTTGTGATGCTGTTTAAAAAGCAACAAATAAAGAGGTTGTTTGTTTTGAGAACTCAATTTTAAATGACTGGAAACAAATAAATTTTCTCTAAAAGAATATGTTGAAAAACCAGAGTAAACAAGACTTTTAAAAAGAAGTAAATTAAAGGTGAACTTTGGAAAGGTCAGATCTTACATTCTACACTGAAATTCTTTCAAATGCCTTTCAATTCTAGAGCACAAAGTCTAGCTATTCCATCAGAGTGACTTTAAATCAGATCCTACACTTTAAATATGAAAGAAAACACTAAGGCTAATAATGTAGAATACTAGGAGCTTATATATGGTACAAATTTCCTCTCCCTCTTGTATTACCACCAAATGGAAAAGAGAAAGGAAATTTGTGGCTGACTTTTCACACAGCAAGGGAATTTTTTTCATTCTCCCTAAACCTAAAGCCACATATAAAAAGCCCCTGGGTAGAACCACATAGTGATTGTAAATGTAGATAGTATCCCAGCAATTTTTTTTCATTCTTTTCAGAAGGCTTTTAACAGTGGCTAAACCTGTTAACTAAAATTAATCCAGAAGGAGAAAATATTTACAAATTATATATCCTATAAAAAACTTGTATCTAGGATGTATAAGAACACTTACGACTCAATAATACAAAGACATATAACCCAATTTTTAACTGGGCAAAGGATCTGAATAGACATTTCTCCAGAGAAGATATATGAATGGCCAATAAGGACATGAAAAGATGCACAGTATCACTGGCCATCAGGGAAATGCAAATCAAAACCACAATGAGATACCACTTTATACCCACCAGGATGGTTATAATCAAAACATAGAAAATAACGTGTTGGCACGGACATGGAGAAATTGGAGCCTTCCTTCACTGCTTGTTGGAATGTAAAATGGTACAACCACTTTGGAAAATAGCTTGACAGTTCCTCAAAAGTTTAAACATAGAGTTACCATATGACCCAGCAATTCCACCCCTAGGTATATACCCAAGAGAAATGAAAACATATGTCTACACAAAAATTTATATGCTATTCATAACAACAAGAGACAAAAAATATAAGCAACCCAAATGTCTATCAAGTGATGAATGGATAAATAAAATACGTAGTCATACAATGGAATATTATTTGGCCATAATAAAGGAATGAAGTACTGATACATGTTACAACATGGATGAACCTTGGAAACATTATGCTAAGTGAAGGAAGCCAGTCACAAAAACCACATAAGATTCCATTTATAGAAAATGTCCAGGGTAATTTGAGAAACAAGACCGAGGATCATAGGGGAAGGGAGGGAAAAATGAAACAAGACGAAACCAGAGAGGGAGACAAACCATAAGAGACTCTTAATCTCAGGAAACAAACTGAGGGTTGCTGGAGTGGAGGGGGGTGGGAGGGATGGTGTGGCTGGGTGATAGACACTGGGGAGGGTATGTGTTACGGTGACCGCTGTGAATTGTATAAGACTGATGAATCACAGACCTCTACCCCTGAAACAAATAATATATTATATGTTAATTTAAAAAAATGAGATGAAGCTGGAAGCCAACTGGAACCCAGAGAAATGTAGAGCCATTCTACCAGCCAAATCCATATGTTTATGTAAATGGGAAATAAATATCTGTCTTATTTACAAAAAAAAAAAGAAGGAAAGAAAATGTCCAGGATAAACTAATCTATAGAAACAGAAAGTAGATTAGTGGTTGCCTAGAGTTGAGGGAAAGGTAACTTGGGGAAAACAGGGTGACTGCTTAAGGTACAGATTTCTTTTTGGAGTGAAAATGTTCTAAAATTGATAGTGGTGATGACTGCACAACTCTGGAAAATACTAAAAACCATTGGCTTGTACACTTTAGATGGGTGAATTATAGGACGTGTGAATTATATCTCAGTATAGCTAGTATAAAAATGATAGATTGATTGATTGATAGACAGATGATAGATATTAGACAGACAGACCCAGGTAAGAGCTACTGAAGGCCAGTTTCCAGAGCTGGTTGGGTCTCAGAATTGGCTTAGGGAGGACGGCTAAGCCACTCCCAAGTCCTGGTGCCTTTCTCTTCTTCCACCTCAAGATCACCCAATCAATGAAAAAAAACTTGTTTAAAATTTCTTCTACAACTCATCTCCTGGTGCCTTCACTAAAGTCGATTCTTTTTTAAAAAATATGTATATAGGGGCACCTGGGTGACTCAGTGGGTTGTGTCCGACTCTTGGTTTCAGGTCAGGTCATGACCTCAGGGTCGTGAGATCAAGCCCTGCATTGGACTCCTCGCTGGGCATAGAGCCTGCTTGGGATTCTCTCTCTCCTTCTCCCTCTGTTCCTCACCCCCACTCTCTCTCTCAAAAAAAAAAAATATATATATATATGTATGTATGTGTGTGTATATACTGACTACTTATTTAAGAGATAGACACTGCACAAAAATTGTCTAACTTCTATTACCTACCTTTATTCATACTCTCTATACAAAAGTTTCACCCCACTTACCAACTATGGAGTCTTTAGGACACATTCACTGAGGAGCTGGCAACTTCTCAATCCCATTCCAGTCTGGGAGATTTAAGATAACCCCATCTCTATCCCCAGGGAAATGCTTGTTTGAGAAAAACGTCATTTGGATCTAAAATTAAGTATTTTGCTTATTCAAACACTGTGCTATAAATCCATCAATGTTAATAAAGAAGCCACAGTTATGACTTAGGAATCTCAAACAAAGACTAAGGCTAAGGTCCCAAGTAAGACTAACGAACACTCTGTTCTATCATATGTGGCAGATTTTCTCTGTTGCATCTCCCCATAAAGAGATTTGGATTCCCCTTATGACAAACTATTTTACTACAGAACTTATCTGTAATATAAACCTCTGTATTTACATAAACATTCAAATCAAGATTTGTGTCTATTGCTGTAAATAGTGATAGCTTAGGAATTGCTACGTAGTACCCATTTCATGTGTTACTGCACTTCCTGGTTTATTATTATTATTATTGTAGTAGCAGTAGTAATTGCCCACCTACTCCTAAACCCATTTTCTTTTCACTACTATAAAGACCACAGCATATCTTCCGGTTTTTGAGATGGCTGTTTTAAAACTGTCATCTCCCTGCTAAAGCATTTTACTACAAGCTTGAATCAAAAGTACTTCTGACATTTCTAAGGCTAAAACAAGACATGGAGCTTCATTTGTTCTCCTACTTCAGTGGCCTTCAGTCCCTCTTCACTGCAGACCCCCAAGCCCACCAACACACCCTACACTCTTTCCTCCTATTGCTAGAGATTGGAGGGAGTCGTCCCTGCCATCAAGAAGATATTTGCTAAGAGTCACTGGTCTTAGCCACCCTTCCCCAAAGGACTTGCTAACCCTGGAAAGCAAACACAGTGGGTTGGCCCCGGAGCATAAGGAGCACCCTTTTCCCATAATCTACAAAGCCTAAGATTAAATCAGGATATGAGGCCCAAACCTCCATCTTGGATCCCTCCATATTCCTTTCTGCAAGCAGGAAAAGGACAAAGGTATGAGTCCACCGTGCATATCTCTTTAAGCCGTGTGGACAAGGAAGGCAGACAAAGAAAACATGGACAGTGGTCCCTGGAATAAGCCCTGGTCAGAAAACCACTGTGGCCACTTGGGTGAAAGACAGAAAAGAGGAAGTCACATCCATGAACTGATGTCTTTTCAAAAATTAGGGCCCCTGGATGGCTCAGTCGGTTAAGCGGCTGCCTTCGGCTCAGGTCATGATCCAGGAGTGTCGGGATCGAGGCCCACATTGGGCTCCCTGTTCAGCAGGGAATCTGCTTCTCCCTCTCCCTCCACCTTCTTGTGCTCTCTCACTCTCTCTCAAATAAATGAACAAAATCTTAAAAAAAAAATTAACTTCACCATCAGTAAATATGGCCTAAGTAATATCCTGGAATCTGACCAAGGATATTAGCATGTTTTCTACTTTGGGGAAAGGAGGAAACATAGGACATTCCCCTAAAGGCCCATGACTTGGAATACTCAGCTTCTAAAATCTTAAAATCCAATAAATCACCACCCTCCTGAAGCCCCTCCATTTTTACTTCAACCATTCTTTGCCAGCACTTCTGTCCCCTTGTCTCTTCACCTGATCTACTCTGGAACCCCCAAGTGCTGATGTTCTCACTCCCCGAACAGGCAGCTAAGCTGTGCTGGAGGAGACGATAATGTAGAGACTGCAACTCAGAGACACTCTGCTCCTAATTCTTTTACATCTTCCAAATAGCACTCTTCCATCCCACACAGATGTTTTTCCAGATCTCCAGTACTCTTCTGATGCTTCTTCCTTCCTTTCTGCCCGCCCCTCTCCCCTAGCAGATGTGCTTGACTGTCTCTATACAGAGATAATATGTTTGTGAAGGCAGAAAGTTGACGTTCTTGTATCTGAACCAATTCTATTTCCTTCCCTCTAGTCTCATAGAAAAAGATGTTCTTTCTCTTCAAACCATTAAGCAATGTCCATGTTGTCCCTGAGTAGAAGCTACTTGTGTCTTAGGGATACTGCTAGAAATAGAAGTCTTTAATCTTAGTGTGTTTGATTTGCCTTTCTCTTAATATGAGGGAAGTTGTCTTTCAAATATTGTTGCATACATTGAATCCTCTTTGCCTGTTTTTTCCATGTCACTTTCTTCCATTCTTTTTAATATTTTATTTATTTATTTGACAGAGAGAGATCAAGAGAGAGAGCACAAGCAGAGGAAGCGGCAGTCAGAGGCAGAGGGAGAAGCAGGCTTCCCATTGAGCAGGGAACCCGATGCAGGGCTCGATCCCAGGACCCTGGGACCATGACCTGAGCTGAAGGCAGATGCTTAACCGAATGAGCCACCCACGTGCCCTCTTTCATTCTTTTTTAACATTTTCTTTACTTTTTATTTTTCTTCTTTTCTTAGTTAATCCTCTATGTCCTTTACTGTGTTTTAGAGTATCTATTCTCACTGTTTTCTTTCCAGTTTTGCCATCATTTCTGTGATGATTTTACTACTTTCTTACATTCCTTCCATGAGCTTTTCCCATTTACCTTTTATCTTCTCCTACCTTTCATCATCTCTTCCCTGGGCTCTCACACTTCTGTTTGAAGCTCTTGTTTCATAAAAGCAATTGTTTCATTGATTATTTTTAAAATTCATGCAATATATTTGGTTACAACATTCATCTACTCTAAGGCAACATTTTTTTTTCCACGAGTATCCTTTGTTTAACATTTTTTCCCATTCCTTTTTCCTTTTCTCTGTAGTTCACATATATATGAACTATATATATATTCTCACTTCATGATCCCTCATTACTGAAAGACATACCTTTTTCTGGACCAACTATTTGCAGGTATATGTTGGGAAAGGGCTGGAGGCACATTCCAATCTGGCTGAAATTTTCTCATTACAAGGTTTTGTGAGTGGTGATGATTGGCAGCAGTGGCTCTTTCTCACAATAGCCCCATTCTCTTCTCCCCTGATGCTATGGAGATGATCCATTTCCTCTATACAGACTTCCTGCTTGATTTATTTGGCTCTGTCTCCTCTGAGAATTATGAGCAAGCAGAGTCCAGGAGCAGCCCTGGCCCCTATCTATGCATCCTGTTGTGATGAGGGTTTGGGGTTTTGCACCTCATGGGGTACCCATTTCACCTTTGCTGGCTCTTTGAGATCTGCAATCTCTACATCCTCTCTCCCCATTCTCATAAATTCCACTCTCCTCCATTACCATTGTTTTGGGAATTTACAGTTCCTTAGTTTCACCAAAACTGGAGTTTGGGAGTTTGTGTTTTTGTTTCTCATGCTCATTTTTATTTTAGGATGATTTCTAGAAAAAGCTAGAGAAAATTCCAAATTTATGTTGTAATACAGCAGAAATCTCTTTATACTTTCTCTGAAACCTTGCTTCACGTGTATTTTTAAGCTCATCTATTTTTTTCCTCAAATTTAGTGGAAGGAAATAAAAAGCCTCCCTTTATGCCCCTTATCTACCACTGTATCTCTCTCTTGTCGTTCACCAAATATTTATTAAATGCCTACCATAGATTGGGCACTGTACTCAGTACTAGGGTTATAATGTTAACCAAGATTGGCATTGCCCCTGCTCCCTCTGAGCTTACAACCAAGGAGAGAGAACTGAGAATTAAATCAGCAATACAAATACCCTATGTCGCTATTCCTACTTTTCCACCTTCCTTTGGCTTTTCAGCTCTGTGCAGTCAAGCTCCTGCCTTTCAAACCTGCTGATCTTTAATTCAGACAAAGTCACCAGGGAAATTTTCATTGACCAATCCAATGATGATCTATCAGTCTTCATCTTGCCTTTCTTCCTCACAGCACAGTTTCCTATTCTGTTCTCATTAAAATATACTCTACCCCAAATTTCTGTGACCTCCCGACCTTCCTCATTTGCCTTGGAACTCTCTGTCCACTGATAGTTCCTCCTGCTTCTCATTGAAACTTGCTGTTTTCTGGGGCTTTGTCCTTGGCGCTCTTCCCTTGGCATTGGGTGTCCTCCCTAAATGACTTTATGCTCCCAACAGTTTAGCCACTCTTTCTATTACAAACAACTCTCAAATTTATATCTTTAGCTCAGACTTCTCTCTTGAGCTCCAGGTTCATGTATCAGCCACCTACAGGACATCTGTATCTGGATGTCCCTCTTTCAATTCTAATCTGTTAGATCTAAAACTGAATTGGTTTTCAAAACGAAGTCTATGTCTACAGACTGGTTTAGTGGCTTTACCACATACTTCAGCACCCAACACAAACGCCAGGCCTTTACCCTAAATCTTTGCCACTTTCTGATACCTTTCAATGTCTTTTTTTTTTTTTAATGTATTTTTAATCTGCTCCCTTGCCTCCTTGGGCAAGCCCACCTTTACTGCCCGAATTCAAGCCCTCACCATTCCAGGCCTGAACTAGTACTGTAGCCTCTTAGCTGGTCATCCCGCCTCATTCTCCCCCTCTCTAGGCAACACTATCACTAATGCCACAGTGAGCCTCTAAAATGTAAATCTAATCATGATGGACTTCTACTTAAAATCTTTTAATTTTTCCCCTTACCGCTGGATAAAATATAAACTGCTCACTATAATTTGAAAAACCCTTCATGACCTGGCTTGTGCCTATAACCCCAAGCTTGTATCCTGCTGTTTCCCTCTCTTCCCTGCCCTATACCCTGTGCTCTGCTGTACCTATTACTCTTTCTCAAACCCGCCATGCTGGTTCAAGCCCTATGTCATCCAACATGATCCTCCTTGGAATACACTTCCTGGAACATTCCTTTTCCTGGGATACACTTATTCCATGTTTCTACCTAGTGAATTCCTGTCCATTCTATAGCAGGCCTTGCCAGCCCCGTGGCTCCCCCACCCCCACCCCAGCTCACTCCACAACTTTATCTCCTCTGAGTCCATGTTTGATGTCTTAGATGCACCTAAGAACATCTGTTTGAATTCTGTGTTTATTCATTGGGACTTTGACTGCTGAGAGCAGAGCCCCTTGAGGGCAAGGACATGGTCTTATTCATTTTGCATCCCTAGATACCGTTCCAAGAGCCTGGTGTTCAAATGCTTGTGAATCAATGAGGGAATGATTGAATGAAGTGTGGTGAGATAATAATGTATGGAACAATACACACTAGTCAGTGGAGAAAGGCATTTTACAGCCATGGTGGTGTTGAAAGACGGGAAATACAGTCCTTCTCACTGGCTATTAAGTGTTTTACATCAGATCCTTTCTGAAGTGTTAAAAGTTAAATCAATTTCCAGGAAAACATGACTGCCGATGTAAAATATGCCCTAAGGGGAATATTTCCCCTCCTAATACTTTCCATGCATATGAAAGGGAAAAGTCCACCCATCACACATGTTCAGTGTTGTCATCTAGAAGCTCATGCCCTTATATTTCTCCAGGACCTAATTTGCAAGCTAGTAAATCAGTATGTTGGCCAGGGATCAGTCAATGCACAAAGTTGGCAGGTTCTTTGCAGTGTAACGAGTCATCTCCCTGTCAGTACCTGGTCAGGTCTGGCTGTGAGACAGAGCAGGCCGAAGGGGCCAAAAGGGACCCGGCCAATCTGGACAGACATGAGGAACAATGCTCCATGTAGGCCAGGGTCACCACGAGGGCAAGGATGGAGAGCCATGTCCACTCTAGAAGACGGATACTGGATTCTGGGAGTACCCATGATGAAGCCAAAGGAGGTATCAAGTCACCACTTAAGGAATCCACAAGTGTTAAGAAACATGGATGAGATGGGCATAATGTCCTGTGATAGAAGTCCCATGTGAGGGCAGAGGCAGAGACCAAAGGCCATGGGCAGAAGTCAAGGTACAGGTTCAGACTGGACACAAGGGAGCACAAAAAGAAGAGAAAGCAGTGACACAGTTTCCCTAAGAGACAAAACTCACACTATAAGACAATGGCAATATAGTGTTGATCCTGGATCAGTGGCATTCTTTGTGTATATAGATAAGGACTGCATACTGGACATTTTTGGGTTTTGTGTGCCCAGAACTACTTCCCCATATGCTTCCGATAGTAAAACCTATCTTTCCAGCAGAAAGCCCATTCCTTGTGGTTTGAGTGGAGCTAGCCTCATCCACCCCTGGCTCCAGGGTGGGCACATGACCCAGACCTGACTTCACGTTCCTTCCCTGGGCTTCGGGCCCCCTAAGGTAGCTTATTATAGGTCTCGGGCAAGTGGCAGCCCTACTGCTTACCTAGCTACAGAATGAATAGGCAGAAACAAGTACAAGTGACAGATGCAGAGAGGGTCAGAGACTCAGTAACATCATTTGATCCCTGAAGCAAGAGGCTACCTCTGAAATTCCTTTTAAAAGAAGTTAGAATTGGGTGTCTGCAGCCAAAAGAGTCCTTTTCTCTTTTTTTTTTCTTTTTTTTTTATTCTTATGTTAATCCCCATACATTACATCATTAGTTTTAGATGTAGTGTTCCATGATTCATTGTTTGTGCATAACACCCAGTGCTCCATGCAGAACGTGCCGTCCTCAATACCCACCACCAGGCTAACCCATCCTCCCACCCCCCTCCCCTCTAGAACCCTCAGTTTGTTTTTCAGAGTCCATGGTCTCTCATGGTTCGTCTACCCCTCCGATTTCCCCCGCTTCATTCTTCCCCTCCTGCTACCTTCTTCTTCTTCTTCTTTTTTTTTTTTCTTAACATATATTGCATTATTTGTTTCAGAAGGAGTCCTTTTCTCTTAAAGGCCAGTGTGCACAGCTCCTAAGAGCATGCAGGGCTTGGCAGCTGCCTGAGGCTAGGTTTGCAGTGTGGGCAGAACACTGGATCTTCTGAGAAATTCTCACAATTCTCAATGTGACTGCCAGATTTTATGTTGAGATTTGTCTTTCAAAAGAGAAGGGAAGTCTTTATTTTTTGGTCACTGCTGTTATCTTTTCTGCTCCTTTTTGTTTCTCATCCTTTTCACACCCACACTCAACGTTCTGGACGAGGGGAGGGAAGGGGCTGGTTATATGACAATACTAGACCACTTTAAGCCACCATAGGATGGCCAGCAGTCATTCTCTGGATACTCAGGGTCGTCCTGCTTAGTGGAGGGGAAGGACGCCTATATCACAATTACCTGTCATCTGAGAAGTCAGCATAGGCCTGACCGCCCTTGGGGTTTAATTTCCCCCTAAAACTAAAGCAGAGATGGAGCTCTACCTCATCCTACTCCCTGCGGGATCCCCAAATGGTCCTGCATAATTAGCCTGAAGACATTCCCTGCTGTTTGTTTGTCACGAAAACAAGTAGAAAGCACTAGAAAAAAGAGTAGTTATTTAGAGGTAAATAGCAAGGCAAGGTTGGAAATGTTTGATCTCATATAGAGATATGGCCCTTGTGTTCCCCAAGTAATTACTTTTGGTTTACTTTTTTCTAAAAATGCACTGAGATTTGAAGGTTAGTAAGAATGAACAATTAAATTAGGTACTAAAAACAAACAAGGCTCTCAGGGGATAGATCCAAATAAGAGAAAGCCGAAGTCTTGGCACTTCTCTTAGTTGCAAAAAAACAGACCTTACAAGTTTTGTCAGCCCTTCTGTATCCATCAGACTTTCTTTACCTACCCGAATTAACCTGGAGAGGGAATCTGAAAGTTTGAGTCAAAGCCTTTGATTTTCAGATAAGAGAGCACATCAGCTTTCTGAGAAAATTCCAGATGTCCCTATGTTTCTTCATTATAAAACCCTCTCTGTGATCTGTATTCCAGAAAATTTTGAATCACATTTCTGCAAGGTACAAATAGCCCTGATGAAGATGTGTCAGGGTTAAAACACTAATAAACCAAGCAGGTGGTGGCCAAATTGGAGAGGATGTTTGATCCTCTCCCAATTTCCCACTGCTGTAAAGACAGAGACCAATAGTAAATCATTTTTTATAGTCAGTTCTCCTCTTTTTTAAGAACAAGAAATCATTTTAGAAGACCTTTTTTTTTTTTCTAGCAAGGGCTTCCTGACATCAGCACGCAGCTCACAAAATAGAAGGAAAGAACGGAAACCACATCCAGAAATAATCATCTCCCAGCCACTTACAATGGATTATGTTAAAGGGGCCATTGACTAAATTAGTGTGGTGGTGTTTCATAAAAAGTTATGTAAATCTTAAAGGGAGGTAACGCTCTTCTCATTATACTTGGGGATGAGGAGATTGTGAGACACAAGATTTTGCTACAGAACAGTGGCTTTGCTTCATTTCTTCTTATGCCACCAAATTTAGCAGACAATTTGAATAAAACCGTCGCCTCACATACTCATATAAACTGGATCTTATTGCTAGTTGGGGCCATACTGAAAAGCACGAGACTAATGGAGCCAAACTCCCCACAACTGTTTGATCAATTTGCTATCCCTTTATTTTTTTAATATTTTTTTAGAAGAGCAAAGTTGCATTTTCCTCAGCCCTTACTCAACCAGGAGATAGTAGAAAGTTAGTACTACTCTTTTTAAACTTGTAAATGGGATTCTTTATCTCAGAGGCCCAATCACGATTTCAAAGAGAAGATTTTTATTTTTAAGAGATTCTTTCTTTAATTGGTTACTTAGTCTGTTCTAGAAAACTGTACAAACTCACTGGAATCACCTTGATCTATATGGTTCAAGAAAGGGCAAATCCTACCAGAAGGAACACAGCATGGACATTGGAATGCAGTTATCTGGATAATAATACTTAACAACTTAGGTGGATGAAGTACTTCCCCTTTAATGCCTCAGTCCACACTTCCCTCTGCTATCACTATGCTAGTCGCATTACATTCAGAGGCAATCAGATGCATGCGACAATTGCTTTTTAAGTACCACAGAACTTGCTGCAGTAATTCGGTTGGTTTCAACCATTCTCCAAACAAAAATATTTGTGCTAAGTATGTTTTAACACAAAGGCTCCAAGTTTGTAAATTGTTTATTATTATTATTATTATTATTATTGGAAACTGACATACACATTCCCCTGCACTCCATCACCCTGCACTGAAAATGTAACAGAAGCAAAGATTGAGAAGAAGCTGAAAGGAATGAAGAGCCTTTCCAACCTTTTGAAATGCCCAGAATAGTAATGCACATATATTGTATATGCAATAACCCTGCAGTAAAGAGAAAGACATACAGAAAAGAGAGTGTTGCATAAAAGCTTGGGTAATTGTACATTTCAAATAGTAAGGGGAGATGTCAAAGCGTTTTGTTATTTGTAGTACCTGTTTAACTGTAATTCTATATTCCACATTATGTGAAAATCTGAGTTTGAGCAAAGTTAGCTTTTTTCTCTTTAATTACCCAGGTACTGTGCCCAGAAATAGGGCTGTAGCTATAGAGGGACCCCAAGGGCCACAGGGAGTGACTGATTAGGTCAATACTGAATCCTCTCCGAACCAGGAGGATGGCTTTCACCTGGCAGCCTTGGAAAGTTGTTCGCCCTTGGAGTCTCTTTCCTATAAGCAGAGTCTGCCCCCACGTGGTGAAAGCAAGGGGTTGCTCTTAATTTCCCTGGAGCCTCTTGCTCTAGGTCAGCGGAAGGGTATCTGTAGCAACCCATGCCTTTGACCACCATCCTACCTTTCAGCTGCTTTTTACTGCCTCTCTCCCGTCTGTCCTCCTTCCCCCTTTCACTCTTGTTCTCTTTCTTTTTGTCTTTCTTTTTCTTCCCATCTACTTCTTCCTTCCTCCTTGCCTTCCAGAGCCTTCCACAGTATTATTATTTAGCAGCCCATCCATGAGGGCTGAAACTGATGCAGACCTTCTGTCTGGGGAGAGAATTTGGATTCTGATTTAAGAAATTTAGACAATATGGTTTCAATAAATAATTAAATAATAATCACCTTAAGAGGTAATACCATGACATCTAGAGAGCTCGGCACATACTGAATGAGCAATCAGGAAGCACAGGTTTCACTGGCCTTGACCCTGTCCCTGGATTATGATGTGAATGTAATATGTTTGTACGAAAACTAAGAAATCTGGACATAAGTGCAGCTTCACAGAGAAATGGAGGCAGGAAGACACTAAAGTGGGTTCCTCTGCCTTCTTCAAAGAAAAGCAGAAGGGCAACTTACCCATCATGTCCACCAGCAAATCAGCAAGCCACCCAAGCACACACAACAGAAGTAATCAAAAACAATGTCATTATGCAAATGTGACCACAAGATGAAGCTCCTCATTCCCATCAGGGCCCTATTCCAACCAGCCTGTCATCCCTAGGACCATCCTGAGCAACCAATCCATCCTGGATATCATTTTCATCATACCACCTCCCTACACAGAAACCTTCAAAGCTGTATTTCTTCAAATAGATCCTCAAAGGTATGACTCTTCAAAGGTATATTGCCTTCAAAGTCTAAACACCTTGTACATTCAGGATCTCGCTCTCTCTCTCTCTCGCTCTCTCTCTCTCACACACACACACACACACGAATAGTCCCAACCTACTCAAGGTCTCTACTTCTAGCCACTTTTCTCTTTCTGGGTGTCCTCCAATGTCCATCTGCTTCTTGCCTTCATGCTTTTGCATTTGCTGTTTCCCAGCCCAGAATGGTCTGACTCAAGGCCTACAGTCTTTTGTGGAGCTGATGTCAGTCTGGAAGTCCCTTTTTATTTAACAAAACTGAAACTGCAGTACTGCACAGAGCAAGACATGTCACCCAAGGAGATGTAAGTTGAGGGCATTTTCAGACCCATATGAAAGCCTCATGTTGAGATATAATGCATATATTTTAATACAATGTAATTTACAGAGCCATTAATCTTCCAAGGCAGGAGGTGGGGTGGGCTGGGGAGGGGGAAGTGTTCATAAACTTACAATAAAGAATTCACACGGCTCACGCTATTGCCAGAATCCTGAGATGGAATTATGGCCCCATAACTCAAAGTTGGCCAGCTCTTTCCATTTTCTAATGGATGTATCAGAGGCTTGTGTTCCTGCTCACTTTCCCTGTTTACTCTCTAGCTTCCACTCCCTTCCAGTCACACCAAGAAGCTCCCTAACCACTTCATGATCTGCCTCAGAGGCAGAAAGTGTGGCAAGTTAGTTAAGCTGTATCTTTGTTGAGGAAATGCAGAAGGATCTCCCCATAGCACCCCCCAATCCAAGGACGGGGTACGAGATTGTGGTGGGAAAACCCCTCTTTCATAGCAGCTGTAAAAATGCCATAGAGCATCCGCCCATTGCCTCTAGATTTGGCCGGCACTGCTCCCTCCCAGGAACAAAAACACATGGTGTACAAAATACCCGCAGATAAGGGAAGACCTAAATACCACTCAGATATTACATCACATGTCCATTTGCATGAAAATCCAGACGAGTATTTACCTAAGTGTAATCTGTCAATCCACTGAACCAGAATCATCTGGCATGATCATTTGAAATGCAGGTTCCTAGGCCAGCATCCCAGACCTATACTGTCAGAATCCCAGGGGTAGAGCCTTGGAAGATAGATGTATAAGGAGCAGTTGCAGCCATTCTTATCCATGCTAACATTTAAGAACCTCCCTTCCAAGTATTTACTCTGTTTTCCTTCATTGTGCTAAATGCAATATTCCAGGCAGGGCCTACCTTGGACAAAACCATGGAATAACTAAAGGTATCAAAATCCATGCGTTACAAACCCACCTCTGCCCCTGTACCTACCTCCTCAAAGCAGTCCTCTTGATGCCACAGCCCTGAAGGTTTATCAGTGCACTCCTACTGCCCCTGGTCTCCCTTGAAGCTCCAACCCGGACTTAGTTTACTCACGTGAGCACTATATGAGCATCTAGAGACCTTTCCCTCCAACAAAATGTTATTTCATCTCTGCTTGATTTTCCCAGGATTTTGCCATTCATTGGATGACAGCTAACCAGTTTGGTCTGATCACTAACCCATGCTAAAAAGGGTTAATGAATGGGTACTTCTTGCACTTTGTCAGTGTCAAAGGACATTTTTCTGGGACAGATGAGGAGAGCCGTGGCCTTCTAAATTACATCATTAGGTCTAACCTGTCTACCCTTTGCTAGTAGGTCTCAGAATCTACACAACGTTGTCTCTAAAATGAATTAATAATCCCCATTTGTCTCCCAAAGAGTAAGACTTAAAAGTACTTTATAAACTGAAAAGTGGTATATAAACAAAATAATGTATTATAATTCATCTCAAGACCAGCCCTGATTCAAAGATATCATGGCAACTGGTTTCCTGGTTTTCACTCTCTTGGTAGCAAACAAAAAATTCTGATTAAGGTTTCTCCAGCCAAGTCTGTGTCAAATACATCCTTTGATTAGTGAAAATGAGGTTCCCAGAGTTGACCCTGCCTGCATCTCATCTTTTTTGTCCTTCTCCATCCTCATGAATTTTGGCTTAGACCTGCCACGCCATGTGGATGTGGCCCATTAAGGATCAACCAAGTAGTCCTACCCTATCATCTTACAAGAAGGAAACTGCCCCAGAGAGGTGACAGGAGATAGTAGTAGAAATGGGGTCAGAACCTGGATCTTCTAACTCTCAGCCCAGTATGCCACACTGCCTTGAAGTCACTATATCCAAATACCATAACATGTCTCTGGAACATTTTTATAGTGCTTAAAGATGTGCCCATCATGCCTGTCCCCATCCCCTAATTTTACCCAGTCTCCTTATCTTCCTGCCTATAACCAAATTGCCCTCTAGACAGCTCTTCCCAGAAGGCATTTTTTTTTTATCCTAAAAATATCCTGTAGGAGTGACACAACACAGCCAGATGCTGTATGAGCAGACCCCATACCCTACGCTTATCCATGTAGACTAGTGCTGTCTCTGGAGTCTGGTACCATGTTGACAAATGGCTGCCTACTCACTGTCCAAAGCCTTTCATGGGGAGGAGTAGGACCACAGAGAGGGGGAGATGGATGGGAGGTTAGACTGTTACCTGATCCGCTCCGTAATAAGCCAGGTTCTCACAGGGACTGTGGAAAGAGATCTTAAAAGTCATGAAAGATGGACAAGAATCCCAACAGGGCGCCTTGTAACATGGTCAAGGAATTTTTCCAAAACCTGGGTTTCAAAGAGACTGAGCTGAAGCCTTTGCTCTTTAGGCTACGTTAGAACACTGAAACAGCCCCCCATGGATAGCCTTTGCACATGAATTGCTGGCATACTGGGTTCTTTAGCCTCAGACTTCCCTTGAATTTGGGGAAGTGCTCATTGAAATACAATGCACATGTTCTTTAGTTTGAGCCAGGGAGAGAAATCTAAAGGCTGGACAATGCTGTCAAATAAATATGATGCACAGTAACGACAGTGGCCATGTATAACTAGCCTCGTGAATTTGAAAACCAAATCTGAGAACATTTGGTGGCTTGACTAATTTGCTTTGCCTATCTGCCATCTGTTGTTGTCTCCAGGACCCCAAGATGGGTAGCCCTGCTGGGTTCTGCTGACTTAGTCCAGCTGGAAACCCTCCTTCTATAAGGAGTGCAGGGTCTACAAAAGAACGAAGGTCCCTGGCCCCTGCTCAGATCTCACCCTGTGGTTGGGAAATCAGGTTTTGTATATGCAGCTCCTCGCATATGTTTCAAAACTACTTTTTTTTTTAAACTACTTTTTTTTTTTAAAGATTTATTTATTTGACAGAGACACAGCGAGAGAGGGAACACAAGCAGGGGCAGTAGGAGAGGGAGAAGCAGGCTTCCCGCGGAGCAGGGAGCCTGATGCGGGGCTCGATCCCAGGACCCCGAGATCATGACCTGAGCCGAAGGCAGACGCTTAATGACTGAGCCACCCAGGCGCCCCTAAACTACTTTTACATCCTCTACCTCTGTTTAAAAGTTGTGTAAACTAACAGGTTCACCTGTTTTATATCTTCCCAGGCTGATGACTAGAGAAAAGTGAGGTCACCTGGTGACAATCGGGCAATTGTTTCTTCTGAGCTGAGCTGCAGAGTGTCACATTTAAATTTTGCCGTTATTTGGCTTTCAGCTGAATTACTTCATTCTTCTCATGGCAAAGCTTTTCATCAAATGCCTTATACACACTCGGTGTGCAGTGCCCTAGGTAGGCTCAGCTTTGCTTTCTGAACTAGGTAATGAAAGTATCGCTCATCTTTGCCCTTGTCTTACTCCCCCAAACCCACACTCTTAACTTGCCTTATTCATTCTTCAACAAAAATAGAATGAGTGCTTCATCTGCGAGAGGCAGTGAGCTAGGTACTGAGGGTTCAGAAGTGAAAGCACAGACCTTGGTCGTCAGTGAGCTCCCAGGCTAGTGGGGGAAGATAAATAAATAAAACTATGCTACAAATATAATGACAGAGATTTACACAGGGTACTCATGGCAAAGATTTATAGCTGTTCACCAAAATCGATTCCACTCTTCTTCCATATTAATAGAGCTTTAGCTAAGCAAATAGCCAGCCCCCCACCCCCTGAACTCTCTCCTGGGCAACTAAGCATGGTCTGGTGACTCGCTTCTCCCCACTGGGAATATGAGGTGGGAGTACGTGTGCCCCTTCACCGCCAAGCCTTAAAACGTTGCACAGGTGCTCTAGCACTTTCTCAAGAACTGGAACATGGACTTGCCTGCAGACGAGCTTCAATCACGTAGAGGACAGTGCCCTACCGGGTAGGAAGAGACAAGGTGGAAGGAACGCTGAATGACTGCACAGAGCAAATAGGCCCACCTACCCATGCTGGGCCACTTTGGGAATGAGAATAGTTCTTGTTCCTTCAGCCGCTGTATTGTAGGATCTGCTTTCGCTCTATCCCAACACGGCACAGCCTTAGACACCTGTGGGCCTGAAGCGCTGTCTGAAATGGGAGTCAATGACTCCCGATGACTCATGGGAGATCGTCTCGCACACGGGTCAACCCACTTCCCTAGCACCTACCATGAGCTCATCTCTGCTGCTGCAGGCTGACCATGGAAGCCTTATTCTGAGAACCACAGAATCGTTGAGCAATAAGGAGCCTGAACCAGAAGGAACATTTAAAATTACCTAAGAATAGCTGCACAGTGGAAAAGGTGCATGCAGTGGCATCAGAAAAACTTAGGTTTGAATCCTGAATTTGCTTCTTACTACCTCTGAAACTTGGGCAAGAATCTTAACATCTTTGAAAAAAGAATTTTTTTAAAAAGATTTTATTTGGGGCGCCTGGGTGGCTCAGTCGTTAGGCGTCTGCCTTCGGCTCAGGTCATGGTTCCGGGGTCCTGGGATCGAGCCTCGCATCGGGCTCGAGAAGCCTGCTTTTCCCCCTCCTTGTGTTCCCTCCCTCACTGTCTCTCTCTCAAAAAATAAATAAAATCTTTAAAAAAAAAAAAGATTTTATTTATTTGAGAGAGAGAGAAGGAGAGACAGTAGGAGAGTACAAGCGTGGCAGAGAGGGAGAGCGTGCTCCCTGCAGAGCAAGGAGCCCCATGCAGGGCTGATCCCAGGACCCTGGGATCATGACCTGAGCTGAAGGCAGAGGCTTAACGGACTGAACCCCCAGGTGCCCCCAAAAAGGAATTTTTAATCTCTACCTAATAATATCGGTCTCGCAGCATGGTTGAGAGGGTTGTAATAGAAATGCCAAGAACACAGTAGCCTTCTATAGGTGATAAGTAGTAGTAGTATTTTGCAGGCCTGGTGAGAAAAGAACTAAATGCTCTCTCACTGCAGAGACAATTCTTTCCTGGAGCCACCAAGCCCACAACAGTTCAGCGAAAAATCTGCCTACATTGAAGAAATGCAGAATTTGATCTCCTCACCTAAAAAGCAGGTAGAAGTGTATTTTTGCTCTGAATCTTCCTACACACATCTGAAATCTAGAATAATGCACACTAACTTGTGCCAAAAGGACAAATACATCTATTAAAAACAGAGAAGAGAGTTGACTCCTGTGTAAATTTTGCATCACTTTTTCTGGATGCCTGTTTCACTGGATTATAAACATAGCAAAAGCAGGAACCATGCATCTTTCATGCCGTCTTCCTCCAACTTAAAACATTTGACACCATGGCAGGCATTCTGCAAACATTCAATAAATATTACATGAATCTAAAGTTTTAGAGCTTTAGAGTCTTTAGAGATATCATATCTTGCCTTCGTTTCAGATTAATTTATTCATCCACTCATTCAGCTAATATATTCATCAGGAACTATAATGTACTGACAGATTGGGTTACACTAGAAATTCAGAAAGTAACATCACAATTGGTAAAATGACTTGCTCAAAGTCGAGCTATTAGAATCAGGAATAGCATGTTGGTCTTCCAGTCTCAGTGGTCGTCTTGCAGTCTTGAGCCCCCCCAAAGGGCCCCTTGGCTCTTTTAGTTTGTCACTGCCCCAACATCTGTGCAAAGCTGTCTGCTCATCCTTTCTCAGGTCAAGGAGCCTTTGTTCAACCATCCCAGGTAAAGCCTTTAACATCCTCCTTCCCACAACTAAGTATAAAATCGGCCCCTCCATAATCAAAACAACTCTTTGTCAAATACTCTAAAAGTTAAAAACACAAAGAATAAGAATATTCTTAATGTTTTATTCCTTCAAAGTCCTACTCCCCTGAAGAAGACCAGGAACACTGTGGCCGCCTTTCTTTTTAAATTATGTCTAAATCTTTCAGTGGATATTTCACCTTATCAGTTAGGATTCCTCATTTCTTTTTTAACTTTTTTATTTTGAAATAGTTTCAAACTTTTAGAGAAGTTCCAATAATAGCACAAATAATCCCCATATACTCTGGATTCAGATTCACCAAATGTTAATGCTTTAACACATTTATTTATTATTCTCTGTATGTGTGTGGTGGGGGGAGGGGTGTGTGTGTGTTCCCTCTGAACTGTTTGGGAGAGAGTTACAGACATATATACTTGAGTATATTTCTATCAAAGAAACAGGACATGTTCTTATATAACAACAGTACAGTTATTAAAACCTAGAAAAGTAATATTGATACACAGCTACTATGTAATATACAGATCTTATTTAATTGCCATCAATTATCCTAATAATGTCTTTTATAGCAAAAGAGAAAAACATTTGTACTACTCAATCTAGTCTAGAAAAAAATATCTGTACTACTCAGCTCTAGTCTAGGATCATGAGTCTCCTTGAATCTTCTTTAATATAGAACAATTCCTCAGTATGTCTTTTTTTTTTTTTCAGTATGTCTTTATCTTTCATGACCTTGGCATCTGAAAGAATACAGGCCAGTTATTTTGTAGTATGTCTCTCCATTTAGGTTTATCTTATGTTTCTTCAAGATTAGATTCAGTTATATATTTTTGACAAGAATCTTATATATGTTGTGTTTCTCCCATTGCATCTTTTCAGAGAGCACACAATTTCCATTTGTCCAGTTCCTGGCAATATGAACTTTTATTATTTGGTGAAGATGCCCCAATGGAGTGAGGGATAAAATTGGGATAAAGTTCCTCCCAAAGAGATGACTGCCACTTTTTCATGTAAAACTCAGATGCCACTCGACCTACACTCCTAAATACACCATTTCCATTTCACAAGACAGACTTATTGGACCCTTCCCATTCTTGTTTTCTTGAGTCCATTTTGACTCATCCCCAAATGGGTATACCCAGCCTGAGAGTCACGAGGCCTCCATTGATGAGACTTTCAGTTTCAACAAGATCTTAGTAGCAGATTATCAGCTACCTTAAAAAAGGGGGGTGGAGGGGAGACACCAATTGGTGGCCGTCAGAAAGGTGGTCTATCGTACGAAAAAGTGGCCTCCCAATACTCTAGCAATCATTACACCCTTAACTAAAGCTGAGATATCTCTTTTTCCATCTAGGTTTATATATTGTTTCTGTTGAACCAGCCAGGAGGGGACAGTCCATGTGGTAGTCCCTGAGTAGGAAAATTCCCTGATGTTTATGGCATATAAACAAGCATATAAAACAGCATTGCCAATTATGCATTCAGCAGTGGAAACCACAATAATAGTATAGTGAAGTGGCCCAGAAGCCCCACGCAGTAGGCCACTGAGCTTCCCTTCCCCACTCTGAACTGTGCCCAAATCCCCTAAGTTGAATTCAGGCACCAAGGAGTCTAACCTGATGCACATCAGAGCCTACACAAGATTCCCAATCATACTATTTCCTAGATGGGTAGGTGGAGAATCTAGGCTATGGTAGGATGGCAGGGGCAGCAGAAAGGGAAGTTGATTGCTAGGCCTTTTCTCCCCTTTCAATCCCTCACCCTAGGATCAGAGCCTAAGCACAGCACGACTTCCTCCCTCAGACACTTCTGCTGTCCAGCAAGCACTAGGACCCAGGATCCTTTTTCTTTCTGCCCCTGAACACATGCCATGACAGTCCCCACCCAGCTGTTCTGAGGGGCTTTGATGACCCCTGTGCCTGGCGCCCCATCTTCTCATCAACCAAGCTGAGCTGTGAAAAGGGGCAGATAGATGAGTGCAGTGTCTCTGTGCTGTTAGGCAAGGTGTTGGTTTCACTTTTCTTTCTGAGTGGCCTCCTGCTTATGACTTAACCAGTGCTTTCAATTCATCCAAAACAATGTTTTTGGTTCACCCAAAGTTCTATTGAAATAACAAGGTCCTCATTGATGACACCAATTGTGTGGTTTGGGGGGACTCCTGGCTCAGTAACCACAGACATACTGCCTTTCAGCTAGGGCAATGGAGTTTGCTTGCCTGTTGTCATGATAACATCCCTTCCTCTGCCCACAAAGAGGAAAGAATAAACAATAATCAAGCACCACTTGGGTAGCTTGTTTAATCCCCCTTCTTGTTGCTCAGCCTGTAAGCATTAATTCAACTTGTGTTCATTAACAGGACAGTAGGAAAACCTTCCTCCACCTCCACCTCCCAGACACACCCCTCCTCCCCACACCTGGGCAAGAATACTCACTACCAGATTGAAGAAAGTTTTCTCATCTCTCTGAACTGGGTTCATGAAAACTTCCTCTTCCAGAAAGTCAGATCTCTGTTAGTATCCCATCCTTGTCCCCCAAACTGTCAAAGTTGCAATTTGATTTTACCCTAGTTTTATAAGCTACGAAGTTATCCGGTTGCTGTTTCATGGATGTTTATAGAAAACACAAGACGCTTGTATCACAGACCATGGACTTGGTTACTCACAACACAGTAAGCACCACGAGCATCAGCATGCTTACATTGGTTCCCCTTGTCCCCAGGTCCCATGGGGACAACATGGATGACCCAGATGGATACCTACATATGCAGTGTGTTGCACTGTAGGAAAGAAACACTTATCTTCAAGAATCTACCAATATTATAGCAAGCAGTAAGCAAGTCTACCTTTTGTCCCAGAGGGAAACATTACCTTAATCTTCAAAACTGCTCATTGCAGATACAAACCTGAGAAATAGCCTGGGTAAAGAGAGGTCAGGGCCTTACATTCTTGGTATACACAACAAGATGTATAGAAGCATGAGAAACTTATGGAGGAGTTTTTCCCAATAACAACCAGCCCTCTGGGGGAAAAGTAGTAATTTTCAGAGATCTGCATTGTATCATTTGCCAATTTCCTGACTTAAATACTACCTCATGGCTGACTTCAAGCTTCCACTGTGATATCACTCAAGTCAAAGTTGGAAAAAGATGTGCGTACACACTAGCTGGACCATTCATTGATAATTGTTGCTTGAATCAATTATTTCTATGATTGTTGCCCTTGTCTTTGAAATACATTGAAAGGTATACATTTCAAAGTTTGTTCACCTGTGAGTACAAGAATCTCCCTCATCTGAGGATCCTAAAATAATTTCTGGAGAAGTCTGGAAGGGAAATCTTGGGTTATACTCATGGATAAAAGAGAACCCACAAAACTGAAATGTTGAGAACTGCGGTATGATAGTCCTAACCTCTGACTGGTAGTCAATCATCCACATTTCTTTCTGCATCTTTAGTAAACTATTAAACCCATGCTTATAAATTTCTGAGTCTGTAGTCATTTTCTCTGACATTATCTGGCTTTAATTTTCTTCATAATATTAAAATGCCTTAAATTTCCAGGGCCTGCCTTTTATTTATTTATTTATTTACTTCATGGATTGTCTCACTGTTTTTAGAACGCAAAAACAAGCATTTCACCTATCTTGTTTACCCCTTTGTCCCCGGCACCTATAAGTGCCAAGCATGTGAAAGATAGTCAATAAATATAGGATATATAAATGAATTCTGGGTCCTGTGTTAGTACCTATCCCATCTCATTATGCTGCCTCTGCATTCAGTCACTTTCGGGATGGCAGACACGGCAGATAGCAATCAAGATGGCAAACAGAAGCTCCATATTTTTCCTCTTATAATTAAACCTTGATTGGGTTTCAGGACATCTGATATCCCAGTGCTGCCACTCATACACTATGTATAATCAGACAAATCATTAAACCTTTCCATACCTCAATTTCTCCATCTATAGTGCTCAAGAATCTCGGAAAAAATGGCTTCAGTTTTCATTCTCATCTGTAGACCATTCAGTGTTGGGCATGTATCCGTGACAGTTTTTGTCTCATTCTGATGACATCCTAGCCTCTGGAGGGTGATAGGAGAGTAGGAATGAACAGCCATAGTCTTGCATTTCTGTCACCTATCATAGTGATCCAGAAAATCTGAGGATTCTTTGAAGGCAATATCTCAGCTTCTCTTTAACCAGGATTCAAACCATTATTCTGAGAAGTTTCCCAAACTCACCACTCTCCTGTTTTCTCATCTATAAAATGGAGCTAATAACGTCTACATCACAGTGTGCAGTGACAAGTTATCTCATTTAAGATAACCTAAATCAGTGGTTCTCAAGTGAGGGCCTTTGATATGCAGCATTGACGTCACCTGCCAGCTAGTTAGAAACACAAAATCTTGGGACCCACCCCAGACTGACAGAAGCAGAAACTCTGGGGTTGCCCTGTTCCACCTGTGTTTTAATAACCCTTCCAGGGGATTTAGATCTACACTAGAGTTTGAAAACCACTGACAAATGAAAGAAATCACCTGACTCTCATTTGGCCCTCAATGTCTGCTTTTCACCTATTCATTCAGATTTATTAGCCACCCAAACCAATCCCAGCGAAGCTGCAGAATTAGTTCTCCTTACCACACTTGGCAGATGGGAACAATGGGTGGGAGACTTGGAACAGACCCTGCTCTAAAACCCAACTATAAATGCTTGTTCTGGCTGTTGTTCCCCTTCTCCACAATTATCACAATTTGGCCAAATGTTACCTCAATGTTTATGTTTTTCTTTCTCCTATATCTTTTTATTTGTCAAGGAGTTGTTTCAATAGACCAATCTATGCATACACGAGTAGCCAGATAGTTGCCTGCATGGGCAGAGACTAAGAAGGCCATAACACTGACAGAGAAAAGAGCATGGGCTTCAAAATCAACCAGTGCTGGGCTCACACCATCCAGGGAGCACTGGACAAGTTAGCTTTGGTGGAGCCTGAGTTTTTCAAATGAAAAATAGACCTAACAACAAGAAAAGCCTCTATTGTCTCCTATGTGCCAGGCACTAAGCTAGGCATCCTGTGTTTGCTATATATTATCTCATTTAAACTAAAACCATGCGTTATCTTTTTTATCTTTAAACATGTCTTATTTAAGTACTTCCAACATTTTCAGCGCGATTTTGCAACATTCAGGACCCATCATTTTCTTTTCCAATATAATCAAAAGATAACAAAGACACGTTGGGGAAACAGGACTTAATTAATAACTAGTTTTTTTGCAAACTCTGTTACAATGCCTCAATTCCATTAAGTGAGTGATATCAGTTGGAAAAATGAGGCTAATTTTACTGCAGGTTTAAAGAAAGTGGAAATAACCTCTAAATAGTGGTTTATCTGTGCTTTGCAGTAAAGGTTTTTAGTTCATACTTAATTGAAAAGGCAAGTTACTGTTGAATTTTGAAAATCCTGAAAGAGTTTTTAAAAGTCACTTAATGGAGCATTTTATAGTTGCTTTTGTAGTTTAGAATTTGCGATGGATATCGAGGGATGTATATGCCTTCTGATCCCTCAGATTTAATCAGACTTCTCGCTTGCTTGCATAATGGTTTATGGTACCTTTGATGATTTGCAGCCAACCTAGCTCTTTTAATAATTTACTGTAAAAGCATTTAATTTTTAATGGACAAGAATGGGTTTGAGGTAGCTTTTGCATTGGTAAGTACTATCCTGAAGACTGGGAAAAAGGAACAGTGTATTTAAATTCCAAACATTATTGAAAAACATGCGTCTTTTATTACCAAAATCAAATGCATAATTGAAGAACATACCTAACCCAAAATTATTGTTCATGCTTTATTTAACCAGAAGATAGCATTGCTTTCATGATGCTATCATGAGGACAATTTTTCAAATGCCGCCCCCCCTTTTTTTAATCTTCCATGCTGCTTTCAATATTCTGTCCCACTAGAAAAAGGGTATCTGCCACAGGGTGAGAATATACATCATTTTATTACACCTTGCTCATCAAGAAAAGCCCAACAAAAGAATGGTTTGTAATGTCTGGTACATAAAAGAAATACCATCTTATACTCATTTTCCTTAAAAGTTTTTCTAAGATCTCCATATAATGTGCATACCTAGGAATGATTTCACAACTAGTCTTAAAAATATCAGAGTTCCCATGTGGAAAGAAAAATGGGAAGATGCCAGGATAAATATTTTTTAAGACTTGATGGAGGACAAAACATATCTTTCCTTCAGAGGCACATAAAACAAAAAATGTTGCAATTGCGGAATCACCCCTTTTTCAGATATGCCATATGTAAAAGTCAGAATGGCTTCCCAGAACTACTTTCTGGGAAATCAACTAACAGCCTACAGCCCTGGAAACGTATTCTCTCTGCTCCTAACATTCCATAGCTGACACTCACCCAGCTTACCCTGAAATGGCCCACAGGAGAACTCTGATGGTCAAGGGTCCAAGTCTGAGCTCTGTTTCTAAAGCACCTTTAGAAGTCAGACAAGGAGAGCAGTTTCATGAAAATGTGAAACTCATTCTCTTTGTTTGGGCCTTCAAACAGTCTTGACACGAACACCTGCTACAGAGATTGGTTCCCAAGAACCTTTGGTTCTTAGCCAAGAATTTTGTGCTCTGTCAAAAATTAACCCATCTAAAGATGAAAGTTTGAGGATCCAGCCACCATGTTCATGCTTGGTTTCCTGGGATAAACCTGCAGGTGTGAGAATTATCTGGTTAACGAGGACTCTATCTACTGCCCACCATCTTTTGGCTTCCTGGCGGGGGTTATATATAAAACAGCCTATACAACAGCTTTCTCTATTAGCCAGATTCTCATCTCCACCCCAGCTAATGAACAGAAACTTCAAGATTTAATCAACTGTCCCCCAGATTTACAGAAGCAGGAATTGCTCCCGAGCAGACAAGTTCCGGGGCACCTGACTTGGGTGACCCTTATCAATCACATACACACATATCTCTTTCTTCTCTCCAACTCTCTCAAATTCTTTATCTCATATCATCAACATTGATTTTTAGAGGTAAATAGTCCTGAGTGATCATCCGGCAATCCACAAACCAGTCCTGTGAAGAGACTATGAGCTAGGTAACTGCCCAAGGTTATGCAGAAGCCAGAAACTAGAATTTTCTAAATTGAGTGTTTTCTAAATAGAGTGCTTTTTGAAATCTGCTTTCCAAATCAAGTGCTTTTCTCATTACATCAGAGTCTCACTCTCCCCTTCCTCTATCTCTGTCTTCCTCTCCTCCCTCCCCTCTCCTATCCCCCAACTACTCTCGTTGCTTTTGCTTTAGTTTTAGGCCTTTCCATGGTGCCAGGGGAACCCATGAGTGTCAATTATCTGCAGCGGTAACCTTCATTGCTAAAAAAAAAATTAAGGGATGGGCAGTGGGGACAGATAGTGGACATTCCTGACCCCAGTCTAATAACCTTTTCTCCTCCTCCTCTTCCAATCAGGTGTGCTGCCTCTTTTTTGCATTTGGACAACACCACAGAATGAGCTGACTTAACCCTAGCTTATTGGCCAGCCTAGTCTCTATGACAGAAACATAATTAAGTTTCTTAGGCATATTAATTCTTCTTAATGCCCTCACCAGTTTGCAACTTTGTGAACCATCTTCAAAAGAGAACAAGGAAATGTAGAAGAGAATGTTATAAAGGTAGCCGCTAACCTCTATCCTGGCCTGGGTTATCCTGGGTTATCTATCCTCTATCCTTGGCCTCCCTGCAAAATTTATGCCAACCAAATACATGAAGTGATACACTAAAGTGTTAACATTGGTCACTCCATGGGTGTAGAACTGGAGTGGGGTACAGCCAGAGAGGGAGGTTACTATCTTCATCCTATTAACATCTTTTAAAAAATGAGGGGGAAATGAAGGAAGGAAAAATGGGAGGAAAACATGCCTAAACCACAATAAAATTTGTAAGCCTGAAACCTAGAGTATATCAGGGAAAAAAATATTTCGAGTATATATTACAAATAAAAAGGCTACAGGCATAATATAGTCAAATCTATAATTCTTTATATCTATAAGGCTAGGTTTTTAATGAAAGGTGAAAGGTCTATAAATTCCATTTTTTCCCTTAGCAGTTAAAAATTGGGAAATTCTGAGTTATGGACTGATTGTGAATAGAAAAGTAAAATGTCTCTGTTATGACTGGGTGCTAGAATTTTTTATATATACCACCCATGTCTATACAAGGGGGATAACAGACTGAATAACAGTCAATCTTGTATTTTTGGCAGACTAAATGATTAACCCTTTCACATCTGAGTCAGTCTCAATCCAATCAACTGTATGGAAATGAATCACTATAATAGAAAAAGTACTTAACTCAAAAGGGTTCATTCATTAATCACATATCAACACACCAGAAAGATAATGTTTCTGCTTAAGTTCCCTGACTCTACTTGTTCATTCATTCCTTCACCAGATATTTGTTGAACTCTTACAAGGATCCAGGCACTCCATAGGGCACTGAGAACAAAAAAAAAAAGGAAAAAGAAAGGAAAAAAAACACACTCCTTAAAATAGAGGATATTGTAGATTGGAAGGGGAAAATAAAAAATAAATAAATTAGCTCATGATCTAAACATCAACATAGATTTTCCACACAGACAAAAAAATGCTGTGGGGGGGTAGGGGGCAAAAGGGAACAATTACATATCTATTCTAGGGCAAGTGGGAAAACCTTCACAGAGGAAGTGACACCTGAGCCAGGACTTAGGGAGAAGTTAGAGTTCATTGCAGAGTTTCCAATGAAAATCAAAACCTGAAAATAGAAGAGGCCAAGTTTATGAATACCTCCATTAGGCCAGCATTTCCCAATGTGTTTATAGATTGTATTTGGGAGAGGAAAAAAAAAAAAAAAAGGATTCCATGGTCAAAAGAAAGTTTAGGAAATGCTGGATTCTACAACATGAAATTTTCCTTTACAGCAGGACTTCTCAGAAACTTTACACCCTCAAATTTTATGCCAACAAAATACATGAAATGATACATCCAAGTGTGAACACTGGTTACTCCATGGGTATAAAATGGGGGTGGAGTGGAATCAGTGAGCATTACAGGAATCTAGAAAGGAGGGACAGAATATGCAGTGATTCCCAGGCTTAAGGAAAGTCCCCTTTTCTTTATAGAACTTGAGTGTCTACTTGTCTGTGTACAGACTTTACATCTATATTCATGGTCTGTACTCGTGGATTTATTTTCACGTGTGTTTTAGACTAGGAAAGGGTGATTGTATGCTCCACCAGTGAATGTTCGAATCCCTATTGGAAAAAGCAGCAGACAAGTCTTAACATTATTATTATTGCCATCAACACTACAATCATTCTCATTCCTGAAGGTTGTCATTGTCTTACAGAATTCGAGAGAGGCTATGCCACCATTTTGTTTGGTGTCGGTGCTCGAAGAAGACCAGAAAACCCAGAGTAAAATGACTGAGCAATACATATGCATTTGATTGGTAATTATGTCTGAGATAACTCAACCAAATAGCAACCCAGAAATCACTTTTCTTTTTTGTATAATGACCAACAAATAGATTATCAGATCTTCCCTTCACACTCACTGCATGTGTGTGTTGAATTATGCTCTTTGTATTTGTGAAAAAAAGTATAATTAAGTATATTTTAAGAAGTACTAAATATTAATAAAAATGGGGAAAATGCAGATGGTCTAGATAACATAGTAAGAGATGAATGATTCACGGGGTCACTATTTCTGTGAACAGAACTTCAGAAACTGCAGATAAAGAAAGACTCCAGGCCTGTGACATGACACTATTTAAAGCATGTACTTACTACCTGTATAATAGGCTGGAAAAGGACTGATCCAATTGACGAAGGGAGCTTTAGATCTATGACTTACATTATCATGATGAATCCTATATTAATATTAAAATTCTATCCATCATATTGGAAATTTTCCTAGAGAGTTTTTAACATTTCCCTGGTGGCTGCCTTAATATGAAAATCACTGCCATCCTGGGAGACCAGTGCAGAACCTCTGCTTATAACTTTTTCTACATTACATCTTTTCTTCCATTTATTTCTGTGCAAACTGAGTCTCTTTTGGTTTTAGAAAAAAGAAAGTCACTCTCTCTTCAGATCACCTGAGTCTGTACCACTCTCACAAACGCTCTCCTTCAACTGTTCCGCATTGTTTCCTACTTCCCTTTTGTTTGCTGATAGTAAAATTAGCAGCAGCAAGAGGTCTGCTCTGTAGGCTTAGGAAACTTGGCTCGAGCTGCTAGGACAAGCAATAAATGCTGGCCCGCTTATATTTTGTAGCCTGTAAAATGTTGGATACTGTAGCTCAGATTCTTTGGTCGGTGGCCACAGTCTGCAAATGTCACATCTCATCAAAATCACTTCAGCAACTGTTGTTCACAGACCTGACCAAAGGGAAAGAGGATGATGCAATCGGACCATGTGGGAGAGGAGCTGGAGTCTCATGGTACTAATTTACCGTGTATTAAGAACAGTGCTGCCCCAGGTTCTCAGGTGTGACAAAGATCTGGGGGTCTCCTTGACCCTAATTACAATAAGTTCCGAATTCAACTACTTTTGAGATTTGGGATGGGGGTAAAGGAAAAGAATAACAGGCCCAGAATCACTCGCTAGGACTGATTCTCTCTTCCGTGCCCAAAAGTAAACCTTGAAGCTAGAAGTTCATCTTCTACCAGCCTTCCAGTGATGCTCTCCTCCCTCCCAGCCTGCATCCCTCTTCATCTTCCTTCCACCCCACAGTTAACTCTAGAGGATAGTAAGAATAAAAGCAGAGGGGTGGCAGCGATCAGTAACCAACATTTTGAAGGAACTTTTGGGGCAGCCCTGCTGAGCATTTGCTCAACTTTTTCCCCAAACGGGCCATTCAGAAACTGCAGGCAGCTGAACAGAGAGCATGTGGACACTGACTAGCTGCCCTTCACCTTACAGTTTCCATTTGTTCCAGAATGGGGCCAACCCACGTCATCCTCCTGGACTCCAACTTCTTCCACAATTTATCCCTCAGAAGGCTTGGTGGGGAGAGGGAGGTGAAGGAGAAGGATCGACATAACCCAGAGCATCCCGAACTTCCTTTACTGTGTAGTTAAGGAGAGGGGTTAGTTAAGGGGACCTAAATGGTCCAGGCTCTTAGATAGAGAGCACCTACTATAAGCAGTTGGAAGGGAAAAATTACCTGGCAGATTTTTCATTCAAAAAACTTTATAAATTTTTTAATCTTTCTCTTTCAAAATGAGCCATAAATGGGTCAAATGATACAGAATAGTAAAATGGATGTGGTATGAATTCTTTATAATTATGGAAATGGCAGCTTCCTTATTGGTTACATGAGTCACGTAACATGTAATTCCTGTCTTGGGTTATTAATAATGGATACACAGTTTTCAAATTGTTTTAATGAACACTTCTAAAATACTTTCTGTCACTGAAGCAAATATTTTATTGTAGACAGATATATTTGTAGGACTGAACTAGGATGTCCCATTATTACTGTTTCTAATTTAGTGTAAATATTGTCAAAAAAATTGACAGGAAACAATGAAGCTAATTATCAAAAGAATATATGCTTATATTTGGAATTATACACAAGAGTCTTATTTTTACTATCTCCAAAATAAACACTTACCAATCTGTTAAGGCAATCTGTTAAGGAAAGTCCATTATTTAAGGAAAGGGAATTTTGGAGTGTTTCCAAAGACTACCCAAGTGTCAGACAGAGAATGGCAAGTCTACCAACTTAATAGAAAAATAAACTCGCTTGCTCAAAAAGCAATGAACCACTCTACTCCAGGTCATAGAACTCACTCAACCTCAGTAAACACAGCGAGAAGAAATGAAGCAAGCCAGGAGCACCACAGCAAAATAAAGGGTGTGAAACACTTAGGAAAGAGGCCCAAGTTAAAAAGAGTTTAGGACCATTTAGGGACCAAACCACCTGGTCTTGAAATTCTCAGGACAGTGCTTCATATCTGCTGCTGAGCATAATGGTGGAAACAGGAGCGCCTCCAAATGCCAAAGAGAAGCACCTGAGCCAGGCCTCTTACCTGCCAGGGGAGAAAGGGAATCTTACAGGCTCTATAAGTTGGCACTGCTTTTGATGGATATATGGAGAAATAGCTGGGAATTGTGCCCTCGGCTGCCCCTGGGGAAGGAAGATCTCGAATTTGTTTTGTTTTGTTTTGTTTTTACCATCAAAGCCCGACATGAGCCACAAAAATATCTCACAAGAACACCTGCTTGCAAAAACAAAGACCCAGATGGCACAGATGAAAACACTGTCTACTAGTATCACTGAGCTAGGACGGAGATCTCCTCAGCATCTTTAAAGAAAAACAGAGACATGCCCACAATAGAATGGCCAAGTGGTCCTCTAACTGCAACTTAGAATTTCAGTTTTTCACCCGCGTAGGAAGCAGTTTTCCTCCGCCTGGGGAATTGGATTCAGGAAGAGAAGAGTCCAGATTCTTCTTCATGCTCTATCTATCCAGCTGTATTAGACACGTTTGCATTGTCTTCCCAGTAGCAACACTTACCCCAATGCTTTCACAGGTTTGCAATAGAATTTTCAATGTTAGTGCAATGTGACCCACCTCTGACCATAAATGATTGGTTCAGGATGGGGCTCCTTATCTAGACTGGGCCAATCAGAATCCTCCCCTGGTTATTTTGAATCCGGAACTGAGATAAAGCAGATTCTCATGAGGTTACTGAAATTGAAGATATGTAAACTCAGAAGGTATTAACAAATGGGCTGAGAGGTAGAAAAATCAAGACAGCAGTAGGAAGGAATAATGAAACTGATGCATTGAGAAAAGAAATGAAAATCAAGGAGAAAGTCCCAATGGTGATTTGAGTCCTAGGCTCCAGATGTTCTATAGGCCCCAACCCCATTCATAAGATATCCCCATATCCTCATAATAAATTCTCCATTTTGCTTAAACACATTAGAGATTTCAGCTACATGCAACCAAGAAGCTCTGAGTAATGTATCAGGTAAAGGAGAGCTAGTTTTGCAGCTGTGCCAATATGAAAAGCCTCAACCACAAAACATTTACAAGACTAGGAAACTGCTCAAGGGGCAGGGAGGTCCAAGGTAAGCCCACAGTGATTTCTCCCTATTTCATCTCTCACCATGGCCAGGATTCTGGGCTCCTCCTCCTCGGTTATTTTTATCCAAGTTAGATCAGGTTAAGATAATCATTAAGGGAAGTTTTGAAGTGGTAAATTTAAACAAACAAATCAACCCAAAGAATATGGGAGCATAGGAAGGGCAGTTCCCCTGCTCTTGACCTAGATATTGGGGAATGGGGCAGGGACAGAGGTAGTATCCACTGAAAGATCCACATCAGTTTCCTAGCTGGATGCTTCTAGATCATGGATCATCAGCTACTCTTATCGATGAATCAGAGAGGGCTCCAACAGGGCTCATCAGCCAAAGCCCACCATCATAAACTGCTCTGGGTCATTCAAGCCTGTGTTTACAACAGGTTATTGTCCCTAGAGATGGTACGGCTGCTTGTACATCTAAGTATGTTCTAAAACCTTTACCAGCTTTGTCTGTTTTCTTTATTATTGTTTCTCAAAGGGTAAATACCTGATTTTTTAAACTCATCTGGTACAAAACCCAGTATAAAATTAAATCCTTTAGGTATTAACATTTATTTAGCTCATTTAACCTCAAGTAAGTACAGAATTTTCTGTCTAGATCTCACCTTTTAGAATCAGAAGATTGCCAGAAAATCTTCTCCTTTAATTAAATTTATACTCCAAGTCACTATAGATTTAAAAATATGCTTTTGAGTGCTCCTCCAAAGACAACCATTTGACTGAGAGTTTTTCTGTTTGTTTGCTTGGAATTGGTTGAGTTTAACCAGCAGAACTGCAATGATGTCATTCCTGGCTATGTCATGGACACATCCTTTTGAGGGTCCAATAAAACCGGTGTTGAAGGAAAGTGTAAACCCCTCCTCAGTAATGGAATCCAGCCACTGTGATCTAAGGGATACAGGCACCCATTGGTATGAGGTACCCACATGAGCTCAGACCTAGAACAGAGAGGCAGGCAGTATGGCCAAAGCCAAAGGACTGGTAACAGAGAAGAATAAAGTCCAAGCACCAGTGTGTTAACACAAGGGCCAGCTTCTGCTCAGAACAGCAACTGCCTGGCTGCTGTGGGCCTTCAAGAAACTCTAACCAGTAGTACTCAGGAGCACAGAAGACACATGACCCCTAACCAAAAGAAAAAAACAAACCACAACCCATTCACGTGTACATCTCAAGTAGCCCCCTTATCATCTCTTTCCATCAGAGATGAAAAAGCATCTAGAAAAGTCCACAGTTGTGATGACACTCATTTTTATTAGTTAGCCATCTGCCCTTACTCCTATTTGAAATGGGAAAACAGTTGTACTTAAAACATCCTCCAGAAACCGCATCAGTGTAGGCTTAAGCAACAGATTTCCTCCCCAGTGAAGATGTGTTCAGGCTAGTGGAAAAATCAGGCTAGTGAATTAGGCTAGGTCCTTCCTAAACTACTAAAAGTCTCAAATTTTCTTTTTATTAAAGCAAATTGGGGTGCCTGGGTGGCTCAGTCGGTTAGGCATCTGCCTTCAGCTCAGGTCATGGTCTCAGGGTCCTGGGATCCCTGCTCAGTGGGGAGCCTGCTTCTCCCTCTGCTTGTGTTCTCCTGCTCTCTCTCTCTCTGTCAAATAAATAAATAAATAAAATCTTTTTTAAAAAGCAAATTATTATTTGAAGAGCACATTCCACACTTTAGAGCGGAATCCTTCAAAACAAAGATAAAACAAAAACAAGATATTGAAAAGGCACACACTTTGTAAAGAACTAAATTATTCTGCTCAGGTTAGAATAACAAGATGGCTGCTTGCTTAT
This sequence comes from Leptonychotes weddellii, assembly GCF_054177405.1. Lineage (NCBI taxonomy): Eukaryota > Metazoa > Chordata > Mammalia > Carnivora > Phocidae > Leptonychotes > Leptonychotes weddellii. The sequence goes on from NC_138380.1 coordinate 45,697,842, forward strand.
TTTAAAAATATCAAAGGCAAAACTGGCTAAAAAAAGAGGAAAAAAAAAATCCCAGGAAAGGTCTTGGTTTCCATTACCTGTATTTGTATAAAAGCTATGTGTGGTTTTAACTAAACATCTGGTCTTTGTCCCTCATGTAGAGAATTCTGAGTTTTCTTGACACTTTGGCAAAAGGTACCACAACCCCCTGCCAGGCCAGTAAAAATCACACATTTTTCCTGCAAGGAAAAAATGTCAATAAAAATGAAACATTAAAAAGCGTAAAAGCTTGAATTGGAAAGCTGTGCTGTAGAGAGGCGGCTTCCTAATCAGCCTTACACAATTGCTGTAAAAATTCTTTAAAACATTACCACTCCATATCGCTTGAAAGATTTAATACTGAAAAGTTTGTTCAGTATATTATTCTAAAATATGTCCTTTAGACAGAGGGACCTTGCCATTTAATCAACCTTCTAGAATAAATCTTATGAATTAATTTTATAATTATTTAATATGTATTCCTGTACAAACCAATTCTTCAGGCGACTCCAACTAGAATTGAATTTCAACTGCTTTTACTACACGTAGGAATCATCTTGTCTCACGTTCAAATCAGCACCTCCAAGGCCCTTGCATTGTACTCTGTCATAACAAAAAGCAGAGAAGTAAATACAAGCTGGCTATCAAAATATGACAAGCTCATTATAACAAGCCACTCATAAATCTTGAAACAAAGGCACCACCACGCATTTTTAAAATAGTAGTGTTATACAATTTGCATGGGATGATTTTATTTGGAACCAAGGCAGGTATTTCTTTGTCTCTGCACACAATATACTGAAATATATTTATACAGTAATGCCACCGCCCACCTCTAAAGGGGGCCTGAAATTAGTTAACAAATGGTTACAAAATACTTTGCAAACATGCCAATGCAAAATAAGAGGATGCAAAATACGATGCCCACAAAGTCTTCTGCAGAGTGCAGCAAGTGCACTCTGCTTGGATGGAGAGGGAGAAAGAAACTATCAAGAGGCAAACGGCCTAGGAGTCAACTGCTGGGCTGAGGGCAAGGAATAGGGTTCTATAACAAAGTTCTTCTGCATATTAACATTCACCACCTCTTCCGTAGACCTCACCAGGGCCTTAAGGGGCATGGATCAATGTGTGGAGGAAGCTAGCTCTGTTGCATAAAAATTTAAATAAAAATTTACAGCCCATGGCACAAAAACAACCACTTATTTTAAATATTGTCCTAGAGGTGAGGATAAACCAGAACCTTACAAAGTCCTAAATCCAACTCAAGTCAGCTCAGTTCCTGATTGGTAGGAAGAATTTGTCCCCTATTCTAACTGCCTGCCAGAGGCTGGGGGCATCTGGTGGGCGTGGAAAAATAATGAGCAATCAGAGAACCCTTTTCTGCCCTCAGCCAGGGGAGCCTATGAAGTCCGCCTACTGGACAACCCTTAAGCATCGTCAGGAAGCCCTCCTTAGGGCTGTGTCGTCCCTTTTCACACCCTTCCTGGTGTTTGGACCCATTAACACAGCAAGATCCATCAGAACATACTGAACTTACCAAGCTGCATGTTGCACTATAACAGGATAAACCTACACTCACATTCAACCTACTTATACCTGACTGTCCTCATATAGGTCTCAGTCTGGGAAAGCCTTAGATGCGAATCCTCAGTGGGAAAATGTTAAGATGTTAAGATTTCAGGATAAGCCAACAAACTTAAGCTCTAATAATGTTTAAGTCACAGTAAAGAGGAAACTCTAGTCAACAGCCAAAACTGGGGAAAAACAATGAACAAGCACCTTCAGTTTTAACCCTTATTCCTAATACCAGTGAAAAATGTATTCACTCATTTAGAAATAAACTGTCCTGGGGCACCTGGGTGGCTCAGATGGTTAGGCGTCTGCCTTCGGCTCAGGTCGTGATCTCGGGGTCCTGGGATTGAGCCCCACATAAGGCTCAGGGGGAGCCTGCTTCTCCCTCTCCCTCTGCCTGCCACTCCCCCTGCTTGTGCTCTCTCTGTTTCTCTCAAATGAATAAATAAAATCTTTTAAAAAAATAGAAATAAAGTATCCTTAACATCTGTGAGTTAGGCAATGGAAATGTCACTGTGATCTACACAAGCAAGGCTCTGCCCTCACATGGTTTCCCCGAGCAGTACAGCGGGGGGGGGAGGCAAGGTACAGTACAGGACAAGTCTGAGTAAAAAAGCCACAACTGGGCAAGAACAAAGAGCCATTTATCAGAGCTGGAAGTCAGGAGAGACTTCTCACAACATGTGATGCCTCAACTGAGTCTCAAAGAATGAAGAGGTGTAAGAAAGAGAGAGGGGAGTGGGCGAACATTCCACGCGCAGGAAAATCATGAGCAGAGGCAAGAGAAATTGCATCCATTTGGAAGAATAGAAAGAAGTTTGTCATAAAGCACAGAGGTGGCAGGGAGCAGTGGGAGAGAAAACTCGGGAGACGTTAAGAAGACTACAAGTAATGAAAAGTGGCCTAGGTGATTCCGAGGAAAATGGGAAACCACTGAAAGGTTTTTAAAAAGAAATCACTAATATGTTCTACTTTGTAAAAACGTTTCTGATTGCTCTGTAGAGGAAGAATTGGAGAGACCAAGGAGAAAGTCTAGGCAGGAGAAAATAGTGAACCGAGTACTGGCACTGGGGATGGAGAGATGTGAACAGATCAATTAGAAGTTAGAAGAGACCAGGCTTGATGGGGCAGACTGGCAGAGTGAGAACGTGTTCAGAATGCTTGGGTTCAAATCCTGGCCCTGCCATTTGTAGAGAAAGTTACTTCATCCTTCTGCACCTTAGTCTTCTTTTCCGGAAAGTAGGAATAATAGGAGTAGTCGTAGCAGCAGTTGTTTTTGTTGTTGTTATTGTAGCTGCTTACGAGATTATTATGAAAGCTGAACAAGTTAATTCACAAAGTACTCAGGAAAGTTCTTGGTATGGGGTCAGTGCTCAAAAAAATAGTGTCTAGTATTATTGAGTGTAATAGCTCAAAACCAGAAACTAGTTTTTCATTAACTCTAGAATGGGATGAGGGAGAAATGGGGAGGAAATAGGCATGGGTCTCGCCACGGATTTGGGCTTGGTCAAAGGGGTGGCTGCCTGTGCTGGTTAATCTGTTTATTGCCTCTCAGCTCCAAATCCACTCTTGATTTCGTGCTCTGAGATATAGAGATGGACCCCGAAAGCATTTATCCTTTCAGCAGGCATAATTTTAAGCTTTGCCAGTAAAGGGCACTACAGGGGTATACTACTACACAAGGAATGGACATCTCATTCTGGCTCAAATGGGTTTCCATTTGCTCCTTTTTGCCCCTACACATGGCTGCCAGTGGTGTATGTAGGAGGCATCTGGTAGCACTCATCCCCGAGGGGGTTTCAGTGGCAGATTCCCAGTGAGTCTCAGAGTTATCCCAGAAGTTGCCTTCCCAGCCTTATAAATAAATACTTTATTTCTCTCCCACTTGTGACTAGAGACAGGCTCTGGCGTGGAGTAGCACATTTCTCTGCCATCCATACTTCCTCCAATATGGTCTGCATTCCAATCAGCTTGTCCTTTCCTTGGATACTCTGTCCCCTGGCCCTCATGTATTCTTTATCATTTTATAGCTAATCCCCATTATAATTAATAATTCTTTATATTGTTCAAATTACTATGTATATTCTATCTCCTGATTGGACCCTGACAGAAACAGTGCTGTTCATTGAAACGGGAAACATAGGAAGAGAGACAGGCGTGAAAAAGATAAATCCCAATTTGGACACAGAGCACTTGAGATGCCTGTGAGACATCCCAACAGCACCATCTGGTAGGAAGCCAAGGATCTGAGGGGTCCAAAGCTCAGAAGTGTCTAAGCTGGAGAGGGAGTCTCAGACATGAGTGGCCTTCAAGTCTCCAAAGTCTTAGTAAATGAAGCATGTATGTAAATGTCACACAGCCAGGAGATAGATTTTTTTTTCATTTTTTTGTATGTTCCTATGTCTCATCAAGAATCCCTAAATAGGCTATGTATGTAGGAGCACATTTCATCAAAGGATTTATGGTGATTTCTTACTGTGTATGTCAGGTCATGTTGTTTTATATTGACGTTTTCGAAGCTAACTGAAAATATGGTTGAAAAGTGCCAAGCCCTGTACTAATAACTCTAATTACACTCCAAACTTGGAAGTTTGAACCTGGGGGAGGCAGGGAAATAATTAGTCATATCGGCTACACTAGATGCTGACTGAAATCAGAAAAACTCCTAGATGTGCCAAAACCCCAAGTAGCAGTATCGAAAACTGGTGCACTGCTACCCTCTGAAATGACCAGATAACAAACACACTTTGAAAGAGCTCCAGGCTGACCCCTTCCACTCACTCTTTCCAGGGTGTGAACTCAGCCAACATAACTCGCTCCTTGCTTCACCCATTTCTCAAAAGTTTGGATCTACTGACCACAAAAAAAGGAAGTTCCATCAGCAGTTTGCAAAGGAACAATTTGAAAGAGAAATGCATTAAATCCTCGGGGAAATTAAACCCAAATAATCCAATAACAGTGTTACAAAATTAACCCTAGACTATGAATTGAATTAATTGCCTCCTACTGTGGGGATTCTTGGCTAGCACAGACCAAAACAAATGAGGCCAATGATGTCAACTGCCTTAAGAGAGGCTGCGGGCAAGTGTGACCTTGGGGTACCCAAGAGTTTACCCATTGTTGTTTTTCTAATTTATTCTGGAGATCTATAATACGGAGTAGGGTCTTCACTTCCGCCCATCACAAACCTCAAATTATGGTAGGCTGTGGGAGTGGCTCGAGGTGGTTCAGTCCTTGACACAATACGTGCGATTTCATGACTTGCTTTTTTGTGAATTCACCTCTAAGTGTCTGTGTCTAGAAGTAGCTAGAAATCAATCACTGTAAGGTCTTTCTCTCCTGAGAGCGATGAATGGGCAAATGAGAACAAGTAAGGATTTCTCTAGAACCTAGGCAGTCTCATGATAAGGCAGGTCTTTAAGAATACCAGTCATCTGCTCCAAAGAGACTCGCTTTGGCATTTCAGGAAATAAGCATTTATTTCTATAAATTCTTTTCTTATGCCATGATGTCAGTGTGCCTCTGGCAATGTGAGATTACCTAAATAATATGGGCCAGGGGAGCAACAAAATTAGCATGTGTGTGACTTACCAAACCTCTGCTAGGGTTCTTAAGGGCTCTGAGGAGGAAGGTAGGATATGGCATCATTACAGAAATACAATCCCAGTGATTTATACAGTTTTGCCAAATAAGGCCCACGGGGAAGATACAAAAGGCCTAGAACTGCCTCCAGCTTCTCCTGAGACAGCCCGTTTGTCAAAACACCTAACTCATGGTCTTATGCCCACCTTTCACGTCGTAGCTGACATTTACTCCTGACTCTTTTTAATAACCAAACAGCATTACAAAAAGTTAATTAATGTCATTTTATTTGGGTATTATGTGACTTAGAACTCTTTTTACATTCTGAATTTTGTTTGACATTTTGAAAATACTATGCCTAACTCTTTTGTGTGGGTAAAAAAAAAAAAAAATTTTTAACATAGCTAGCATGTATTGAATACTATTTTTCTTCCTTCTCAAGAATTGACGCAAACACTGAAATATTTTTCATTCGAGCTCAAAGAAATGAAGCATTCTGTTTGTTGGGAATCTTAATTACCATGGCCCCAAACTTATCTAATTAGAAGCTCCTTCATAGTGAGGAAAATTACTTTCAAAGTTAATGAATTTGCAAACAGGAACGTTGCTGTCTTTCCAGAATGAATTACCCACATTCCTTAAATACATAGTTTAGTTAAACACTCTAATTAATATTAGTACGTAAAACATGTGGGATTGGTTTCACTGATAAATCAAACTTTCCTTTGTTTTTAGACAGTATAAAAAGACCACGATTCCCTTCCTCGTAGACATCAGGCTGCACATAGAAACTTAATTCTAGATTCTGAACAAAATGAAAGTTATTTCATCAAAATGCTTTATTTTAGTGATTTTAGCCACTTCAAGCTTGTTAACATCAAACATCTTTTGTACAGATGAATTAATGATGTCCAATCTTCACAGCAAAGAAAATTATGACAAATATTCTGAGGTAAGTTTTTTAACTTTAACATGACTAGCATTAACTATATATTTGTCCTAATTCTAATGCTTTTGTATTTTATAAAGAGTAAGGAATAAGTTCGTTTGTGCTTTGTTGTTTGTCCAACTGCAGCCTTCCATGACAGTGCGTTGATGTAACTTGTATTTTTTAACACAACAGCAAACAGTCTGGCCTCTCTAATGACAAGTTATGTACAGGATTTGGTGTAATTAATAATTTTCTGTAATTAATAATTTTCAGTTGACTCAGAAGTACACAGTTGTAATAAATAGTTGCAGAAATAAGATCTGATACATTTCAGCTGAACATCTGAGTTGTCTTCAAACTACAGACAAACAAACAAAAAAAAATACAAGGATTATATGTTCTACTTAGTAATGATGAGCTGGTAAGTTTATGGTAAATCTATATCTAAGTAAAGTATTTATCTTTAGATGGTAGAATTACAAGTTATTTTTATTTTCTTCTTTATGTTTATATATTTTCCAAATTTGCTGAAATGAGTATGTATTACTTTTACAATCAGAAAAACAACCATCTATAAATCTTCATAGGGACAAATTTTCATGGTAAGCTAAATTTGATTAAATATTTGCTGTATTTTAAATGGTTATTTTAAAGTTGGTATATTAGTGGTGCAGTAGTCCACAAACCAACCAGTGCTTTACTAAAAATGTAACTTGTATACTAATAAAAATACAGTTTCTTAGACTGGAGCTCTGAATATGAGCAGGTAAGAAAGAAATACAAGGGAGCCTCCTCTAACTCTACCCCAAAGCCTAGCTAGCATCTCTGTTTCCATGTATCCGCCACTTTGATGTTTAAAAAGAGGAGACACAAAAGACATGAAGAGGCAGTGGGAGGTTTCTCTAAAATAAAAAATCTGTCCAGGGACATAGAAACTGGATTGCTTTAAGAAACCGAATACGAACTATTTATTTAAAAATTCTGCAAATGGAAACACAAACTTTGTTTATAGCTTTACCAGTTCCACAAACTAAAGTCTGGATTTAAGTTAATTTGGGGTTTAAACCTATTGCTTATAACAATAACTTATTTTTTTTTAAGATTTTATTTATTTTTTTGACAGAGAGAGACATAGCGAGAGCAGGAACA